>NC_073260.2:95335000-96544583 GCF_029289425.2 Pan paniscus | reverse complement strand
AAACAAGCTTATTATCTGTATCAATAGTTGGTTTTTCTCAAAAGGAGTCAAGGTGTGAATGGGCATGAAAGGGAAATTAAATTGAAACTCTTGGTGGTTTCATGGTTGGAGGCCAGTTTAAAACTCAAACTCTAATAACTGCTTTTGAACTAGCTAGGAGAATTGTTAGATCAGAAAGCATACAGATTTGAAGAGAGGCATCAGGGTAGGCTTCCCATCCAGAAGGCAGAGAGCTAGACAAACGAGACTTTTGAAGATACCGGTGCCACTGCTGAAGATGGCTGGATTCATACCTGTGTAGATTACAGGGGGTTAAATATGGTCTACACATGTAGTGCCAAAGTAGTAATTTAAAAATGCAAATCTCATCAAGCTGCTCTTCTCAAATTCCTTCAGTGGCTTTCCATTTCACAGAGGATGAAGACCAAGGAGGCTGCATGATCATTTGGGTCTCCAATGCTTCATCCTCATCCAGTCTCCTGTTGCCTTTACTTATTCTGTTCTAGCTACTGAGGCCTTCCTTTGCTTCTCTACAACTGTTTGCTTTTACCTAAAACTCCTGTTTATGTTTCAGGATTCATCCTAAATAATACTTCTCCCAGGAACTTCTGCTTATGCTGGCAAGTTTAAATCCCTTTGTTAAGTGTACTCATGCCCTTTTTGTTGCTAAGATTTTATTACTTGGGTAATTTTTGACGTTTACATACCTACTACACTGTAAACTCCTTAAAGGCACCTGGACGATTCCACTTTGCAAATGTATCCACCTAAGGTATAATAGATATTAAATGAGTGAGTAAGTTAGTGCAGTGGTTCTCAAACAGTTTGAACATCAGAATCACCTGGATGGCTTGATAAGGCACAGGTTGCTGGGCCCCTAGAGTTTCTGCTGCATAAAGCTGGGACCAAATAATCTGCATTTCTAAGGCGTTCTGGGATGGTGCTGTAGTCACACTTTGAGAACCACATAATAATGTAAAGTCTTTTCATTACTGCACTACTGCATTCTTACCATGGGGACCCCAAGTTAGAAAGCTTTCATTTTGGATCCATCTCTGCAACTAAATGCCTGGAAGTCCTTAAGCAAGTTCTTATATTTTCAAGTCAGTCAATACATCTTACTGCTTCTTTTTTTGAGGTATCCCCTCTGTTCCTTCCCTCTGCCCTGTTTCTAGATGGAAGCATTGTAACCTCACATTTGAACTACTGTAACCACATCCTTATTCTCTTGGCTACCATTCTCTGCTCCTTGAACTATTCATTTTTTACTGCCAGTTATAAGTGCCTCAGATATCATTATGACTAAACCTTGCCCTTGTCTAAAAATCTTGCTGAAGATCTCAGCATTCAAGGCTTTTTCACGACCTAGATCTCCTGTGTGTGTTGCTCACCTCTCCTAAATTTGCATGCAACTCTTCATAGCTTATTGTAGTTATCTAATTGTCCGTCTTTCCTGACAGGCTGCCAGCTGTATAGGGGCAAGCACCATGACATTCTCATCCACTTAAACTTGACCTACTGTTGGCATCATATTACTAAACAGATGAAAGTCACTGAACACTATATTTTGCCTCTTGTGTAATAGTAACACTGATAACCCTAGAAGCACTTAAATGGATTTACTCTATGCCAGAATTCATTCTTCAAATAACTTTACACATATCAATGTACTTAATTCTTACACTAAGCATCCCCATTTTACGGGTGAGGAAACTGAGGTGTAGAGAAGTAACTTGTCCAAGGTCTCACAAGTGGTGGTTCAAGCATGCATACCCTGGAATTTGGCTGTAGTAGTTCATTATCTTACCTACCATGACTGAAGCATAGTCCAAATAATGCCTAAAATTACCTGAAACAATAACAATCTCTTGTGTGCCAGTTTATTGAACTACACATAATCACAAAAAAATTATTCAGCACCTTTTATTTGTACGGAGCTACGGCAAATACTGGGGAAGCAAGCATGGGTGGAATACAGCATGTAAGGTGCAAGTCTGTCTAATCCTACAGGTGGAGGCAGACAACCCATGTTTCACCACTTTCTTAGCAATGTGACCTTGGGCAAGTTACTCAACCTTTCTGTGTTCTATTTCTTTAAAATGGGGAAAATAAAACATATTTTACAAACTTTCTGGCAGGATTAAATGCGAGGTGGTATATAAAGTATTTAGCACAATGAAACACGTCATGTCTGCTTAAGTAGAAAAGAGCTATCATTCTAGCCCTGGCCTTAAGGAGCTTCCCATATATTCATCAGTAGACAGGAATTGGTAGTGATGCTCTTGGATTAAGAATTTAGCTACCATAAATTTTTGCCTCAATATGTCTAAGACAAAATCTCATGTGTCCAGGATTGGCCCCAAAAGTATATAGGAGTGGTGGGTAATATCCAATTAAAGAGGAAATCAAACAAAGAACATAAAATGATTCATAAGTGGAGGTTTTTTCTTGACCACTCATTTATTGAGCAGGTGTCAGAAACTGCTAGGCACCAAGAATTCAGAGAAGAAAATAGTGTTTGTCTTTTTTCTCTCAAAACTGTTTTCATCACTCATGCTATATTTGAACTTCTGTTATTGACTCTCTTGACCAGTGTTTTAAGAAAGATTATGAAGCTAAGTTTAGGCTTATATAGAAAACATACCAAAGAGCTTATATTGAACAGAATTAGAAGGCTTCAGGTTGGTAGACTTTTAACATAGCTTTTCCACAACTAGGCAGGTGCAATGCCATCATATAAAATCTATATTTCATCGATTCTCATCTTTCACTTTAGCAGCTTTTCAAGCTACTCTACCTGTCATAGCAACAGCGTTACATCATGATGAGCTGGTAGGATATTACAGACATCTACAGTATAAAAGGTGGAAGCAGGACTTAGATTTCTATAGATGCTATATTTGCTCATATACAAATGTATATACACATAACACCCAGAGAAGATTATAACAATATACATAATATAATCATTGAAGTTAATGAATGGTAGATTGTTGTATCCGGGGGTTGTTTCCAGGACCCCCATAGATACCAAAACCAGAAGATGCTCAAGTACTGTATAAAAAATGGCATAGTATTTGCATATAACCTATGCATATCCTTCCATGTCTCTAGATTACTTGTAACATTAAAATATAAATGCCATGCGAATTATTATATTGTATTTGTGTATTTTTTGTTTTCTTTTTGAATATTTTTGATGAGCAGTTGGTTGAATCCATGGATGAGAATCCACAGATATGGAGGGCTGCCTACACTCATATAGGGAAAGCATATATAAGTATACAGACACACACAAGCACACATTTGTAATCATCCAAAATTTACCTCTTCTGAGCCTATGGAACCAATTTAATCTTGGTACAGCAGGCCCCAAGGCAACCATCAAACACTGCACAGACAACTGCTTATTGGGTGCTTATTAGGGAGGCTCATAGGAACTTTCAAAAATAGGATAGGCGGGGCTAGATGAGAGTGAGTATATAAAAGACCATCTATGCAGAGAAATTTCAGCATTGCGTCTTTCTCCCTATGAAGAAATCTGCTTAATTCATATTTTGTTTTATGGTATTTAAATATCAAAAAATAAGGTCCCTTTAAGAAGCCAAGTGATAATTTTTCATCTAGAACAGTGATTTTCAAACTTTAGCGCATATTACTATCACTGGAGGCTAGTATAAAATGCAAGGTCAGATCCACAGGATCATTTCTTGGGAGTGGGATCCAGGAATCTGAATTTTAACAAGCATCCCACTGTTCTGCTGCGTTTGATCTGTGGCCAATATATTGACAAACACTAAAGTGTAAATTAAAAACAGGCAGGGTACTTCTCAGAGCTACTCGGATAACAGAAAGGAGAACGAAGATGCAAGGCTTGTTGATCTGTTTGGCAAGAGAGATAGTTAAGCCACTTTGATATTGAGAGGCAGGTGGGGAAATTTAGCACTCTGAGTACCAGCAGCAGGAGCAGCTATGAAAGGAACCATATTTATAATATAAAGAACCGTCAAAAATAAAATGAAGGAGTTGATGTCAGATATAAAAAGTGACCTGAAATCGGCAATAACTGATACGTTTAAAAATTTATTGAGATAGTCAAAACTAATAATTAGTCAAAACTAAGAAGAACTATGAAAATTGTTAGCTCTTTTAGAAATTAAGGATAAATATAGGGTGCTGAGATTATATAAAATAACATGTGGGAAGTTCTTAGAATAGTTCCTGGCATTTACAAATTCTTCAACTGTTGTATGTATTATTAACTTGCAATTATATAACTTTGAAAGCATTTGTTGGTTGGATCAAGGTTATAGGTCAGAAAGGCACAATAATTCCATAGTCCCTAGAGAAATAGGAAGATTCCTACTGAAGGAGAGAACAATTCAAGTGAAGAGGGTAAGAAAATGAATCTAGAATCCCAGAAATCAGAGAAGGTGATGTAAGGCCACCAGATATCAGAATACAGAAGTAAAGCTGATCCCCAAGAAGAAGGTATTCTGACTTGTAAGAGCTTCCATATACTGCAGACAGTAATTGGCTATCACTGATGATTCAGGTAAAGCCAAAAATTATAGGGAAGACTCAAACACTGCACAGACAAGTGCTTATTAATAGAATGTGAGAACTCAGGCACAAATGACTCATGTTCAACACTAACTTGGAACATGAGAAAACACTTCTTAAGTGAGGCCATTTCTGAGATTCTGAGATAGCAAAGTATAAAACCAACTGTATATTTACTTTTATGTCAATATATTTTATCACAATGTAGTTTTTATTAATAAGTTGTGTTGACTAACAAGTCAACACCCTAAACTAAGACTCATTGGTATTTATGCAATTAACTCAGAAAAAGTCTTACAAAATTCCTAAGAAAAGGTTACTGTTGTACCACAAAGATGAAATTTAAAAAGGTCCAGAGACACTTCACTCCCTTAAGCTAAATATCTGGCAATCCCAAATGTGTAAAATGGCCTGGAAGTGGGAAATAATAAGTGTTGGCTACTCAATGCTTTACTCAATGCTTTAAGTATCTAACAGCAGATATTAAGTATCTGCTCCAGGACCTGGTATCACAGCACTTGCAGTAATGCACCATCCTTTCAGTTTGAGTGACTGAGTTACTCAGATATTTTCTCAGAAGCTAATTAAATGTTATTTGAAATAAAATTCTAACATGTTGTAACCCTACTATAAACAGCAGACTACATTGTAGTTTAAGGTGGTACAATTAAGGGCAAAAAGGGACAGGGAGTAATCCAATGATGAAGGAAATGGAAAAACAAAAAAGCAGACAATATTCAAAATGAGACTCTGAAGTCATTTAAGTAAATCCTGTATTTGCTTGCATACCATTGACAAATTGCTGAACTCCCCAAGGCCACATTGCACTTTGAGACAAAGATGTAGCAAGAGATACAGATATGAGAGAGAGAGATTTCCTGAGAACAAGGATGTAAATGATACGATCAATCTTATACTTTCCCAATTCTAATACTGATTCTATAATAATTAATGGAGTCAATTAATGAGGCTTTATAGTGTTAGATCAAGCTTTCCTCATATCCAAGCTTCTCCTTGGCTGTAAATGAGCCTTCAAAATGGGAGAAACACTAATCTTTCTGCAGGCCAAGACTATATAAAGGATGTGATTTCTCTGATATTAAAAATTTCAATGGTGGGCTTGTGTTAGCTTTGGAGATACTCACTAAATAAAATGGGACCATCCACCATGTTTAACCTTGTTTTGCATGTATTAAGCAGTCTGTTTATACCCACTTCAGTAGAAAAACAGGATGGTATTTTTTTCTTTTACAATTTTTTAAAAATTTAACATTGACATAATTATATTTATGGGTTACAATATGTTTTGACCTATGTTTACATTGTGGAATGATGAAATCAATCTAATTGAATCCATCACCTTACAAATTTCTAAAAAGCTGATGGATTTTGATGGCATCAGATTGCTTTAGTAGGAATCTAGGATCTGCCACTTACTTGCTGTGTGACCTTAGCTACTTCTCAGACTCACTTTCCTCATCTTTAAAGTGGGGACAATCTGGTGTCTGCCACACAACATTGGTTTTGGGGTGAGATTAGTTGAGATAATTATGATCTGCTCTGTCTGTGTCGGCTAAGCCGATTATTGTTTGTCCAGGACTGATTGGGAATACCTGGGAGACCTCTGCCAGCTCCCTTTCAGTGCTGTATGGCAGCAAGCTGTCCAGAACACACTCGTCTATCAAAAGGAAAACAAATCATTACAGAGAGATATTAGTGATTCTATTCTTAAACTGTTGGGTAAAACCATGCTTCACCATGATGCTCCAAATCCTCAAAATACCTTCAATCTGGTGTATTACTGTGACAGCCAACTGTCTGCCAGGCAGGCAGTACCTATTAAAAGTTGTTTGGAGATTAGGGCTCAGAGAACAGCTGGGTACCTTTGTTCCCGGCAGTCTGCTGACTCAAAATGAGGGGGGGAAAAAAAGCCTCGCTGGGATGAAGACAGCAAAGAAAAACCGCAGAGCTGGGGGGAAAATAAAAACAGCTTTGGCCTTTGAAAACAGATTGCTCTGCTGTCCTGTCATGAAGTAGGTATACGGGCATTCACAATTCCACACAGGATCTAATTCAAGTCTTAAAAAAAAATACAACATGATAAAAACCCAGGTCCAGGTGCAGGCTGTTTTCTCTTGGTACTTGGTTTGAGGAAGCATTTGTTGCTCTATTATGAAAGCGCACACACTGCCTGCCCTCGCTGCCCAGAACCCCCCTCAGTCTCCAGGACTATAGGAATGCTGATCACAGATGGGCTCCCACTACCTTAGCAGAGGGGAATTCCTGTCTTTGTCAACATTACATATGATTCACATAACTAACTGCTCATGCCTTATGATTCCAGGCAATCGATAGTGAATCTAGTTACAGCTTAAGAGAACCAGGTGCCAGAAATATCTTCCATCTCTCAGTGCCTTTGGGCATTCTCATTCAGTACTGAAAGCAGCTTGACAAAGGAGGCAACAAATATTTTTAGTCCCTTTTACAGATGAAAACACTGAGACCCAACATGTTCAAACAACCTGCCCATCGTCCCAGAACTAGTTGGTGACAGACCAGGAATCTTGGAATGAAAACCTATAACCCATGAGTGAGCATACAGTGACATAGATCCTGCCAGAAACACTCCACATTTTCACACCATGACAATGGACACTGTGTCCCTGAAAAGTTCTACTTTGGTTTGGGTCTAGTAGATGGTGCCACATCAGGGAAACACTGTACAACAGAAGGGATACAATTTTAAAATAAAGTTTTCCATCAGGCGGCTGCCTTCTTTTGTCTGAGAAAGATTTGTGCCTGAAAGTTTTAGGAGACAGCATCCCAGTCAGCTTCATTCTTTCTCTGATAATTTATCCATATGAAATCCTTGCGGCTCTCAAATCAGATGAGAAATGTGCTAGAATACTAGAAAACATGGTGTAGACAGAAGCCAGTACTGTTGCAGCTAATACAAAGCCTGAAACCCTCTGCATTTGCTGCTATGATCCCTTTACTTACGTTGTTAGTTGTGTATGTGAATTGTGCCTTCCATTCCCTTTGCAAATGTTCAGTGGGCTTACACAGTGTTACACTAAATAGGTGTGCATGAATTCTTTTACCAAATCTCATCGAATTCCTATGGCTTGTCTTCAGAACTACACATGTTAAATTCCAGAGTCAAAAGAAGCTCAGTGATGGGGGTGGGGCAATAGTCAGTACCCTCCGAAATGGGAGCATGTTGGAGACACTGGCAATGCTAAGGAGGGGGATCTCTTATTAACAGTCATCAAAGGTTCTTGCCCACTTGCACTGGCCTGCTCTTGTGCCCTACTGAAACCTGTGCAGGAGAGAACCATCAACAGCTTTAGTTGGTGGGAAGGGGAGGCATAGCAGTAGGAAAATAAACTGCCACGGTATAGTTGTAAAAGGCTACTGAAAAGTAAACACATCAAAATGTCATTTAGTTAATTTCATCATGGACTGATGCTTTCTCTCCTAGTTTTTTTATATTTTGAGGATGGATTACTTTTATAATGGCAAAAAAAGTTACTTCAAAATTTTTGTAGTGTTTCTATTCTGCCCCAATTTAATACCATCCTTACAAAGCTCATATGTGTGAGATTTATTGAAAAGTATAACCAGGTTAATCTGCTAAATTCGTTAGGAAGACACAAGATGTAGCTGACTTCAGTGAGAGTTTGAAGTGAATGCAACCCAAGTCATGTATAGTTCACTTGAAGGACATTTGTTCAGTAAACAAGGATTTCCCACCCCCCACACCCAAGTCCATCCCTTTCCAGTGGGCCCTTGTGCGTTTTATTCTCGTAAACAACTTCAGTATCACTTTCTCTAAGAAGGGGCTGTTCGTTTCTATGAGCTTCTGTAAGTCTCCCTTCTAAGAGATGCCTTAGAGAAGCTTCATGTGCTCTGGAGGTCTCGGGCCCTCCTCCCTGTCTAGGAGGCTCCTCCTAAGTGAATTAGCTTCATTTCCCATTTTCATTCTACCTTAAACCTGTGAGGTGTTTGTTTCCTGGGGCCAGGGCTTGCTGGGGCGTTCAGCAGCCTGCACACCAGCTGCTGCTCTGCTCCCTAGTGTGCATCTTGTAACAACGCAGCTCCTTTGCCGGTTGTTGAATAGGTAGAGGGGCAGCTGTGAAGGGCAGAAGAAAGCTGATTATTTCACTTTCTTTCTTCTCGGAATTCTGCTTTGGGATCTTGTTCCCTCTTAGAATGTTTCCTGAGAAGCCCGTTCTATTTAGCTCTCTTGCTAGGCAGCATTTTCTGACAGTTTTCCAAAATGTGTATATTCCAGGCAGTTAGTTGGAGGTTTCGCACATATTCTAGTTAGGAAAGCTCAGCCTGGCTTTTGTGTCCCAGCAGCCCAGAATTTCAGCAACTCACAAAGAACTCAAATATCCTTATGTGTGATATTTGAAGGATAGGGCTTTGCAAGTCAGCCTAGAAAACGAGGATAATATCTCTTGGCTGTAGAACAAACTGAAAACTCATTCCATTCTGGCTTGGAGAACAAGGATCTCTCTCTCAGAACAAGTACTCAGGGATGATAGCTAATGACCTGTCATGTTTTTCTTATGATTTCAAAAAACTATAAGCTAAAATTGCTTATATAAATTATTATATGTGAAATATATTATTTAATAATTTAAGCTTACTTCTTAAATTGCTTTTCTTCAGAGACCTTTTGTTTCCTCTCACTTGTTTGACCACAGTCTTTAGAAGCAAACCAAAATACCATTTCAGGTAGATCAGTTAGCAATTGCTAATAAAGTGTGAGTTGCAGATTGAATGTATACAGTAAGTGTAGCTAGCTATGAACACTGTGTACATGATAAGTATCTATCACTGTGTCTTTCTCCATTCCACAGCTCTTGCAAACCACAGAACTCACAACATCCATGCAACTCCTTAACTAATGTGCCTGTTTGGATATTCAAATACTTTCTAAAAAACCAAGAATTACGCATTAGCTTGCAGCACCTACACTCTAGAAAAATCAACCCTCAGGGTCTTTTGGTACCATGGTCTGGAGTTGCTTTTATTTTCCTAGCTTTTGTCAGCATACTGCTACTCAGTTGGTAAGTGTTCTTTCTGTTTTATGATTTATGCTTCAGAGGGGTTTGTATAGGCAAAATAGATAAAGCCATATATTTCCTTATAGGACATATTTTAAATGACATTACTTTGAATTCAGAACCTGTGCTCTCACTGTGGGTATCAATGCCTTCCTCAAAACAATTCAATAAATAATTTCAAGAGCACCGTCTCATTTGTGAAGGTCTTTTACAGTTAATATGACTACCTCAGATAATTACAATACTGCTTCTGGTATGCTACAGTATATAATAGAATCCAGTGTTATTAACTGAAATAGTCGAATTTTTGGTAAATGTAACAATTTGATAATTAGCCACACATGCTATTATCCATTCCATATTCCCGTAATTGGTAAATGTTATGCAGTTTTGTCTTCAGTGAAAACATTTAAGTATCTTGTTGACTTTTGTTTCAGAGAAAACATTTTTAAAATTCGATGAATGTCTTAGGGCACTAGAATTGAAGTGAAATACATCTTTTGAGCATACAGAGCTGACATCATTGTAGGGTTATGTTGAAAATATATTATGTATTTTATGTATTTTAGTAGAAAGGTGCTATATGAATGTGAAAGCTCCTAATTAGCTTTTGTAAATCTTCTAGCTATGAATTCCTTTTTAAACAAGGATGAAATGAGGATAGCACACACACACACGCGTGCGCTAATATAATACTGACTCATCAGGCAGTTGACATGATGTGGTCATTCAATACCTAGCCTCTACTTTTAAAAAATTATTGTTGGAATAGTAGATAGGAATATAGATTTAGCAAAGTGCTTTGAGATTTAGGAAGCATCTCTACAGAATGCCAAGAAAGAGTTAAAGAATTTAAATAAGACCTAAAGGAGTTTTCTACTGGTGAGGCAGTAATTATATTAGAAGCCAAACAATCACATATTAAGGACTGTTTTGTGTTCACCATTTGTAGGTGAAAAGGGAATCTTTTGGAAGCGAAAAAGAACAAACAGCCCATCATCATGTAGAAATGTAGAAACATTGTGCTGTTCACAATCTTATTACCAATAAGTAACTATTCTTTTTTACTAAAAGCGAAAGGATACTTGAGCACTGCACATCATGGGAAAGGAGAGGTGTCATCAGAACAGGCTGCAGACACATCCAGGGTAAAGTTAGCTGGATTATTGTGGGTCCTGGTTGGTCAAACCATGGTTGCCAGGAAAACCTGGAAGATGTAAGTTATCAATCTAGTTCTAGTAGACCTATGACTGAGGGTATTTATCTGTCTAGAAGGAAGAATTTTTAGTCAATGGAGACAATGATTTTAGGCAAATATAGTTTCCATCAGAAAAGTCCAAAGGAAAAGTGTTGCTTTGGGAAATATGTGAAGAATGACAAAGGGACAAGACTTTAGCCCAAAGATTGGTGCAACCTAACCTGAGTTGACTCATAAGTCCATGATTCAATGGAGGACAGTAGTTCATTTTTAGTAGGCTAGTCAAATATCTAAAATGGAAAAATGCAAATAGACACATGTGTAAGATAAGAGACAATTAGGAAAAAAGGCTCCTTACAAAGTTAGCTCAAGAAAATTCAAAAGAAGCAGGAGAAGCCCGACTATTTCTAGACACACAAAATATAATGACTAGCTCAGCCTCAACAAGAGGTCTGAAAGTAAAATTGGACTGGAAAAATAGAAGGTTCTCAAACCATACAAATGAGAAGTTGGGTGTTTAAGTGAGACAAGTGTAATACTTACTGCAATTAGTTACACATTAAGGGCTCTGCACACATCTTGATGTATCTGTGTATTATTCATCCATGCTGCTGCTTGGCTTATTATGGATGAATTCCTATTTCTAAGGATCCGAGTTCAAGCAGTCAATTCAAGTGATGTTAAAGTAGGAAAACGGAAGTATGGGTGGAATAAAATAACCACATAATCACAACCTGTGTCTACTCCAGGTACAGAGACAACTCTGAATTGAACGCCTAGTTATACAAACAGTAGTTATGCAACAAACAGCAGCTGTCTGACTTGGATCTATCATCTTACCAGGGCGCACTAAGTTGCTCTAGCACCATCTCTTGTCATTTCTAGACTTAAACTTTATACTCCAGTAAGATTAAATTGCTTACTATTTCAGAACTTTTCACACTATTTACCTTGCCTTGATCTTTTCCTGCTCGTTTTCCTGTTGGGCTGCTATTCATTCTTCAACTCTTCAGCTAATCTTCTGTCTCCTTTAAAAAAAAGTCTTCTGAGAGCTCCTCAACAGTCTTAATTACTCGTTCCTTTGCACTGGCTTTGTCTCTTATAGGCTTTTTTATTCTTGCTGTTTCACACTGCATTTTAATTTGTTTGTTATGTAGTTATTTTATCCGCAGCGCTTGAACTCTTTGGAAGAAACAACTGTGTCTTGTTCATCTTTGTGGCTTCATAGCTGGCATACAGCCAGAATTGCCATGGAAGGGACTCAATGAACTACCAATGAATTAGCGAGTGAATGAATTAGAACCCAGGAAGTCAAACATGGATCACCAAATGTGGTTGCCTTTAGTTCTAGCAAATTTTCATGCAGTATCTGTAAGATAACCTCTTAAAACACCTATTTGGAAGCAGATACTATGTTAGGCGTCAGCTACTCTACTAGTCCTTTACCTGAAGTAACTCATGTACAGTGTCACCAAAACCCTGTGAGAAGGGATGTTCTCCCTTTAGATAAGGAATCTGAGGCATAAAGAGGTTAAGTAATTTTCCCAGGATTACAAAGTCAATAGTAACTGAACTAAGATGAAACAGTGGTAGTGAGTTTCAGAGCTGAGCTCTCAACCACCATACCACTTTTTAATAAGAATTTATGAATGTTGGCTCTTCTTAGATAACTCTGAAAAATGAGTCTGGAATTTCATTTTCTGGAATGATAAGAGGCATTTTAGCTGAAGCAACCCAACATTTGTAATGGATTTAATTTGAGACCATGCCAGGACATTTATCATGGTTCATTTATGTATCCATTCATTAAGTGGATGGGGAAAAGAAAACCACTATGAGACCAGAAGGGGCCTCTAATGAGAAAAAAGAAGAGGATGTGGGAAACTAAGTATCTGAAGTATTGGAAACATATATTATACAACATTATAGAGACGTGCACCTGCTCATATTCATAAATTTTAAAAAAGCCTTGCTTATAAAATTATAACATATGTAGTAGACCCAAGCAGTGTTGAGATCAAAGAAAAACACTCCAACAAAATGTACATTCAAAGAAAAGCAGGCTCTTTACATGTATTTTTCAGACACTGAAGAATATTCGCAAACCACAACAATATTTTAAAAATTCTATTTGTTTCTGTATTCACTTCCCTCAGACACCATAGTTGTTCACTCTCTAGAAGTTGTCACTAAATCTCTTCCAAATAAACCTTCTGAATTTCCTTCTCTAGGGCTACAATTCTTTTTGATTGTGTAGCACGAAATCTTAAAGGAGTTTGGCAAGCAAAGATCTTCCTTTGTCGGGGAGTAAGGGGGAGAGGAGGAAGTTTAGGGCAAAGCCAAGGACTCTTTTAGTAAGCAAGGGGAAGAGGACGGACCTCTCTATATGAACAATTGTTCCTCTGGCTCACCAAATTGAAAAACAAGTATAAGTAGGCCGTGGGCATCTACAAACTGAACATACATGAAGTTGTTTTCTATAAATGTTTCCCAAAGGAATAAGGCTGCGCCCTTAATTTTAAGAAATTGGGCTAATAAAAGGAAAAGACCAATACACTTGACTATGCAATTTTAAAAAGTTTAAAAAGTTCTATATATAAACTAAGTGCAAAGGTGATCTGGGATTTTTATTTGGGCAAAATTTAAGAAAACACGTTATTGCATATACTTCTAAAAGAGGCACAACAGTGGGAAGACAAAAGGGAAAAAAAGCTTAACAAAGGACATGCCGTCTAGGTTGCCTTGAAGGATGAGTGTAACAGGTGTGTGTGCATGTAAAAAGATGAGCAGGACACAGTAAAAGTGCTATCTCTTATAATTCCACTGAGTACCTGTAAGTCTTTTGGACTCTGTATATAAACAGCATTACATCTGGATGGATATGCTGTTGACCACTGAGAAGGAAGGGAATTCTCTATTATGACATGGTACATAATTCAGATATTTATAATAAATCCATTGTTCCAATACTGAGTGCTATCAACTTCAAATACTGCTGCTGTTGGCTACAATACATTGAGTGTCTACTACCTAATAGCTGCTTTGCCTTGACTTTCTAAATCTCAGACAACATTCAAAGGAAGCTTTATTATTCCTGTTTTACTGATAAGGAAACAGACTCAGATAATTTAACTGACTTTTCCCAAAACAGACTAATTAACAGAGCCAGTATTTTGAACCCAGGGGTGTCTGGCTCCAAAATTCACTTATTTTCCCACTAAAAAAATTATACTCTGCTACTTTGATCTACTGCCTATTGTATCAGGCACTGAGCTAGATGCTGTAGAGGAATTGATCTATAGTATATATTCTACCCAGGAAGTTATCAATTTGGCAGTAAAGACAGTCACATATTGACAGTATCTATGGCAGAGAGGACTTCATCCAACTGTGTCTTGTCCTCTAGGTAGAATAATACCACAGCACTACTGTTAGCATTTCCTTTGTAAAACTGATGGTCTAAAACTTTCCAAAAAGCTACCACTGTTGTTGACTGAAAAATGTTCCCTCAAAAGAGATCCAAGACCATCTTTGTGTCTGAATCTAGCATCTATTCTCTGTCTATTGCACCTCATAAACTCTTTTCTCGGAGTTATGAGGTGGAAGAGGTCAGCACAGGTTCATACAATGTGACAAGAATTCTGGACCAGGGTCCAGATCAACGTAACTTAGTTCAACAAAAATTGTCGGAGAACAGTGCAGTAGATAGACTGGCTGTTGTCTTAATGTTCATACTGTACTGAGTGAGTGAGCTGCTTGGAACCACTCTTTACCTGTGTGCTTCTGTGTATAAAACCTACTCTAAATTGTCCTTCCTTGAATAAAAATAATGCTAGGTATGTAGAATATAGAGGGGTGCTGGGTATGTGTGCGTGTGTAGGTCAGAGCTACTTAGAGAGGAAAATTGGCTAACATGGAAGGCTGATATAATTTTAAAAAGTCCAGCCCAACTGAGCATTTAGATGTTTTAAAGTCTCAGTTCTGACTTGAAATGTAAAATCCATCAACAAGAAAAAGAAAAATAGGATTTATATTTGATTTAATCAAATCACTTTATATTTGGCAGAGATGATGTGAGCCCAGAGAATTATTAGTTCAGGACCACACAAATTGTTAGCGACATATAATTTACATATATTTTCCTTTTCCATGACACCCTACCCTACAACAACATACAAATTTATAGTTATAATTATTGTAACTCAAAAAGTTTATAAACTCCCTAGTACCTGAAACAATATTTTCAAAACCCATGAACTACTTTAGCATCATCTTTGCAGTGAGAGTCAATGAGGTGCAGTAGAAATAAAACAGGTGTTAGATTCAGACAGAGCTGGTTTTAAAGCTTGGCTCTGTGACTTCCTCAGCTGTATGGCTTTGGGCAAGTTACTGAACTTCTCTAGATTTTCAGTTTCATCATCTGTAAAATGGGGAGAATAAAATTTACCTACATACATACTTCTAAGGATTTAATCAAATACAGTGTATAAAGCACGAAGCTTAGTACAATTACAAATGTTAGTTCCGATGACTCAGGATCTACATATATTATTTACTTCCTTTTCTTCCATTTGCTTTCAATTTAAAACTGGTTCATTTAAGAACAGACATGATTAGGACATGCTTCAGAGTAGAAAATTCACCCCATTAATGTTAATCTCCATGACTATCACCCCTACAACTTGCTCCCTTTTGCTCTACCCTGAGGAAATCAATCAGCTCCATATTAATTGTCAACTGCTATAAAACAGACAAAAATCAATGATAAATTTTGGAAAAAGATGAAAAAGTCACTGGTATATGCTGGGAGTTTGAGGATGAGCTATGTCTTTGCCTGTCATATGAATATTTTTAATGGCATACTGTTTTCTTTGAATTTTGTAGAGAAGCTATAGAAGAGGAAGTGTTATAACCAAAGTCCACCATCTTTCATCTTGAACCTCTTATTAGCATGTATTGGATATAAAAGAAAGGTACAAATTCAAGAGGATATTTTTCCCTATTCTAATTCTCATCATGTGTCTTATGGAAAAATTCATATATTCAATCTATTTTTCAGTCTCCATTTCAGACTGCCACTATAATCTCAAGATAATGTACTTGCTTCATTCATATTCTGCAATCAATATCTTATATTCTCTATTCTTCCCCTCTCCCCCATATGTTACCTTTGCCCATTTTCTTCCTTCTTCCCTTTAACAATTATACAAATAAGAGTTCTGATTAATATTGAGAGTGAAAGTTATTAATGAAACATTGCCACTTTTTGTCTCAGTGGAGCTGAATTTGCCAGATACCTACTTCAGTAGCACAGCAAAGAGAAAAATCCTGTAAACATTTCTAAAGAAAACAGGTACACTTTAGGGGTCTAATGCAATGTGACTTGAGGATATTTCATGGATTGAATAAAGACTGTGCCTAGATAGGATGCACAGGCAAATTGGGGCACCCTGCCTGGGCTAAGCCCCTGGTGTTAATGAGACACTCTGCAGGACATCCTGGCTGCACCAACGAGACAGGTAGAAGATGTCAGTGTGTGCCTCCTGGGCATTTGAGGCTAGCACTAATTTTCAAATTTCCATCCTGCCTGGCAGGGGAAACACTTACTCAGACACATGATAAAACTGCAGTAAGAAGTGGAATAACAAGGCTCTGGCAAGGCCTGTTTCAGACAGCCATTGTGTTCACTAGCTGTGTTGACTGTATGCCCTCAACACTCACACATGAATAACTCAAGTGAACTGACTACCTCTCTTTACTGTACACATTGAGGAAGATTTTTCATCTGACAAGTATAGTATGTAGAAGGAGAGTATGGCAGTCTCTGCAGTGGTTGAAGGTGAGGGGTTGAGAGACTGGAAACAAACAGATTAAGCAAACATGCATTTACGTAATATTAGAAAAACAACACTCTCTCGATCAGAACTCAAAGCACAAAGAATGCTGTTCTAGTTATTAACCCATTTTTGAGAACTTTTCTTTACGGAAAGTTTCAAACATATACAAAAGTATGAAAGAATTAACCCTTATGTACCCATCACCCAGTTTCAACAATGATCAAGTTATGCTCAATGATCAACTTTGTTTCATCTACCTCTCTTGTCCCCACCCAATCCTCCACCTCACATTACATGGAAACAATCCTGGCATGACTAATTTCATCTATAATGATTTTGCATATAGATCTCCAGGAGCTATTTAAAAGCCTGATAGCTACAAAAATCAATAATTCCCTATAATCAAGTATCCGTTTAGTCAATGTTCAATTTCCCTAATTGACATTTTTACACTGTGTTTGAATCAAGATCAAAATAAGATTGTTCTATTGCAGTTGGTTGTTGATGTATATGTTAGTACTATTTTAATCTATGTGTTTTCCCCATTTGGTTTGGAGTATTCTTCGAATGTGAAGCTCCATGCCTTTGTACTAGCAGTTTTAGATCTGTCTTTAAAACTTCAGGCAAGTTAAATGTCTACGTATGGAGGAATGGTTCAATCAACTACACTACGTGTGTTTGCTTAAATCTTGGGCATGATGCAGTTGAAAGAATGGCCTCTTTGTGAAATAAGTTGTTTTTGAACCTGAATGTATCATTTGTAAAATGGGAGTAATGATACCAACTCAAGGATTAAGTAAAGTACATTCATCTCCCATTATGGTGGTCAGTATATAAACACCAGAGCATAAATGGGTATTTCATATAATTTTAACATGTATGCCATTTAAAATTTTTTAATGAACGCATTTCCCCATTAAATCATGTTAGATTTCAACTAAGTCTCTTTCTTCAGGGAAGGAGACAGTGGGGGCTGCCCCATACATCATGGATCAGCTGTAAGTCTCAAAACAGACTTTCCTAAGAACATAGACAACCCGAAAGCCAGGTTTCTGGAGCAACAGCATGGGTTGCTAATTTTAAAATCCCTCCTTTTTCATATGAAGAGATAGGCCTTAAAAAAAAAAAAATCAAACCAAACAAAATATTGTTATAAGTTCACAGAAAACACAGGATAAAGTATGGTATGGTAGTTCTAGTCAAGGAAGAGGAAACCATTCTATCAATGATGGTGCAGGGGAGACTCCAAACGAGCAGAGATATGTGAACAAAAAGTCCAAACAGGAAGGGAAGAGAGTTAGGGCAAGCAGGTAGGAAGCATGTGTCTTGGTTTCTCTCAGGCATATGTTATCAGCAATGAGAGACTTTTCCATAGGTTGAAGAGAAAGCTGAAAGTGCAGGGGTGGTTTCCCTTTCTGTACTTGGAAAATTCCACCTTTAACTCAAGGCCAAAGTAATATAAGAGCGATGGTATAAAACTGATTGATAAAGATGGTTAGATAGACAAGCAGAAAACAGTTTTCCTGACTCCCATGTGCATTTCATAATCCCAATGTGCCAGCGGGCCCAGGGGAGTGAGTGTAGGGGCTCTGAGTAAGCCAGTGAACCAGTAGAAGTCAGGCAATATAATAAAAGGGGAAAACATTGAGTCTTTCCCCCCCATCCTTATGATCCCACATAAACCATTTTCCGGTCCATTCCCACCACTAACCCTCCAAAGAAAACCACACCCACACACACACACACACACACACTACACAGATTCTGTCTCGTAAAGAAACAGATGGAAAACAAATCTAAAATACTGAGCCTGTAAAATACGCTCAGTCACCCAAGGGACTATTTTTAACCTCACCCTGACAGAGGGAGAGTTAAACTTAGTTGAGTATTTTACAGACAGACTGCTTAAACTGGAAGAAATTAAGAAACTATGAATTGTCAAGTTTTCCGAATTACCTAATAAGAATCAAGTTAGCTCTAGCAACTTATTCAGATATGCAAAGAATATAGCTTTCTGTTGTGTAATTTGACTCTAATGCACAATGATACAGGGGAAAAGTAAAACTCAGAATTTTAAATGTGATTATAAACATGTAAAACGAAGTTTTAGAGAAAAGATTGAGAATTATTGTTCTAAAATGTAAATAGTTTGCGTTTGATTATGGGAGCATAGAGATTTTCTTCTTACTCTTGTTATTTAATACATACAGATATTTTTAAACTTGGAATATTGACCAAATTAAACACATTACAATTAATAAGCAATGATTGAACACTAATTTTCACAGGTACTGTGCTAAGCACTATGGAAGATAAAGATGGATGAGACATGGCCCCAAAGCCAAAGGAACTTACAGCGTGGAGAGAGACATATGGGTAAGCAGCAAGGGAATTCAACACTGATTATGTCCCAGCTATGAGAAACTACAATGTTCTTCCCATCTACTACAACCCACCTCCTGAGGATTTCAATTCAGTTTGATGATGATGAAAAGCAAAGAGTTCAACTATGATAACTCAGGTTTCTCTTCATTTCCTCATGTGTCCTTTGGAAAAAAAGTTTAGACCTATAATGAGGATGATCCATGTCTTCACTAGTGGACATAGCTTGGTATGATGTGAGGCATCCATCCGTTTTTGGGATACCTGAAGTTCAGCTAAATGTTATTTCATAGTTCACATTATGAAGCCATTTATTGGCTAAAACCACTTTTTAAATGAGATCCTTTTGCTATTTCAATAGCTAACTTCCCTTAGATGCAGTATACGATATTGTATTGAATGCTATAAAAGCATACTGTGTGACAATAAGAAGAGTTTAACAGTTTAACTCTGTACAGGACCATTAAGAATTTATCTAGGTTAGTAGGTTAGAAGTTCTCCAGTCTTAGCCTGTATCAGAAGCATTTGCATGACTTGTTAAGATTCAGACTGGTGGACCCCACCCTCACTTTCCGATTCAGTAGTCAGGAATGGGTCCACTAATTTGCATTTCTAACTGTGGTTTTTGGTGGATGCTACTGGTCCTGGACTTGCACTTTTAGAACCTATAATTTAAGCCAACTTCCTTTGCAATTTAGGAATACTTTCGTAAATTTTTTTCCCTCTGCTTAAACACTTCAGAAGGTAAAACACTAAATTGCCAAGTCAGTTTTACTGTTGGACTGGCTAATTCTTAAAGATTTTACTGTCTCCTTGAAATTTCTGTTCATTATATTTTCCCTCCTGCTCATAGCAGCTCTTAAAAATGTCTTATTTTAACCACACCTAAAGTTCCCACCTCTCAACCATTTATTCCACGTATCTCCTCTTTATCTACCATGATATTGTCCCCTGATGCAACTCCGTTATATAAGCTACTCAAAGTATGTGGCCAAGAACACAACATTGTTGATGTTGATCCACTGGGACTATCGCCTTCCATAAACTGACGTGTATATATTAACACAAGATTTTACTGGATTTCACTACTTTAAAGAAATTGTTGTGGAAACACGTTCTGGGTATGTGATTTGAGAAGTTGTAGGACAGTGAGGTGGGAGAAAGCATCCTGGCTGCAAGATAAATGCTGCTGCTGGGAATAGGCCTCCCCTAGCACCCCCTAAGTAATGCTTACCAGATTGTAGGGAACCCAAACAATCCCCATAAGCAGACAGTAAATAAAGCAATCAGTGGCTTAACATGTCATCAGTGACTCCACTATGAAGGCTAGACAGGTAGGTATTTCAAGGGTGGAGATGTACTTCGTCTTTCGGCCACTTTGTATGTAAGTTTCCCCTACATAACAAATCTTTGGCTACCCACCAACCTGTAGTGATCTGACTCTTTGGTCTGAGCTTGCCCTCCTTTTATGGAGGATGATTGTAGGTTCTGGCAGGAAGTTCTCCCAGCAGCAATCATGTTACTTCATTGGGTCATACTGTATGAAAGATCTACTAAACAACTGAGTTTTTCATATTCAAACAGATAGTGGCCTTCCACTTTTCCAGTTGAAATATTAACCATAGCACAATAACTGTTTTAACATTTTCATAGTTCTTAATTCCAGTTTAATACAGGACGGCAGTTAAGAGCATGGCCTTCAAAGACAGTTCTGGGTGCAAATCATAGCTCTACTATTTAACCACCATGTAGCCCTAGACAGCTTACATGATCAATCTACACCTCAGCTTCCTCGGGAGAGTTATGGTGATAGTAACGGTAGCTACCTTGTGGGAGGTCTTCTATGAATAACCTGAGATAACATAATTAGCACAATGTCAGGTGCATATTACATGCTTAGTAAATGTTAGCTGTCGTTTTATTAAAAGCAATAGAACACTTAAAATTATACTGAACAAGAAAAGAGCAAGGTTTTTTTTTTTTTTACAGAAACCTATAAATCTTCAGAAGTTTAAGAATAAACGTAGGTATAATTTTTGCCAGAATGGGACTAAAAATTACTTATCTGTTCACCCCAGGGAAATTTACAGATTTAGTGCAACTTCAAAGTAGCAATATGATTTTTTAGAATCAACGGAATTTCCACAATATGAAAAGTGTGACTAATAGAAAATAAAAAGGAAAAATCTAATCACATTAGACATTAAACTTACAAAGTTTTAGAACTTAAAACTGCATGTACTGGCACAAACACAAAGCCACATCAGTGAGAAGGGGTAGGAAAATTAGAAATAAATCCAAAACAAATCAGCTTTCCAAAAAAGGGGTAAGACATTTAATAAGGATTAAAATATAACAATTTAGGAAACAAGTGTTAGAGGCATGCCTTACACAATGTAATAATCCACAGAAGAAACTCGGGAAACACATTGCCCCAACTAAATCTATGAATACAGAAAGCCTCTACTAAGTGAAAACATTGTAATTAAATTTTTTGTATAACAATAACTAAAATTCAGAAGGAAATCTCAAAGTGAAAAAGCTGGGTAAGCAAATGACATGAACATCAAAATTACATAAATAAATACCGAGTAAACACTATCCCAAATGGAACCTGAAGATACCTTTAGTCACCTATTAAAAAAGCAAATGGATTAAGAAATATTGTATTCATTGCCGGTGAAAGTAAGGAATCCATTTATTTATTTATAGTGATCTTATAAATTGGCATACCTCTTTTGGACAGCAATTAAGCATAATTTATAGACTGATTCGGTAATTTTATTCTCTAGAATTTATAATTATTCAACAATATATGCACAGAACACTTACGATGCCAAAAGGCTGAAAATAGCATAAATGTCCAAGATTAAAAGATTTAATAAATTCAACCTAGAAAAATATGTAATCATTAAAATTATGAAGGATATATAGAAATGTTAAAAGTACCACAATCGATGAAAATAGCAACATATATATGTAACTACATATATGTAGTTTGTGTTTATGCCAACATATATAGCTATGTTTATGCACATAGAACAAATTCTATCCCGAGTGTAACAAAGCAAATGCATGTATGTGAAATATAAAAGGCAAAAAGTACTAATAGCAGTATTAGAATTATGATTTTTAAATCATTTAAGCATTATTCTTTGAAGTTTTCTTTCCAGTATAAATTAAAATTAACTTTGAATTCCTCTTCCGTAACAGAGTAATGTGTTTGCACATCACTAAGTGTATGCAATGCCTTCATCCTAGTCAGCAATGCATCATGGGACAACATCAAGAGCTTTGTGGCCCACAGTCATCCCTTGTACTCACCCAGCATGTGTTTACTGAGCCGATATTCTGGCTGTCTTTTGTATATACAAGAATAACCCAATATATCTCAGCCCTGTTGGTCTAGTGGAGGTAGACAGACATGTCAATGATCATTAAGTTACAACATAGTACGTACAGTACTAGGGTTAGGCTATTTTAGAACCACCAAGGTGGTATCAAATTCAACATAGCAGGTAATAAAACATATTAGATCTTATTTCTACAGGATAGGTAGAGTTAGCGAGGCAAAAAGGGTAAGTGGCTGGAGGAAAGACATTGCATATAGGGACTAAGCATGAAGGTAGGAAATAGCATGGTGAGTAAGAAATCTTTGCAGTATGGAAGGGCAAGGGCTTCAGGTTCATGTTTAAGTCCAGATTTTACCGCTTGTTAGATTATTCAAATCATTCTTATCTAAAAATGCAAATAATTCCATCTATGTCACAAATTGATATAAGGATGAAATGAGACATGTGTAAAGGAGGCATTATAATGCCTGATGTGGCAAGTCTAACAGGTCTATTTCAAGGGTTTTGACATTACTGGAACCAAGTACAAGGCGGGATGAGGTAGGAGATAGGAGACAATCAGATCATGGAGAACTTCATCAAGGCTAAAGCGGTTGGACTCCATTCCATAAGTCACTGAAGCCTCTGAAGATTTTTAAATCAAAAGAGCAACATGATCAGGGTTGTTTTTCAGATGGATCACTAAAAACTGTCTTGAAGCTGGATTTGATGGGGCCAAGCCTGGCAGCAAGGAGGCAATTTGTGGGCTGTTTTAATAGTTCTGGAGACAGTGAAGGCTGAAGCAGGAATGGAAATGAGGAAATGGTTGGAGAAATATTCATCAGGTAAAAAGGTAGGGCTTTGTGATTAGATTGAGATGGAAGAAAAAGGAGAGAAGAGTGAGTATAACTAGCTCTCTAGTGTGGGTGGCTGAGTGAATCAACTAAAATTCTGAATAAAAAGGAGGAACAAATTGAGGGAAGGCAATGAGTTATTGGTACAATGTGCCAGGCCGTATACTCAGTTCTGAGGTTACAAAAATGAGTAAGACATAGTTCCTGTCTGTAAGGAACTCACATGCTGGTAGGGAAGACAAACAACCAAAAAAAAAAAAAACACTTTGGTTAAAGCCCCATATCTGGAGTCTTGACAGCAAAATATTTAATATCTAATCATAAGGAAATCAGATAAATCCTAAGTAAGGGATATTCTGCAAGACAATCTAAAAACTCTTCAAAAGCTATTAATGTCATTCAAGAAAAACCACTGGGAAACAGTTCAATGTTAAAATACTACAAGAGTAACGGCAATCAAATGTAATGTGTGATCATTGATAGGATTCTAATCCCCTCCATACTCCAGAATAACAGTTAAAAGAACATTACTATGCTAATTAGAAACAAATGCATATGAATCGAAATACCACCCTTCATAACACTGTTAAATGTCTTAGGTGTACCATTGCTTCGTGGTTATGTAGAAGAGCCCAGGCATTCCACTGTAAGTGCTAAACACCATAAGAGTTGGGGTAGCATGCCATGTCTACAACTTAAAATATTTATGTAATTCATACATGTGGATATAATGCATTCACATAGAGGAAGAACATGTGTAAGTGGGGCAAAGGTTCAATTTGGTGACTTTATATTCGTTGAAAGTAATAAATACCATTAATCTACAGATGAGTTTTTTCAAAATATTGAAAACACACTGTAGTACATGTTATGACAGTGGTGGGCTCAACATACTCATCAGTAAGAAGTACAGAAGAAATACAAGATGGTTGAAACAAAGTTCTGTTTTTAGCTAACCTCTTTCTCAGTTCCAGCTTTTAGCTAACTCCTTTCTCCAAGGTCTTCTCCCTGCTTTCCTTTTCCTACACAGGATGCTATGTGAAAACCATTTCAGAAGAGTTCTGGCTGTGATGGTTAGTTGAGGCACATTCCAGTCACAAACAGATGCAGTTGAGGTCATGACTATACCACCATCAGCCAGTATAGTTTTTTCCAAAGTGAAGACTGAAAACTATGAGCAAGAATATAGCTAGATACAGTATTGGGTCAAGTTCATAAGGCATATGACAAATCCCTCCGTCTCTGCAGAAAAGTTTCTTTCGAAAAAATTTAACAGCATTTTACATTAAGTTTTGTCTACTAAATAGACTTCTCATTTGTCCACTGATTCTGGAAACAATTCTAACAACTCTCATTTATTGACTACTTCTGTGCACCAAGTGTATGCACATCAAATGCTGGTATTTTGCATATATTTATCCAAAAAATTTATGAAGTGAATACCTTGCACTGGAGACACAGCAGGGAACAGATAAATTCCTGCCTCTTAGAGGTGATTTCATCCTAATGATCTCAAATTTCACTTACGATCTCATTCAATCTTCACAATGACCTAAAAGAGAGATTTGATGAGGTTTCAAACCCCGCCTAGGATTAAGCTAGATTCCAACCATAGTCATTCAAGTTCCACAGCACATAGTTTTGTTATGTTTCACTGCTTCTTTCCAATAACTCAGCACCACTGGAATTTCAGGAATTTTAAGTTGATATAAACAGATTTAATCAAGAATAGAAGAAAAAACCTCTCAAAATCCAAATTAAAAAAACAGGATACAGTCTGTCCAAGAATATGCAAGACAGCCTGGGACAAAGCACAGTAGTGTTAGAGTTTTATACCTAACAATAAAAAACAGAATATTCAAAATCATAATTGCCCTGGGCACTGTAGGCATTGCCTCAAATTCCAACTGTCCTATCTCTCATACAGTTGGGGCTGTCTCTTGCACTATGCTCTCTGTGTTCTTATCACTTTGATATGCTAAGGAGCTTTGAATTAGAGGGTGAACTGGGCCCAGTGTTTCAGATTTAAATTTTAATTCGTTAAAGAAGCACATAGTTCCTCTGTAGTGAATTCAACAAAATTATGAATTCTGAATAAAAAAACCAAGATATATTCCTATGGCAACTTGATCTTTGACAAAGTAGGGAAGTGTTGTAAGTTTGAGAGTCGCTTCATGAAAACTAGCCGTGAGAATGGAAATTTAAAGTGCTACTAGCAGCAATTAGAAGTAATGACTAGTTTATTAGGCTATTTGAACATTATTTCTGCTTTAACACGAAGCACATTGCTCACACCTTGTGCTTAGTAGCCACTGTGGGGAATTTGGGGGGGGTTTCAAGAAGCTAGAGAGCACATTTCTGGGACTTCTGGTGTTCACTATTGGGAACATCATTTCCCAGAGATATACCAGGCCATTTGCTCAAGCACCATCTGCCAGAGATGACACTGCACAGCCTAGCCAGTCCTTTACCTGGAAGCAGCAGAAACACCTGGTTTCATGGTACGCATCTCTCATATGAACTTATGTCATGGGTCCTCAAAGATGAAACCAGCAAGTCCTAAGAACCTGTGCTGTTCATTCCTAAGCTTTCTGGCAAGTAGGGTCTCAAAACTACAAATTGGAGCCCAAGGAAGTAAAATAATTTTCTTAAGCAATCAGATCTAGTAAGTGGGAGAGAAGAGACATCTCTTAGTTCTCAAGTATATGATATTTGGCAAGAAAGGGTTTTCTTACAAGGGAAGTAATCATTTGGATATTTTATGTGACAGTAATTTGGACTTGCAATATCTAGATAATTGCTACTCTACTCCACATCTATGTGTACAAGTAGAAATCTGTATTCAAATAAATTTAAGACATATTGAGCATCTAGTACATGTAAGACATTATGCTAGAAAGTGGGGATAACAAGGTGACCAATACAGGTATGTTTTCTGTCCTCATCAAGTTTATAATCCAGAGTAATACAAAGCAGTAAACAGGCAAAAACATGTGATAACCCCTGTGACAGGGGAACCATAAGGTATAATGAGAGTCATAGGAAGGCTCCAGAATTTGACTTGGATTCAAGGAAATATTTAGTAGACTAGGTGATATCTATACAGGGCATGTAGCATTTATACTGAGTTCCGGAGAATGGAGAGGAATTACATGACAAGAGAGGGGCTCAGGCAGCAGCAGCAACACAGGCAAAGGACCAGAGAGAATATGGCTAACTGGGAAACTGCCAGCAGTTTAGTATGACTGGGTCTTAGGCTGCAAGGGAGAGAGTCGTAAGAGACAAAACTAGAATGCTAAGCAGAAGCAAGATCATAAACTGCAGAGCAAACACAAACACATTTTCTAAAGAACTCTTAATTGTATACGAATAAATGGTACTTGTTTATTCACATCTTGACAAAAATAGAATAGAAACTGAATCTGAAGCCTTAATTGATGCTACATTTGGAGTTCTTTCCTCGGATATCAGCTTGCTGCAGATTAGACAAGGTTTACAATCAAAACACTGTGGCCAGGCTCAGGGTTTGTAAATTATTTGATGAGTGGTTCTTAGCGCTGGTTGCAAATCAAGATCACCTGGGGAATTTTAAAATAAACTGATGTCGAGGCCTCGTCATGAAATCTTGATGTAGTAAGTCTATATTGGAACTAGACATGGGTATGTTGGTAAATTTTTAAAAGAACGTAAATAGAGGCAGGAAAGAATCCACTATATTTTCTATTCTCAGAGATGATTACGTGTTTTCAGCTAAACCATGAGGTACTTGCACTCTAATTGTGAACACAGCTCCGGCTTTGTTTTTCTTATCAATAGCTAGCTAAAGAATAGATACTCAAATGAAGACAACTGAGTAACAAATATGGGGTAATAAAGGAAGGCCAAAGTATTATATAGTCTGTGGTTAGTATCAGTTACCAGTTGTCGAGGGCCTGTATATATGCAATTCTGCATCTACAAAGAGTACGTGGGTTGCAGCCCAGCTAGCAGACAAAAAAAAAAAAAAAAAAAGATAAAGTGGGATTCTGTGATGGGAAGTGGGGAGAAGCCTGCTATAAAAGTCAAAGTGTTGAGAATGAAATTATTGGGACCTCAGCCTGTTGTACATTTATTATAAGGCATTAGGAGAAATCTTAATGACAAGAAATAGTGCCAGACAGAAAAATCCAAAGACCTGGGAGCCCTTCTCTCACCTTTTCACTTTTCTTACTTAGTTCAACCAGCAGGAGCTACAGCTACATCTTAGATTTTTCTTTTGACTCTTGGATGGTTTGGCTATTTTTAACACTTTTACTTAGATGCTACAAGATGATGCGGAAAGATCAGTAGTAGCTGATGAGATGGAACATTTTATAAGACTTGTCTGGATCTCCACATATTACTGCTATACTGACATATATACACACAATTTTATCTAGACCTTAGCTAACGTAGTATATGATAGGTATAAAGAAATTAGTGTTATGTTTACTGCATGAAGTTTGAAATTCCATTAACTGTTTAAAAAAATTTTTAAAGAACAACAACACTTGATCACTCCCCTTTTATCTTCCTCAAAAGTAAACAAAAACAGAGCAGGCATTAATTTGACTTTGTTTTTTGGTCAACAGTTGCCTCCCCTAATTCACAAAAAATTATAGTAAATAAGTTTATAAATTAAAAACCAAAAAGCTTATATTGATATCTACAAATACCAAATTATAAGTGATCATATTCCAGGCTATAACTTAGTTTTCAATATTTCCTTAGGTTTACTATACTAAAATCTAAGCCTTAGGTTGTTATGCCTTATTTTAGAAATAGAGCCTTTTCAAATATCCGAGAACTACTTTCACATATTCCTGTTTTTTGTATGCCTCATACTACAAAGCTACATAGTCTTCTTTCCTCTTAAATGTGAATACTCCTTACATAAGCTTTACTGAAATTTAATTTGCTTTGGTTAAAACAAAGTGCACAAACTTGCAAAAAAAATACATAGCCTCCCAGAGGGAGGCTAGATTGTAATCAACAATTTCCAAAAACCAGAGAATGCTTTACTTACAGAAAGCATTTCAAAGCAAAATGCTGAAGTCTTTTCTTTTCCTTGTGGTTTATCCTTATGTAAATTGGCTTAATTTTTTAAGTTTCTGCAGACTTAAATTCTTATGAACGTGAAAATGACTTACGAATAAAGTAGAAGCCTCAAACTGATTTCTTTTTCCCTGTAGTTGCTTATAACATGTGTTTTAAATAGCTTAGTTATTTCTTGATAGAACAGGTACAGGTGGACGGAAAACGGCTGCTCAAATAAACTCTAAACAAGCTTCAGTCAAGGAGTCTGAATGGCCAGGCTATTTTAGCCATTGCCCACTTCTGTCATACTCAATTTTGTATTTCTGTGGGGTATAAGAGCATTTGCAGCAAGTCTGTTTGCATAAAATAAGAACTTGTAAAAGGAGAGTAAGGTTCACTTTTAGGAAAATGTAAGGTACTTCTGTGGATTGGCTGTGACTTCCACTTTGAATTGGAATTCTTCGTTCGAAGTTTAAGGCTTCACTCTAATTTCTCAAAATGTTTTATCTTTATCATAGGCTTACATAAAAACGGCGTCTTGTTATTAAGTTTGTTAGGTTTGCTACATTTTCAAAAAACAAAAAGCTCCTTTGTTAAGTGTTACTTAAAATTCTTTAGAAGATATATACTCAAAGACAAGTCTCTCTTGGAAGTTTAAGTAGCTCAAATTGCTATCTTTAGTTCTACTTGAAGCCTATGGATATAGTTTTATCTAAAGTCTTACTTGCATTAGTCTGTTCATAACTTGCTTTGGTTTCAAAGGACGCATTTGGCAAACACTAAATGTGACTGACTACCACGATTAACTTCTCGAGACCCTCACTAGGACAGTTACTACTATTACTACTTGAAACCTTCATTATGAGACGAAAGGAAAGAACACAGAAATGAAAACTTAAGGCAAAAGAAACTATTTTAAAGGAAAGATCCAGGGAAAAAAGAAAGGAGCTTTCAGTGAGCAAAGGCAGCCCCTGAGCGTCTACCGCCCTTCCTATTTATTGGGTAGCAAGAGCAGGGCGGAGCAGGTAACGATTGGTCGGCTGCTTAATTGATAACAGGTTTATATTATTACTAACAGGCTTCAGATGTGCCTAATGGCAAGAAACACTGCACTTGGGGCGTGACTGCCCTCGGCATTCCTTCTGGGTGGCAGACTCAATTTGTCAGTTTGCTGACATTTTGCATTTATGAGAAACAGTTTGCTGTTTACTCGTAGAGCCTCCAGTGGTATATTGAGTAGATCACGACCCTCATTCTTTCAGCCTCCATAAGTTAAATATTGTTTTTGTCCTGTCTCAGCACTCTTTCCATGGGAAAACTAGTTTCCCATACTCTTTAATGAATATCATGTGGTTCTTCTCATCTACACCACCCACCTTCACATCCCAGGGATACCTCAGTGATTTGCATACAGCTCAGACCTGAATACAGCACCCTACACAGTGATTGGCTAAAGCCAATTAGCACCTGGCAGGACCTAGCAAGAAAACCATAATTTAGGATCTGCAGCTCTAAGAATGATCTTAGATATGTCACCAGCTCTTCTGCAGATGTATGGAGCAGAAGAGACAGGGCCTGTGGCTTAAGCTTGACTTTTACTTTCGTCACTTGCAACTCCAAAGAATTCTGATATATACAGAGAGAAGCTAAGTTGTTAGGCATTTCTTTTATAATGAAGTGTCACTGCGTCTTTGACATGTGCAAATTCTCAGTTCATGCTTTTTTAAAATACAAGAATGATAGAAACTGAAATGACCTTGGATTAAGCATGCTACATAATTGTCACATAATTTGATATTATATTGGATTTTAAGAGAGTGTCTTGGTTTAGGTTAATCACAGAAACACTTTCCATAGTGTTGATGATTCTATATAAAATAACTAAAGAGTACCAAGAAATAAAATGAAAATCTACATGATAATGTAATGATTGTTATTCTAATTTTGAAGTAGTGGCTGTTGCGCTTATGAATGAATGCAGTTTGACCAAAAAGTTAAACCTGACTTAACCCAAGATGTCTATGCCTGTTCTACTAAGATGCTGGCTACACTATTTTTTTCTGAGGTATTCCAACTGATTTGGGCTGAAATATATTCCACATTTAACGCATTTGGCAACCAATAAGTTAAGCAAAAGTAAAGTTTTTTTTTTATTGCAGGATTTCTCAGAACCCTGTTTATGATAATGTGTATTGTAAATCTACAAAAGGGAAACAGCATATTCAGCCTTTCTCAAGCTTATTTAATTATGGAACCATTTGCCAGTAAGCACTTTTGAGGATTAGTGTTCTATGAGATACAGTTTTCAAAATTTAGGCCCATGTTATGAAAATGAGCCTTGTTCATGGCTTTCCAGTTGTGAATGTATGCATATATGTGTGTATATATATACACACACACATATGTATATAAGTATATATGTATATACATATATATACACATATATGTATATACATATATATACACACATATATAAACCTGTTCAAGTAAATATGAAACCTCTCTTCCTCATCCACTTTACAAGGTAACACGGTAGAAGATCAAGAATACATTCATGTTAACACCAGCTTTTCCACTGCCTACCTGCTTTTTAAGCATATTAACTCACAGCTTTTTGGTGACAATCAAAAAGTATCTACTCTCTTCCGGCTACCCTTCATCTACTTCTGTGTGTAGTTAAATCCTACTTATTCTTCAGAAATCAGCTCAAGCATTGTCACCTTCTGTCAGGTCCTCTTTGCTCCTGTGTATCATTATATCATAGCAGATACCACATTGCATGATAAATAATAGCTTTTCTTTTATATACTATTCTCCCCTATTAAACTTTGAGCTACTTTGAAGCCAAAACCATGATTTGATAATTTTTATATCTTTGGAGGCAAGCATTTGCCTGACATTTAGTAAGTGCCCCATAAATAGTTGTGCCAGTTGAAAAGTCACCCCTTTTAGATACTTATGCTTGCCAATAAATAATTCCAGCTGCTAGTTGATACTACAAGGCTTAATGGATCAAAGTATTTGATGCCATCATCACTAAAATCTCTTTTGGCAGTCTCAAGATGGGGTGCTGCCACCAGTGGTGGAGTACAATACAATAACTGGTATGCCGAAAGAAAACAGATATTCTATTTATTAATAGGCCATTTTACAATTAAGGAAATCTTTAATCTTCATGGATATACAACATGCTCATTGTCACTCATATATGGTCACTCATACATAAGGTACCCAATGTAGTTTTATACAAGAGAGTGAGTGCTACAATACATAGGTATAAAAATGACATAACTCATTCTTTCTTTTTCCGCAGCACATGCTTAAATAAACTTATAGTTTCTCTTACTGGACTTACACTAAATAAATGTTATGAAGTAGATAAATGACTTTAATAAATTCCTTCCAAGCACACCAGTTTGAAGATAAAGCAAAATGTAAGTTATACAAACACCAATGAACAAGAAAATTAAAGAAGTAATTTTCTCTAATTTCTATTATAAACATTCAGCCAATTTATAAGGTAAATATAGTAACAGTCTAATCAGAAAATAAAACCATAAAATTCCAAACTTATCAAAAAATATTGCACTATGGACTTAAGTCCACTCATAATAAGTTAGCTGGGATTAATGATAGTATAAAGACTTTGCCATTTCTAAGATATTAAAAATATAGCTAATTCCAACTTAATCTAACCTACTGTTAAAACTTTGCATTTTTCTTAGGTATGAACACTTGTACATGCATGCAATTTATAAGTAAACAATTATATATAAATTGGTGTGCATGCTCACATTTTATTTCCTGTTATGATGGTGTATATCAAAAAAGATTCAGAGCTCACAACTTCAATTATACCAAGTATTTTATAATAGAAGTGTTTCCTAGTAGTTAGGCTGTTGGGAAAAAGCTGAGTGTTGGGAGGGAAACTGAGGCAGGGCTTGCATAATGTCCTCTGGAATGTGTCTAGACTTGCTGGCTCCTTGCTTCTAGCCCTAGATCGATTGTATTCCCATTATCTCAAATAGCAGAACATGTTCCTTATAAATGCTAAACCGTCACAGCTGTAGATCATGGGCCTACCCTTTTGACCTCCACATTCTCACCACCTGTTTCTTTGCTGGATTACCAATAAATAGCATGTGCTCCCAGAGCTCGGGGCCTTCACAACCTCCATACACTAGCGATGCCCCCCCGCCCCCAACCTGGTCCCAGCTTTGTTTCTCGAACTGTCTTTTTCTCAATCCTTTGACTCCGCCGGTCTTTGTCCACCCGCACGACTTGGTGTTGGGTCTGATCACCCCAACACAGGCAGTCCAGTTAGAACTGTGCCTTCCCTTGCCAAAAAGGTTACACTCAGGGAATGCTATGTAACCAGTGCTATTCTTCACAAGTGTGAGCAGACAGCAGATGATGAAAGAACGATCAGGCTTACTAGAATTCAACCACAGACCTTTTGAAAAGCAAATTTCTTATCTTTAGCAACTTTTGTGGGAAGAAGCATTTATAGAACACATTTATATAAATATATTCAATTATGAACAGTGTATTGGAAAGGCCCTATAGCCATCATGTTGACTTTTAGCTTAAATTCATTTTATGAAAATTATACAACCAACAATGCCATTCTGAAGAAATTACTTTAAGGAAAGGATACTGCATTGACGCTTCTAAACAATGGTTTGTCCAGAGCAGATTGCAGGAGGCCTAAGTACATGCAAATAGAAGAACGGGGTATGAGAGGCAAAGGGGAGGGCTTTGGATGCAAAACACCTGGGTTCAAATCATAGATCTGCTTCTTACCATCTGTGACTATCAAAGATTCACTGATCCTTTCTTAGTATCAGTTTCTAAAGTTATCAAGTTAAATGTACTCATAAATTTTAGAAAATGGTTTTAATAATAATCACTATTATTACAAAATTACAATACATAAATATGTAGTCTCCTATATTGCAGAGCACTAGCCAAAATGAAAACTCAAAACATGACCACTTGACCAAAAGTGGATACGTAGTTTTTCTCCACAAAAGCAACAAAAATTCCAATAGCATCTCCTGGGAATTAGAGGCAAACAGTTGAATTCAGATCAAAGAATGCAAGAATATCTTCAAACATTCTTGCTAAGCTGAAATTCCATCAACACTGATTTTATTGTAATTACGATCTTCCTATCAGAAAACATATATTAAGCCCCTAATTACACTGTATAATGCTAATAGCTAACACTTGGTTTCTTACTATGTGCCAGTACTTTTGCAAGTGCCCCACATATTATTTATACATTTAATCTTTCATAAGTAAAATTTTTTTATTTCCATTTTACAAATGAGAAAAATAGGCACAGAAAGTCAAAGCGACATGCTAAGTTCACAAAGCCAGGAAGTAAGTAAATCTGTGATTTTAACCTAGCAGTCTGACTTTAGAGGTTGAACTAATTATTATTATACAACCCTGCCTCAACGACAGGCTAACTTTCCCTGCCCTTTGTGTGCTCCATATGTAGAGATGGTAAACTTTCTTAAATGTAAGTGCAAAGAAGTGTAATAGAATTTAAACCTGACACCAGCATCTGAAAGGAGATTAAATACGACAGCAAATCGTCAGTCCAAGGTTGGGCAAATTTAAGACGGAAGTCCAAAAGGAAATGTGTAAATGAGGTTTCAGACTCAGGGAAAACCTGGCCTGATCTTAAACTTGTCTTCTTCTTTTCTTGGAAATGCCATGCTTCTTTCTCTTCAGGGTTTACAGATACGCTGTTCCTTCTTATAGGAACACTAACCCCCAGTATCCTTCAGATATCAATTTCAATCCCCATTTCTTAGAGAGGCTTTTCTTCCTCTCCCCTGAAGTTAGGGAAGAATCCACAGTCGCATGCTGTTATTATACCTTGCAATTGTTCTTGATACAATCGTCATACTCATAATTATTATGGTTATTTTTCAATTTATTTTTTTCCTTCTAGAGGATAAGCTCTGCATTCTTTCTGGTTCTCTGATATACACCACACACCTAGCACAGAACCTGGCATCTAGTATGTTTCTTAATGAGTGAAGGAAATAATCTAAATCCTGACTAGTGGCTATAAGGGAAAACCATGCTGGTAGTGAGGCCCTCAACGTCTATTGGGCACAATGCATACTATTTGGGTAATGAGTACACGAAAAGCCCAGAATTTACCACCACACAATATACCCATGTAACATAACTACGCCTCAGTGGCAGGCTACTTTTTGGAATAATCCAGAAGTTGCAGAATATGGCTAGGAACAACTTTTACCTTTTTTGTTTATGTGTAGAAATAGAGGAATGTAATAAAATATCATTCATCACCAGATTCTTTTTTGTTTTAAGCCTTACACATGATTGTAAATGCTTTGTACCTTTTAATCCATAAAAATAAAAAAAGTTAATGAAATAAAAGGAAAATATGACCATGATGCCCATGCACCATGGGTACAGGAGCACAAGTGATCACCCACTTCTACAAGTTTCTCTCTAAAATTCATCCCAATAACCTAGAGATCCTTCTGAATAGTAGAATTTTTCACTCAAGCTTCCTGAAAGCACAATCAAAGAAATGACAGTAACGCAAAGTAGCATAGGAAAGTGATTAAGAACTTTGACTTGGAAACCATACTGCCTGAATTTTAATCCTGGCTCTAATCTCTTCAAGCCCCAGTTTTCACATCTGTAAAATGAGCATAATAAAATAACTTATGAATAGTGTTACAAGAATTGAAATCAGAAGTTCCATATGATGCATTTTTCACAGTGCCTGGCAATATTACTACCAATAATGATGAAATATATGTTTAGTTTTCAGTGGGAATAAATGAGATAGAGGTATTCTGTCTCATTGCCAGAAGGTTGTTACTACTAACACTTAGTCTAAACTTCCAGAGGGACAAGCCTGATTAGGTCCAGATATTTCAGCACCACAGAAACAGACAGAAAAAAGAATCCAAGACTGGAAAAGTAAAAGGAGCTAGGGAAGCGGTTTCAAATTCAGATCGAATGCTGATATACCTTACCAGATTCCCATAGAATGCAGTATTGAAGGTTGCCACAGGATTGCTGACTACCTTCTTTTTGGAAGTGTGTGTGCTTTCTTCCTCATGACATTGGAACATTTCATTAAGGAGTTAGCATTTCCCATTTCAGAGTTATACATCCATCAATATCTATCCAATATCACTGCAAATATCTCTGTTAGGATATATGCTATATGTATATTACATATATACTATATATATGTGTATATATATACTATATACATATATATGCATACATATATACATATATTGTATATATACTATATATACATATATACTATACATGTATATATACTATATTGTATATACATATACATATATACTATATATTGTATATACATATATAGTATATATACACAATCAAATATATATATTTTGTATATATACAAAATCAAATATATATATTTTGTATATATACAAAATCAAATATATATATTTTGTATATATACAAAATCAAATATATATATTTTGTATATATATACAAAATTTCTAAATGTACTTTTTTGAATAACAGCTTTATTGAGATATAATTCACATATCATACAATCTACCCATTTAAAATATGGTTTCTTCATTTTTTTGGTACGTTCATAGAGAGGTGCAACTATCACCACATTTTCATCAATTACTCCAAAAATTCTTTCTGTACTCATTAGCTGTCACTGCACTTCCATCCACCACCAACCCCCAGCTGTAGGCAACCACGAATTTACTATCTCTATAGATTTCCTTATCCGAACATTTCATTTACTTAATATATTTTTATTACTACATGTACTCCTTACCCTATCTTGCAAGGTTGTACCTGGCTTCAGAAAGATGTAACAACTTTGCTTTCACATTTTTCTTACTCTGACAGAAGGAAACCATAGAACCAAAGCAAAAAGACCTCACGAGCAGGCTAGTTTCCGGAACAATCCAGACATTGCAGTACATAGCTGGGAACAATTCATACTTTCTTTTAGTTTGTGTGCAGAAACAGAAGAATGTAATAAATATCACCCATCATCAGATATTTTTTTTGCTTTTAAGCCTTACGAAGGATTGTAAATGCTTAATACCTCACAGAGATTTTTCTGAAACAATATTAATTTTTTAAAACCAGTGGGTCTTTGATTCATATAATATTAATAGAGTCATGTAATATATGCCAGGCGCTATGCTTAAGTTTTACAACAATCCTGTGGTAGAAAGTAGGTCAATATTATTATCCACGTTTTTTTTTTTAAAGACAGGGTCTTGATATGTTGCCCAAGCTGGCCTCAAACTCCTGGGTGCAGGTGATCTTCCGACCTCAGCCTCCTAAGTGGCTAGAACTCTTATCCCCATTTTAAAGATAAGGAAATTGAGACTCAGAGTAGTAAAGTAAATATTCCCAAATCATATAACTCATACATGGAAGAAGTAAGAATGAAATTCAGATCTTTCCATTTCATCGTGTCCTTTCCATCATGTTACATTTTCCACTCTCAAACAATCAGTCTTTCTGTTATAATTTGGCAGGAGCTAACTCTATAAAAATGGTTTATATTTCTCCAAGACCATTTTCCTAAGTTACTGATGGCTATAGTTTGGACACTTCTACATGCAACAGAAATACTTCACTATAATTGATATTGTGGTTCTGAGTACCAAGCCTCATGCAAACAATCCTTTTTGGTTTGCTGCTTTCCCTGATTCCACATGCAGAAAGGCTTAAATATTTGAGTTCTAGAGTGTATTGTTTTCCTCAGTCACACCTCAATACATAATATTATCTCCTGGTTATTAAATCCCAGTGGGCTTGTTGCAAAATAAAAAATAGCATAAGACCAAAAAAAAATGTGTGATCATTTTACATAAAGAAACCAGAGCTAGAACTTCAGTAGGGGGAGAAAAAACAAGGGGGAAAGAACTGGTGATGACAGGTCAGCCCCCGTTAGCAGCAGTGGCATAACATCAGAGAAATGTCTAATCACCTTACCAATCATTGTGGTCTCTTGCTGTGTTTAGGACAGTATATTTCAGGGTAGATTGCCATTTTCCTAGCTTTTAAGTGCCTTTGGGTTAAAGGCACCGACATTTCCATGAGGTTGTACCCATTTAACCTGGGGCAGGAATCATCTTCTGCAGTAAAACAGGGCTGCTTATAGCAGGTTGGATTTCCAGAGTCACTGGCACAAGTCCTCTCTGAGCAGAAATGGGACGAAGCCAGGCAGGTCTGCATTGATGAATCAGCTGGGCTTGTCTCGGTATAGTAACCTAATAAGCTCCAACTGTGAGAGGCAACACTGGTGGTGAGAATCCCGACTGTTGATAGCAACGGGACTTTCTCCAATAAGGTTGATGAGAAATCCACGTGGTCCTATCTGTTAGTAATATCTGGGGCACTACCTCATGCACTTAATTAACCCCTGGAGAGCTAACCAAGGAACTGCTCTGATTACAAAATAATGGGTCCATCAGGCACAATTAATACCCAAGTGAAACATGGCAGTTTGCATGAAAACGACTGAAGTAAACAGTTCCAGGCCCTGAAAGGGGCTCACTTCCTAATTAACCCTTAGAGGGCTAATCTGTTCGCCCAAACAAAACCAAACCTGGTGCCTTTGCCAACTGGCATGTTGGGGAAATGATTTATGCATCAGGTCTTGCTAGCATGGCACTGGCAAGTGGAAATGCCTAATCCCTATAGACCTAAACCATAGAACATCTTGAAAACACAGGGTTCTGTGAACGTGTTAAATAGTGACTTGGTAAGGCATTACTAGATTAGAGCCCTAGAAAGAGACTTACAAAAATCCATATTATAGGAAGCACAGCATTCCTACACATGCTGCTTGAGGACAAGACAAGCTTTCTTCTATCTGATAGCTCCACAGAGCCTGGCATAATGCCCTGCATACAGGAAGTATATGGCCTAAATTGTGGACGTGGCTTGCTTTGGAGTGGGATTGGGAGAGATCAAACTGTTGGTTTTTCTGATCTCCAAGTTAAAAAAAAAAAAAAAAAAACACTGTCTCAAGATCAACCAATTTTTATAACCACATTTTTGTTCTGTATTCTAATGAGGTTTGTATTTGTTTTGTTCACTGCCATATCCGTATCCCCAGTCTCTAGAACAATGTCTGGTACCAAGCAAGTTCTTTTCAAAATACTTGTTAAATAAATACATGAATGACCTACAAAGAGGCCATTGTGAATAAGAGGGTGGGGGATGGTCAGGAATCATATAAAAGCACACATTTAAGAGTTGCATAGTAAAAACGGGCAGTGATTTACATTTGATAAATTGTTGGATGTTTAGTACCTTTTTATTACTTTAAAAGTATATTTTAAAGGCAATACAAAAATATTTTTATTACGTTTTAAAAATATGTATCTTCTAAAAGTGTAAGATAGATTCATGACACTGGTTACTAAATAAGTGAAACTCCTCCATGAAGCCTCAGATTTTGAGAGTCTTTCAGGAATCTGGGGTCTGCATGGGTCTGATGCAATAAGGTGTGATGGTATAAACCATAGTTTCCTCATCAGCAAAATGGGGTTAATACCATCTATCTTTATCTACATGTGAAGGGCTCAGTAACCGTTATCAATCATAATGAGAATGAGAATGATGGTGGTATTGGTGATAATAAAGAAAATTATGGCAGCAGCTCACAAAAAACCCAGAAATATTCAATTGTTCACAAGTACAGGGAACAACTGACTCACCTGTATGTATGTCTGGACACACATACACACATGCATATAATGTTCTCTCTCTGTAGCTTGACAACCTCCAAAAAATAAAAGCTAGCCAAAGAGGTTTTACTGTGGCTCCTGTATGCCAAAAAAAGCACATTAGAGGGGTGTGTCCTGTACACGGCTGCAGCGGTTTCATTTGTTTAAAGCCCCTGGAAGTCTTCAGTGTGGCAAACTCAGCACCCTGTTACCTTAATTTACCTAATCTTTAAGCCAATGATAACTGCTGACTGTACCACAGAGACAGCCTAAATTTTCTCCATGATTTTGATTGTCAGATCACCTGACACAAACACTCACAATACAATTGTGATCAGCAACAGAGAAAAAGTTTGGAGAAATGTCAGTGGTTGGCTTATCTTTCGTTTGGGCAGAGGAATACTGAGATCCTGGCTTTTATTTGTCTGCTTAGCATGATTATTAAATCTATGTTCAGGGGTGGCACCAAAGAAATCACAGAACGAGACCATGATCTCATGCTTAGAGAAAAAGCTTTTCCACTGGGCTTTTTGTGGTCCTGAAGTTGTATCACGACCTCAGTCCCTACGGGGCTTCCCAGGTGGAAACCTTAGCTAGGAGAATAGGAATTCTCATGAGGACTGAACCAGCTCTCTTTCCACATTAGGCTCAAGAGTCCTGGGTTTAGTCTTCCATTACTGAACTGTCATTAAATGATAAGATTTAGGGGGAGGAAAAATTTATATCACTCTTAGAAGAAATACCTGCTGTTCTTTCTCCAAGACTGACTTAACAAGATCTTTAAAATTTAGAAAGGGTCTTTAAGAAACCCTTCTGGTCTCTGAATGCCCAATTTGCTTTAAATTCCTGGGAGACAGTCTAGGCTGTCAATATAATCTAAGCAATAATGTGTTATTCATATTTCTCTGAGGTCATCAATGTCTCTGCTTGCTATTCTTACTATTCTTCAGAATAATGGTGCTTAGTGAAGCAATTTCTTCTTAACTTCTACTGTGTGCCTAGTTACAGGCTATATTCAAAAGCCTATTATAAAATTCTACACCTCCTCACCATCCTTCATCCAGAGATTTAAATATAATTTAGGCCTCTCTACTCACCTCATTATTTGCTTAATAAGTAATATCTGCAGATATGGAATATGAACTCTGGTCCTCTTATTTTATGCCAGCACTCAAAGTTTCAAAATATTCAGGGTCACATACCTTTTATATTTACAAGCACAAAATATTTTCACAGTAACAGCCCTTTTAAAATATCTTTGTGAACAATTATATATCAACAATATGGGTATCCTGTGAATCTTAATTAGGAAGACACCCATTAACAATTACCAAGAGGTAATAGTTAAATTGTACATTGAAAATAGTTGCCAATAATAATATTGCATATTTACCAAAACTTAGAGATCGTATAGCATTTTATAAAATATCAGATATTACCCTTTAGGAATTGAATGCAATAATAAGGGAAACTAGATTTCATGGAAAATAAAAACAATTATATTTAAAAACCAAAAAGTTCAGATTTTTGTGTTTTAATGGAAGAGTTCCATATCTGGAGTTAATTGAACATGTGTTGAGAATCTAGTTGTGCCTTTGGCAAGCTGTGTGACCTCGGAGGATGTACTTTGCCTCTGGAAGATAGTTTCTTCCCTGTAAAACATGGCACACAGGGTGTGGATTAAAAAATTAACACTCTCAATGAATTTTAGAATGCTAGAAATTTCTAGATGATAAGGAAATCTTGGGTAAGGAAGTTAGTTTTCAGAAGCAAAGGATGTAACACAACCCATGAGTCTTTAAGGGCATGCTGCTACCGATAATATCTCACATTTTATCAACATTTAATAATTTATGAATTATTTAGCAACGCATCAACTTCTTCGATTATCATAACAATGCTACGATGTAGATACATTGGGCATTCTAGTCTTCACTTTATAGATAAGGCAACAGAAGATCAGAGAGTTAAAGTGACTTGCCATAAGCACCCACTGAGACCTCAGTCTGTTAATACAGTTAAATTCCTTGTATCCTGAACTTAGCAGTAAAGCTTGTCTCAGAAAATATACTCAACAAAGTTGTGGCATAGTGCTTTGGGGCATCAATTAGTTCTCTGGAATGACTAAAGTCTCTGTCTTCTCTACAGTGCCTTTGTTTACATTTTGATTGGATCCCCAAATTGCTTAGACTTTATGGAATCAAATTTTTTCTTTTCATGTAGTGTATGCATATACACTGTCTTAGTCAGCTCGGCCTGCCGTAACAAAATACCATAACTGGCTTAAACAACAGAAATTTATTTCTGACAGTTCTAGAGGCTGCAAAGTCCAAGGCCAAAGTGCTTTAAAGGTAGGTTTCTTTTTAAGACCTCTTCTCTTGTCTTATAGGGAGCCACCATCTTGCTGTGTGCTCACAATGCCTCTTCTTTGTGTGCACATGGGGAGAGAAAATGAGCAAGCTCTCTGGAGTTTTATTTTTATACGGGCAGTAATCTCATCATAAGGACTCCATCTAACCCTAATTACCTCTCAAAGTCCCCATCTCCAAATACCATTACATTGGGGGTAGAGCTTCAATATACAAATTTTGGGAGACACCAACATTTAGTCTATAACATATTCATTCATTTATTCATTCAATAGTAATCATTACATACTTAGTAGTAATAACTTTTACTCATTTAGCAGTGAACAAAGTAGTTCTTTTTCATATATACCATACTTATTCGATCTGCAAAACAATCCTGTAAGATAAGTAAAGCAGAAATTTTTATTTCCATCTTACATATCAGGAAGTGGAGTCTCAGACAGGGAAAGCCAACTTTTAAGCTTGATTTTTGAAATGGAGCTTTTGAGTTCAAATCCAATACTCCGTATACAATGCAACAAGGTACTATGAAGGATACAAATCTATTCATTTATTCATTCATGCAAAATTTTGACAGAGAGTATACCATGTGCTTACTATAATCACTGCAGATACAGCAGTGAACAAAACACACAGAATCATGCTGCCCTTTCGGAGCTTATATTCTAGATATTTTATCCTCCAGAAACATGCAATTTGGAAGAACATGTGCACAAAAAACTAGAGTACAGAGAAGCAGAAGATAAAAAGCCATCTGAGCATCAAAGGCAAGAAAATGCTATAGGATTTCAAAGGACGTGCAGACTGTTTTTAGTATAATAAATTCAGGAAAATATTCACTGAGAGAGAAGCCCTTGAGGTGAAGTCTGGAGGGCAGGTGAAATGAGGATGTAAGCAAGAAAGAAAAAGAGAGATTAAGGGTTCGATAGGCTGTCAGTTCCCTGAGGTAGAGTTTGTTTTATTTATCTCTTTTAATAAGGGCCTAGAATAGATACTGGCATATAGTCAGTGCTCATTATTTATTGAATTAGCAATAGATCACTCCAAGCATAGACGTACTATGAATGACACCCTGAAGGAGGCGAGAGAAATGTTTGTCTATGGAGCTATTATGGGAAGAGCAGGTTGTCTAATGTTCATAACCTAAAGCCAAACAGAATTATTTTTGTGGTAGAGAAACTATTTCAACTAATCCTTCTGTTTTCTGATAATTTAAGCAGGACTCAGCCTAGAAACTGCTTTGCATTCAACCCATGGCTCAGGTTTTGATATTCCTTCCAAATGCCTTTCTTATACCACTCCAAAATGGAATTATAACTTCCAGAGTTTCTGGCTCTGTAATCTCACCAGATATTCTGATGAGAGAATGTATTCTATCAACATTGAGGAGCATACTGAAAGAGTAGCAACATTTAGTGCCCAGGGAGCCTGATGTTGAGTTCATGGAGAAGGCCAGAGACATCCAACTTATGAGGTCTCCCCATTTCTATAGGGTTCTGGTTGGTCCCAGTGGGAATCTCATCAGCAGAGATTAACAGTGAGGCCATGAAATAGTTTGCTTAACTGCCAAATAGCCATGTGGAAAGTGAAAGCTCTTCCAGCAATTGCTGGTGAGTGTCGCCATTGCACTGCACAAATATACAACAGAGCAGGGGCAGCTCAAGAAGCCGCTCAAACATAGTGGGCAACAGCAGATGGGCAGTGCAGAGCAGCATGCTCAGGATGCAAAAGCTCATGTCAGTCCACTCTCTTTAATGTCACACAGCGCTCTGACCAGGTTTCGCCAGATCACCTAAACCTGGAGAGATACTCCAGACCCTCTAACTCAATAAGAGTTACCCACTTTAGGTGGTTTAAAGACCCCCATTTCTACCAGCCATGTTATAAGCACAACTGCATATACACATTCCTCACTTCCTCAACCCTAGTCTGTTAGTTTACCAGAAAACAAGTCATCATGAAGACAGTTTTTTTCTTGCGGTTGGTTGGAGTTATACCTCTTGGTGGAAGCAAATCAGGCTTCTCTTTCCTCTCTAATCCTTTTGACTATCAAGTTTATCTGACTTTAAAACTTACACATAGCCACATGACCTATACCAAAAACCAAAAAACAAACCCCAACACACATAAACATACATGTGCAAATAATCATTTCAGTTTGATTGTCCTACAGTCCTGCCTTAAATCCCAGGATGGCTTTTCCATCTACATAATGCTAGGGAGTGATACTGATATAATAGAGATAACCTTGTTTCCACTTTAATTTATGTAAAATGGTAAATCATTTATAAACTAGTACTATAAACATTAGAAGTAACAAATTACTGTGGCAAATCTTATAACTACTGTAATTATTATGTACTTGGTGTTATAGGGCCATGGACCAGAATTACTATTATTTTGTTTTGTTTTGTTTGTTTTTTGAGATGGGGTCTTGCTCTGTCACCCAGGCTTGAGTGCAGAGGCATGATCACAGGTTTGCTGTAACTTTGAACTCCTAGGCTCAAACAATCCTCCTGCATCAGCCTCCCAAGTAGCTGGGACTACAGCGTGAGTAATCATGTCTGCCTATTTTTTAAAATTCTTATTTTTAGTAGCGACAAGGTCTATGTTGTCCAGGCTGGTATCAAACTCCTGGTCTCAAGCGATTCTCATGCCTTGGCCTCCCAAGGTGCTAGCATTACAGGCCTAAGCCACCATGCCTCGCCCCAGTACTACTGTTTATAAAGTATATTCAGGAAGATGAGATAGTTTACATGTCTGAGTACCAACAGTTATCTTATGGAATCATGTAAGGGTGATGCTGCCTTACATGCACTTACAGTGGAAATTTGGAAGATGGATATTCCTCCCTTTTTCAGGCAAATTCAGCAGTTTACTGCTATTGGTGCCTTGGGGTTGAGGTGGGGCATATATTATCCTTGGGTTGTACGTTTCAAGTGTGGCGCTCAGCTTTTAACAACTATTGCCAATCAAGTTTCCAGCCATAGTCATTACACTCATGTAACATGATATGGAGTAGGCTATGTTCTTTCTCATTTCTCTTTATAGTCCTTTAATATCGAAACTGCAACAACACAATCTTTATACTTTTCTACTGTTGGTACCTTTTCAATCACTCTGTTACTCTTTGTACTTATTTACTCTAGCCTAGCTGCTAGTTAATTACTTTTTATGTGTAAATTTCTCTAGTCCTTACCATTTTGTGAAGTTTTCGTACTTTCCCAACTATTCTTTAGATGCTCTTAAATGTATACATTTATAATCTTACGAGATAATTTTTATCAAATTCCTATCTATGATGAGGGCCCCTAAAAACACTAGAAGGTGGGTATTGATAGGAAAATTAAGGCTCACAGGTATTGTGTACTTTGGCAAAAATTAGCCAATAAATGAGTGATAAAAACTGGATATACATCCAGGTCCATTTGGTTCTAAGAGCTGTCTGTCACAGCTCTTTCTGTGCTTCATTCTCTTCATTCTGACAATAAATAGAAATGTAGATATAAAATATTGATATAAAATATATTTCTGAATTTTATTTATTATTGCAGAGTGAAAACTAAAAGAGTCAAAGACACTTCACTAATGAAATGACTATAACAGTTGGAGGCATTCAGTTCCCAATGTATTTGCATCCTATTATATGCTATATAAGTCTTTAGACAATGTACATATAATCGTCTGGTTAGAGCAAAGATTTTGTTGAGACAAGATATACCAATCCCATCTTCATCTTCCTTCTACATATCAGTATTTACTTACACTTTTTTCTATTCACTTAACACAAAGCATGATCTATTCTGGATGAATAATAAAGAATACTGACTCCTTCTATTTTCCTTTTTCTGTGCTTTCTGGGAAAGGGACTCGCACAACATTTGTATGAACTGGCACAGTTGATGTCTTGCACACAACATGGAGAATCTGGAAAAGCTACTTCTCTATTCTGCATTCTGAGACCTGTCCTCTCTTAAGAAAATGCAGCTGCAGGAACACATTTCAACCTTCTTTAGGGGTGTTCCCAAGAGGTGACCATGCCAGGGAATATTAAGCAGAGTTTGCTCTTGTTTGTCTCAGAACATTTCCCATCTTTGAGTTTCAGCAGAAACCAAAACCTTCAAAATCCAAACCATATAGCTTACTTGGTGAAATGACAGCTCAGTACAGAAATGGATCTTGATGAACTATTTCAGCTAGACTAGACCTGTCAGGCCAAAACGTTTAGTGCAATTTCTCTGGAGTGAAGAATCATATATCCCTTCCCAGTAGGACTTCAAAATATTCCATTTCCTGACTTTAGCTTTTAAACAATAGCCACTCGGTAAATGAAGCAGAAATTCTCCCTCTGATTTTTTTATTGTTATTCTTAGATAGTGAGGTAGGAACACAGAAAATATCTGTTATTTCATCTGTACCTTCTCCAGTGTAAAATACCCCAGAGTCTTGCTCAAACATTATTGCTGAGGGCCCAGGATCTGTTCTGTTTTTCAATATATCTGGGGCTGGGCCACTTAATGACCAGAAAGGGCAGGAATGGACAACGTAGCAGTACTCATGGTGCTTTTAGGCACTCTGATAGCACAATATGCCATCTGCGGTTTTCTCTCTGGCCCACTTCTTAATTCTGTTCAGGCCTGTCTTCTCTCTAGTGTTCATGGACTGGTTTGACATCCGCTTAAGCTCCCTTGGTCTTCGGCTTGACTTCTTAGTTCACATCTGCATGCTGATTCATTACATCTTCACCAGCCACCTTGGTTCTAGGCTTAGCTGACTTGGACCTCAGTTAGACACCAACTAGACGGTGTGTCCAGCAGACCCCATCTCCAATACTATTCCTGTTCACCCACTAGGCTTCTGTAAGGCTTACCAGCAGCTGATGGGATGGAGAAGGGCACGCCAAAGTCCAACTCTCAAACTTATCATTAGTCAAGGCCTACCCCGTATTAGCTGCTGTCCTTCAAGTTTAATTTCTTCACATTTTCCTTGTCTGTTAAATGAGGATGAAAATAACTGGCCTACACCAGTTTCCTTGTAGGGATGCCATGAGTTCCTACATACATGAAGGAGCTTCATAAACTGTGAAGTCCCTTGTATATATTAATAGTTAAAACAAAAACAAAACAAAACTCTTTTAGGTTAGTTCTCTGCTGCCCTCTCCTGGCTCCCAGTTTCCATAACTATGACTTCTTAGTGGGAATTAACCCTTTAAGTCTTGAAAGCTTCAGAAACTAGATCAGTAATTAAAGGAACCATTTTTAAAAGATACATTCTTGTTCGTTTACAGAGAAAAATAAGCCACATAAGTTGACTGAGGTTCTCCTTAAATCTACTTGCATTTAGAGTCCAACTCTTCTGAATTGTTTTTCTACTTAGATTTCTTTATCTCTGAGTTTTCCCAGTCAATCTTGTTCTTTGGGACAATCAAGAACATTTTGAAGGGGCCAGGAGCAGTGGCTCATGCTTATAATCCCAGCCCTTTGGGGAGCTGAAGTAGGAGGATGGGTTGAGGCCAGGTGTTCAAGACAAGCCTGGACAATATAGCCACACCACTCTCTCTACAATTTACTTGTTTTAAAGAACATTTTTGATGGAGGTTTTCTTGAAAGGGTGCTCTACTATTGTCTTCAGAATATTCTTTCCAAATACCAGTATTCATTCTAAAGTTTTCAAGCTGGGTTGTCTTGAGCATATCAGAATATGTCAATGAAAGTTTTTTGGACAGGACAAGTAGGACTCACATTCTTTCCTGGAAAGATTTGTTGACTCATTGCATTGAGGGAATTCTGTTGTCTAGCCGTGGCACCAGGAATAATAATAATTGTTTTCATAATTAGGCAATGACAACTGCAGCACAACTGCTGCCTGGCTGACAAGAGTTTAAAAGGGTGTCATCTATTGTAAGACCAACCTTGACTTCAGAGAAGATAAAATGTAAAAATTGTGCACCCTAAAATTGATGAATATTTCATCTTTTTGATAATTTAGCAGCTAATATCTCTGTAATGATAGTGTAAATCCATGCAATTTGTCATATAATGACTTCTAGAATATGATCAAATTTTAGCATGTCTAGAATTCACTAGCATATAATGCTATTGTTCTTCATTCTGCAGACCTTTATTGGATCATGTAGTACATGCCAGGTACTTCACCAGGCACTGCAGGTATTGCTATGAAAGACATGGCTTCTGTCTTCCAGAACATAACAGCTTGTAATATATGCTCCTCATTAGTGGAGAGGGTGTTCAAGTCATATACCAGAGGAAGTACATAGAGACTTACTGCAGAAAAATCTCATATAAGTTAGTTGATCCAAGCCATCTCAATGGACAGATGAAGAAACCCAAAGCCTATAGAGATTAGTGCCTTATCCCACGCCAAACACATGCACTAATTAATGCATTGTGTGTTGATTTTTATGTGATATTTTAGAAACCAATTTTAGTGGAAAAGCTTAACATGGTTGACTTTAAACTTTTACTAAAAGAAGATTTGTAATGCATTAGTTTTATTTTGATGGTTTTATTTTATATTTTATATCAGAATAAGTGATAGAAGTGGGGAATAAAGGATTGTATCTTTTTTCTCTTTGTTCTTTTAAAGTACACAATTTAATTTTTACTTTTGTATTATACAATATTTTATACTTATAAAATTATATTTTAATGTATTATATATAAAATATATGAAAAATGCTAATAGAACAACCACATTCAGAAATAGGGTGTTTTCTACATCATTGAAGTCTCTCATGAGGCTATTCCTTTCTCTTCCACTCGGAAGCTATCAGCATTCAGAACTTTTTATCATTCCCTGGAATTCCTTCATAGTTGTAATACATATGTATGTGGCTTGAAATAGTGTTTAGTTTTACATATTTTAAAATTCTGTATAAGGAGTATCAAAGCATAGGTATTATTCTTACATCTTATTTCTTTTCTACCCAACATACTGTTTATTAGATTCATGCTGATATAAGTAGCTTATTCATTCCTTTTATTGTTGTTTAGTAATCACTGAACTAAAATTTATGTATCCATACTATTGTTGATAGAAATTTGTGTTATTTCTAGTTTTTATGATTATAATTAATGCTGTAGACTTATTCTGTTGTATATGTGAAGGACTTTTCGTAGATCATATATCTAGGAAAAGAATTGCTAGTTAATTAACTGTGCCCATTAGTAACTCTACTGGTAATTTATAGACACCAGATATGTATGCATGTTCTCATTTCTCCACAATCTCATCAAGATTTGTTAATAAAATTTTAAAAATTTTCCAATGTTGTATGTATAAGACAGTATCTCATTGTGGTATTAATTTGTATATCCTAGATTTAACATGAGACTGAATATCTTTTCAATATTTCTTGTTCTGTTGAGTTTTCTAGTCTATGCACTGCCAGTTTATTCTTTTGCCTGTTTCTTTCTTTTAGGTTGCTTGTCTTTTCTAATTGATTTGAAGAAATTCTTTATATGTTACACATACTAATTGCTTTTTAATTTTATATGTTACAAATATATTCTATTATTTCATAGCTGCTTTTCTCACTTTTTGTGTTTTCTAGTAGTTGATAATTTTAAGGTAGAAAAATTTGTCCATCTTTTCCTTTAATATTTTTGCTTTTTGTGCTGTGCATTAGTTTGAAGTAAATATGCCTTTTTCCCATATAGATTAACAATTGTTCTAGCAATATCTATTGAATGGCTCATCTTCTTCCTAATAATTGCAATATTATGCCTGTCATACATGCTATTTGTCTATTCCTGCAGCAGGATATCCTGTCTTAATTACTATTGTTTTAAAATCAATCTTTAATATCTGGTACCACAAGTCACCCCACATTTTCTTCACAAATTATATTTTCAGAGCCTTTGCTCTTCTAAATACTATCTTAGAACTCTATTGGGATTTTAACTGAAAATATGTTTGGTTGATCATTTTTTTTCTCATTTCTTTTTATACCTACTGGTTTGGTATTTAAATACACTAGCTCCATTCTGTTAATTGATACCATTGAAGCATGAACATGCATACTTAATAAAATCTAAAGTTAATCAGTATCTTTAACTTCCCCCCAAACAGTAAACATATCTGAAAACATTTTAATTCTGATTTCTTCCTAGCTTACATTGCATAGCTTTCTTATATTTTACCTCAAGCTTTTTTTTTTTCATTTTAGTCCTACAAGTTAGATGTTATGATGTTTATTTTTAAGAATAGGTTTAAATCTCCCAACAAGTATGTCTTATTTTATTTTTGCTCACATTCCTTTCTTCATGTCAGATTTTCTGTGATGTCAATTATTTACTTCTGAAACATTCTCTAGGAAGTTAAGGTCTTTTGCTGATAAATTAAAAAAAAATTCTGGAATGGAATTTATTTCCCTCTGGTTCTTAAAACCATAGTTTTATTGGGTTTCAAATTTTTGATTGCCAGCTATCTTTGGAGAACATTAAAGGTCCATTCCACTGGCTTCTGGATTCCACAGTTGTTGGTGAAAAGTTACCTGTCAAACTCATTTCTGATGCTTTGTAGGGGAGCATCTTTTCCCCTCTGGCTGCTTTTAAGGGATAAACCAAGTGGTTCATTCTTGAAATTCTAATGTCTATTATTTCATTGTTTGTTCTGGTTTCCAACAAAAGACATTGGAAATTGTGCAGTAAGGTTGAAAATGGGAATGCATAGTGACAGAAGTAAGTAGGGGTACTTTTTACCAACATTTTGACATGACTTAATGAAGTTTGACTGCACAGCTTACTGGTTTCTACCCCATAGAAAACTACAGTAAGTGACTCTAAAACAAAAATATTTTGGCAATGTGAACATGTGGTCAGAAAAATAAAAACCATTCTGAAATCACAAGAAAACTGACAGTCAATGGACCACCAAGATGTGTTTCCGCTAAATGGTATACATACATACAAGTACCACAAAATCTTACATAGGAAGTAAGAATTGAGTAAGGCCCAGTAAAGAGATAGAGTTTGTTGAGTATGATGAATTATTTCCCAGAAAATCATGAAATATATTTTCATCTAATCAAGTGAGTCTTACAAAAATGTGCTCCCATTTTATATACTACCTTATAGCAAAGGATACGGGTTGGACAGCTTATGAATCCACATGTACACACTTTATATACATTTGTCACATTTTATTCACTCATGGATTCATTCATTCACTTAAAACTATTATTAAGTCCATCTGTGTTCTGGGGACCCATGTTCCTATTTAAGTAAATGCATCAAAACTATTATCTTATTTTTTTCACAGAGATAACAAAAACTCTTAGGCTATGAAGGCAATTGCAATGCAAGTATGCTATTTAATTACTTGGGGAAGAGTAGTTTCATTAAAATGTCAGCTAAATTGAGTAGAAAAGATGCAAAAAAATAAAAACCAAAACCCACTCCAATGTTATCTAGAGATTTTTCAATGGTTTTACTTTATTATTTGATATGGTTGTAAAAAAAGAAAGAGAAGAAAAAAGAAAGAAGTAGAAAAGAAAGATAAGAAAAGGAAGAATCCTCAATCTGATAACCTCATGCTCAATTTTCAGTTACTTGTCTTTGTGAAAATGAACCTACTCTACTGCTTCTTTGAAGGAAAAGAGCAGGCCTGATTTCATGATTAAGTGTCAACTCTAGAGAATGATGTGGTTGTAATCTGTCTGCCATATGTGTTATGGTTAAGTGGTGGTTTAACATATCTTTTTTTGTAAAACTTAAAGCTTAACAAATAAACAAATAAATAATGGCTCTTGCCTTAAAATATGCTGGTAATGTATTGACAGAGAAAAACATAACTCTTTTACTCCTACTTATAGTCCATCATTTCTGCCAGTGAGAAGGATGGTCAGGCTAGTAAGAGGAGCAGATATTTGTGAGAGGAAATTGAAGCCCAACAAGATGAGTTAACACTCAGGAAGTGTGTGTCTCCTGCCCAGATAGAACTGCAGGCATGCAGGGCAACTAAGAGGATGTGCAGTTTAGTTTGCAGAGTTGCTATCAGCAATGTTTGAGGAATATGGAGAGCAGAATAGGTATTAAAGGACTGATTAGGACAATATGATGATTAAAAAAAACTTTAGAGAACTTAAAGAAATGTCTAAATCTGATTTTTAAATAGACTTTTTTTTTTTTTAGGATTTGTGAGCACATGGAAAAAGAATAGTGATCCTAGGAGCTACCATATATGCCTTATTGACAAATTATGTTATATTGACCTTGCTGTATTTTGGGTTAAGATCTCTAGACTCTGCCGGGCGTGGTGGCTCATGCCCGTAATCCCAGCACTTTGGGAGGCTGAGGCGGGCGGATCACCTGAGGTCCGGAGTTTGAGACCAGCCTAACATGGAGAAACCCCGTCTCTATTAAAAATACAAAATTAGCTGGGTGTGGTAGTACATGCCTGTATAATCCCAGCTACTCAGGAGGCTGGGGCAGGAGAACCGCTTGAACCTGGGAGGCAGAGGTGGCAGTGAGCCAAGATCGTGCCATTGCACTCCAGCCTGGGCAACAAGAGCAAAACTCTGTCAAAAAAAAAAAAAATCTATAGACTCTTCTATTGAAATCTTATAGGCCAAGTGGTAGCACATTTCAGCAAGACAGTTTGTAGAAAATAATGAAGATAAAGATGAAAATATGGGTGCCAATGCCTTTACAGTTTGATATATGCATAACTGGTGGTACCCAAAGAGAGGCGTGATGTCTAACACGAGGGAGCTCCCTGGTAAAATGGTCCTCCTCTGATTAAATTCTTTAAATTAAGATTTAAGTGAAGATATATTTGTTAAATTTGCAGGTGACAAGAAACTTGAAATACTACTATTAGGCTTTAAAGCAGAATCAGGTTTTAACACAATCCCAACTGCCTAAAAAATGAAATTTAATATAGAAAACTGGAAAATCTAACACTTGAATATAAGCATGATTTACTGAGTAAAATTTAACTTAGCAGGCAAAAACACCAGGGTTTTAGGAGAGCATACCCAATATAAGAAGGTGATGATAAAAAGCAACCAGCCACACCCAAAAGACTCCAAGAATGCCTTGGTGAACACGAGTTAACCAGTCTGAAGGCACTGTGAGCCGTTCCTTTTTATTTCAGATTTTCCACACTCTTTTCAGTTACTCTAAAATAACTAACAATGCTCTTTACCTTTATAAAACTACTTTATCATTTGAAAGCTTATGCTCTCTGTCCCCTTCCTACACTTTTTGTTTGGTTTAGAGCATAGTAAATAAGCATAATAATTTTTCAGATCTCCTCTGCTGCACTTAAAACTTCGTGTTTATAAAAAGATACCTGCAATTATTTTTATCCAGGATAGATGTGAGCTCCTGGAGGTTGAACTGACACAAGTTTCCTTATAAGTCTATAAATACAGGCTCTGCAACTGATCTCATTTATTTCCAAGGTTTTAAATGCCATCTGCATGGTGGAAACTTCCAAATGCACATCTCCATCTCTGATCTCTAGCTTCCTTTGTCCTGCATCCTTGACATCTTCTGTTGCATGCCACATCAAATATAACATAGCTCCAAACAGACCATGTGCTGTTTCCTTCTAACCAGCTTAGCTGTCATTATGCGACATCTCAGTAAATAATATGAGCCTCAACTCCGTTGCCGAAGTAAAAAATGCAGGTATCACTCTTGATATTTGTCTTCCCTTTACACCCTGCCCATCATCAAGCCTGTCAGCTCTACCTCCAAAGTAACTCTTGATAACAACCCACTCTGTCCCTTTCCACTGTTATGCCATAGTCTAAGCTACCAACATCTCTCATTATTTCCAAAGCTTTCTATCTGATTCTCTGATTTCATTTATGCCTCCCATGGGACATGTTCCAAATAGTAGACAAAGTTGTCTTTTAAAACACACATCATGTTTTCTTATGTCTTTGCTTAACGTTATTTTATGGCTTTTAATTGCAATAATAAGACTACCGAAATTTCTACCATGGCATATGACCTCCTACCTGATCTGGTCTGGTGGAGTTTTTCCAGCTTCTTCTTCTGTCGCTCTTTTACTTATTCACTAGAATCAACTCACGCTGGCTTGCTTTCTATTCTTTAAACATTCCAAACTCATTCCTGCTTTAGAGACTGTAGATTTTTCTGGTCTCTTTGGTTGAAATTCTCTGATCCCAGATTTTTAAATGGTTGTTTTCTTCTTGTCATTTGCATCTTGGTTCAAATAATACCTCCTTAATAAACATTCCTACCTTCCCCAGTTACTACCAGCACATCCTATTTGAATGACACCAAAGCAAGTATCACCATGGGAAAATTATTTTGTTTGTTTCTTTATTGACTATCTCCCCTCACAAGGTGTAGACAGAATAATGGGGTCCTATCTGTGATTGCTACCACTGTACCCTTAAAGCCTGGAACAGAGCATGGCACATAGTAGGCAATCAATAAATATTTGTTGAATGATGGATTCTATAATTAGTGAAGGCAGGTCTAAAGTGTAGGTTCTTAAATTCTAAAAAGAATGTACTCTTACTCAGTTAGGACAAATGACTGATAGCAGATACTTTCAGCTTTAATGGGAGGAGGCCATGAAGAGAACAGAAAAGGCTTGGCGTTCTGAAGTGAAAACGGTGTTAGTAGTTGGATGACAGCAAATGGGATAGAGTATTTGTGGCAGGAGAAGGTAGCCTGGAATAGAAGATAAGTTGCACTTTTATCAATTTAAGTTTAGAACTTCCTTTCCAGGGGATTCACTGATTGAAAACAACAACACAAAGCAGGGTTTCTCAACCGTAGGACTGGAGACATTTGGGGCTGGATAATTCTTTCTCGTGGGGGCTGTTATAGGCATTGTTGAATATTCAGCAGTATCCCTGGCCTCTACCCACTAGATGCAGTAGCACCTTCCCTGTTGTGGCAAATAAAACTATCTCCAGATATTGCCAAATGTCCCCAGAGGGAAGGAGAGGCAAAATCACCTCTGGTTAAGATTCAATACTCAAAAAAAAAAAAAAAAAAAAAGTTCACATTCATATTTTATTCACATCTATCTAATAGACAAAATTATTTGTAATAAATTACCTCTTATGATGAACCACTTAAGAATCCTCAAGCAGGAAATAAAAGAGGGAAAAAAGTGCCTAAATTTTAGAGCTTGGTAGGCTTTCATGTGGTATATAATGGTAATGTTCATTTGGGCCCAACTGTAAAATTTCAACATTAAAAGAAGAAAGGTATTTTATTCAATTACAATTTATGGTCACTTTGAATACACAAACCTAGAAAGGTTTTGTGGAATTCTGGATAGAGAACGAGCTATATTGATGGAAATCTCAGCTCTGTTTTAAAATCTCAGCTCTGCTACTTACCCGCTGTATGACCTTGGATGAGTTACTTAATGAAGCTGAACATCACCTTCCTTTGCTGTAAAATGGGAAATGCAATCCCTATATTTTAGAGGTGCTGTAAAGATTAAATGCAGTAAAATTCATGCAAACAGTCCAGCTGCATGTGTAGCACACTCTCTTTAAATGTTAGCAATTGTTTTTTTCTAAAGTAAATGGCCTTTTTCTTTTTTATGTCATATAAAAGTAGCTAATGCAGATGTATACCATGATACAGAATTAATATACAGTGAAACACACTAAGGGAATGCCTTCATTATTTTCAGGCAAATAGCTTTTGACAGGAGTCAAGTATCAATTAAGGTACTGTTTTCTGATTACACATGGGACTTCTTGATCATAAAAACCTCTATTACAAGTGATCCTTTATGCTTTTGACACATGCTATCACACTCTCAACTTTGTTTTGTTGAGGTCTATCTTCCTGCCAGAAGTAGGTGGGGGTAGTCTTCTGTCACCTTGGATTTTGAAGCCCATCAAAGGCAAAACAAAACAAAACAAAAATCACCTTCTGAAACCTTATTAAGACACATGAAATTTTAGGCTGTCACCTTTGTTGATTTTGAAAGATCTCAACTCTAATTGGTAATGGAAACTTAAGTCATCTCATATGGGCACAGGTATGATAACCAGTTTGTGCCTAAACTCAGTAGAAAATTTTCAACATGATTACAAATTGTCAGATTTAAAAAAATCATGCTGTTGGTTGTGTGATTACGGGTCAAACTTTTAATGCTATCTGAGCACAAAAATAAGTCACATCTTAATACAATTTTTTTTTCATTTTTACAAAGCTGTGAGTATGATTTCTAGCTGTAAATTATGGGTATAACATTTGAGTAGGAATTTGCAATGAGACATTTTGAAAGTGGCAGTAAACAAATGGACAAATAATAGAGGCTTTGAAAACTTTAAACTGGGCTTTCAAAGCCATAATTAGTTTTTCTAATCGGAGTTGTATTATTTAATTTTTAAAAACTAAGTTCTATTCTCCACTTCACAATGAGAAATACCTCAGTTAAAGAAAGAACATGTTCTCTCTCTCACTGTCCTTCCCTCTCTGGATCTCTTTCTCTCCCTCTGCGTTTTTCTGACTCATATGGTTTCCCCTCTGTCTGGATTATTCTGCCGTCTCATTATCCTTCAGTCGCTAAAATCAGAGCCAAAACACTAAATGTAATTGTGCAGCCTTTAAGGCTTGTGTTTCTGGTTTCAAATTTTCCCTCTGTTAGCATCTTAATGACTCACACTGATCGTTATTGTCCCCTCCTCCAGGTATACTTTGGTACTCCCATAGCACTGGTGTTTACCTCTGTCTTTGCACCAGTCCATGGTCCTGTAACTCCTTCCTTCCTTGCCTGATTCTCTACTAAATTGACGGCACTTCTCAGACTTCAACACCCACCTCTAAGAGTAGAATTATATGCTGAGACTCACATGCATTGCTAAACATTACCTCCCAAAACAAGATTCCCAGATAGGACCTGCTTTTGGTGAGCACAAGGACATCCCTGTAGGCAGGAAGCCTGAGTGTTTGCTCTGGGAAAGCCCTGTAGGGCTCTTTCATTCCTGGCTTTGGCCCCAGCTCCCTTTTTGACTCTAGATAATCGTGCTTGGTTGCTACAAGGAGTGATCAGTCTTCTCACCTGGCTCTGCCTCTGGGTGATGGTGAGAACCTTCTTCAATAAGCTGCTTCTGTTCTAATTTTGAAAAGACTCTCTTGAGTGGTTAGATTATAAGAACAGGGGTGCTACTTCCTCCCACAATAGGTTGACTATTATGGATTACCTGTTAATTGCTATAGTTGCCAGCACATTTTACAGTTTCCTTTGTGGCACAGAGGGAAAGCCAGGAGTTACATTTCTCAGAATCCCCTTCTCTTTATGGTTGTAGGTTAGATTTGGCCACATAAGGGTTCAATAAAATACCACATGTGAAATGCCAAGCATAATGCCTGGTACAGAGTAAGTAGCTAATCAAATTGGAGTGTCTTTCTTTCTCAACTTTGGTTACCGATGCCACATTAAGGGCATACATATCAAATTTAATGAATTTATAACCTTCAGAAGGCCATCAGATATATTCATTAATCAATAGTATTATTTTTTCTTGAGTTTGTTAACTATAGTAATTGCAAAACCTGGAAATGACCTAGTGTGAAGTCAAAGTGAAAAAGGAATAAAGAACAGTTAAGAGGATATATGTGTTGAGAAATTCAAATAATAAGGGTAATTGTACACTGTGTGTCCACATCAAGATTATAATCTGTTTTTTAATTAATAATGATTATGCTATAATTTTACTGTGTTTTGCATATCTTCCTAGACCTTCTTGGACCTTAGAGTACAATCTGATGAAATATTAATTAAAAGAAAATTAATATTTCTGTATTAATTTCTGTGCATTCTGTAAAGCAATGGTAGGGAAGAAGGCAACCATACATACAGCCCTCACAGCATATTTATACCATTTTAAAGAATTTGTTATAGTCTATTTTAGGGTGTTTCATTGTTTTAAAAGAGACAACTTTGTTGGTACTAAAATCATTCTAATTATGTTCTTTGTTTTATTTGGCTTTTAAAAACAATTTAAAAGTACCAGTCACTTGGTATCTATTATGCAACTGCAGGTGCTGAGCTCTCACATGGTAATTTGAGACAGGGGGGCAAAAGATAAGTAAAATATTTATAGTAAATATGAATTGGATGAGTCTCCATTCCAAAGAAATACCTAAATTGATATCAATCACATATGCTAAAGTGAAGGAAGGAAATTACCAGTTAACATATACCTGGTATATGCCAGGTACTTATCAATATTATCTTAAATTTAATTTTTCAAATTAAAGTATTTTATTAAAAACCTATGAGGTAGACTTTCTTATTCCTATTTACTATATGAAGAAGCTATCGCTCATTTTGTTCAAGACTCCCAGCAGTAGGTGAAAAAGCTAGAATCCAAACCCGCTGACTCCAGATCCTGTTTTATCTATACTATGGTATTTACCTCTAAAAAAAAATTAAATTAGTTTTCATTAGTTGTGTCATACCAAAGATATTGTCTTGTACCTAGCAGATGTTTCATCCAGCACTCCTGGGCCTTACTGAGGTCCGTGGGCCAGAAAGTCTGTATAAATAATTTTCCTGGGAAAGGAGAAAGCCAGGAGTTATGATGGATTTGAAATGGGTGAGGGCCCTTGGAGAAGGAAAGTATGAGAAGATCTTTTGCAGGAGCTGGCACATTGGCCTAGTTCAAAATTATAGCTACCGTGAATTGCTATATAAGGTACTCTGTGAGCATTTTACACATAATATCTAATTTAATCTTGAAAACAGTCTGTGGACCAATGAAGCATTATTGACCCAGTATTACAGATGAGAACTCAGAGACAGAGAAAGCTCAAAAAACTTGCCTATGGTCCTACAGAGTCTAGCTGATCCTGAAGTTCATGGTAATGAACTTTATACTGTATTTTGCAATTAAACATTAGACTATATTCTACAATGTAAAATGCTCACCAAACTTAAATTTGATTGCATTGAGACATAAATGTCATACTGTAGAAAGTCTTGTTTTATCTATAACTCCCAAACCATGGTGGCAATTGGAGAAGAGGGGCCCTTCCACCTGACCCATTCCTGATGTCTTCAAAACCTTTGTGATATAGAAGTATGGAGAAGATGTGGCTTTTACATATAACCTTTAATGGATCTGTCTTACATCTTGGTTTCTTTTCTGAGGGCCTCTAGGGTATTACTAGAGCTGGCTTTAACGTGAGTAAGCAAGCACAGTAATTGTATATCACTGAGGAAATGCATGTCTGGTGTATCAGAAAATAAACACTTGGGTTCGAAAGTGAGAAGCAAAGTGGACCAAATGGACTGCCTTATTGGAACCACTGCTGGCCATTCTCAGACCTCACTGGAAAAGCTAAGGCAGAATATCCCTATAATATAGAAATATTCCAGCGATCCCAGAGAATGAGGCATGGAAAGGAGGGTAGGCATCTCATTACCTCTTGAGAGTGATCAAGATTGCAGGACCCATCTGAGACAGATAAAATCTTTAACATGAAAATGGAAATTCTCAAGAATAGTGTGTGGTTAACACATGAAGGGAGGCAAAGAAAGGGACGCTGGTGAGGTATTTTACTGGGCGGTATGATACTTGAATTCGTGAGTGTCTATAAATAAAATGAGGTAGTTCTCTATGTACTGACATGAAATCTCTAAGATAAATCATTATGTGAAACAAGTAAGGTTTCACTTACACGAACAATGTGCATGGGTAGTATGTTTATATTTATATTAAAATAAGAGGTGTGAACAGCTGTATAAAAATATTTACATATGCTTACCTGCACAAAGGACAGCCCTGGAAGGACATATCCCATATGCATTTGGACAAGGAGCTAGCAGTTAACAGTGGGAGGGAAACTTACTTTTCACTGAAACACTTTTATGTCATACTACAAGCATATATTGTCTCTTGCCTGAAAATCAACATTTAAAAAAATAAAATAAAAAATCCACACATCTCTGAGCTGACAAAATTAAAACATATGGAGAAAAGCTGCACTATATTCAAAATGAAAAGATGATGCTGATTCAGATTTAAAAAATGATAAAACTCAGAAACCAGAAAGAATGGGAAAAGCCTATATTTCATTGTTCTCCATTCAAAGCCGCAAATACAGAGATATAATCTTTACAAGATAAGTAGCCAATATAACTAACTTTAAATGAAGTTTTTCCTTTCCAAACACCTGCAATAAGCTTTCCTCATTTGAAACAAAGAATATATTTCTGGGCATATCCATGTGTGAAAGTTGAACTTCAGGAGATCCCAATCTCATTTCTCCTGCCTAATGAAAGGGAAAGAAAAATTAAAGCTAATTTGGGCGTACTTAATTTCAAAGTTAAAAGCTCTGAATTTATATATGTCAGAAAACGGTCTTGATGGCAAATTTTTAAAGAAAAAAAGCATGTCCCAAATGGTAACACACACAATGCAGCAATCCCTGGATGAGTGGGAGTGAAAAACTTGAGTTCCAACTTGGCCACAAACTTATGAGACTTTAGCAGAGTCACTCTTTTTATTTTTCACGTCATCCATCTCAAGGCTATAATTTTATTGACATTTCCTTCAGTATAGGCAAGGCTTAAATAGCAAGTATTCTAGATTGATTATAAAAATGGCTCCAATTCTTTCTTTCCTTGTATCCACAGCACTCACAATATGACTTTGAAGTTACTTTCATGACAAGAGTCTATTTTTCCAACCTTTGGATCAGAGTTAGACTTGTGTGACAAAGTGCCAGTTTCAAGCCCAGGCTTCACATGGCCTGGCATGCTTCTAATCACTCTCTGCTGTACCTTTGGACAAGTCCAGACTAGCTTTTTGAAGAAAAGAAAGCATAAACAGGAGAGCCAAGTCCTGTAAGCTGAGGCCATCCCAGACCAGTTAGCTCTTAGTCCACTTGCCAGCTGACTACAGATGCACATGAGACTCCAGCAGAGATAAGATGAGATTAACTGAGCCCAGACTAGATTGTTGGAAGTGCCCCGCTGACCCATAGACTCATGAGTTTTTATTTTAAATTACTTGCTTTGGGGTTATTTGTTATACAGCATTTTTGTAACAAGAGATAAACTGTATAGGAAGAAAAGGCACTTTTAAAACAATATGTGTTTTAATAATATTTCATTCTAATCACCACTATTAATTAACATTTCCCTTAAGGGCAAAAACGAATACCTCTAAGCAGAAATATTAAGTAAAATATATTCATGAGAAAATTATTTTTCTTTTGGGTTCCCTAAGATTGAAAGGTTACCTGTGACTTAGGGTGAGATTCTTTCATTCTTCATTCATTCTTGGTCCTATCTGGGGAATCTTTTCCTGGAATGATCATGAAATAGATCCCTATGTGTGGTGTTCAGCACCCAGATACAGGAATATGCCACGTACTCAACATGCATTTCCATTTTCATGCCCCTCTCACAACTCAGCCAGCTGCTTTGAGCCAAGTACACCAATGGCCCTTACCTAATTCCTGAGACACTCTTATGGGAATTAGCATTTCATTGGTACATATTTCCAGATTTGTGTGTTCACATTTCCAGTCCTGTAACATGAGTAACCCATGAGATAGCTCCTAGTCTTCAATAGCCACAATTTCCTCCATGGCTACCTAAGATACTTTAGTACCAGTAAAAGAAACTCATTGGTTTCAGCATTCCCAATCACTATAATATAATGACGCAGTACAGAATAATAGGCATCTGTTCTGATAACCATACTATTCCTTGACAGTTCATGCTATTTGGATGTCCAGTGAAGCAATTTAAAGGAACAGATTTTGGAGTTCAAATCATGGCTCTGCCATTAACCAATTTCGGATAAGAGATTTAATTAATCTGAACATCTGTTTTCTTATCTATAGTATTGGGATAACAATACCTCCTGCATAGGGTTTGAGGAGATGAAGAAATAAGATTATATATATATAATTATACACACACACACACACACGTAATGGTTTAGTACAACTAATGGGTACATAAATGGAAAAAGTGATGGCACCTGAAGTTCAGTTACATACAAGGCAACACATTAGACCTGCTTCTAGTATATACATTTGGACCATGGCTAAGACTGCTATGCCCTTTAGACTCTGGCCTTCATTGCCAGTCTACCCTGATAAAAGCAAAATGTTATAACCAAGATCTTCCTTTGCAAACACCATAGTAATCTGCATTCCATCTGATTTTGGTTTTCTTCCCTCATCCCTCTACCCTACCTTGGGATCCATGGATGAAATGTAGGTATATCCCAGGTCTAAGTCCTCTGGGTACTGACAGAAACACATATTGTGCAACATATGGAAGACCACAGAAATAGAGCCTTTAGCACGGGATTAAGACCAAGCATGAAGAAACTGTATCAACTAACGAGCAAAATAACCAGCTAACATCATAATGATAGGATCAAATTCACACATAACAATATTAACCTTAAATGTAAATGGGCTAAATGCTCCAATTAAAAGACACAGACAGACAAACTGGATAAAGAGTCAAGACCCATCAGTGTGCTTGTATTCAGGAGACCCATCTCATGTGCGGAGACACACATAGGCTCAAAATAAAGGGATGGAGGAAGATCTACCAAGCAAATGGAAAACAAAAAAAAAGCAGGGGTTGCAATCCTAGTCTCTGATAAAACAGACTTTAAACCAACAAAGATCAAAAGAGACAAAGAAGGCCATTACATAATGGTAAAGGGATCAATTCAACAAGAAGAGCTAACTATCCTAAACATATGTGCACCCAATGCAGGAGCACCCAGATTCATAAAGCAAATCCTTAGAGACCTACAAAGAGACTTAGACTCCCACACAATAATAATGGGAGACTTTAACACCCCATTGTCAACATTAGACAGATCAATGAGACAGAAAGTTAACAAGGATATCCAGGAATTGAACTCAGCTCTGCATCAAGTGGACCTAATAGACATCTACAGAACTCTCCACCCCAAATCAACAGAATATACATTCTTCTCAGCACCACATCGCACTTATTGCAAAATTGACCACACAGTTGGAAGTAAAGTACATCTTAGCAAATGTAAAACAATAGAAATTATAAGAAACTGTCTCTCAGACCACAGTGCAATCAAACTAGAACTCAGGATTAAGAAACTCACTCAAAACTGCTCAACTACAAGGAACCTGAATAACCTGCTCCTGAATGACTACTGGGTGCATAATGAAATGAAGGCAGAAACAAAGATGTTCTTTGAAACCAATGAGAACAAAGACACATACCAGAATCTCTGGGACACATTTAAAGCAGTGTGTAGAGGGAAATTTATAGCACTAAAGGCCCACAAGAGAAAGCAGGAAAGATCTAAAATTGACAACCTAACATCACAATGAAAAGAACTAGAGAAGCAAGAGCAAACACGTTCAAAAGCTAGCAGAAGGCAAGAAATAACTAAGATCAGAACAGAACTGAAGGAAATAGAGACACAAAAAACCCTTCAAAAAATCAATGAATCCAGGAGCTGGTTTTTTGAAAAGATCAACAAAATTGATAGACCGCTAACAGACTAATAAAGAAGAAAAGAGAGAAGAATCAAATAGATGCAATAAAAAATGATAAAGGGGATATCACCATCGATCCCACAGAAATACAAACTACCATCAGAGAATACTATAAACACCCCTATGCAAATAAACTAGAAAATCTACGAGAAATGGATAAATTCCTGGACACATACACCCTCCAAGACTAAACCAGGAAGAAGTTGAATCTCTGAATAGACCAATAACAGGCTCTGAAATTGAGGCAATAATTAATAGCTTACCAACCAAAAAAAGTCCAGGACCAGATGCATTCGCAGCCAGATTCTACCAGAGGTACAAGAACAAGCTGGTACCATTCCTTCTGAAACTATTCCAATCAATAGAAAAAGAGGGAGTCCTCCCTAACTCATTTTATGAGGCCAGCATCATCCTAATACCAAAGCCTGACAGAAACACAACAAAAAAAGAGAATTTCAGACCAATATCCTTGATGAACATCGATGCAAAAATCCTCAATAAAATACTGGCAAACTGAATCCAGGAGCACATCAAAAAGCTTATCCACCATGATCAAGTGGGCTTCATCCCTGGGATGCAAGGCTGGTTCAACATACGCAAACCAATAAATGTAATCCAACATATAAACAGAACCAAAGACAAAAACCACATGATTATCTCAATAGATGCAGAAAAGGCCTGTGAAAAAATTCAACAGCCCATCATGCTAAAAACGCTCAATAAATTAGGTATTGATGGGAAGTATCTCAAAATAATAAGAGCTATTTATGACAAACCCACAGTCAATATCATACTTAATGGGCAAAAACTGGAAGCATTCCCTTTGAAAACTGGCACAAGACAGGGATGCCTTCTGTCACCACTCCTATTCAACATAGCATTGGAAGTTCTGGCCAGGGCAATTAGGCAGGAGAAAGACATAAAGGGTATTCAATTAGGAAAAGAGGAAGTCAAATTGTCCCTGTTTGCAGATGACATGATTGTATATCAGAAAACCCCATCGTCTTAGCTCAAAATCTCATTAAACTGATAGGCAACTTCAGCAAAGTCTCAGGATACAAAATCAATGTGCAAAAATCACAAGCATTCTTATACACCAATAACAGACAAACAGAGAGCCAAATCATGAGTGAACTCCCATTCACAATTGCTTCAAAGAGAATAAAATACCTAGGAATCCAACTTACAAGGGATATGAAGGACCTTTTCCAGGAGAACTACAAACCACTGCTCAACGAAATAAAAGAGGACACAAACAAATGGAAGAACATTCCATGCTCACGGGTAGGAAGAATCAATATCGTGAAAATGGCCATACTTCCCAAGGTAATTTATAGATTCAATGCCATCCACATCAAGCTTCCAATGACTTTCTTCACAGAATTGGAAAAAACTACTTTAAAGTTCATTAGGAACCAAAAAAGAGCCTGCATTGCCAAGTCAATGCTAAGCCAAAAGAACAAAGCCGGAGGCATCACGCTACCTGACTTCAAACTATACTAGAAGGCTACAGTAACCAAAACAGCATGGTACTGGTACCAAAACAGAGATGTAGACCAATGGGACAGAAATAATACCACACATCTACAACCATCTGATCTTTGACAAACCTGACAAAAACAAGAAATGGGGAAAGGATTCCCTATTTAATAAATGGTGCTGGGAAAACTGGCTAGCCATATGTAGAAAGCTGAAACTGGACCCCTTCCTTACACCTTATACAAAAATTAATTCAAGATGGATTAAAGCTTAAATGTTAGACCTAAAACCACAAAATCCCTAGAAGAAAACCTAGGCAATACCATTCAGGACATAGGCATGGGCAAGGACTTCATGTCTAAAACACCAAAAGCAATGGCAACAAAAGCCAATATTGACAAATGGGATTTAATTAAACTAAAGAGCTTCTGCAGAGCAAGAGAAACTACCATCAGAGTGAACAGGCAACCTACAGAATGGGAGAAAATTTTTGCAATCTACTCATGTGGCAAAGGGCTAATATCCAGAATCTACAAAGAACTCAAACAATTTACAAGAAAAAAACAACCCCATCAAAAAGTGGGTGAAGGATATGAACAGACACTTCTCAAAAGAAGACATTTATGCAGCCAAAAGACACATGAAAAAATGCTCATCATCACTGGCCATCAGAGAAATGCAAATCAAAACCACAATGAGATACCATCTCACACCAATTAGAATGGCAATCAGTAAAAAGTCAGGAAACAACAGGTGCTGGAGAGAATGTGGAGAAACAGGAACACTTTTACACCGTTGGTGGGACTGTAAACTGGTTCAACCACTGTGGAAGACAGTATGGCGATTCCTCAAGGATCTAGAACTAGAAATACCATTTGGCCCAGCCATCCCATTACTGGGTATATACCCAAAGGATTATAAATCATGCTGCTATAAACACACATGCACACGTATGTTTATTGCGGCACTATTCACAATAGCAAAGACTTGGAACCAACCCAAATGTCCATCAATGATAGACTGGATTAAGAAAATGTGGCACATATACACCATGGAATACTATGCAGCCATAAAAAATGATGAGTTCATGTCCTTTGTAGGGACATGGATGAAGCTGGAAACCATCATTCTCAGCAAACTGTCGCAAGGACAAAAAACCAAACACTACATGTTCTCACTCATAGATGGGAACTGAACAATGAGAACACTTAGACACCGAAAGGGGAACATCACACACCGGGGCCTGTTGTGCGGTGGGGGGAGCGGGGAGGGATAGCATTAGGAGATATACCTAATGTAAATGATGAGTTAATGGGTGCAGCACACCAACATGGCACATGTATACGTATGTAACAAACCTGCACGTTTTGCACATGTACCCTAGAACTTAAAGTATAATAATAATAAAATAAAGTAATAATAAAAAAGTAATTAAAAAAGAAAAAACTGAAAGGCAGTTTTCACTATCTAAAACCAAGCAGCGACTTTCCTTACTTGTATGATCAATAATAAGAATGTGACATCCTTAAATAATAGTGAACATTTTATGACATAGTATTATAAAAATAGTTACTGTTTACTGAACCCTTCTCATATACCAGACATTGGACTAAGTGCTTTCTATGCATCATGGCTTTTAATTCTTATCACAACCTTATGAGTTAAGTGCTATCACCATTTCCATTTTATGGAAGGGATGCCAAGATAGGCTAAGTTACTTGTATAGGGTCACACAGACTTAGCAAGTTGAACAGGTAAGATTTAAACCCAGGTAGTCAGACCTCTAAGTACATGTTCTTTATCTCCGTGCTAATTACCCTGGGTGCAATGTGCAATGCGGCCAGGGTTCTGCTTTTCAATTAACTCTTAGACTAGTTCTAAGGCTCTGCTGCCTAAGAGAAAGAACTGTAAGAAGCAATTTATACAGTGCGTTTTTCTCCAGAATGAAAGGACTCATTTCCTTGTCACAGAGCTGCAGACACCTCTGTGAAAAAAAATCCCTGGTCATTACGAAGAGCATTAGTGGCAATCTCTGACAAGGAGCAAAGGTTTCTTTGTTCTGATAATGACAAAGATGGGCACTTGGGTGAGGCAGACCGTGACACTGCAGTGTAACTCGCTTTCAGCATAGCAACACGTTAGTTTAGGGTCACTGCGAAACTTACAGGAAGTCATTCATGGACTGTATTTAGTGCGGCAATTAGTATACAGTAAGTACTCACTAAACATTAGTTTTTTTTTTTTACCGTCACTTTTGCCAAAACTTTTAATATTTTTCTAATTAAATATTAATGTCAGACACATTATGACACCTTTTTAACCCTCAGGAAACCCTTTTGTTCCTGGAAAATGGCTTTTTAAAAGCCCCTGCTTCTTCTAGTCTGAAGATGCAGTGTGCTGCTAGCCTAAATAATCCCTTGCTATTAGAGTGTCGTTCTCACACTCTCAACCAGGAGCATTAGCGTGGCAGACTGAGCCACGAGAAAGCAAGGGCTACTAACCACACTCCGGGAAGACCTTGAAATGTGTCTTTTTCCCAGTAGCTAAACATTGTTTTTTTTTATTTAACCATTGACAACCGTGCAAAATTTTGGAAATCTGACCACGGCCACTTTTTAGGAGATTGTAGTGAAGGTACATGCTTGAGGAAGATTATTATGTCTCATTTATTACAAATTCTGAATCCTCCAATACATCTTGGATCTGGCAGCTAGTAGAGGACCTGGCACATGCTAGGCAATCAATAAGTGTGATCTGAACAATGAGCTCTTTGAAAAGGCCAAACGGCCAAATGTTACATATAATTAGCATAAAATATCTCCCAAGAATCAGAATTATTTTCACAAAATGTGGTATAATGAGGGTAACCTATTTAGGGAAGAAAATGACTGTAAGATGCATAAGTTGACTGCCAAAGGAGGAATAGTAACTTAATTAAACTATCTAGATAAGATGCTGGAGAAAATTTTAACTCTTGTCAAATGAATACCTTTCTGCTGTTGCTTGTAGTTCAGCAAGCTATAGCAAGTAACAAGAAGTAGTTTGCCTATATTTCTGTAAGGTATTTTCCTCACCTCTCTAACCCAGAATGTCCCAAAATGACTTCGGTGTATGCCAGCACTTACAAGAAAGGCGATCTTGAACAAATCTAAATTTGGTAAAAATCTGTTGAGCTGTATTTTGCATGATGAAGCAACAGAGAGAGAAAGGGGATATGTGTGTGTGTGTGTGTGTGTGTGTGTGTGTGTGTGAGAGAGAGAGAGAGAGAGAGTAAATATTTCATTTTATTTATATGTTTTAGACTAGGACAATCTGTTCTTTTGATAATATTACAATGATAGCATGCATTTCATAACCTATGGGAAGTCCTATGTGTGCTAAAGGTGAACATAGACTTTTTTTCCATTGAGCAAATACTAGTGCACTTAATAAGCTACAATTAGAACAAGTGTTCAATTTTCATGTCTTTCATTAACAACATTTGAGATGAAATCATACTGAAAAGTAGGACTCCTCTGTACCATACTTTTTTCCCCACTCAACCAGACCCTCAAAGCTAATTGTGAAGTTCTTAAAAGATAGTAATAGCAAAAGTCCTCTTACTTAAATTAAGATTGCTTAGAAGCATAATGCACTCTACATGGCCTCTTAGAGGACATAGGAGATAGGACATAGGTGGACACTAATTGCATAAAATCCACTTCAGAAGTAATTAGATGCCTCAAAACCTGTAATGTAATATTTTAAAAATTTAGTAACCATCTAATTAGAATTCCACAATTAAAAGTTTAACATTTACATTATGTCTGAACTCCAAAATTTTCCATTCAGATTTTTGAAAACAATTAAATATTTTATTTCCCTTGAAAGACAGAGCAACACCTTCAGTGTGACCCCCAAAAACCATTGAAGAAAAATATATTCATTAGCATAAAAATATCCTACCCACAGGAGGGCCTATGACCACTGAAATGCTCTGCTATCATCACAGCCCAATTAGCAGTAGGCACAGGGACAGTTCACCGTATCCCAACTACTCAGTCAGCAACTGCAGCACCAATGTTGTTTTTCCAAGGAAAGCAGGTGGTGAATGTCATAATAAAGATAAGCTTAAAAATGGAAGGGAGCCTCAGAAATAACGCCGCATATCTACAACTATCTGATCTTTGACAAACCTGAGGAAAACAAGCAATGGGGAAAGGATTCCCTATTTAATAAATGGTGCTGGGAAAACTGGCTAGCCATATGTAGAAAGCTGAAACTGGATCCCTTCCTTACACCTTATACAAAAATTAATTCAAGATGGATTAAAGACTTAAACATTAGACCTAAAACCATAAAAACCCTAGAAGAAAACCTAGGCATTACCATTCAGGACATAGGCATGGGCAAGGACTTCATGTCTAAAACACCAAAAGCAATGGCAACAAAAGCCAAAATTGACAAATGGGATCTAATTAAATTAAAGAGCTTCTGCACAGCAAAAGAAACTACCATCAGACTGAACAGGCAACCTACAAAACGGGACAAAATTTTTGCAACCTGCTCATCTGACAAAGGGCTAACATCCAGAATCTACAATGAACTCAAACAAATTTACAAGAAAAAAACAAACAACCCCATCAAAAAGTGGGCGAAGGACATGAACAGACACTTCTCAAAAGAAGACATTTATTCAAGACCAGCCTGGGCAACATAACGAGATCCCATCTCTACAAAAAGATTAAAAAATTATCCAGGCATTGTGGTGTACACCTATAGTCCCAGCTACCCAGGATGCTGAGGTGGGAGGATCACTTGAGCCCAGAGGTTCAAGGCTGTAGTGAGCTATGATCACATGGCTGCACTCCAGCCTGAGTGACAGAGCAAGATCCTGTCTAAAAACAAACAAAAAGGATAGTTCTCTTGCCTACAAAATGGAATAATAGCATCTACCTCACAGAACAGTAACAGGGATTAAATAAGTGAATGTCTATTAAGTACTTAGGATAATATTTATGGTATTTGAAGCTTTCAATAAATGGTAGTAAATTACTATCATTAATAATGCATTAGACACATTTACACTACATATGTAATTTTACTTTCATCTCTTACTCCTTATTCATTTTAATTTATGGTAAATTTTAGCTTATGCTTTCATGAACACTTAGCAGTGGAAAAAGAACATGGAAGATCTCATATAAATGCTCCAAAATGGAAATTACTTATGTCACTTCTTCTCACAATTCCTTGGCTAGAACTGGTTAAATGACTGTACCCAATCACAGGGTAGAAAGACAGAAAGTATTGGCTTTGTAGTGCCTAGACAGAGAGACAGCACTAATGACTACCATACTCAATCAGTCACTTACCCACCCAACTACCTACCTACTCAGTGCTGATCCGGTGTCTTTTATATGTCAGGCACTGGGCTAGGTCCTGGCCAGGCACAGATGAGTATATCCTGAAGGAGTTCAAATTGTACTTGTTGACCATTCCAATTGCATATACTCAAACTTATATCTAAACAACATGGAAAACACTGAAAATTCTGTAATGTCTTGGCATTCATCTGACTCCGACACACAGATTGCTTCAAGAAATAGCCCTGAAGTGAGGCGAATTTTAAAAATGTTTTCATGCTTAACTTGTCATCATTATAATAGTTTACTGACCTGTTGTGTATGTACATTAAAGCACATGATAAAAAGGAACTTATTTATTGATACAATCATTCAGTAATTAAAAATAATTGTTTTGCCTATCTTTATTATAATAAAAGAAACAAAATTGAAAAAAAAAGAAGACATTTATGCAGCCAAAAAACACATGAAAAAATGCTCACCATCACTGGCCATCAGAGAAATGCAAATCAAAACCACAATGAGATACCATCTCACACCAATTAGAATGGCAATCAGTAAAAAGTCAGGAAACAACAGGTGCTGGAGGGGATGTGGAGAAATAGGAACACTTTTACACTGTTGGTGGGACTGTAAACTAGTTCAATCATTGTGGAAGTCAGTGTGGCGATTCCTCAGGGATCTAGAACTAGAAATACCATTTGATCCAGCCATCCCATTACTGGGTATATACCCAAAGGACTATAAATCATGCTGCTATAAAGACACATGCACACGTATGTTTATTGCGGCACTATTCACAATAGCAAAGACTTGGAACCAACCCAAATGTCCAACAATGATAGACTGGATTAAGAAAATGTGGCACATATACACCATACTATGCAGCCATAAAAAATGATGAGTTCATGTCCTTTGTAGGGACATGGATGAAATTGGAAATCATCATTCTCAGTAAACTATCACAAGGATTGAAAACCAAACACCGCCTGTTCTCATTCATAGGTGGGAATTGAACAATGAGAACACTTGGACACAGGAAGGGGAACATCACACTCTGGGGACTGTTGTGGGGTGGGGGGAGGGGGGAGGGATAGCATTAGGAGATATACCTAATGCTAAATGACGAGTTAATGGGTACAGCACACCAGCATGGCACATGTATACATATGTAACTAACCTGCACATTGTGCACATGTACCCCAAAACTTAAAGTATAATAATAATAAAATAAAATAAAAGATACACAACCTCTAAAAAAAAAATTGAAGGGAGCTTATAGGAAAAGGATGAGATGAGCTGGATACCTAGTTTAAGGAAAGTCTGCCAACAGGCCTTGCTTAGCCAATGCTTCTCTTCATTCATTCTATTTTAATAAAAAGATGTTTTTAAAAATCGATACCAAAGTCCAGGTGCAGTGGCTCATGCCTGTAATCCCAATACTATGGGAGGCCGAGGAGAGTGCATCACTTGAGGTCAGGAATTTGAGACTAGTCTGACCAACATGGTGAAACTCCATCTCTACTGAAAATACAAAAATTAGCTGGGTGTGGTGGCATCCACCTGTGGTCCCAGCTACTAGGGAGGCTGAGGCAGAAGAATCGCTTCAACCCAGGAGGCTGAGGTTGCAGTGAGCTGAGATCTTGCTACTGCACTCCAGCCTGGGTGACAGAGCCAAACTCTGTCAAAAACAAAAAACAAAAAAAACTCTATACCAAAAACCATTGAATTTTACGTTTTAATGGGTGAATTGTATAATATGTGAATTATATATCAATAAATCTATAACATGTCATATTTCTTTGTCACTGTCTGTTTCCTAAACCCGCACCACAAATTTGGCTTGCTGTCTACTTAGCGCTTTCACATCAGATTATATACTTCTTAGCACCTGGCCTTTCCTGATGTAGGGTAGTTACATCCTTCAGGCATGGATCTTTCTTTTTTCGTCTATATACTAAATATCCTCTGTGTTATTCTGATATTTTTATGTGTGGATACTGGTCACTGGCCAAGGCACATGTGAATTATAAGAGTCAAGAATGCTAAGCCCCATGTGGAGATGCTTAGAGTACCAGTTGGTAGGTGTTAAGCATTATAAAATATCAAGAGTTCACAAAACAATGAGAATGTTATACAGAATATGTCAAGTGGAGCAGGCAAAGCTTGCACCTGTTTTGACAGGGGTCCACAGCTTATTTGAGATATAGAATGTTTTGATAATGGATGGTGCTGATATGGGAGGAAATGGTGAATATGTTTGTGTTATTGAAAAAAATGGGGTGAACATCCTGTGTAACCTTCAGTTAGGCTTTTTGGCTGGTTTTGAAATGTATTTCATGCTACACTGAAGCTGGTGGGTAAGGGAATGAAAACAAACCCATAGGAACTTCAGGTCACATTGATTCTGAATTCAAAACATTATGCCAATAGCATAGAAAGACTGTTATGTACTAGATAGGACAGTAGCAATAACATTAGTATTACTAGTTAAATTAACATAATATCTAAAAGCTCCAGAAGGTTCCTTACAGTTGATTTTTTTTTGGTATCTTTCATCTGTACCTTGCAAAAGCCATAGCCCCTATTGTGTGTCCTGGGACTGACTATCAGTGGAGCAAAGCATCTAGTGATTATTTTAAAGTGGCAATTCACGGATTTGAATAAATACAACAAAATATCAGCAAACAAAAAGGCTTTTTATTTTTGAAAAATATTTATACAATTTGTCTGTGATTTCTTGTTTTTTGTTTTGTTTTCTTATACCCTAACGTGTGTTCCATGATGGAAGCTTAAATACCATGTGGACAAGTGGAGAAGAAGCTTGGGCTTCATCTTCTCCCTTTTTTCCTACATAGAATCAATGAAGTGTTCTCGCTGATTTAGCCATTGGGATAAATTGATACTGTCCAATCTCTCCATCTTAGCTGACACCATCCTGGCCCAAGCCACCACTGTATCTACTTGGACTATCACAATACTGTTCTGTCACCTCAGAATTATGTTTGTTCTACTCTCCATTGAAGCAAGAATGATTTTTAAAAGGCAAATATGATAATATTAGTCTTTAACACTCTTAACACCCAAACTATCCTCATGAAATATTGATTCACACTGATAAAATGGCTTTTGAGGCCAGGAGAAATCTGGTCTTAACAAACCTACTTCTCCAACTTCATTCTCCACCACTGCCCCCAAAGTTGCCATGCTCTTGCCCTCCTGTCCTCTTGTTCAACTCAGACCCTTTACTAATGCTGCTCCCTCTGTCTGAATGTTCTTTCACTCAGTTGATTGCTGCACATTTTACAAGTGTGATCATATTACTTCTACAAATAATATGTTTTTACCTCTGAAAATCTACTGTGTTCTCTGCTATCATAGCATCATGTACTTCTGCTCTTAGCACATAACAAGATCAAATTCAAAATATTATTGTGGAAGTATTTGTTTCAAATCTGTTTTCCCATTAGATTGAAAGCTCTGGGGGCAAACATTGTATTATTCACTGGTATATACTTCACACCTAGCATCGTACCTAAAATATATTGGAAGTTCAAAATTATTTGACACATAAAATAATGAATAAAATCAATAGAGACCCTATGAAAGCTTCTCTTTCTGTAATAGCAGGTGCACCACACATTTCAGAGCAACAAAAATCTCTTACAATGTGACCTCTTAGCATGTGCTAGGCACTAGATATGCAGAGACAAATGCAATGCTCCCTGCTTTCAAACAGCTAACTCATAGTTTAGAGGGAGGTAAGCAGAGGGTTTAAATAGATAAATCAGAGTAAAATGTAGTAAATGCTAACATGGAGATTTGAACAATGTTATGTGAAGTAGAGAGAAATGAACACATGCTGATGAGGAACTAAAAACTTGCCCTATTGTAAAGATATAAAATGTAGTCACATTTGAGCACAAAAAGAAAATTAATTCAGTGTTCAGTATGTAGAAGAAGACAATTCTAGTTGGGCACACTACTATCCAGGCTTGTTTGTGGCCATTAATGTTTCCTTGCTAACATAGAACCAAAGCATAAAGACCCCTGTGCAAATTGAGGCTGTAGTTACCTTATTCATCTCAGGGATTATTGCTTCCCATCCTCCACTTTGAATTGTCTTGCCTTCCTTGAGTTGATTCAACTTCTATCCCACAAAATCCTTCAATGTCTGACTTATTAGAATTGATGAATTGATTGGGAATGAGCTTTGCGTACGATTGTGTTTCATCTAAGTTCTGTTTTCATGTTTGCTCTTATTCGCCACCCAAGAAAACTACATTTTGGCAGTGTATTTTAGAGGGTCATTGCATCAGTCAATATATGAGTAAATGAAGATACACAGATAAGGGTAGAGTTGAGAGGAAGCTGAGTGAGCAACTGCTCCTTTGAATATCTTCTAAAATTACACATTTTTTTTCAATTTTAGGGGAATATGATGCTTAAATGATTTCTGTTTTTAAAGAAAAGATAAAAAGAAGTTATGGGAGGCATTGTGAAACTAAAGCTATGAGACAAAGAGAGAAGACAATAAAACAACATTTGTTTTTGATACATATGGTCTCCCTCTCCACTGCTGGCCTATTTCTCTTTATAGTTAGACCTTGACTATTGATGGGGTGTCCATCCTAGATCAAAATCTTGAGTATAGAGCTACAGTTTTCAGCTTTTGATTACTGAGTCCTGAGTTTGCTAAAGGCTATGTGTTTTTACTAACAGAGCAACCAAATGTTAGTATACAAAATTAAAGTAAGACAGCACTTCAAAATAAACTATAAACATGACTTTAAGTAGGTCACTTCAAGGCTATTGCTAGGGGAGAAAAAGGCTTCTAATTTCTTGCTATTGTCAATGCTGCACAGCCTAATACCTCACAGTGTGAAGAGTAAATTAGAACAACTTTTCATTGACAAAGATTAAACTTTTTCATCATTCCTAAATTCCTGGGGATTTCTCCCACTGCTTCTACATGTTTTAAGCTTTTCAATTAAGTCTCCTGGGTAGTGGTTGCAAGAATGCCCACTGACAAGGGAATATTTGTCTCTGGGAGAGTTAAACTATTGCAACAGAAGTTTGTCTTGGTTACTCCTGTATGGGCTAAATCTCTCAGCAATAGTGCCTTATCAGCCCACACTGCTAGAAGCCAAGTGCGGATTACATTCCCCTGCCATCAAAACTGAACTAATGATACATTTAGTTTTGGGAAGAGAAAGAGTTTATGAAAAGTCGGGAAGTCACGAACAGTCAACCTTGATAACTCACTTGTTTTCCCTGGGATAATTTATTTTGACATTTAGGAGTCACGCGCCAGGAATATAAACCCTTATGAACATGCTGCCATAGACTGGTGTGACAAATATAAGCTTCTGCCTTCCAATTTTCCATCAGCTTTGCCTCCAACTCACCTTGATCCCTCCCACTGAGCATTTTGAATGCTTTGTTGGGCTGCCACAGAGACCACGTTGGAATCAAAACTGTTTTGGTCTGTCCCAGGGCAGGAGCAGTCAATTAAAATCAGCTTAGAAGCAGCCCTGGGAAAGGCTGTATTTTTTTTTTTCTATAAAATATTTCTGGTGGGACTATGGGAAAAGACAGCTTTCAATTTTAAACAGTATATACGCTTGAATGAGAGATCAAAACAGCCATGTGGGAAACTAGTAACTTGGAAGGCTGAGGTGGAAATAACAATAATATTTTAAATTCAAGTATTAATTCTGATTGAAAAACACAAACCAGAGAAGGGGATCCCTAGCTGCCAGAAATGAGGTAAAAGATGAATTCATTTAAGAGATCTTTATTTTTTAAAACTCAAAATTGCCTTAGGCAAGAAAACATTTGCAAGATATTACAGATGGGAGAAGAGGGCAAACGGATCAGTAATTTTATTTTAAATATGCTGTATGTGTTTAATTAGTTTCAAAACAAGGATCAATGTGAGAGACTGCAGCTGGGAAGGGAAAGGGGTTATTAAAAAAAAAAAATTGAGCAGCTTAAAAATAAGCCAAATTCAGATTTGACAGACTTACAACCCACAGTATCAGTGATAAATTGGGCATCCCAAACCATAAAGAGGCATACAAGTTTGATCCCTTTTTATCACTAATAAGCATAAAAAATGTTCACTAGCCTGTTTTCCAAGCCTTTATTCACAACAGCTTGTACCTACTATGACTATTTGAAAGTGGAATGTGGGAGAAATTAAGTGGACAGACATTCTTCCATGGAAGCCTGGCAGTCCAGCACTTAGCAATGAACTAAGCTTTGGAAATGGAAGAGCTGCAGAATTAGTATATTTCAGAGTGATTATTCTGAATATTTCTGCTTTAGAAGCCAGGCTGGTATGTTAACTCTGGAGAATCCACAGTGAATTCAAAATTTTCTTTGGTTTGCCTCACTACATTTTCTACTCAGCTTGATTCAAAACATACTTATATATAGGTCATTAGCATTCTTCCAAGTTTAGATTAGCCTGGATTCTAGAAGACTTATTAGTACAAATTTCTGTTAACTTAAGGTGTTTAAAGGTAAACATATGTAACCTATGAAGGTGTAGCTTGAGATTCTTTGAATTTTTATGGAAAGTTGAAAAGCATAATTAAGTGAAAATTAAAGAAAAATGCATCTGTATTTTTATTTACATGTGCTGGGTTAGATTACATAAACGGTCATGATTCTCTGTGGCTCTTTTCATTTAAGAGGTGGAGTCTATTTCTCCATCTCTTGAACTGGTTGGTCCATGGCTTATTTTGACCAACAGTTTTGGAAGTGAGATGATGCAACTTCCCAACCGAGGCCCTAAGAAGCTTTGTCTATTTCTATGTACTGTCTTGAAACTCTGAACCACCATATGAACAAGCCCAGGTTAGCTTGCTGGATGATGAAAGACACATGGCCTACTTGCCCTCATTGCCCCATAGCCAACAGCCAGCAGTCCCAAGAAACAGAACTGCCACACTGACCAGCAGCTTACCTCAGCCACATAACTGAGTCCAACATCCCAGCAGAACTATTTAGCTTAGCCTAATCAAGATTGCTGACCAAAAGACACATTGACAAAGAAATAATTGTTGTTTTACTTCACTAAGTTGTGGGGTGACTTGACATATTGTGAAAAATAATCAATACATGTACACACAGAGAATAAAGGTGACAAAACTATCATTTTTCTGTTGCACTTAGAACTGCCATTTTAACTCTTTTGAATACCCAGAGAGATCATTTAAACTTAAAAAAATCTTTTTCTTTGCTCTGGAAACAATGAGGAAGTAGGGTGAACTATTCTGGAACTATGTTGACTTATACCAATCATTGGGTAACTTAAATTACTTTTCCTTTGATTGCAGATTTTTATTAAAGTGTGCTTTTAATAGCTACCCACTGTAACCTCTTTTTTCTATTACCTATTATTTTGAAGGGGGAAAAAAACTCCTATAAAATGATTCTGCTGGACACAAAAAGCATCCAGCACATATTATGTACAGAAAAAGCAATGACTCCTTGTCCCCTACTCCTCTCTGTCCTTCTTGGGTTATAATAAGGACAGGAAGGGTAAGTAAAGAAGAAAAGCTGCCCTAACTGTATGAGAAGAGTAAGGAGTAAGGATTTGCTTTTCCCCAGTACAAGTTTTTTTTGTTTGTTTGTTTTTTTTTTTTTTGCTTTTTTTTCCCCAAGCAACAATGATGAATGAGAAACATGATGTATAAGTGTAACAGTTATTACCTATCTTAGTTTAACCAGAATAGAAGCAATGTGTCTGCATTTTTCAGAGCCACCATCTAGCACAGAGATTAAAATTAACTTTTATAAATAACTCAAATTCTCCCTCTATGATCTCATATTTTGTATGAGGCGCAAACCTCATTCTCATTCCTCCTTCAGACCTCCCAATATAGAGCCCACTGAGGACACTACCTCTAATGACCATTTTGTTTACATGTTTTTTTTCAATTACAATTCCATGATCCTGAGATGGAACACCCTGACTCTCCATTATTGTGGTGAAAATAATGTCAATCCTTTTGTATTTCTGTATGTTTTTTTCTAACTCTTTCTACTAAAACTTACACATTTCTTCTCAAATTTGCCATAATTTAAATCCGATTCTCCCTTGTTAACACTGATGTTCTTTCTTCTTTGATAATGCCAGTCTTATCAATACTCATGCAAAAGAAATCAAAGAAATATTGTTCTATTTTTATTTTAGAAATATTTATAATGAGAAGATAAATACAGTATGGGAAAAATATAAGGTAGAATCTGCCCCCCACCGACCCACATACACACAAATGAATGTGCTAACAAGAGAGTTTCACTGCTGGGCTCACTATATAACAGGTCACGTTTCCATTTAAACATTGATGAACCTGCCATATGTACCTCCTCTGAAGCACGGGGACCAAGAATCAGTCATCATTTCAACCTGATTGCAATTAGAGTTAGGAAGTCAGATTGGCACACTTTATTCTCTGTGTATACAGTAATAGATATCTAGAGAGAAAGTAAGAATATGCATGAACAGCTGAAGACAAAAATACTCCACTTCTGTTTTCCCTCTCAACAACTGTTCTGAAACACCAGGGGGTGGTTTTTCTTGTACTGATGAGAAGTCACGTTATTAGGAAGTGTTCAGAAAATGTGCTCTCCAGTGAAGCTCTCACAGAATATAAGCTCTTCTCTTCATAAGCAAATGTCTTCTGGTGTCCTGGTTGTGCTAGGCACTGTTCTAGGCTCTGGGAGTATCACGATGAACAAGAAACAATAGTGGTCTAATGGAGTTTGCATTCTACTCTGGGGAGATAAATCATGATAGTGAAAACTAAACAGATAAATACACGAGTAAGAAAAATATCCAGCAGTGATAACTGCTATTCAGAAAATTCAATAGGGTGATTAAATGTAGGAAAAAATAAAATGAAGTGCTATGGACTGAACTGTGTTCCCCCCAAATTCATACATTGAAGCCCTAACCCCTCTGTGACTACTGGGAGATGGGGTCTGTGGGAGGTAATTAAGATTAACTGAGCTCATACAGGTGGAGTCCTAATTAAATAGCACTGGTCACTTTATAACAAGAGGAACCTGTCTCACTCTCTCTCTCTCTCTTTCTCTCTCCACACACATGCACTGAAGAAAGGCCACGTGAGGACACAGAGAGAAGGTGGCTGTCTATAAGCCAGGAGGAGAGCCCTCACAAGAAACCAAATTGACCAGAAACTTGATCTCGGATTTCTGGCCCATGGAACTGTGAGAAAATAAATTTCTCTTGTTTAAATCAGGGGTCCCCAGTACCCAAGTCATAGCCTGGTAATGGTCTGTGGGCTGCACAGTAGGAAGTGAGGGCTGGCTAGCAAGCATTACCAACTGAGCTCTGCCTCCTGTCAGATCAGCAGCAGCGTCAGGTTCTCATAGGAGCCCCAACCCTGTTGTGAACTGCTCATGTGATGGATATAGGTTACATGCTCCTTATGAGAATCTAATTCCTGATGATCTGAGGTGGAACAGTTTCATTCTGAAAACACCCCCTTACCCCTCCGAGTCCGTGGAAAAACTGTTTTCCATGAAATCAGTCCCTGGTGCCAAAAAGATTGGGGACTGCTGGTTTAAATCACCCAGTCTGTGGCATTTTGTTATGGCAGCATGAGCAGACTAAGGCAAAAGGAAGACCCACACAATTTTAAGAAGAATCTTCAGAAAATTTTTCTCATTTTCTTCCACGTTGGACACAGAGACAGAAATAATTCAGGCCTGACAACTGTTCTTATTACAAATTTCAAATTTTTCGATTGCCTTCTCTCCCCTCTCCGTGCCCCACCCCTAGGGGATACCACGCAAGAACGAAAAAGTCGAAGAGGAAAACTTCTTATTTAATCTCATGCCTGACTGAGAAATTTACTATTGAGGCTACGTGGCTTTAGAGCCATATACATACCCTCAATTCACATACACATTCCAAGTTTACTGCTCTAGTCTTACCTGTTTCTTCCTTCAGCATCTCTTCACAGCCTCCTCATCCCACCACCCACCATTTTCTTGCCCAGAAGTACCACAGTGTTTTAAAATCCTACAGTCTGACAGTTCTGTTCACTAGCAGTGAAGCCTTCTCAAATTCTTTAAACTTTTCAAACTTTGGTTACTTTATCTGTAAACTGGGGGAAAAATAGCTATATCACAGGGCTTTTGGGAGAATTACATAAAATAGCACAAATAAAAGTATCTTGTTTATGGCTAAATGAATGTTGTTTTATTTACATACTTTTTCCTTCGCCTTCTTACTCCTGTCTCTCATGCTTATGTGATTACTTACTACACAAGAAAAACATTCTGAGCTTTCTCATGAAGTTTCCATGGTGTTTCTTTACCTAGAATGCTCCATGCACCTCTCCCCCATTTCTTAATTCCTCCTCCTGGCTAATTCCTTGGCTTCTTTGTTTTTCGGATCTCACTTCCCTCCTCCAGATGGTTTCCTTGTCTTCCCAATGCTGCCTTCTATTATACGTTCTCATAGCACTACACAACTCTCTTGCACAACATTTAACAGAAGTATGTCTTTAGATTAATTTTGTATGATTGTTTGGGGTCTTTCCCCTACTAGCCAAACGTCTATGAGGGCAGAAATCATATTTGTTTTGGTCAATATTATATTCCTAGCACCTTTCACAATGCTTAGTGTGTAAAACGTACAAAAATATTGAATAATTTCTAAATCTTTATTTTGTCCCTTTTTCTTTGGTATTGCCATTTGAAATTTCATATTTTGGGATATATTCTGACTTTGGGAAAATTACTTGTAGCTCAATTATTGGTTAATCTATAAATCACTGAGTTGGGTTAGAGACACTCTAAGGTTTCTTCTACCTCTAAAAATCTATGACTCTCTCTACTATGCATATTTCTGAGCCACTCCATTTCATCTATTTGTTTCAGTAATTACTGCTGTTTTAGTTCCAATAGTTGTACATTTACCTCTATTAGTTATAGGACAGAGTATTTCTTAAGAGTAATTAGAAAAGCATACTAAGGTAAACCTTTCTGAAGCAACATAGAGGACAAAGCAAAAAGGGCCAGTGGTAATTCACCAATACAATTTCAAATGGAAACCTCAGTTGGATGTTTGCTCAACCTCATAAATGATTCATTTCTAAGGGGAGTCTGTGCATTTTTTGAGATATAAAACACCTCATATGCTTGGCTACTTTTGAAAATAGGTAAGTCATCAAAGTCTAAAATTCATAGCTACTGCAACCTCCCTTACATGTATCCCTTCTAAGAAAAAGGCAGTCATTTTAGAGACCCACTTCATTTTTCAGGACATAGAATTGCAGTCTAAAGTAGAATCCACAGGAGTTGTTATGAAAGGAACACAGATATGAAAATAATAGCAGTGCAAGTTCACTGATGCTCAGACACAAATGGAAGCAAAAAGCTAGCAGCACTGCCAGAATCTCATTCAAATGGGAGTACATATAGGTCTTAGAGCTTTGCCTGAATGAGTCTTGCCTTTGCACTCGATTCTGAAAGCTCTCTCGCAGCTACAATACCCAGTGACTCAATACCAAATGCTATCTTTGAAAGGGAACACAGACTATGAGGTCCCTTTAAAGTTGCAATTAGGTTGTTGAAAAGACTGGAGGAAAGAGGTGTGAGCAAACTCTTTCTTCTCAGATAAAATTACCTTTGAAGAGTCTTCAGGCAGCCAAGTGTGCTACAACTATTAAACAGCATGTCACACTCGATGTGATGATTTGATGCTCTGGTACTCTTCCATGTAAGGAAGATGCAGTGTGAAATTTCTTTTGCCTTACACTGGCCATTGATCTTTTATACTCACTCCATGGCACCTTCATCTCACTTAGAAAAGTCTGAGAGTAACATCAAATCCAAGAAGGAGATAGGGAAGGGAAAGAAAAAATATATTCTCAGGAGTGTAACTTTCTGAGCTAGAGGCCTCTTAGTACTTCCCTCTTTACTTTTCCTGTTAGGTTTGTTCAGAGTAAAAAAGGCAATAGTACAGAATGCAACCTGGAACTATTAGCTTCTGGTAAAAAGAGTCCCAAAGGATGGAAACCAACAGTCCTTGAATACTTATTAAGTATCAGGCACCATTCTGAACACTTAGTTCTTTCCTTCTATTTAATACATCTACCCTGAGAGATAAATATTTTATCCATGTTTTGTAGATGACGAAACTCAGTCTCAGAAAGGTATAACAATGTGTGAATTTCATACATGGAGATTAGACTCAAAGCCATTCCAAAATTATCTGAGACATAAGCCTGTGCTTTGTCTTCTACTTCATGCTATAAAAAAATGGAAAACCCTGATGAACATCAATGAGAAAATCCTCAAGAAAATACTGGCAAGCCAAATCCAGCAGCACATCAAAAAGCTTATCCACCACGATCAAGTCAGCTTCATCTCTGGGATGCAAGGCTGGTTCAACATACGCAAATCAATAAACATAATCCATCACATAATCAGAACCAGTGACAAAAACTACATGATCATCTCAATAGATGCAGAAAAGTCCTTCAATAAAATTCAACATCCCTTCATGTTAAAAACGCTCAATAAATTAGGCATTGATGGAACATATCTCAAAATAGTAAGAGCTATTTATGTCAAACCCATAGACAATATCATACTGACTGGACAAAAGCTGGAAGCATTCCCTTTGAAAACCAGCACAAGACAAGGATGCCCTCTTTTACCACTCCTGTTCAACATAGTATTGGAAGTTCTGGCCAGGACAATCAGGCAATAGAATGAAATAATGGGTATTCAAATAGGAAGAGGTGAAGTCAAATTGTCTCTGTTTGCAGTTGACATGATTCTATATTTAGAAAACCTAATCCACTCACCCCCAAAACTCCTTAAGCTGATAAGCAACTTCAGCAAAGTCTCAGGATACAAAATCAATGTGCAAAAATCACAAGCATTCCTATACACCAACAATGGACAAGCAGAGAGCCAAATCAGGAATGAACTCACATTCACAATTGCTTCAAAGAGAATAAAATACATAGGAATACAACTGACAAGGGACATGAAGGATCTCTTCAAGGAGAACTACAAACCTCTGCTCAAGGAAATAAGAGAGGACACAAACAAATGGAAAAACATTTCATGCTCATGGATAGGAAGAATCAATATTGTGAAAATGGCCATAATGCCAAAGTAATTTATAGATTCAATGCTATTCCCATCAAGCTACCATTGACTTTATTCACAGCATTAGAAAAAAAAAACTACTTTAAATTTCGTATGGAACCAAAACAGAGCCCATATAGCCAAGACAATTCTAAGCATAAAGAACAAAACTGGAGGCATCATGCTACCTGTTTCCAAACTATACTACAAGACTACAGTAACCAAAACCGCATGGTACTGGTACCAAAACAGATATCTAGGACAATGGAACAGAATAGAGACCTCAGAAATAACACCACACATCTACAATAATCTGATCTTCAACAAACTTGACAAAAACAAGCAATGGGGAAAAATTTCCCTATTTAATAAATGGTGCCAGGAAAACTGGCTAGCCATATGCAGAAAACTGAAACTGGACCCCTTCCTTACACCTTATATAAAAATTAACTCAAGATGTATTAAAGACTTAAATGTAAAACTCCAAACCATAAAAACCCTAGAAGAAAACTTAGCAATACCATTCAGAACATAGGCATGGGCAAAGATTTCATGACTAGAACACCAAAAACATTTGCAACAAAAGCCAAAATTGACAAATGGGATCTAATTAAACTAAAGAGCTTCTGCACAGCAAAAGAAAAGTAGCATCAGAGTGAACAGGCAACCTACAGAATGGGATAAAAGTTTTGCAATCTACCCATCTGACAAAGGTCTAATATCCAGAATCTACAAAGAACCTAAACAAATTTACAAGAAAAAAAAAGCCATCGAAAAGTGGGCTAAGTATATGCATGGACCCTTCTCAAAAGAAGACATTCATGCAGCCAACTAACATATGAAAAACTCATCATCACTGACCATCAGAGAAATGCAAATCAAAACCACAATGAGATACTATCTCAAATCAGTCAGAATGGTGAGTATTAAAAAGTCAGGAAACAGCAAATGGTGGCAAGGCTGTGGAGAAATAAGAATGTTTTTACACTGTTAGTGGGAGTGTAAATTAGTTCATCCATTTTGGAAGACAGTATGGCGATTCCTCAAGGATCTAGAAGCAGAAATACCATTTGACCTAGCAATCTCATTACTGGGTATATACACAAAGGATTATAAATCATTCTACTATAAAGGTACATGCATATGTATGCTTATTGCAGCACTATTTACACTAGCAAAGACTTGGAACCAACCCAAATGCCCATCAATGATAGACTGGATAAAGAAAATGTGGCACATATATATCATGGAATACTATGGAGCCATAAAAAATAATGAGTTCATGTCCTTTGCATGGACATGGATGAAGCTGGAAGCCATCATTCTCAGCAAACTAACACAGGAACAGAAAACCAAACATCACATGTTCTCACTCATAAGTGGGAGTCGAATAATGAGAACACATGGACACAGGGAGGGGAACATCACAAACCTGGGCCTATCGGGGGCTGGGGGGCTACAGGAGGGATAGCATTAGGAGAAATACCTAACACATGTGGGGCCTAAACTCTAGATAATGGATTGACAGGTGCAGCAAGCCACTATGACGCATGTATACCTATGTAACAAACCTGCACATTCTGCACATGTATCCCAGAAGTTAAAGTAAAATAAAAATTAAAAAAAAAAAAAAAAAGGAAAACGAAGAGGCTGACATCATGTGTTTCTCCTGTGTGAGTTTACTGGAATTGTACAGAAAAAAAGGCTCTAGGAAACTTTTAACTCGGGCCAGCTGTTTTGTTTACTTATAATCATGTTTTAGGAAGGGAATAATCCAAGTGGATGTGGCTAGTTCAGAGTAATCATTCTTCTAATTATTCATTCCTTCAACAAAAATGTGCTCCCCCTTTCTGCAAGGATCTTAAAATCAGGAAAGGGGAGATTGGAAAAAGATAATTGTAGTACAATAAATGTAATGCAAAGGGCTTCACCCATATTAATTGATCAATGAAGTATAGTTATCTTTCCTTATTAAAAACAGGCAAGAATGCTGCAACAGAGATATACAAGGGCTTTTAGAGTCACATAGGGGAGAGTGACGCATTATTTCTGGAGCACTCACTATATATGAAGGTGATATTCAAACCATATCTTAGATGATAGAATAAATGTTCATTAAAAAGACAAGGCTTAATAGCACAAGACATGGGGGCAGCAAGAATAAAGGCATGAAGTGTAAAAGAGTCCAGAGATAGGAATGTAAATTAATTCAACCATTGTGGAAAACAGTGTAAGTGTCTTACTTATAAGTGGGAGCTGAACAATAAGAACACATGGACATAGGGAGGGGAACAACACACAGTGGGGCCTGTTGGAGGGTGGAGTAGGGGGAGGGAGAGTATTAGAAAGAATAGCTAACACATGCTGGGCTTAATACTTAGATGATGGGTTGATAGGTGCAGCAAACCACTATGGCACATGTTTAACTGTGTAACAAACCTACACATCCTGCACATGGACCCCCAAAATTAAAATAAAAATTAGAGTCCAGAGAATGCAGGAGTGTGTGAATTGAGTATGGAGAACTGAGAGGAAAACACTGCCTGTCTTACTTCTAAATGAATAGCAGGTATTATTTAGATTGATTTGAACTTACTTATAATAAGCCATATAATACCAAATATCAAGTTGTCTCCAGATTTTCAAAAATAATGCCAGGTTTACATCAACATTAGCTAATAAGTACACTGTTAGTTTAATAAGGAGAAGGCAGTGCTTCTAACAGTGCAATAACTTATTCAGTAAGCTATCTAATTTTGGAGTGGCAAGTAGAAAATCCGTGGATATAAGGAATGAGAAAGCTTGAGAGTGGGCATTATGAGAAGATAGTTCAGTGTAATTTTTGGGAGAGTAGTAACTAATATGTGATCTTCACAAAATAACAAACTAGGAATAAATTATAATTGCAGCATTCATATACAATTATATGTACATTCAATATTACTGTAAAATTAACTTATGCTTCATAAGTGCTAATTATTTGTGCTGTTTTGGAGATTTGCTAATACGTATTATCTTACTAGTATATGAAGTCTACATCTAGTAAAGGACAAAATACAAATAGACAATAAATATCCTGCAAGATAGAAAATGATCCTTGCCATGAATAATGCAACAAAGAAGTCTGGGGTTTTAATAGCAAAAGAGCCCTCTTCTGACATCTTATATAGAAGTTGATGCTACATATTTATCATAAGGGCTTGGAAATTAATTGTATAATTTACCTGTGGTCCCTGGATCATTGCTAGCCTGGGTTAAATATAATTTTCGTTAAAACATTTTACTTTGGCAGTCAAGTAAAAAAAAATGTGTTTTTAAAAAAGAGGCTCACTACTTCTCTTAGACTGCTATAATGGAAGTGCACAGTGTGAATAAATTCTAGCAAAATCTGAGTCTTGAAAAGGCATCATAGGTGGGTCAAAGGATTTTAGCATGTAGGTCAGTAACCAGCAAACCCAATAACCTTGTGAGGGTTCCCAACCTAGAAAACAATAGAATCCTAGAAAACTAGAATCAGAAGGTTTTGAAGATCAAAGGGTCAAGAACCCTAAGTTTATGTATGAGAAAACTGAGATCCAATAACCATAACATAAGCTCACTCCAGTAGTCAGTAGCATAGATTTAGCATCCGGATGTCCTTGTTTCCACTGCGTTTCTAGTCCCCTTGTATTCCTTGCCACTTAGAAGCACAAGTCAACTCTTTGAGGGTTAGCACCATATTTGGGCTATCTTGGTATACCTGTAAGTGTAAGGCTTTGTGCACATTATTAACTTAGCAATAATTTATTGACTAAACAAATGTAATTCCTAGGGCTGAATGAACTGCATTCCTATGGAATGAATGCAAAAAAAAATTACTTGTAAACATTCTACAAGATAAAATAACGGTTATCAATTCTCAGTTGGTCTACCCAGACTAATATTGGAATTCCTACGTGTATGCATTAGCAATTGTAATTGTCTGGATAAAATGTTGTCTTGTGCTGTTAGCACGGGGAATTAGAGGCCCATGTTGAAAAGTCTGATGTTAGGAGTTCCAACTCCATGCAAGTTGGTTCATATTAGACTCTCTGCATCCATCAGCAAAGACCATTAGCTGGTATCATTGCTATAGAAAAACTGGAAGGAATTAGGATGGTTTCACTAAAAAATATCTCATCTCTTGACTGGAAAATCACTTCAAAATACGATTTTTTTTTTTTTTTTTTGAGATGGAGTCTCGCTCTGTGGCACAATCTCAGCTCACTGCAACCTCCAGCTCCTGGGTTCAAGCAATTCTCCTGCCTCAGCCTCCTGAGTAACTGGGATTACAAGTGCCCATGCCCAGCTAATTTTTGTATTTTAGTAGAGATGGGGTTTCACCATGTTCTCCAGAAATACATGATTTTAAGCTGTAATGAAGTAGTTAGAAGCATGGGCTCTAGAACCAGAGTGCATGGAATTGAATTACAGCTTTACTACTTAACAAACATATATACTTGGGCAGGTTAATACGATCAGTCTTGATTTCTTTATCTTTAAAATGGGTACAATAATAATAAGACATAATTCATGGGGATGTGCTGATTCAGGCATCTAAGTAAAGCTTTTAGCACTGTGGCTGGCACAAGGTAAACATTCAGTGACTAACAGCTCTTATTAATTTTATCAAACCTTTTGCCTGATATCTCATTCTACGATCTAACAAGATGTAAGTTACTCCCCTCTCCAGATTTCTAATTTTAGAGGCCTATTGATATGAAGTCTGGCCCCCTTTTGGCAAATATTACAGAGGGCTTGGTTAATTAAAAGCCTAATAAAATGTATCAATCTGCCTCTAGTAAAATTTAAAACCAATCACCTGTGTTACCCTTACCTTAGAAGTATAGGTAAATGCACTACGAAAAATAAACAAGCACAAAAACACCCTTCATGATTTCAAGTCAAATTTGAAATAATCCCACCATAATTAATTTCACAGGTCAAACCACAGGCCAAAATACTAGAGTTTCTTTATTCCCAACTTACATATTGTGGAGAAGATAGAGAAAAGATAGAATAAAAAATGCACCTTAATTTTGAAAGCTCTGAGCTATATTTAAATTTCAATTGGGAACAGCTCTTTAAAAGGCAATACGGCAACTTAACAAGTAAATTTCCTCTAAAACAAACTGGAAAGAAATAGGATTGATGCTAATGGAACTGAGGAGGAAACTACATAGACTATAAAAGCCTCAGCTGCTATCCCAGGCACAAAAACATGTGGAAAACCAATCTAAGGTAATTCAGTTCATCACAAAAACACACTGTCCAATTGGAGGTACTGTGAATAATACCTTAACGCCTGTCACAATAGATGGGGATGGTCTTTCTTTTATTCTTTTATTCTGAGGCAATCTCTTTGTGGAACTTTATTTGTATAGCTAACAATCTGAATGAAGGAGCTCTTGTGAGGACTTGTGCATCTTTATTGTTGCCAGGGAAACTGGGTCTTAATTTCTAGTGGCTGAATGCCAAAGAAAACAGGCTATACAGAAAGGGAAGAAACTTGGTAACACTGCATTTGTTGGAAATATTCAGTGTTAAAGGGTCCTTTTCTGGGACCCACAATTTTAGTAGGTCTACAAATACCCGCCTCCCTTTCTTCACCCCACTGCTTTCAAATGAACTACCAAATATCAGTTTGATTTTTACTTGATGCAGCAATATGGTAAATATTTTTCACAGAATTTCTAGATGTAAAACGGAAAAAAATTAATAATGAGTGTAGTTCCTTGTTAAATTCCAGTTGAAGCAACACATAATTATCCTTCTGACAGTTCAAGCCAGCTTATGAGGAAAAGCCTACTGTTTCAATTTACAAGGTTCTCCTTGCTCAGACCAGGAAGTTTTACGTACCTTTTGTGGTATTGTTTAATAGTTCACGACAGTGATGCTTTAAGTGAGATAGGAAAAAAAAAAGTAAGAAACAAAACTGCCTGGATTTAAAAACAATAAAACAAAAAGACAAAACAAACTCTCATCATGCACAAAAATATCTGTTACATATTGATTTATTTAAAATCTGTCTGCTTCAACTTGAGAATTTTGGGGGTTATATTTCCCTCAAAATTATATTTTAGATACACTGATAGAAGATTTTTGGGTCTCCAGAACATAATTATTTATAGACTGTAAATTTGTGGCAGAAAAATACCATAGAACACACTAGAAAGACATAAGAATAAAGGGGAAATAAAAGTGGTGAAAAAATGCTAGAGAGCAATTGTGTATATGCTGTTTCTCAGTGCAGAGGTTTTTTTTACTAACGGCACATGGATTCCTCAGCAAATCTGCTTTTCTGTAACTAAACTAAAAATCATTTTTAAATATTGGTAAAGGACTTTGGTGGTTTTACTTTACCTATGCAATGTAGGAATAATCCCTCTATGTTCTTTTAGGGTTGTTGTTCTTGCTTTATTGTTACACAGGAATTTTATCTGGTTAAAATTTAAATTCTTTATCTTTGATTATCCTTACTTCCTTCCACATTCTTTTTTCTTTCTTGTTGTTGGACTTGGTAGCACTCCCATGGAACCTTCAGGAAAACAAAGGGACATAGTCCTTTTTGTGCTTGGAGCTACTGCAGCCAATAGATAGGCAATCTAAATGAAATCAGCCGGGTCTCTTGGCAGAGAGCCATAAAAGACAATAGGACAATACAGTCTAAAATGTGTCCCTTACAAGAACATTCCTCAGAGAAATACCCAAAGATTTATGAACTATAACTTTGGAAAGATTGTTTTACTTAAGGAAAAAAGCTCTTCCAAAGACCCGTGAATAAAGAAAACCTGCACACTTAAAAATCCAATTTCTTGTCATTACTCCACTAGAATATGAATCAGTGAAAATAAGCAGGAAGACTTCAGAACCGATGAATTATATATTCAAGCTTGGTGCTATTAAAAATAAATATCTTGCAAAAATGCAATTTTTAATGCTCTTTTAAATTCCTAAGAATTGAAAATTTCATGACATTGCCAAAAATAAATGCCACCATTTCTATTTTATATATGGGAGAAAATAAGATAAAAGATGAATTGACTTACATGGAAAAATCAGAGCTGGGAGAGGACTTAATTCCTGGTCTTCACAAAACTAGCGCATGATACTACTTTTTACTTAATTTCCTACTTTTTACTTAATTTCCTAATTTTAATGTGTCCAATTGTCTTGAGACAGTACATAAGAAAGCTTAAAATGAAACATTCAACAGTGTATGCTTTCTCAGTGTCCAGTTTGGGAATAGATTACTAGTATCAAAAGCCATTAAAAATAATTTTCAGGAAAGATAGACTCAAGCTATATGATGTTATTATCAGCAGCACACTTTTAAAAATATTATTTAAATGTTTTAACAATTCATAGTGAAATAGGACTATGTATATAAACACACGGATTAGAAGAAGGAAAATAACAAGTGCTTAGGGCTTCACTACATTCCAAATGAATGCAAAATCTTATTGAAACTCACATCTTACAGGATACCTATCAGCATTATTGTTTTGTCTATAAGAAAATAGAGAATCAGAAAGTTTTGCTAACCTGTCCAGAATCACACAGGTCCAAATGGAATTAGAACCACAGATGTTTGTTTCCTAAACCCTTATTTTTCCCACCATGTTACAGAAGAGTCGCTCTGTGGGTTTCAGTATGAAAGTTGTACAGTCGTTCCTCTTCCTGGACTTCTTCCTGGGAATTAAAAGCAAGCTATCCCAGGATGATGGCGACTTAGACTTTTCCTTGTCTTTTCCATTTCCAAGCCACTATCACAGCATCAAAAGAACCACAAGTTATGTTTTTCAATTCATTTCATATAAGAGTTCAATTACATTGAGAGAATTTTGAGAGCTTTATATTTTTAAGTATTGTAATTATTTACTGGTCTAAAATGTGCTGAGAAATTGGGTGACGCCTATAGCAGGCAACATGCCTACTGCTGACTGATTTATTGTGCTAGGATTACAAATGGCCAATTTGTCAACATATATTTATGATATCTAAATAGTCTCTTTTCTATTTCTTTTATGTTTTTGTTTATTTGTTGGTTTTCTATCTTTGGACCAAATTCTCAGCATTTGAAAAATACTGAGTTATGTGTCAACATTTTCTTCTCATTCTTGTGCTTATCTATTTTTTGTTGAGATCAAAGTTGAACCAAATATTTGAGAGGATTGAATAATGGTGAATGGAGAAAAGGGGCCACTTCGTATTTCCCAGGCTTTTACAAAAACAAAACTAAGAATAATAACATTTCTTCTAGTTTTAATTATCTCCTAAAATCATAGTCAGGTTTCAAAAAGGAAATCTAATTAATAAAATATGAAGAAAGAAGAACCTTAAAAATAGACCATATACTTAGATTTACTTGGCTATGTGAAAGGTAAGAGCAATCTGGATTTGATTCCAGCACTGAGTCTATTCATCTACCTGGTCAGCAGTGTCTTCCTGTTTCTTTCCTTTTCCCTCAGTCGTAAGTGTGTCCTTCTCAAGGCTGCACTCTCAGGAATGAAGGACACATTTTCTAGATAGGAATCTGCCTTCAGTCAAGAGACACTGGTGTATGTAGTCCTCATGGCACAGAATATTGCTTCTGGAACTCATCTGGCATTCAAAAATGCTTCTGTAACTGGCCTTCTGACTAAAATTAAACAAAATGTGAACCCTTCTATAAAAAAGGAACAGGTAACCTTTGATTCTCCAACATGGACATTTAAAAAATATTTAATTTTTTTTTTTGGACGGAGTCTCATTCTGTCGCCCAGGCTGGAGCACAGCGGTGTGATCTCGGCTCACTGCAAGCTCTGCCTCCTGGGTTCACACTATTTTCCTGCCTCAGCCTCCTGAGTAGCTGGGACTACAGGCACCCGACACCACTCCTGGCTAATTTTTTGTATTTTTTTTTTAGTAGAGATGGGGTTTCACCGTGTTAGCCAGGATGGTCTCGATTTCCTGACCTCATGATCCACTCACCTTGGCCTCCCAAAGTGCTGGGATTACAGGTGTGAGCCACCGCACCCAGCCTATTTAATTCTTATATGGAAAAAGCACAGTAATGTTATATAATATCCTAGGACCTTTTTCAGCCTATTTTTGATAATACAAAACACAACTCCCACAACAATGGAGATGTCATTTCAAGCTCGCATATTACTGTGGATTCTCTCAAGGAGTGGCTTTAAAGACAATTGGTCTATTCATTGAAGCATTTGCTTGGTGGTAGTCTGAAGGATACCATATGACTTGGCAGTCATTAACCCTGCTCACAGTTTAGAGTTTGAATCCCATCTAGATTCAAGAAATCTGATTCTACCTTATTTCGTTAAGAAGAATGTTTGAAGTTAACATGTTAAAATCATGCACTTAAGTTTAGGAACAACATCTAAGATAAGACTTTGGGAGGACTAAACTACTTCTCTTTACAAGAACAGAAGATTACACTTCAATTTTTTTCCACTGGCAATTTCAAAATCAAACAGGTGAAAAGAAAGGAAGTTTTCCCTCAATCACAGACATATCACATTTATAATGATGCATATTATACCATCTGTACACTCCTATTAAAAGACAGCAAGAAAATACCTCAGAGACAAACTATGTTTATCTTGTTCTTTGTTTCTTTTTTGAATAGTTTCATATGCACATATAATTTTTTATTTACCTCTGAGTAAACAGAGATCAACTTATTTTTCCCGGTGAAATATTAAAATATTGCACTCATCAGAAATTCCCCATTGGCTTCCTGAGAAATGGGATCACTATCAAGGCAGCTGCTAGCATTCATTATTAATGTTCTGGGACACAGACTAGCTGTTGGGGAGAGATGGAATAAATACAGGAAAAGAAAAACAGGAAGAAAAGGAAAGCTCATGCCTTTCTTCAATGATTCTTGCTGTGGCCTTTCATTGAATCAAGTAAATCTCTAGTGAACAAAAATAAGTATTACCAGTAATAATATAAGGGAAGACTGTTTAGAAGATAATGACATGTGCCATAAAAGAGAAGGCTGTGTATTATTCACACTAAACACATAGAATGAGATAGATACCCATATAGAAAGAAGGTTGGCAACCAGTGGTATCCTAAATGCCATTTCAAATCTCTTGATGTCAAAAGGAATTGTGCTTCTGGTAGGACATTCAGAACTCTGGAGCCAGAAAACACAAAGTGAAGAGAACATATATTCTTCAGCAAAACACTGGGGATAGTAGAAGGAAGAAGAAAAATGTGTGTGCATTGGCTATTTGGCTAAAGCTTCTCAGTACCAGAGGGAAGCTGTGGCTATAAATTTCTTAAGACCTTTCAGAAGCCCAAGCAGCATAACAATCCATTGGCTTAAAGAGAAATAAAAGACATGTAGTTTCTTCTGTAATTAAAGATCACTATTGATCTAAGTACATCTGTTTATTTTAGCAGTCTATATTTAATACGTATATTTGTTTCAGAGGATACTAAAAACAAAACTGCTTATATGCAGCATACATAAAAACTTCTTTTAGCACATTAATTTATGGAATATGTTAGTGCCACTCTGGACATAAAGTATGGTAGAATTTTCTGCCCAAATGCTGAAGCTAGACTGTTATGGTTCTCCTAGTATTTTTCTGCAGCCAAATTAGACCCAACCTTATGAACATATGCTGTTGACTGCAGGGCTCTCTTAGAGTCTCATCCCTGGAATAGGAGAGGTTTCAGTTCCAGATCATTAAGGCGCACTTAGATTTCCAAGACCAGAACTCAGGGGAAATAAGAAGGACAGTGAAAAAAAATTGAGTGACCTTCTTTTCTGTGGGAGCCAAAGTGTGAGCTGAGCCCATGAAACTAACTGGTGACATTAATGAAATACTATAATACTGCCTAAGGCTGATCAATCACTAAGAACAGAACAGCTACTTTCAAATCCAATTCCAGAGGTTCAGTTTTTACATTTCTCAAATGTCTCTAATTGCCAGCATATTTATCCCATCATTTGTGATAAACACTCTCTGGTGAAAATTGAGTACCAACCAAACTGCACCTGTTACACTCCATATCAATAGGATCTCAAATTCAAATCATTCAAATTAATCTTAACAAGGCTGATTTAAATGAAGGGCCTTAAATACTAAGCAGCTCTGTCATGTTAAAAAGAAAATTTTTGATAAAAGGCCATAGAATTTGCCTCCTCTAAAGTAGTCTGTGATATTAATTCCTCAACATAATTTTTGTAGTCAAAGAATGTGATATCATATTCTGTGCTGTATTTTCATGACGTGGCCTATAGTAAAATTTCATATCTAAAGGGTTAAAGTTCCAGGTAACTGTATTTTATAGGCTTTGGCTACTACAAAAACATAAAACCTAGAATAAGTACTGAATCATTCCAGCTGCAAGGGTATTTTTCGAAGGTTCATTTAGAAGACTAGTCAAAGATAATGGCTTTAAGTGGAAGGGGAATAAAAAGACATCCTCACTGACCACCGAGACCAATATAATTCATTAGATAACAAAGAGTTGTATATGGAACTCTACCAACTTGTAGTGAATCTCCCAAACGAACTGATGTTTCTGTCCCTTTCAGACCACATCCTTGTGAAAGCTGCTGCATGACATTCCCAAATGTGACTGACATGTTTGAGATGGCATGACTTAAACTACAGGCCATTAGGCAAAGATGAAGTTCACTTTGGGGCACCTAGGGGTCCCTCAAAGAAACAGGCAATCATACAATTAGAGGCTTATGACTCTCAGTTGGTAGAGACTTGCAATATGCATTAACAAGCCAGAGACACAACAAATAAATATCAACTTTACATACATGACAAATCAAAAGTCCCAGCCCATGGCATTCCTATTTTCAGGTGTTACATTTGTTTATATGGTTAATAGCTCTTCAACTGGGGATGCTCAGCAGTGAGCAGAAGGATATTATTCTCCTTCAGAGAAACAGTACTCTCTAACCTTACTTCAATTTGTTCTTCTTCATGAAAGCATTACAGAAAAAGAAAAGGAAATAAATATATACCTAACATTTTTTATAAATAAAGAATTTTGTTAGACACATTACATGCACCATTTATATGAGTACACACAATCTTAAAATGAGCTATTTTAAAGATGAGAAAATTGAGATTCACAGAAGTCCCTTAGGTATTAGGTAGATGAAATTCCGCTGGAACTCAGTCCTGCCTGTCTACAAGATAGCCCCTGGCAATTTCTTCCTTCTCTGTACTTGCCACACCTTTCATCTAGAAGTAGAGACGTAAGTCCTTTCACTTGAATCTGGTATGGCTTTATGACTGGTTTGGTGAATAGAATGTAGTATAAACGATGTCCAGGGATTTTGATGCTTATGCCTTCGGGGCCTTGGAGTGTTTGCTTTCACTCTTGGAAGACAGCGACATGTAAAGTACAACTATACTGTTGAAGAGAGGCAGGCCCTGGAGGATGAGAGACTACATCAGCCTCAGTCAAGATGCCCTCCCAATACTGCATGAAGCAGAGATGAGCATTTCCATCAAAACTGTAATGCTTCATTTGAAAAACCTGTACTACATACTACCCTAAAGAACTTTCCTTGAGGAGTAGATGTAGACAGTAAACAAGCAAGTGCATCCTTCTTGGAATGTCACAAATATGGGATTGCTGAATAGAGGATGCTTCCCATGGGATCAGACAAGGAACCTATGAATAGGGAATGCAAGCCTAACAAGTGGCAAAATGTCCTCTCTATGGTGGAAATGTCCTCTCTATGGTGGAAATGTCCTCTCTATGGTGGAAATGTTCTCTCTATGGTGGAAATGTCCTCTCTATGGTGGAAATGTTCTCTCTATGGTGGAAATGTCCTCTCTATGGTAGACTCTTCACATATTCTTCACCGTATCAACAGCAATTCCCAGGTAGGAAAATAAAACTAGCATCTTCACCTTTGATGCCGTTTTTGCTACGATTTTTCTGATTTAGTGTAGAGTTTGATGTCAGAAAGACCTGGGTTTGAGTAGGGGCTTGCCACTTACAAACTCTATGACTTTAGAAACTTACTTTATCTCTTGTCTCTGCTTATATTAAGAAAATGGAAATTCTTCAAAATACAAGAGAGGAAATTCAGTCATGCAGCCTTTTCATTAAGTGTCTCTATTTAAAAAATCAAAGCAGTTATTTTTCTGTCCCAAATCTCCATATGTGGAATCTGTTAGTTAGGTACCTGTTCTGGAAAGCTCTGGTTAAAAGTCAGGCTTGCTTAATGGAGTCACAGGATGGTAAATTAAAAATATACCCATTGAGATCATCTATCTAGCTCAATCCCTTTATTTCACAGAAGAAGAAAGATCTAGAGAGGAAAAGTGAGTTGTACAAAGAATCCAGCTTGTGAGCCACAGAAAAAGTACAAGAACCATTGTTTCCTGACTCCTCAATCAGGGCTCTTTCCATCATAACTGGAGCTTCCCCTGGGTGAGGAAAACATAGAAATAGCCCTAATTGTCATTATGAAAATCATCATTCCCAGATTAAAAATTGTCATGAAAAGGCCAAACAGGTACAAATAAATCAAACATCTTAGCATTCCTCTTATATATGTAGGTGAAAAATACCAGCCCCATCTAATTCTCCCTGCCTCTGTTTCTCTTAATTTCCCACGCATGATAGCACATGGTTCTAAGTCTGGACATGATTTAAGGAGAAAATATTTCTAAAGTCTCAGCTAAAGTTGGATAAGGGCTGCAGTTAAATTGAATTTAACTGCAATTCATTCTCCCTCAATGCAGTGCTGCTGCAAGGCTGACCACTGGTCTTTTGGACTCAACTTCTCTACTGTTCTGACCTGGGGCTGAACCAGTGCTGATAATGCTCTGGTGAGGTCCAGCCCTGGTAACACAAAACAGATAACAGAGCTGCCTTTGTTCCCCATTGTGATGGTTAATATCAAGTGTCAACTTGATTGGATTGAAGGATGCAAAGTATTGTTTCTGACTGTGTATGTGAGGGTGTTGCTAGGGGAGATTAACATTTGAGTCAGTGGACTGGGAAAGGCAGACCCACCCTCAGTCTGCGTGGGCACCATCCAATTGGCTGCAAGTGCCGCTAGGAAAAGCAAGCAGAAGGTAGAAGGAGCTAACTTGCTGAGTCTTCTGGCCTTCATCTTTCTCCCATGCTCTATGCTTCCTGGCCTGAAACATCAGACTCCAAGTTCTTTGACTTTCGGAGTCTTGGACTTAACACCAGAGGTTTGCCAGAGGCTCTCAGGCCTTTGACCATAGAATGAAGCCTGCACTGTCAACTTCCCTACTTTTGAGGCTTTGGGACTCGGGCTGATCTACCACTGGCTTCCTTGCTCCTCAGCTTGCAGGCAGCCTATCGTGGGACTTCACCTTGTAGTCGTGGGAGTCAATTCTCCTTAATAAACTCCTTTTGGTATATACATATATCCTATTAGTTGTATCCCTCTGGAGAACCCTGACTAATACACCCATGTTTGGTTCTTGTTTTGTTGTGTAACTGTGTACTTCCATAGCTCCTGAGAAGCTGAGGCCCTGACTCATTTTTCTAGCATGGCATTTGGGTACTCTTCACCCAAAAAGAGATTCCTAAGTATAACTCTTGGCCGGCCTGGATGTCTCATCACAGAAACAGCCTATCCAGTCGTACCTCTTCAGTCCTCAGACTGGGTCCTGCCCATGTGAATGGATCTAGGATTACTTCCCTGACTCTTCCCAACTCACTTGACCTATCTGCCTGTACGTAAGTAGCTAAAACTCATCAATCGCCTGAACTAAGGCAATAAGTGGGGGAGAAAATCTTTGAAAAATCCAAATTAGTTTTTATTAGTGGTCCAATTGTAAATTTGAAAATTTCATTGCTCAAATGTACAGAAATTTGGTATAGACATATTGCTGGTGATTTGAAAACAATAACCTAGTCATAAGCTTTTATTTTTTATATTGTTTATTTTTGGTTTAAGAAAGTGAAAACATTCATAGTAGAACACTTGGAAAATAAAGAAACATGCATAGAAAAAATATGTTGTTCTTTTTATAGAATGAGAAATAACTAAGATCCGTGTTTTGAGCCAGAACATGTGAATCTTTGTGGTATAACAACTTATGTTCCAGTAACTTCTATTTTAGTTGACTTTTTTCCTCTAAAATTCAAGAAGCCACAGAGTAACCTCTTCAGACTACTTCATATGTTTCAGCGTCTCATGAATATAGTTATTGATCTTCAGGTAAACTCTTGGGGATTTTGTCAATTCTGACATTGATTCCCATGTGGAATAGAGGACTTTTCTAGATTTAGAGTTGTGCCTTCATTTTAACCACTGGTTTGAACTCTAGACCCTCTAAAATAGACCTTAACACACTTCATCAGATTTTGAAACTTGCTGCTTATTTTCTGATTCAATTGTATTTGTTCTGCTATGACTGTATTAGTTTTGGATTCAAAAAGGTTAGCCACTGATAAGTCTTATATTCAACTCTCCCTCTAGCTATGAGACTGTAGAAGGTATTTAAACATTCACAGGGACAGAGCTATGTTGGGAGACAGTGCCAGACTGCTAAACTTTAAGTTCTTTTTCTTCCCAATTTAAATTTAAGTCAAACTTTTGTGAATCTCTCACCATGTTACCACTGACAGTCATTTAATCTCTGTTAGAAATACCTGTAGAAATAGGACATTGCTCCTATCTCAAGGAGTTTACAATATAGCTGGAGAAACAGAACACCTACATGTAAAGATATAACCAATGTTATCAGAAAGCACATCATAAAAGTCATTAATAAATATAATAATAGTGTCATGGTATGGAAGCCAGAGGGTCAGAGAGTGACCTTAGGGCTAGGATGGCCAGAGTTTCAGATAATAGAGAAGAGTAGGACACTGTTCTTATTATATTATCAGATATTCTGGGCCAAATGTGCAGAAATGGGAAAAGATTAGATTCTGAGAAGTAGTACAGTTTGGCTACAGAAGGAAGTTTATGTACATATGTTCCCACGAATGCGTTTGAGGCCTTTCAAAATAGGGCCTCACATCTATATTCGTTTCAGTTTTCTGTCTCCAAATATATAGCCTGTATGATGGACAAACTGGGAAACTTTGGATTTCCCAACAATGTATACGCCTTCCCATCTCTGCCTTTACTTATGTTTCTTCCTTAACTTCTATCATGCTCCCAGCCTCCCTCCCCTTATCTCCTCATAATGAAGGTTTTTTAAAAATAAGTTTTTTCTCTGCTTTCAACTCTGATAAACTGGCAAGGTTTCCTGAGAGTGATATGAGGGAAAAATTCCAAAATCATTTCATCTTAAAAAAAAAAAACCATGAGTGATTAGTGATGTCTAACAAGGTACGACTTTTGGAGCAGTGTTATAAATGTCATGTATTTTGTATTTTGCAAACACCATTCAAGGCCTAGAAAAAGTATCCCCCTGAGTCATATGGATCTTTGGGGTCTGTTAATCAAATGAACTCCTTCTTCCTTAAAATCCTACTGCATTTTCTATTTCTTTTATGTCACTTAACTTATTCCACTTTATGTTTGCACTTGGCTTATCACTGGCAATAAACTTAATCTCTTTTAACAGTAAAAAATGTATCTCACTCATCTTTTTTATCTCCCCAAAATGCCTAGCATAATAAATATATGCTTAATAAATATTTCATGAATTGAATATAATGGAGGGAAGAAGAAGGATCTAAGGCTGGAAAAGTAAATTGCAGATAGATTATAGAAACCTAAATAGTAGAGTTTAGCTGGTAATTTTTTTACAATAGTTTCATGTAATTTGGCTGTATGCCCATAATAATCAGATGCTTCCAGGTAGAAGCCCTTAATACATTCTCACTCACAAACTCCAATAATAAAAGGTTGCTGACCCACCACCTAGGGATTGAGTTCTTCAGCTGGAACAAATCAAAGGTAACAAAATTTATCAATGCATCACACCTCTAAGGTGATTTCAGGGAAATTTACATTTTGAAAGAAGAAGGCTCAATATAGAAGGAAAGATATGCCTAGGGTGAAACCTGACTTAAAAAGAAATAATGAAAACTGCTCAGCACATTGTGGTAGAAATAACATAGATTTGGGGGATCAAGGCTTGACATTCAAGATCAGATCTCAACTCTACCACTCTCCAGCTATGCTCTTGGGTGGATTAAGTAACTTCTCTGAACTTCAATCTCTTTCTTTGTAAAAGTAGTATAATTATACTTGTGCCAAAAAGTTCAAAGCTAAATATGCAGCCTAATTTTAGTAACTAGTTTCAGTAAACTGATAGATATCTAAAGCTTGCTTATGTACTACAAAATCTTTTGCATATTATGTTCTATGTCATCTATGTTTCTACTGACCCTGACTTTTCTTTCTAGTTTATTATATTGGCTAAATTATTGTAAGCCACCTCTAATTGTTTTGTATAAGTATATGGGCTATAAATATATAAATTGAGTTATACCCATGTGTAGAGCTATTGAAAGATAAAATAGGATAATGTCTAGATAAAAACCTTTTACATAGCTTAATGTGGTTTCTCCCAACTCAACTGCATCTGCCCATCAAAAACATGACTTAAAGAGACTTTCCAAGGCAAGAGGGCAGATACCAGGAGTTATATAGCTGTCAGAATTATAACCATTGCAGGTACTTCAGTTAGACAGCTTTTAGCTCCATGGCCAGTTATTTAGATTTCCTGAGGTTGCATAGTTTGAACAGGTAAAAATTTTGAGGTAGAACGTTAACAAAATCTAGTAACTGCTTTATACATTTTTACCACTTTCTGTCAAAGCCCATTATTTTAATAAATCAGGTTCAAATGTAATAAAACTACAGCTGCTTCTGGTTTTCATATGTTGATTCAACGAAAAGACTGAGTTTTAATCTGTTGTTCCACTTTGTGTTATTAAGGTCCCAGAGCATTTTATGCTCTTTCTTTAGATGCTACACTTTCCAAGGGGAAAACAAAGCTGACCTTGACCTGTTTGCTTTCAGTGGGCACTTATGTGAATAGTGACAGCAGTCACTGTGTCCTAAACTGAGACCTCACATCATTTTGAGCAGACCCCCCTTTTCATCAAAAGGTAATTTCCACACTGATGAAGAAAACTCAGTGAGCTGTGGGTAAGGCTTTCAGCCCGTACATTTTTAACATAAATACCCTAAGAATAAGCAAGTTAAATGTCACAAAAATACAGGAAGGCAGAAAAAGCCTTTGCCTCATTATATCAAACCACAAAGCAGCTGACATTTCTTAAGAACAGGATTATTTGAACAAAATTGCTGAAGAAAGCTGAGACTGTCCTATTCACAAGTAAACTTTGAAATATTAAGAAGATAAAATAACAAAAAAGAATATATTTTCCTGACTATATTATCAAATAAGTACCAAATACATGAATAATATATTACATATTATGCAATTATGATTATTTACATATGAAAAGTTTTGGGTGATCTATTACTGTAGTTGTCATCAGAAAATATAATTTCACAAATGTCTGCTTTATATTTATAATTATGGACATATATATTTGGGATCCTATTAGACATTCATGTAGAGCTGTCAATTAGAAGGATGATATATGAGCTCTGGAAAAAAGTCTGAACTAGAGATATAAAGTTAAAGTTAATGACATACAGATAGTATTTAAGATTCAATTGATACTATTAAAATATTACTCACTGGGTAAACTTTCACACTAAGAGTGAAATTTTGAAGTATTATCTTAAATCACTGAGCTGAAGAGCAATGTGTTAAGAGACAGGCTCAGAAAGCACTGATGGGCAGCTTGGAGGTGGGGTTCATAGAACTCAGATTTCTTTTAAGTGAAATGAGGCATTCTGTATACCTCAATGTCATCCCTCTTCAATCTCCTTTCCTGGCTCCTTAATTTCTCTTATTGTAAATGTTGGTGTCCTTTAAGATTTGGTCTTGGGATTTTTATTTTCATTAAACTCTCTCCAAATCTGATTTCCTCCAATTCCATGTTTTAAATGCCATCCATCATTTACTAATGCCCAAATTTATATCTTTAGTCCAGATTTGGCATTTCCTTACAGATGTCTTACAATATTATCCGATATCTAACATGATATGTCCAAAAAGAACTCTCAATAAATAATACCATCATCTACCCTATTCTCCAAATCTAAACATATAGTATCCTTCCTGAATTGCTTTTTCTCCCTTATATACAACTCCCAATTCCTAATTTCTATCCACTCTACCTTTGAAATATATCTCAAATACATTGACTTATCTCTTCTGCCATACTACAATCTTGGCCACAATCATTGTAGCATGGACTACTGAAGTTGCTCCAAATTCTTCTGCTTATATATATTCTTGTCCCCAAACAACCCATTTTTCACTTAGCAGCCACAGTGATCATTAAAAATATAGAGAAAGAGAGACAGAGAAAGAAATCAATAAGAACATGGTTGTAGTTCTTTTATATGGTTATTGTTTACCTAAGAACAACTCGCTATTCCTCTTAGAAACCATTAAGCATCAGGAAAACAAAAACAAACAAACATATATAAAATGTCAAAAATTGCCTAACTTCAATTTGCAGAAACGTTAGCATATAGAAAGAAGCTGTAACTCCAATGATAAGTTAGTGCTACCAAATGCCACTACGATCTGGGCAGAGCCACCTGGGAGGAAGGGAGGGCACCTGGCTGGTAAGTGCTTGGAGACCCAGAGGTAGCCGATTCCGGAGAGCACAACACAGATACACTCTCTAAGAGTAAGGGATCCCCTGAAATGTGAAAGTTAAAGCTGCTGCTGGAGATATAGTAAACACGGCTGAGTTCTGAGAATGCTGCCATCAGAGAGCAGTTGCCAAGGTGATGAGTCTAATAGCCATGTCAGATTAAAGACAATGCCAGTGAAAACAAGTTCTACAGTGATTTGAAATAAATATTGCCTTGGACAACAGAGCCGTTTCCGTTTATGACAACGGCAGTGAAGAAATAGGGAACGTGGCATGCAGGGCTGGCAGCAGAAACTACTGGATATCTTAAAGATAGCTGATTACACAGATAAGCTCAGACGCTCTATACAGGAAGAGAACAATCTAAATCCAAGAAGACTAAGAGAGACCCTTGAGCTGCAAAGCCTAGAAGGCTGCATAGGCCCACACCAGGAACCTCTTTCAAATTAACACCTGTTCCAGTAAAATCTTCTACATTCAACCACGAGTAACAAAACAGTAGAAGAAATAGCATGGTTGTACTCTATGAAGAAGGTGTTATGTCATATCAATGAATAAAAAACAATCTCAAGAAAAAAATCACAATGAGCATATAAAATTGTAACCAAATATTTCATCATAGGCTTAAATAAATACATGAAGTGATTGCTATGAAAGAAGACCCTAAAGAGGAAATATAAGAACTCAAGGAAGAGATGTTTGGATGAAAGAAGATGAAATGAAAGAAAAAAGAGATGAAATACAAGCTGCTAGAATTCAAGAAAGAGAAGAGAAAATAAAATGAGTAAAGAAGGCAAGATTAAAAGGAATACTTGGGAGAACAGACAGGATAAGAAAACATGTAAACTGACTCAGACAACAGAAATGAGAAAAATTAACAAAACAATACCATCTATTGTTTCATTTATAAAACCTGTTGATCTAGTATCTACTCAATAATAAAATTCAAAACAGAAAAAATCCTCCCCATATCATTTTCATTCTTTAAACCTTTCAGTGGCCTCTGATGAATTCTAAAATGAAAGTCAAACCTTGTATCACGGTCTGTTCTGTATTACTCCCACTCCTTTACAAATTTCAAGTCTTGCTGATCCCTCACTCAGCCACGTTGATCTTTTATTTACATTGCTATTCCCCTTCAAGCTCAAACAGTCCCCAGAACTTCCTGCAGCTGAGTCTGAATGTATTGTCATAAAATGCCTTCCCTCTACCCTCTCCCTGGCTTCTAAGGTATTTACCAGTGATTTTCTCTTCCATTATCCTGTTTACTTCCTTCACAGCCCTTATCTCAAACACAACTATCTCATTATTTATATTGTTTACTGAGATTTTGTTTTTCTCCCTTCACTGCAATGTAAGCTCCCTATGAACAGAGGTCTGTATAGTCCAGCATCTATCTAGCACAGTCAGCAGTGATAAAGTCTGATGGCTAGAGGAAGGTGAAATATATTATTTCTAAGGTTTCTTCTATTCTAATGTCCTGGTTATATCTAGTAATTCACTTTGTAGAGTCTGACAGACTCCACTAAGAGCATTTAACCAACTTTAAGTCTTTGTATACCTTGATTTATCAAGCTTATAATCACATAATTAATTATAGAATTTTTACAAAGTTACTGTGAGGCTAATGGTGGTAGTGGTGGTGGTGTATGATACTACTAGTTGATAATCAAGGCTGTTGCTGGCCCAGAGGGCGATATTGCATGAATTAGAAAAAGGCATTCCCTTCCTGCATTCAGATGCAGCTCTCAGCAGCTCTACTCAGGCTCTATACAGGACACTATCCAGGTTCCCACACAGGGTCTTCAGTTGTCATCTGGTAGAACACAAATCTGTGTATCACTGATGAAGCTTGACTGAGAATCACTCCACTTTTTGTCCAGTTAAGATTTATGGATTTGCTAATTCTGCCTAGCAGGGATGCTCAGGATTTCAGGGTCACTTTTCTGTTTTCCCACTCTAATCAGCACTTTTTCTCTTTTTTTGTGGTGATTAACATAAACATGACCTGGCTAGGGTAAGCTTTAGAGAGAATTCCCCCAGTGCTTTCTTAAAACCTTCATCAATGTTAGACTTTCTTATGTCCAGATGTTCCTCTCTTATATCACATTAGAATATACCATATCCCATAATGTAGTGTGGTAAATTTTGTGTGTCAACTGGACTGGGCCATGGAGTTCTCAGATAAACATATGGTTAAGCATTATTCTGAGTGTGTTCGTGAGGGTGTTTGTGGATGAGATTAACATTTGAACTGGCAAAGTGAGTAAAGCAGATTGCTCTCCCCAGTGTGGGTGGCCCTCATTCCATCTGCTGAAGTCCTGAATGAACAAAAAGGCTGAGTAAGGGAGAATTAGATTTTTCCGCCTAATGGTTTTGGAGATTGGGATGTTGGTCTTCTCCTGCCTTCAGACATGGACTCGGACTGGAATTTATGCCTTCATCTCTCCTGTTTCTTAGGTTTTCAGACTTGATCTGGCACTATACCACTGGCTGCCCTGGGTCTCCAGCTTGCCAACTGCAGGGGAGTTGGGACATCTCAGCCTTTATAATCTTGTGAGCCAATACCTTATGATAAATATTTTTATATATTCATACATATATAGAAAATCCCTGACACACACACACACACACACACACACACACACACACACACACACACACACACAAATTGGTTTTCTCTAGAGAACCCTGGCAAATATATACATTTAACACAATGTAAAATGATTGTATACAAGTTGAATGTCAGTTGTAATATCTAATTAAATATTTATTAATTTAACTTCTTTTTAAGACTTAATTCTGTGCAGCAAGAGTGCTTGACAGTTAAAGTACTCCTGAACACCTCTACAACAACCCTGCTCTAGAGAAATTTAAGTAAAGCCAGGCCTAGGAAATTAATCTGGCAAGCTAGTTTATTGTTCTTGCATCCTTCACACTCATATTTAGGGCCTAGAATATTGGGTTCAAGTGGGTCATAGTTCTAAAAATGTCCTGGAAACATGAACCTTGTAATGACTTTATATATATTTTATATATTTTTATTGATTTTCTTACTGGAATTTTTTAACATGAAAAAGTGAATATGTATTTGATAGAAAAGATTTTTTCTGAAGTCTGATGTATTCTTATGATAAATGAAAAGCCAGATTTTCATAATGATAGGCATATTACCTTTGAAGATTTTGATCACTTAAAGATAGACATAATCAAACTTTTTATAATAAAAAATAGATTTTTCCCATTATTTAAACATGTACTTTGGTATATCTTTAGTTCTATGAGGTAAGAGGAAGAATTTCCCAAGCTCAGCACATAAAAGTTTATGTGAGAATATTTTTGATTGTTCCATGAGTTATACATTTTCAGGAAATAGAATAAAATTCCTCCAAGATACATAGCTGCCATAAGCAACTGAGTGCCAAATTCTTTGCTGCTAAATGCTCTACATGCATTATCAAGTTTGTTCTTATAAAAACTCTGGAAGGTAGATATCATTCCTATTTTATAGAATAAAAAAACTTCCTCAGAAAAGTTAATAAATTTGCTCAAGATCACCTTGACACTTAAAAGTAATCGGTGGCCAAGGTTTGAGCCAAGGTTTGATCTTAGCTCCATCTATCTCAAGACTCTGGTCTGCACTATCAGACTCCCCCAAAGATTAAAGGCAAAACAGTTTTCAATTTACCTAAAACACTGTTCAGTAATTCTCTCTGGACTCTGATTTTTTTCCTTTGCTTTACTTCAACCTATCTCTAGTAAGAGAAGTAGCTGAAGACTATAAAATGTGCTTTGTCTACATGTATGGAATACGGGAGGAAAAGAAAAATGCCTTCATAAGACAACAAGTCGATGACAAAGCTGGGAATTAAAAGTTTTAATTTTGCCCAGCTCATCAAATGCAGAATTGACACATCTTTTTTTTGTGAGGCCACTTTTCATATTTGAATCCAAGATAAGTGATGTAGTGAGATAATGTAATTTTCCTTCATTGCCTCCAGTCTTTGATTAAAGAATTATAGCCTTGCTTTGAAAAGTAGGCATTTTTCAGTGACTCATTAAACTAATCATGAATTTTATTCCACTTCCTTTTGTAGTGGAACTCATGTCCTTAGGCCTCCTTTAAGAACATCATATAAAACCTTACTAATGCTAATATTAACAAGCACATAAACTGTTATAATAACCACTCCTAAAGAATTTACATAGACTAATGCATTCATGCTTATTTTCAACGACTATACATCAAGTACGTACAAGATTGAAGTTCCACAACGCAAGACCTTCCCCTACACAGATGAAAGGTCAAGGGACAAAGAAGGAGAGAGAAGTATCAACCCAGTTCCAATATGTAAGGACTGTTATTTGTCTAAGGAAAAAAATGGGTTATTTCTCGCTAATGGTCAGTTTCACTAAGAGTTTTTCCCTTCACTATCAGTAAGTCTCAAAAAGGCCTGGCTTCTAGGAGGCAGTGGTCTGTTCAGTCATGCCTGAAGCTATTTTTCAGGTTAGTTAAGTATCAAAAAACTTAGAGCAGTGCTGCTGAGTGCATCATTATCTGCCAGAGAAGAGAGAGAGCCACAGTTGTGCAGCTAAGTGATGCAGGGTATGGACCTTAGCAGTAACTCTACCAGCACCTCAGTTATTACTAAAAAAGTCACCAGAGACATAACCCTGGCCATTGGCATTTTGCTTTTGGCAAAAACCTTGGCTTCCAACAGCTTTCTACAGCTGTTTAAAACACAGTTTACATATACCTTATTTACATAGTATAGACAAATAGTGGATACATGTGCATGTGGAATAAAGTATCCTTAACTCAAATCGTGTGGGTAGAATATACCTTTCTTTTTAATTTATTCCTTTTTCTATTCATCCACTTATGACAACAGCCTGGTATATCAGCTACATTCCTGGATATTCACTGGGGCACAAATGTAGAAAGAAAACTGATAAGAGAAATGTAGATTTTAATCAAAGAGCATAAAGTAAAGCATTTTTCCATGGCTAACAATAGAAATGCTTAGATTCTTCAGTTGGTCCTTTTCATTGAATTTATTTCTTCCTACTGTGAGATTTAATTTAAAATATAAAGGAATTCTACAGCTAGAAAGGTTTACAAAAATTGCTTATGAAATACGTTGAGATGTTCATATTGAATATTAAGAAAGGTATCACAAAATGAAAAAAATAAGGGAAAATACAATGAATACTACAAATATAAGCATAGAGAAAACTATGTTTTGAGTTTGAGGGGAAAAAAAGGAAAATTAAGGTAATTCAGAAGCATCCAAAAGAACCATTGAACTCCCTTACTAATCCTCTTGGATAACATTTAGTTTTGTGATTATTAGTTGAAAATATTTATGCTATACCATTCACCTCACCTTACAAGCACGTCTTTTAATTAAAAAAAGTGCCTTTACCGTCAAAAGTATTTTTGTATGAGAATGATGTGCATACAGACATATACAATTAAACAATTACAAGGTAACGTTTGTCCCTCCAGCAAAACAAAACCTTAATGTCCCATCTAAGCCAATCTAAATCTTAAAGACCTAAATAGTTGGACTTAAAAACTAACAGACATCACAAGACAAAAGAAAATATAACTTCTGGGTTACTGTGAAAAGCTTCTTAATGTACTCTGTAGACAGTGAGGATTGAGGAAGCCAGGGCAATCTACCAGTGGCAACTAGAAACATCTTTCCCCCCAAATTTCCATAAAATGGTAAGTTTAATTTGCAACACAAAGGCAGAGATGTTTACTGAGTGAACCATATAGGAAATGTATATGATTGACATTCACGAACTAAATCATTTGTTACTATCACCTATACATTTTCATCAGACTTCCTATGACCCAAAGGAGAGTAGCCATACTTCTTATCACTTATTTCTTCAAGTGCACACACATCATTTAAACCTAATTTCCTACCATTTCTTCCTAGTCCAGCCTCACTGAACTACTGTTATTTAATACTCCTGTGTCTTTGCCCATGAAGTTTTCTCTCACTGAAGGCTATCTTCATCTGGCAAATTCCTACGCATGCCTTAAAATCCAAGTGAAATGAAATATCTCCTGTGAAGCTCTCTTTAAACCCATAGATGGAGTTATCACTACCACCTGGATTTTCCCATGGCATTTTGTACACTCATTTTCTGTATCTCTTAGCAAACCATATGGTAATTACTTGGTTAATATTCTGTCTTCTTTACTAAGTTATACACTCCACAAAGACAGGATCATTCTTTTATGTATCTCTAATGTCCTGTACAGGTCTTGGCACAAGATACTAATCATGATTATTTTCTTAAATGAAAAGTATTCCTTGTTAATTTCTTTATTCCGTAATATACTTAATATAATCTTTACTTAATATAATCTTTACTTAATATAATATAAATAATATATACTTAATATTATCATTAATCATCAATATAAAATTACAGTTCATATTGAAAATAGCAAACTATCTTAAGTCCAAACCAGTGATGTTCAAATTAACATTTGGTTGAGTATCCTGATGCAGAAAATTGCCTCAGTTATTCAGTATAGATGAGAAAAGAAATTCTTAATAGCTTATTAGAGAAAGGTTAACTTATTTCTGTCATGATATTAGCTGGAGTTGGGGAATAGAACAGTCCTTCATGTACTAATATTTCTAAAGTTATGGGTCTGGCCCTCACTTTGGAATTTTTAGAAATGTGTCCTTTACCAAATACTACACTCATGCTTTCCTTCAGTGGGCAGAATTGCCAGCCACAGGAGGAATATTTGCAAATGTGGTGTGGGAACGTTGGTGTGTTTGTAACAAGACTGGCAGATGCTAGTGGCATTTAGTAGTCAGAAGCTAGGGACGCTCAGTGTTCAGCAGTGCTTGGGAAGCCTCACATAAAAAAGAAATGTTTACCTAAAACCATAATAGCACCTCATTGCTTATACCCAACAATTTAAGGGATTCAAGAATCATTTTGTATTGATTTTTATTACTAACTTCTGCAGCCTGGGTTACACTTTGGAAAACATCACAGTCTCCTCATTAGTCTACGCCTGTAATGGAATTTCACTATTAAACACAAATTCTTGGCTGGGTGCGGTGGCTCATGCATGTAATCCCAGCATTTTGGGAGGCTGAGGCGGGCGGATCACGAGGTCAGGAGTTCAAGACCAGCTTGGGCAACATCATGAAACCCCGTCTCTAGTGAGATACAAAAAAATTAGCTGGGGTGACACATGCCTGTAATCCCAGCTACTCAGGAAGCTGAGGCAGGAGAATCACTTGAACCCGGGAAGCGGAGGATGCAGTGAGCCGAGATCGCACCATTGCACTCCAGCCTGGGTGACAGGGCGAGACTCCATCTCAAAAAACACAAAATTCTTAGCTAGAATTGTTAGCTAAATGGAACTCATGTTGGAAAACATAACGGGAAAAATGCATCAATTTTCTGCATTACTTCAGCACGTTTTCTGGTTACCATGTAACCAAGTAGAATTTCACTGATGGATTACTAATAGAAAGTGTATTTGTTGCCCAACTTCCTTCCTTTTCTGTGTACTTCATGAAAACCAGCTGTTTTCTTTGGAACTGATTGGGTTACTTTCTTTTTCTTTTTTTTTTTTTTTTTGTGGCAAGTAAGTTAAACACTATGCATTAGTAACATATATAGGTAAAGTAATAAGGTGTTTCCAGAATTCCTTAGTAAGTTTATCCACTAAGAGAAAAGCAATAAAACCAACATACGAAATTAGTTGTATGTCATGTTTCCTTAAAGTAAGTATTTTTAAGTACAGAAAAAAAATTAGTAATGGATTTTGTTACTGCTAGATCTGGATTTGAATCCTAGTTGCAAGTTATGTAGCAATGGGTGAGATTCTGATCTCACTTTTCTATAAAAACTTCATAGGATTTTTTGTTGTTGTTCAGGATTAAATAACATATTTCATGTCCATAGCAAAGGGGCTGGCTCAGAAAAAAAATGGTAGATAATTCTTTTCAAATAAATTAATTACCTCATTAATTGTATTTACATATCTGAAGAAAGACTAGGTTAACTAATGAAAAGATTGAAAGAGAATCTCAGTGTATATTAGTAATTGGCTAGCATTGACTTAAGAAGATAATTCCCTGATTCCTTTATTGTGGGGATTTTGAGTTGATTGACAGAACTATCCCAACGCTTGATGATTCCATCTGGTAGGTCAAGGATGCTAGCCCTTTATGTCCCATTAATTTCATTGATCTGGCTCCCTGTTTGCCAAGTAAACCTCTACTATTATTTTTGTTTGTTTGTTTTGCCTGTTTATGATCATTTCCCTAGCTGGAGTGGGTATACTGACTAGATAACTTAACAGTTGGTTTAGTTGGCAGTCAATTCTCATTATAAATCAACTTTCTATGCTGGTCTATGGGGAGTTTTGTTATTGAAAAGTCTATTTCAGTAGATTTCAATCTGATCAATTGCAGATGCATTGACAAAAATTAAATTTCTGGAACTGTAAAGCTAAGGGTGGGACTCTAAGCTAACTATTTGTCCACATCTTACCTGCAGAGGCTCTAAATAAGTGGTAAGCTAGTCCTACTTAGGAATCACCATCATTTTCTATAACTGCTACAAAAGCATTAAATTTGAAGAAATGCCAAAATTTGATATCTACATTAGATCCTTTGACTTTATGTCCCAGTGGAATAGTTAAAACAATCTGAATTTGCTGCATTTATTGAATAGTCCTGGAGAGTCAAAGAAAGCACAAATGGTAAGTCAAATGTCAATTCTAAGGACTGGAATTGGATTCCAATTCTAAGAGTCATTGGATTGCTTTATATGGAGAAAGGATAAGTGCTATTTTGGATTTGCACAGATAATTTGCATCTTGAAATTGATAATCTCTTTTGTATGAAAGCCTGATAAAATCACATCTGTCAGTTTCAAGTAGCACAGGATCAGAGCAGTACAATAAATTGAAAGGAGCAGGAAAATGGGCAAATGGGCTTAAAGTAGTTAAGGAAATAGAGAGATGAACTAGTGAATCAAATTGCTCAACCTTTTTAATATGGACTGAATAATGACTAAGAAGAAGATGGTTTTCAGTTGGTTTTTGTGTATGAAACAGAAACCCCAAGGGAAAAGAGGTGTTTAACATAGAACAAACATGTATAAATAGAAGACCTGGTGATGAAAATGAGAAAAGGAAACTTTAGTGTCAATATCAAGTAAATTTTTCTAAGCATAAGAACTGCCTATTAGATTACTTAAATTGCTCATAAAAAAGGAAACCAATAACTCAAGTCTCAAGAATTATTTTAATCCAGAGAAAAAATTCAGTGAAACAGGAGGTAATTATTAAATCTTTTTGGTTATATCTATTTTTATAAAAACTTTTGTTGTGACTTCTTGCAGTAAGCATATGCTTAACTTAGAAGCATAAACTACTTGTGCAGGAGCACAGAGAGTCCTTTTTGGAATAAGGTTAATAATGGATATATTGAATGGTAGATAATGAAACAGGTAGGTACGTAGGCAGACAGATTGAGATAGATAAATGGTTGAACAGACAGAAAAATAAATAGATTAAATAGTTTGTATTTCTTAAAAAATTAATTGATCTTTAAAGTCCTTTAATAATTGCATAAAGGGTATTGTTTTTTGGAAATGTATGCTATTCTTGTGAGCTTGGGGGTAAAGGCATATATAATTTCAAATGAGAAAAATATACCTTTTTCCAGGACATCTCAAATGTAGGTTTGTCAGGCCTATTACAGTATTTCTCAAACCTAGCTACAAACTACAATCCCTTAGGATTCTTGTTAAAAATACAAATTCCCAAGATCTATACTAACCCATTGAATAAAAATCTTTAAAGAGAAAGGCCTGTGAATACGAAGTTTTAAAAAGTACTAGTGAGGTGCTTATATAAGATTTCTTGAATGTAACTACATCCACAGACAACATTCATAATGCCATCCATAATTCCAGGGTTAAGAGTTCCAATCTGTAAGCTTTTTCTGACTTAATTTTGGTCTTTGGAAAATAACTGATATACTTGATCTCCTGGAGTGTATTTTCAGTTCAGTTCCCTCAGAAAGAGTTGAAAGTCTACTATGTTTAAGTCTTTGCTAAGTGCTGGAAGATGGGGACAGAGTTAGAGGAGGTAGTAACAACAAGAGACAATGACAACAAAAAATGGGACTCCTGCCTACAAGGAGTTTACTGTCTGGTTTGGTAAACCGAAATAACAAAGACAAATTGAAGCCTATGCAAGACAGTATATGTGGCTATTAAAGAAGTACAACAAGGATGTAAAGAAGATTGAGATCAGTGATTGAGTTGCATCCCAGTTACAAAAACTGGATGGACTTCTGCATCTCATTTAGTCTAGTGGGGTGGATATTTTGCAGTGGAAACTTTTGAAAGGTGAGATTTTAATACCCAGTATTAAATCCTCTGAAAGAAATGAATGCAATAGAGGCAGGAATGTGCATGAGGTGCTTTCTGGTCATCAAGGAGACCATCTAAGCAGAGCAAAATGTCACCTCTTCTCTTTTCTCCATCCATCACTACATTGTCACAGTGTTCTCTGAACCAAGATTATGCAGAAAATTAGGCCACAGTAAGAAATGTTCTGCTCTTATGTGGGTTCAAAAGGTAGGGACATGAGGAAGCTTTAAGGGTTACTTACTAGAAGCTCAAAGTGTGCGAGGAAGGCAAGCGTTGCACATAGTGAGGGTTGAATACAGTGATACATGCAAGGAGTTTCTGACACATGGGATAATTTGTAGTCTAAACTATGAGGTACTATGAATTTATTTGCATACTTTGGGTATTTTAGGCAATTCTCTAATGTTGCAAAACGGGAACTAGCCTATAAAATAATATGTTTATATAGTATTTTCTAAGAACATCAAATTGTTTCCTCAAGACTACCACATTATCATCTATTTTTAAAAGATGAATTTTGATTTATAGTTAGAGTCAGGACTGGCTGTCTGTACTCTAATTCAGTTCTGAGATGCGCTTCTGACCTATTTTTGTGAACACTTGGAAAACATCTGCTCCAGATTTGAGAAAACTATGTGTTAATTTTTTTCTTCTCTCTCTCCTTCTCTCCCTCCCTCACTTCTCTTCCTCCCTCCTTCTCCCTCTCTCTCTCATCTTGCTGGATGTGAAATTTGAACCAAGAGTCATTAAGCTTCCTGTCTTACCCATTCTTTACACAGTTTTTATACAATTTTAAACATTAAAAGGTCTTCTTTTTTTCTTTCACAAATACCTTCAGCAAAAGTGGCAGAAACTAATTGATAATCTTACCTAGGCTCAATACTCCAGGATTACTTGATCGAAATTCTTCCCCTTAAGACCGCTTCTCTTCCCCAGGCTACCCAGGTCTGAGGCTCTTTGGCTGATTTGCTCTGTGCTAAGGGAAGCCCGGATCTCCATGTCTTTGGTGAGCAGACAGATGGGAAGGGCCACAGTTGTACAGCATTGTCAAAAATGATTTAATAAAGTTCTACTTTTGATTTTTAAATAGAATCTCAAGAGAAAGTATTTTCCCACTCAGCCTTGTGTGATGTCATTCACAGCAGAAGCACACAGCCCTCATTGGTTATGAACTGCCAGCTGTACCACAATCAGCCCCCTTCAGATGTAACTGCCCACAGGTCAAGAGAAAGCAGTCAGTCTTAAACTTGGCTTGAATAGTCAACTGAGTTTTTGCTGTCCCTGAGCCCTAAAATCCCTGCTTTCATGATGTGTCAGAACTAGGAAGGAGAAGAGCCAGCAAAAAATTAATAATTTCAGAATAAAAACTATAGAGTTATTTATCCTAAAAGAAACTAATAAAATAAATACACACTAGTTAGACTAATCTAGCAAAAGACAGAGAAAGTACAAATATTGATTGTGGTTTGGTAAAGAGGAAAGAATTGCAGCTATAGAGGAAATTAAATATTTGAAAACCTAGATAAAGTAATTGATTTTTTAGAAAAACATAAACTACCAAAATTTACTTAAGTGGTAAAAATCTTTTTTTTTTAACTTTTTGCCTTTTAATAATATCTTTGAACATAGATGGTTTCAATTCTCCAATAACAAGATGTAGAGTGCCCAAATGGCTTTTCATACATGTTTCCCTAGTCCAGACACCCAAGAGTATGTCCCTCTCTTGGGCATAAGAAAACCTAGAGTTATATTTAGGGCATCATGTGTGGTGAATAGTTGACCGAGCTGGCATGCTCACAATGACCAAATTATGTTTGTCATATTTTAATCCAATACGTTGATCTACTATGAACTTGTAAATAATGTATTTGCTTTCTAGACACATTCCAGGAAGACCAGAGAAACTGACTTTTATCCATATGGAATAATCCACTGGCAAATTTCTTTTAGGACAGACCAAAGCTGATCTAGAACATAATCTTTACATACTTGGATCCTTCCCATCAGACAAGAAAGAACATCTGGGGTGAAAGGCTCCATTAGAAGAGCAATGTGGGATGGTGCTGTGCTGACAACTGGTAGTTCCTGCCCTACATCTTTGTAGAGGACTGGAGCCCAGAGCATGCCATGGTCAACTTGTATGTTGAAGTGAAGACCTCCTTTGAGGTGTTCATGTGCTTATTACAGATATGCCATGGTGCTAAGTACCTCAGGACTACAGGAAAAAATAAGAATAGATGCTGTATCCATGATCATGAGGCACACAGGCCAGAGCGCCAGCTGTGGAATCGCACAGCCTGGGTTCAAAGCCTGGCTGGGCCATGACCACCTGAATGACCTGAGGAATGGTCTCAGGCAAATTTGTAAAAAGTGGAGACCCTGCCTGCCAGGGAGGCATGTCGTAAGAGGCGCATCCAGTCAGGTCAGGGCACCGCGTCCTCTCTTTGGAAACCTGCGGAGCGAGGCTGGTGGCCCTTGAGGCCGTGGCAGCCATGGAGAAGGCGGGCCTGGCTCCAGGCGGCACAGAGGCACTGGAGAGGCCCCGGGGGAACCTGGCGGGATCTGGCTGGTCCTGTGCTCTGCTTCCAGGTTCTGGCCCTGTAACCCGGGGGACAGGGCCGGCCAAGACAGGGCCACTGGGTGCCAGCCAGCACCTGGGCCAGGCGCCAGGCGGAAGGGCTCTGGCGGATCAGCCCCGCACCCCCAACAGCCCCACGGGGGGGCCCATCCAGGGCCACACAACTGCCCCCAGGAGCAGGACGTCCCTGAGGCTAGAGTCCAGCTGGACCGGTGGAAGGGTCTCACCCTTTGCCCTTTGACTCCTCTTGTAGGCACCCTCGCTGGGCTCCTAAGCACTCCTCCACACCCTGGCTCTGTCACCAGCCCCATAGTGATGTCATAAACTCCCAGATGCCCAGTGTGCACTCGGCCACAGAGAAGTGGGTGACTTAGGAGTATCCTCTCCACTTCTGACCCTTAGTTTCGTCTGTGCACAACTCGCTCAAAATAGGCAACTCACTAAGCGTATTTTGTTCCTGGTTCCGCCGCAGGTCTTGGCCATGCCATCGGCAACCTGCTCGTCTTGTCCATGAGGCCTTCCCAGCTGGCCGGGCTCACCCCGCGGCTCCTGCACCTGTGCCTGCCCCGGGAATCTGGGGCCGTTTCCCACTCCTCTTCAACCGTCAGCGACATCTTGGGCCTTCTTTTCCAGTCAGGTGGGACGGCGCCCCTATGAGGCTGTGTCTTATCCCTCGGAACACGGGCACCCCACAGAGGGTCCTGCCTTCTGTGGTCTGGAGCGCCCCCTCGAGGAAGAAACCCGTGCTGTCTGCTCACAACTCCATGATGTTTGAACACTTCAGCCCCGTGAGGATCCCTCATCTCAGAGGCAAATTTAACCTTCAACTTCCTTCATTAGATGAGCAGGTGATCCCAGCCAGGCTCCCGAAGACGGAGGTGAGGGCAGAAGAGCCCAAAGAAGCAATGGAGGTGAAAGACCAGGTAGAGACCCAGGGGCAGGAGGACAATAAAAGGGGCCCCTGTAGCAATGGGGAAGCAGCCTCCACCTCTAGGCCCCTGGGGACTCAGGGAAACCTCACTTCCTCCTGGTACAATCCCAGGCCCTTGGAGGGAAATGTCCACCTCAAGAGCTTGACAGAAAAGAATCAGACTGACAAGGCCCAGGTGCATGTAGTGAGTTTCTACTCCAAGGGCCACGGAGTCACCAGTTCACACAGCCCTGCTGGAGGCATCCTTCCCTTTGGGAAGCCTGACCCACTTCCAACAGTGCTCCCTGCCCCTGTTCCGGGCTGCTCCCTGTGGCCAGAGAAGGCAGCCTTGAAGGTGCTGGGTAAAGACCACCTGCCTGGCTCTCCAGGCTTGCTGATGGTGGGGGAGGACATGCAGCCCAAGGATCCTGCAGCTCTTGGATCAAGTAGGTCTTCTCCACCCAGAGCTGCCGGCCACAGGCCCCACAAAAGAAAACTGTCGGGGCCACTGCTGCAGCTGCAACCGACCCCTCCCCTGCAACTGAGGTGGGATAGAGACGAGGGGCCCCCACCAGCTAACCTTCCATGTCTATCTCCTGAGGCACTGTTGGTGGGTCAGGCTTCCCAAAGAGAAGGACGCCTCCAGCAGGGCAACATGCATAAGAACGTGAGAGTGTTAAGTAGAACATCAAAATTCAGGAGACTAAGACAGCTGCTTAGGAGGAGAAAGAAGAGACGGCAGGGCAGGCTTGGTGGCTCACGCCTGTAATCCAGCACTTTGGGAGGCCCAGGCGGGTGGATCAGGAGGTCAAGAAATTAAGACCTGAGGAGCATCTCTGCCTGCACCATCTGGGAAGTGAGGAGCGCCTCTGCCTGGCTGCTCCACCGTCTGGGAAGTGACGAGCGCCTCTGCCCAGCCGCCCCACCGTCTGGGAAGTGAGGAGCGCCTCTGCCCGGCTGCTCCACCATCTGGGAAGTGAGGAGCGCCTCTGCCTGGCCACCGCACCATCTGGGCAGTGAGGAGCGCCTCTGCCCGGCCCCCGCCTTCTCTGGGAAGTGACGAGCGCCTCTGCCCGGCCACCTCACAGTCTGGGAAGTGAGGAGCACCTCTGCCCGGGCCCTGCCCCGTCTGGGCAGTGAGGAGTGCCTCTGGAGGCCGCCGCCCTGTCTGGGAAGTGAGCAGTGCCTCTGCCCGGCTGCCATCCTGTCTGCGAAGTGAGGAGTGCCTCTGCCCGGCCCCCTTACACTCGGGGAAGTGAGGAACGCTTCTGCCTGGCCACTGCCCTGTCTGGGAAGTGAGGAGCGCCTCTGCCCAGCTGCCCACCATCTGGGAATTGAGGAGGAGCACCGCCTCTGCCCGGCCTCCACCCCATCTGGGAAGTGACGAGCACCTCTGCCCGGCCGCCTCACGGTATGGGAAGTGAGGAGCGCCTCTGCCCAGCTGCCACCCTGTCTGGGAAGTAACGAGCGCCTATGCCTCGCCGCTGTCCTGTCTGCAAAGTGAGGAGTGCCTCTGCCCGGCCCCCTTACACTCTGGGAAGTGAGGAACGCTTCTGCCTGGCCACTGCCCTGTCTGGGAAGTGAGGAGTGCCTCTGCCCAGCTGCCCATCATCTGGGAATTGAGGAGGAGCACCGCCTCTGCCCGGCCTCCACCCCATCTGGGAAGTGACGAGCACCTCTGCCTGGCTGCCTCATGGTATGGGAAGTGAGGAGCGCCTCTGCCCAGCCGCTGCCCTGTCTGGGAAGTAAGGAGCACCTATGCCTCGCCGCCGTCCTGTCTGCGAAGTGAGGAGTGCCTCTGCCCGGCCTCCTCACCGTCTGGGAAATGAGGAGCGCCTCTGCCTTGCCGCCATCCTGTCTGCGAAGTGAGGAGTGCCTCTGCCCGGCCTCCTCACCATCTGGGAAATGAGGAGCGCCTCTGCCTGGCCACCATCCCATCTGGGAAGTGAGGAGTGCTTCTGCCCAGCCGCCGCCCTGTCTGGAAAGTGAGGAGCACCTCTGCCTGGCCCCCTCACCGTTTGTAAGGGAGGAGCGCCTCTGCCCAGCCCCTGCATCCTCTGGGAAGTGAGGAGCGCCTCTGCCCAGCCCCTGCATCCTCTGGGAGGTGAGGAGCGCCTCTGCCCAGCCCCCTCACCATCTGGGAAGTGAGGAGCGTCTCTGCCCGGCTGCTGTGCAACCTTCCAAGTGTGAAGTGACAGTCTTGTGTGTGATCTTTCTGCCCTCCCCAAGTTTGCATTTTCGACATTGAAGTTTACTTTTTACTTAAAAAAAAAGGAGATTGAGATCATTCTGGCCAACATGGTGAAACTCCATCTCTACTGAAAATACAAAAATTAGGCTGGCATGGCGGCTTGTGCCTGTGGTCCCAGCTACTCGGGAGGCTGAGGCAGGAGAATGGCTTGAACCCGGGAGGTGGAGGTTGCAGTGAGCCGAGATCGCACCACTGCACTCCAGCCTGGTGACAGAGCAAGATTCCGTCCTGAAACGATGTTGTAGTTGAGAGCAGGATGGTCTTTTGAGACAGGAGGAACAAGAGGTTCTGGTTGCCACTCTTCAATCAGTTCTTCTTTTTCCTCGACTGTAAGATCAGATCGTTCTTGTAATTTGCAAGTCTTAGAGAAAAGAAGTCTGATTATCCAGAGTATCAGAATCCCTTCCAAAATAAGATGGTAAGCAGGAGCCTCGTAAAGCGCCTGTACCATCTCCACCAGAACCCACTGCTCCATGGCGGTCGCCATAGTTAGTCGCTTCCTAAGTGGTAAAAATCTTAAACAGGTCAATAATCATAGAGGATATTAAGAATGTCAGAGAGCTACTTCCTGAAATATTGCCAAACTTAATTTCAAATTTAAATTCTTTTATCCTTAAAGAAACACATAATTGCAAAGCCTTTTAGAGTAATTCAGAATAGAACAAAATTAAGGACGATTCCTGATTATTTTGAAAGCCAGAGTAACACTAATACCAAATCCTGAGAAAGTAAATACTCGAGAGAAAACTGTACAAGTTCACTTGCTATGATGAGTTAAAGAAAAACCTAAATAAGACCCAACAGTACATTGCAATAATAACATATTATGACCAAGAGTGGTTTATTCTTGAATAGCAAAGATGTTTTCATATTAGGAAATCAATAACTATAATTCATTATAGTAATAGATTGATAGAAAAAAGACTAAAAACTCCTTTAATATATGCGTAAGAGGAATTTAATAAAATCCAACATTCTTTCCTAATAAAAATCTTGAATAAGTATGGATTATGTTATGCTTTCTTAACTAAATGTGAATTTATATTTATACATACACACGTATATACAAATTATATACACATATCAAAAGATCAATATAAAATAATAAAGGTCATATGATATTTAGATTGAATGGTAATATTTTAGAAGTACTGCAAATCAAGTCAAGATCAACTTAAGATTATCTTTTATCACCAGTGCTATTTAATATAATTCAAGATGTGCTGACGAATATAATTAGAAAATAGTATTATGACTATTTAAATAAAGAAGGAAATATTGTAATCATTTGAAGTTGATAGGATTTTGTTACTAGAAAACTCAAAACAATGAAATAAAATTAAAATTAATAAAACTTTTAAGAGTTTTTTTATATTCTAAATGATGACTCAGAAAAATTTACTGAAATAATCCCACCAATTATGGCAATAAGACTATAAAATTCTTGAGACTAAATTTAATAAGAACTATGAAGGTTGTAAAAAGTATAAATTAATGAAGAATTGAATAGATGGATATTTTCAATCTTGGACTAGATGATTTAACATTTTAAAGACACCAATATTTCCTACATTCATATAGAAACGAAATGCAATTCCACATAAAATACCAACAACATTATTTTTAGGCTGATTTAGAAGAAAGTGTCATGAGGGCTTAATAACCCTACCAAATATAAGATATACTAATATTGATTAATAAAGTATAGAACTGGCAAAAGAATAGGCAGATTAATGGATGCTATAGTTTGGATATTTAACCTTCAAATCCCATGTTGAAATTTGATCCCCAGTGTTGGAGTTGGGACCTAGTTGTTTGGGTCATGGGAGTGGATCCCTCATGAATAGATTCATGCCTTCTCTGGGTTCAGGGTTCGGGGAGGCAGTGAGGGATTTCTCACTGTGTTAGTTCCTAAGAAAGCTAGTTGTTAAAAAGAGCCTGGCAACTCTTGTCTCTCTCTCTCTCTTGCTTTCTTTCTCGCCATGTGACCTCTGCACACATTGGCTCCTCTTCCGTTTCCGCCATGAGAGGAAGCGCACTGAGGCTCTCCTCAGCTGCAGATGCCAGCGCCACGGTTCTTTCACAGACAGCAGAACTGTGGGGCAGCCAACAAACCTCTTTTCTTTATAAATTACCCAGTCTCAGTTATTTCTTTATAGCAACACAAACAGGATAAGCCCAAGTGGAATGAAACAAAAAGAGAGAACCTCACAATAAACTCAAATATATACAAGAACGCAACATGTATAAAAATGACATTTTGGATTACTGGAAAAATAGCTATTTGCTAAATGTCAATAGGACAACTGGAAGCTTTTTGAAACAAGTAAAACTGGAGCTTTACTTCATTCCCTACTCAAAATTCAGAGTGGAACAAATAATTAAATGTAAAAAAATAAAAATGCAACATACTAGGAGCAAACTTAAATCAATATTTTTGAAACTTGGGGACAGAAAATGCTTGAAACATGACAACATGTGAAAGACATAAAGAAAATAACTGATAAATCTAAATAATAACAATCAAAATCACCTGTCAGTCTTCCTTAAACAACATAAACTGATGGGCAACAACTTTGGAAGAAAAGAATACAATATAATTAGAAACTCCAGGACTAATTGCATGATATACAAAATGCCTAAATATCAATGAAGAAAAGATAAATAACCCCCGATGCTCAATATTATTAATAAAGTTATGAAAATTTAATCAGAGAGTTCACTATTCATCTATCAGAGAAGCAAAATGTTTGTGTCCTATAAGACATTTGTTGTTCCTGGGAGTGTAAATTTGCACAATTTCCCAAAAGGCAATTTGGCATATCTAGTAAAATAAATATCAATAATTTTGACCTGTTAATTTTATTTAATTAACATTTGCATAAGTGCAGAAACGTGTATACTGAAAAATCCTTGTTACTTTTTTTGTCTAATTGTGAAGTATTGGAAATTGCCTGAATCCCCACTAGTGAAGTTTGCACATATATGTTATGCTGAATGTGTATATATGGAGATAGATCTCTATATGCAGCAATAAAAATAATTCTAATATATACAGACCTTGTCTAGATTATTTATTGCTGTAACCCAGAGCCTAGAACATTACCTACTTATTGATGTTCAGTACATTTCTTCCACATGGAATGAACAAAAGTCTTGTTGTTACATGCCAAAAGTAAATTTTAAAATAGAATGCAACCCAAAATCACATATTTATAAAAAGTCTGTCTCTTCAACATTTGACCAAAGTGATTCCAGTGGTCTTTACTTCAGAAATTTCCCATTTCGAGTTCGTCAATTTTTAAACGTTTTCTAATTGTTAAAATAACCATGCAATTATGTGATTAAAATATTGAAATATGAAAAGAAGAGAGCACTCCTCTATTCCTTTATACCAGAGCTATGCTATTTGGTGTTACCTAAACTTACATTCCTTGTGATTAAATTAATAATCAAACAGTAAGATATTACAGTACAGACAGGGGGATACTATATCCTAGGAAGGAAAAAAGATGAGCATGATTAAATTTCATTAAGGAAAGCAAATACAATTGGGACAAGGCTTACCTCAACTTCATGAATTAAGGTTTACTAATCACTTTTACATACACATTTGTTAAATTATTACATTATTTGCACCATAGAGATGAGATGAATAATGCTTAGAAAGACTCATCATTTTTAATGGAGAATCAAGACTTGAACTTGCTTTAATACTCCATTCATTTGCTATAGCTCTGACAACCATCCCCATAAAGCAGGTGCCTCTAGCTGAGGAGACTATCTTTTTGGGTGATAGAGAAGACAGAGGTAAAGGAAGTGGGTTGGATGAGGGAATCCACATTTCTATCAAAGACATAATTGTATAGCCTGCTATTTATTACTATGAGATTTTATGCGCTTGTCATATTTTTTTACCCATAAAGAAAATTGGAGACATTGGGTCATAATATTAAGACGTTTTCCTACTTAAAATAAAGTTCACCCCCTTCTCTGTTGGGCCACAATTCAATTGAAAATATTATAAATCAAAGATGAACACATGCAGATCCAAATGGACATAAATATGCTATTTCCATTTCTGTACTGTTTGGTCTGCTTGGATACATGCCTATGAGTAGGTTTTTATTTATGAAGGCACAGGACAGATTGCATATTATTTTCCTGTAATGGAGGAAATGAGGGTTTATTCACAGAGTACTGTGTTTCTGGGCATCAAAATTACTTTCCACCTATTAAATCTCAGTGTTTCCACAACGAAGAGAAAACTTCTGTGCTCTAAAGAATGATAGTGTGCAATTTATAATCAAAGATTATGAATTTCCACTTTGCAGCATCCCCTTTTCAGACACCTATGGACTTTCAATATGTGTTGCAACTACACTTACTGAGATAATAATATCATCCTAGTAATGCCCTAATAGGATTACAAGGAAGAATACAATGTCAGGTTAGAGTGAGATACAGTTTTTCTTGAATGAAGACATTTTTTAAAAACTCAAACTAGTTGTTTTATTTCTTATTTTTAGGAGAACATTTAGAAATAATTTGCTTTATGTTTTAAAAATCATGAATCACTAGCTGTTAGAAGGCAGAAGTGAAAATCATTGGTATATTGCAACTGCTGTTGAATTTTAATTTTCACTTGTGAATTCTAGTCAGAAATTCTTGTTATTGAAACTTGATGTATTGGTAGTTTATTGCAGACAAATCTTTCTGAGAGCATTAAGACTCATTAAAGAAAAGATAAGGAAAATATGCAAGCAACTGGCACATGGTGCTTTCCACCTTTGGGAAAACAAGGTTATCTTGATAATACACTCAATTCACTGTAAGAATCCAATTCTTTTTTGCTTAGACTTCCAGCAAATTCAACAACTCTGGAACCCAGCCAGGAATCTAGAAGTCATGGCAAACAAGGTCACATGCTGTGACCATGTGAGAAGCCACATGCTGTGTGAAACTGTCAGTCATGAAAAGTTATTCTTAGAAGAAAGTCCTATATCATCTCTTTAAGGTCTGTTGGCTTTTTCATTACACACAATCCTAGAAAGTCCTATTTCCTTATGTCTACTCCTGCTTTCCTCCACATTCTCTAGACAATAGTCAAAATGATCTTTTTAAAACACAAAACTGATCATGCTACTTCCTGCTTGAAAGCTTTGAACATAAGATATGCCCAAGATATGTTTGTGGAAATGAAGTTTTTTCTAAAATATGTTCCATGAACATGGCAGAATAAACATTAAGTCATATCTAACTGTTTACAATTATGAGACAAAATCAGCCCTGGATTTAGGAAATAGTTGGTGTAAGACTAATGCTATAGACTAAATGTGTCTTCCCAAAATTCCTGTTAAAATTCTAACTCTGAAGGTGACGGTATTAGGAAATAATGCCTTTGGGAAGTGATTATCTCATGAAGTCACAGTCCTCATGAATAGGATTCCTTTCATTATAAAATAGACCATAGGAAGTGCTTTCATCCTTTCCACCATGTGAGGACATGGCAAGAAAGTGCATTCTATGAACCAGGAAATGTGCCTTCTCCAGACACTGAATCATCAGGCAACTTGATCTTGGACTTGCCAGCCTCAGAACTGTGAGAAATAAATTTCTGTTGTCCACGAGACACTCAGCCTATGGTATTTTGTTAGAGTAACCCAAACAAACCAAGACAACTTGTTACTACTGACTTTAATCCTTTCTTTTTAATGAATTATTCATTGCAATAGAAAAGATCATTATTGAGACAAGTATCTAAGAAGTTTGGGGGATTCTATGTTTGTTTTCTTGATCTAAATGATTTTTCTCATTTCGTCTTATGTACTTAATAGTTATATTTTGAGAATAATAATATCAGACATGCATGATTAGAAGGTCCAGCATATCCTCCCTAAACGTGAATAAGATCAGAAAATGTTGCTCCTTTCAACAGAAATGTGACATAATTCTGTGAGAGTAACCCCATTCTAAGGAATGGTTTGTAAAAATGCAGTAGATCCAATTAGAATTGTTAAAGAACCTACTATGCACCAGGCAGTGTGGTAGACATTTTAAAGTATTGACTCTCATTCTATCACTGAATATCTACATCCAATCTTATGACACAGGGATTTTTAATCCCAGTTTTGCAAATGAAGTACAGAGAGGTTTAACGTTTACTGGGAAAATAAGATGTCTCTAAAATCTCAGGTAGATGGAAACAATAATTGATGTATGCTTTTCTGTGTCCCCCAAAGTCTTAACTCATTTCAGCATTAACTCAAAAGTCCACAGTCAAAAGTCTCATCCGAGACAAGACAAATCCCTTCCACCTATGAGTCTGTAAAATCAAAAGCAAGTTAGTTACTTCATAGATACAATGTGGGTAAAGGTATTGGTTAAATACAGCCATTCTAAATGGGAGAAATTGGCCAAAACAAAGGGGCCACAGGCCCCATGGCGGTCCCAAATCCAGCAGGGCAGTCACATCTTAAAGCTCTGAAATGATCTCCTTTGACTCCATGCTTTATATCCAGGTCATGCTGAAGCAAGAGGTGAGTTTCCATGGTCTTGGGCAGCTCCACCCCTGTGGCTTTGTAGGGTACAAGCTCCCCTTGGCTGCCTTTGTGGGCTGGTGTTGAGTGTGGCTTTTCCAGGTGCGTGGTGCAAACTGTCAGTGGATCTACCATTCTGGGTTCTGGAGGACAGTGGCCCTCTCCTTATAGCTCCACTAGGTGGTGCCCCAATAGGGAATCTGTGTGGGGTCTTCAACCCCACATTTCCCTTCTGCACTGCCCTAGCAGAGCGTTCTCCATGAGGGCCCGCTCCTGCAGCAAACTTCTGCCTGGACATCCAGGCATTTCCATACATCTGAAAACTAGGCAGAGGTTCCCAAACCCCAATTCTTGACTTCTGTGCACCCACAGGCTCAACACCATGTGGAAGCTGCCAAGGCTTGGGGCTTCCACCCTCTGAAGCCATGGTCCAAGCTCTACATTGACCCCTTTCAGCCACAGCTGGAGCAGCTGAGATGTAGGGCACCAAGTCCCTAGGCTCCTTGATCCAGCACAGGGACACTGGGCCTGGCCCACAAAACCACTTTTTCCTTTTAGGTCTCTGGGCCTGTGATGCAAAGGGCTGCCATGAAGGCCTCTGACATGCCCTGGAGACATTTTCCCCATTGTATTGGGGATTAACATTTGGCTCCTTGTTACTTATGCAGATTTCTGCAGCTGGCTTGAATTTCTCCTCAGAAAATGATTTTTTTCTTTTCTATCATCCTGTGAGGCTGCAAATTTTCTGAACTTTTATGTTCTGCTTTCCTTATAAAACTGACTGACTTTAACAGCACCCAAGTCACCTCTTGAATGCTTTGCTGCTTAGCAATTTCTTCCAAGAGATACCCTAAATCATCTCTCTCAAGTTCAAGTACCACAACTCTCCAGGGCAGGGGCAAAATGCCACCAGTCTCAGGGAAGAGTCACCTTTGCTTCAGTTCCCAATAAGTTCCTCATCTCCATCTGAGACTACCTCAGCCTGGATTTCATTGTTGATATCAATATCAGCATTTTGGTCAAAGCCATTCAACACGTCTCTAGGGAGTTCCAAACTTCCCTACATTTTCCTGTCTTCTTCTGAGTCCTCCAAACTGTTCCAACCTCTGCCTGGTACCCAGTGTGAAAGTTGCTTCCACATTTTCGGGTATCTTTTCATCAGTGCCTTACTCTAATGGTACCAATTTACTATATTAGTCCATTTTCATGCTGCTAATAAAGACATGCCCAGTCTTTCCACATGGCTGGGGAGACCTCACAATCACGGCAGAAGGTGAAAGGCACATCTCACATGGTGGTAGATAGGAGAAGAGAGCTTGTGCAGGGAAATTCCCCTTTTTAAAACCATCAGATCTCATGAGACTTATTCGCTGTCACGAGAACAGCACGGGAAAGGCTTGCCCCTATGACTCAATTACCTCCCACTGGGTCCCTCCCACAACACGTGGGAATTCAAGATGAGATTTGGGTGGGTCGCAGCCAAACCATATCAAGTGCCAATAAAGAGTTCTCAGGTAAGAGAGAAAGTTATTAAAGGAAGGTCAGAGAAAGGTGGGCTCTTAAAGTTGGTCAGGGAGTTTGAAGACAAAAGAAAAGCAGGCTTCCTCTCTCCCTAGCCTTTTCTTTCCTCAGCATCTCACAGGTCTTTCCTTCAGAGTGTCCCCTCCTCTCTCAAAATTGGATTAAAACTCAATCAGGGTTCAGTGGAGCACATCTAATAGACAAGGATGTGGGTGGGAGGGAGGCTTGTGTTATCATATCCCTAGGGTAACAATGAAGAGCCACCCTGGCACAGACAAGAGGGGGTTGCCCTTCCAATTGCTATTTCCACTTAGTGCTCCCCTGCATGGGTGCACAGCAGCTTCCAAGGTTACCCTAAGGATGAGTTTCACAGGGGAAGAATCTGACTGTGCATTCACAATACAGCTGAAAAACTATCCTTCACAAAGTATGTACCAAGGAGGAATTCATTAGCTCAAATTTTTCACTTCCATTGTAAACACTGAAAAAGGACTATTTTGAAAAACATGGCTTTATTTATTTAGGTTTTCCTCATTCCTTTATTCTGTTTCAGAGCAAAGAGAAAACTTAGAGTAGAACAATAAAAGCCAAAAGGAAGTTACACACAGACCTGTATACAAAAAGGCTAGATATGAATGACTGCTAGATTCTTAGACAACTCACCATTTTCATGCCTGATTTGAGTGGATGACAGACTGCTTTATAAGGTATAAAATTGGTGATTATGAATATTTTCTTATTTTGTTACCTGACTTGTTAATTGGTTTAAAACATAAGAATTTTAGTTTGTTTTTATGAATTACTTTAAAAGATGAGCTAGATACTATTTTCCCACAAGTATCATAATACTTGAGGTGAATGAACAGAGAATTAAAATGCTGAAACTGTCACAGAATATTTTAATATTAGTTAAAATCTCCTTAGCTAAAAAATGTAACTAGTTCTTTGTTTCAAATTTTAATTAGCACATGTACAGCCTTTATTTTTTCTCTTTTTAAAAAACCATTTAATAAGCATCTATAATTTTCTGTTTTTCAATTTTTATTTTTAATTGACAAATAATACTTGTATATATTTGTGGAGTACAATATGATGTTTTGATATGTACTTACATTGTAAAATGATTAAACCAAGCTAATTAACAAGTCCATTTTTATCTTACATAATTGCTTTACAAACCAGTTTTCTGATACAAAATTTTCTTGGATTTCATACTGAATAGTTATGAAAAAAAAAAAGACTAGTGTAGAAATCCAAATGAAAATTTAAACTCCTTTATAGCCTTCTGACATTTCCTGACATTATCTGGAACTCTGATAAACAAGAGCCAAATGGCATTTTTTCCGTTTTACCAGATTGCTTAACTAACTATAAACAATAAACATTATTTCAAATACAGTTCAAATATTTTTATGATTGAATATAGTTCCTTTGCCTTCTCTTATAAAGCAACCTATTACCCACAGGTATAGAGTAATTGAGAATTTTTTAACTAAAAAAAGTTGATAGATGTCTGTTCAACAGAGATAACTGATTTGGAAATCCTTACCCAAACTCATTATACATGAGTTTCTTATTTCTATGTTTCTATGAGTTATACATGAGTTTATTGTTTCTGTGATTGCCAAGATGATGTTGTGACTGCCAAATTATTAGTAAATGTGCTACCTTATGGAAAGGAATCTATAGCAACTATGAAAAAAAAATCAATGACTCTAGAACATTAAGGTTAATATAGGCATTGTCTAATGTTCTGCTAGATAAGAGAGATCTGTTGAACTAAGCAGGTCAGTGAATCTCTTGTACTAATTGGAGTCAACTGGACTCCAGTAGAAATAAGACCATCTTGTGTGATATCTTGAGAAAGAGCCTGAGCTTGCATTGATATCTGTGAGATGTCTCCCTCATTAAACAGAATAATGACCCTTGGACTCATCATATTTAAAAAATAAAAGAAAGGGGAGAAACTGAAAAAAGAATTCTTCGCTGTCAAATTATTTATTGCCTCTCCTGTGTGGAATGAAATGGACAAAATTTCATCCTAATTATCTGCTACCTTTCTGTTCCTTTTATATCAGTCTATACCCATCAACTCACATGTCCAGACTGTCCCATAAAAGACAAAATTCAGAATCTCTGTCCTTTCTGTTCCCCTCCTGCCCCCCTTCTGCTCTTGCTCTTCATCTCTGTGATTTCTCTAACAATGTGCATTGTTAACTACTTCATTCTTCTACAGCCATTCATTTATTCACTATTTAATAATAGCTTCTAAAGAACAGTAATTTTTCCCCTATTTTTTGTTATTCTATCCTCAGTGCTGGGAACAGTGTCTGGTAACAGCAGACAATAAATAGTTTCTAGATAAATGAATAAATAAACGAACTGAGTATCAGGTACTACACTGATTTCTGCCTCTTGGCTCCATATCTCAATTTATTAGCTCCATATCTCAATTTCTTAGCTACTCTTGCCCACCAGGATTTCATTATTCTCTCAATTCCCTTCTTAGCATTTGGGACATCCATGCTCCTGAACAGTGTTTGGTGTTACCCAGCCTTCCAATTTTGACCTCTCCAGTGGTTTCTGGTGGAGACTTCCCAAAGTGGCCTCGGCTCCATAGAATCTCTGCCATTGCATCATTAACCAGACCAAACTCCTGCCAAAGGTTGAAGAGCATGGAGGGCAAAATTCAAAGAATAATATGAACACATACTACATTTATAGGGTGAAATTATTCCTAATAGCTTTAAGTTGTATAAATTAACTTTGCTATTAATTGTTGATACCGGTGGTCAGTAAGATTTCTCAAGAAGATCCAGTTGGGTCCTAGGCCTCTAGGACTACTTGGGAAAAAGCAGGGGGGCAGTAGGAGATAAAGACATTTGGATGTATAATGCCAAGAATATAATTAAGAGGAAAATAATCATTGGCAATGAAATTTTAGTATCTTTTTTTGGTATCATTATTTCATTGTTATTTTGCCTTTGAAAGTGCAAAAGATATAAGTGTAATGACAATAATTTTTTCATTCAGTAATAAGTGAAATAAGTATATAATTTAAACACAACCTTATTAAAAATTATTTAGTATAAGTATAAGCTAAAAGATAGTATTAGCCTCATTTTTGTTGATGGATAAAATAAGAAAGAGAAACTGAGTGGGCCTCTTAAGGGTAAAAAATAGTATAATTCTCCATCTCGATTTATATTGAAAATAGAACGAGAAGGATTCATGTGTAAAGGAAACCAGCTAGCATGTTGTATGTCTTATCAAGTAAGATGCAGAATTCAGTCACCTATAATCTAGTATCTATGATCCAATCAGAAGATTCTATGAGAACATTATCAAATCATACTTCAGAAATTTTGCTCTTCAGGTATTTTCACCATTTCATTTCATCTCGGTAGAAGCTAACTCACAACATTTTCTAATTAATTTAATAATGCTAGTAAATAATTCTTTTATGTAATCACTGGCCAACAAAAAACATTAACAAATTTTCCAGTGTTTCAATGCTGTCCTTAAAATATTTCATTAATATATTTTTAATAGCAAAGGAGAAGTCATAGTCTGAGACATCCAGGAGGCACTGAACAGTTTGCAGTGATTTCAAAATTTCTTTGAAATTTTACCTTATATTCTAAAAATACAAGCACAATATCAATTAATTTCCATGATATATCCATATATTGCCTGCATTCTTTCAGGCAAACGCCAGAAACCAGTACCAAATTAGGCAGAAAGAAACTTATGAGAAAATGCAGACAAACGAAAGACTCAGTCAGAGGCCATTTCTATCAGGCAAATGAAGGACTCAGTCAGGGGCCATTTCAGTCACGAACTTGAATGATATTGTTTGTCCAATAAACATTCAATCTTTTAAGTTTGCTTATTTACATAACTGTTAGTTCCCATATCTCACATCTTCTGTTTTTGGCATAAAGAAGATAGTTTTTCATGTCAGACTCTGGGTGAAAAATCACAGGGAAAGGCTTTGATTCATCTAGCTTGGTTCAGATTTGCACTAGATCAGTCAACTAGAGCTAAGGAGGCAGAGATGTGATGTAATATGGAAGCCCTCTCAGAATCATGTGGTGTCAAGAGGAATAAGTCTCTCCAGTGAAGGATAAAATGCTTGAGAGATCAAACAACAGCAATAGCTATTCTACTACATTGATAACTTTAATATAAAAGGTAATAATTTACTTACTATGGATTCAAATTTGTGTTTTAAGGAAGATGCTTTATATTTTGTACTAATTATTTGTATATCCTTGTGTACTACTTCCTATTCTGGGAGATGGTTGCATGATGACAATCTTGGTGGGGTGCTGAGATCCTAGTATGTGGCTGTAGAAGTTATCACTTACATGGGACTTAACTTGGACATGATTGTTCATGTATGCCAGTGCAACAAAAATATGGTATAGCATAGTGAAGATTGATGTAGAGATATGTAGGGTAAGAAATTTCCAGACAGAATGAAATGCTTGAGCAAAGGAGCAGAAGTCTGATACTAACTTTTTAAGTGCATTGTTAAAACATGGTGAGAATGAACTGGAGAGAGTTGCTTGCAGGAAGCTATGTGCTGGAAAACTCTAAGTAACAGATTGAGAAGTGTGGATTTTATCTTTTGGCAAGAAAGGTAAATTAGAAATTTAAAAGCTAGAGAAGGTTATATTCATATTTGTGTTTTGGAAAACAACTCCAGCAGGAGTGTGTGAAGTTAATCAGAGGAGCAAGAAACTAGAGGCAGAAAACAATTGTATAAGTCAACTATATATATTCCAGAAAAAGGGGTTAGTTATTTCTAGATTTGAGGAGGCATTGAAAGAAGGTATCAATAGAATCTGCAGTAAAATGAGAGTTAAGAAAGAGGGAATAGCCAAAACTGAGGCAGACGTTGAGTGTGTGAGTATGAACAGCATGCCAAGAGGTTAGTAATAACTAGACACTGATAACTTGAAAGCAATGTAATGTGAATGCAAAGTCTTTGTTATTTTTAGAATATATATTAAAAATACTTGAAACAATCCAATAGTTTAAAATTTTTCAAAGGATAAAAATACCTAAAATGCATACAAAAATAATCTATAGAACTTAGAAAGGAAGTAAGATAGGAAGAATTGAGTCACATGGCCTAGGAGTAATGAGTGGATAGATACTACCATATGCTGCTCCTTTCAATGACTTTTTTAGTTGCTCTTAAACAAAGGCAAAAATAAATAAAAATAAGAATACATGGTCAAAGACTCACCAACCAAATCAAAAGTACAGATTATGACGCCAAGTTACTTTTTCTTTTTTGCAGATGACAGGGTCTGTTTGATTCAATAAGCATCACCACACACCCCACATCTACAGCCCAATTTTCTGCCTAAACGAGATCCAACTTGCCTATTTACAGTTCACTGGACTTAGTTAAAGCTCTAATAACAATTGTTCAAATGATTTAACTTCATGATGTAACCAGAAACTCTTCTGCAATAGCCCAGAATTAAAATATCTTTTGGCCCTGGCTTGTAACATTGATCAAGATGTAAATAAGTCACAGCTTGTACTTGTTCAGGAAATGATTCTGTCTGCAATTTTATCTAAAGTCAAAAATATAAATTAATCAGGAGTAAATTTTCTCTAAATATTGGAAACTATTTTTGGCTTACATGTAATGAAAATAAATTAATAATAAACTGTAATAGAATGGTATCACTTTGACAATTTTTAAGAAGTGTCTGTTACCTATCTATGTTGTTCATTTCATCCTAACTAGAGGTGATTATTTTGACATCTGAAGGTACAGCTAAACCCAGGATTCATGTTCTTTTATTCAGTAACTTATTGGATATTTACAGATCACTGACAGTGTGCTATACTAGACACTGTGGTAAAATATAAGATGATTATAACAACTATATTAACAAAATATAAATTTGTCGAATGTTACTACTTGCCAGAAACTATCCTAAGATTTTTCCATTTATTTACTCATTTACTTTTTGTAAAGATGTTATGAGATCCGGAAACTTTTATCTCCATCTTAGAGATAAAAATACAGAAAGAGAGCAATTAAATAATTTTCCCAAGAATACACAGCTAGAAAGGTAATCCAGGTTATCTGTCACCAGAGCCCATCTATGGTCAAAGATGAAAAATAATGAACTATATTGGAGCAGTACAGATGAATGTCTTGAGAGTACAAAGGAAGCAAAGGTCACCTTGATATCAGGCAATCTGAAAAGTCACCAGGGAAGGTGCTATTTGCAATGCATCTGGTCTGCTTTACGCCTTTGAGCTGGCCGGTTCACCCCTATATATGTGGCTAGCACTATGTCATCAGGGTAAGTTATTGGTGTCTTCCCGGTTGGTTCCAGCCCCCATTCTTGAACTGCTCCCTTAGCCCCCTTGCACTTTCCTCCTGACAGGTTCCACGTGTCCTTTGCTTCCTATGTCTTACTTTGTACACCGATAAAGGGTTCCCACTCATCATATCGAATTATTATTGGATATCACTGCTCCATTAAAATTTTTGGCTTTTCCACTTGAGCATGACTACAAGGCCTTTGGGCAAGTTTTTCTTTGAGTCACTTGAACTCTGATGCAGTGAAGCACCAACCTCATCTCTGGGCAATACCTACATTAGGCTGTTCTTCCTGCCAATTAGTTTCTAAAACAAAAACTAGACATACAGACCTCTTAATCTTTCATTGTTACTGCTTCCATTTTAGGACACTTTAAGTGCAAACCCAGATGCCTAAAATAAGGACAAATACAGTCACAACATTTACAATTCCTTTAAAGAACACTGTTTTTAATGAATCATTTGTTCAAAGCAGAAGTGAATCAATAGTGTGCTTTGGTCTCTTTCATGCTAACCTTTGTTGATGGTATACTGAATTTTGTTTCTTCACTGAACTCAGAGACCCTGTGACATGCTGGGGAGATCCAGGGATTTAGGGAGGTGAAGAATAAAAGGATGGGAGGTAATTCATCACTGTCCTTCCACTAATCACTCCCAGGTTTTACATAAAAGATGCCTAGTTTTCTTTGTTCAAACCATATAGTAACTTAACAGAAAAAATTGTCCTCGTGGATTGCAATCTCAAATTCATTATTACCACGCCATTTCCCATTCATTTTTAGTTTTAAAGGAAGGACAAGAAGAGCAAGAAAATGCATTCTGAAATAAAAAATTATTGAACCTGTAAAGCTTGTGGTTTTCGTCATAATTGTTTTCCCTTTTTTCCTGATTCCTTTTGAGCTGGTATATTTCCCTCTAGCGAAGCTAAGGGAGGCTTCCTTCTGCTCAATTATTTCAGTTAGTTTCCCTTCTCAATTTCCCAAATCTTACCCTACTAAAGGAATTTCATATTTAAAGATTAGAATATCGATCACTAAATTTGCTAGCTTTGAAAACACAATCTGTTTTACATACCAATAAGAATATTTTGCTTCAGAATCCTAGGATAGGAACACAAAGCAAAGAGAAAAGGGGAGCTAAAAGAAAAAATTCTCAAAAGGAATTCAACAAAACTCGTATTTACCAAACACAAAACCACTCAACACATCAATAATATACCCTCTACTGTGTAGACATCACTTATATCTGGGTATGACTCATAACAGTGTGGCCTTTCAAAAGACACTTAAACAATTTTCATTAATGCATGTATTTACTCATTCATTATATATCTGCCAATAACTAAGTACCTGTATAGGCAAAACACTATGCTAGGTACAGAGCATATAAGGATGAAAGAAACAAACAAACTAACAAACAAACAAACAAAAAACCATAGCCTTTGTCTACAAGAACACCTAATCCAAAACAACTACAACACAATCTATCATAAGTCATAGATGGTAGAGCTGAACTTGTTTTCTGGAGCCAGATTGCTTGTGTTCAACTCCAGACTTGTCCGGTGCTACTTACCAGCACTCTAAGCCTCAGATTCCTCTGTGGGAGGTACCTACCCGATGCATTTGTTATGGTTAAATGAGATAATGTGCACAGCTATGAGACATTCAAATGACATCATTCACTGGAGGGATGATCTTTTTGTTTAGTGTTAGAAGGAAGCTTGAGAATGCTTTATGGTATTTATGTTGGACAGTGAAGGAAGAATATGATTTTAACTTACTGAGATGGGGCTGGAAAGAGTGTACAAATCAAATGCACAAAAAGATTTTTTTTAATTTAAAGAAGAGAAGAAGTCTTCTCTTGACATTGTAGAACTTGTACAAATGTCTATAATTTGACATTGTACAAACATGTATTGGGGCTTTCTTTAACCAATAACATTATTGATAATATTTCCTTTTTTTTCCTGGAATTCCAAAGTTGGGTCTTTATTTCTTGGCAAAAAACAAAAAACAAACAAACAAAAAAACCAGAGTGAATTTATGGATTCTATCAATTCCTCTTGTCTACTATTACTCTTACTCCCATTACTCTGTGCTATTTCATGTACCTACTAAAGTATGACTCTTCTGGGGTTTCTATGAATGCCACAGATGGTCAATGAGAACTCTCATCAATGTGCAGCCAGAACTCAAACCTCTCGAAGTTCTGTGTGACTCTGGGAATTTTTAAGCATACTAGTTCCTAGTTGGCATTTTTCCAGTCTGTAGAATCTCAGTCTATGGGTACATGGCTTATTACTGAGGAAGAGCCTCAAGGGAATGTATATGCAGATTCCTGGAGCTTTTACTTAATATAGCACCCCCCCCGACTTTTCTTTTCGCTAGCTTTCTTATCCTGCAAATTCCAGCAACTTTAGAAAGCTGAAAATCTGCTTCTACTCAACTTTGTAAGATTCCCATGCTCTGTTAGGGATCCCCATTTCTGTGCCATGATCAGTAAAGTGCCTTGAGGCATAAATTCTACGTGATCCTTGGGCTTACCTCGCTCATTTCCCTTCCCTAACAGAGCCCAGTCTCCCTCTGTTGTCTAATATTTTTGTTTGTTTGCTTTTGAGACAGTCTTCCTCTGTTGCCCCAGCTATAGTGCAGTGGCACGATCACAGATCACTGCAACCTCCACCTCCAGGATTCAAGCAATTCTCATGCCTCAACCTCCTGAGTAGCTGTGATTACAAGCATGTGCCACCACACCCGGCTAATTTTTTTTTTGTTATTTTTAGTAGAGATGGGGTTTTGCCACGTTGGCCAGGCTGGCCTGGAACCCCTGTGCTCAAGTAGTATGCCCCCTTTGGCCTCCCAGAGTATTGGGATTACAGGTGTGAGCCACTGCACCCCACCTATTGTATAATTTTTAAAGCAGTTGTTTTCTATTTTTGTCCAGTTTTCTAGTGATTATGGTAGGATAATAATTCTTGTTCTAGGTTACTGCATTATGGCTGAAGCAGAAGTTGCTCAAATTGGCATCCTACAGATAAAGAGCCCACCAGGTGATTCTAACAGAAAGCCAGATTTGCAAACAATTCGATTGGGCACAGTAGTCATCTCCTTCCCCACACATTGGGAGGCTTCTTCATAGAAGTGAGGAGATGTGGTTTTGCCAGCCAGTATCTCCTCAGCCCTTTTTTGGTAACCATTCCCAATTTTTCCCTGAGTGGTCATGTTTATACTACCTCATCCCTGAAAAGACAATTTCTCTGGCCACAGTGACTTGATTCTCTAAAACTTAATGCTTGTACTTCTGGGAGAAAACTCCCCTTCTTGCTACCTGGATGAGAAATTGGTGTGCAGTGGGTTTGAGCAGGGAGTGTGGTGATAACATCATTTGTGCCCTGACTCCTGCTGAGCCTAAAGCCAGATCTACTCCCGGATATTTTAGGTCCATTAGCCAATACAGTTTTTGATTAAGCCATGGTTTCTATTTTATTTTACTTGTAATAACTGAAGCAGGAATTATGTCTTATTTCAAACATTATGAAGTCCTGATGCCTACCGTAGGGCTCTGCACATCTGGGGTAGTGTGAAAATAGCAACAGGAAGTCTTCTTCAGGAAAAATAATCTAGAAACTAGAAAAAATTGTTTCCTTTGCCCTCCAATCTCTAGAGTCAAATTTTCTAAATTTAAGAGTACCAACTTCATGTGTTTTTTAAGGAGCTAAAGTACCTTTTATAACAGGTGTTATTGTTTCATTTATTCTTAATTTACATTGCTAATACCCTGCTTTTCAAAGGCACATACTTGGTTCTAAATGGCTATAAATTAGTTTTCAAAATGGGCAAGTAACGTTTGTGCAGAGCCATGTGTATAGGACAGACATATGACGCATATTGCTCTAAAGGTACATGCAAATGATTATATGGATGGCTGATGCCGAGGCCTACAGATTTGTGGAACCTAAATTGTATTAGGGTCCTTGTAACACGCATGTATTACAAATGGGACAATAAAAATAGCTAATAAATGAAGCTGTCACCTCCATTTTCACACAGTGGGAGTTGTATTCACAAAAGGCACTGGAATTACTATGTGTGGCTTTGCCACCCAGCATTCCTTCATACATCTTTCAGTAAGTCAATGAACGAATGAATGAATAACAAGCACTTACTGAACAGCTGGTCTGTGCCAGGTACTATGTTAACTGCTTGATATATCTTATTTACAAATGAGCCAAACATCTGCACCCATGAATTCAACTCTTTCAAGCTTTTGATAGGCACACACACACAAAAGCCACCAAAAACAATGTTCTGAATAATATATGGACTAAATATTTTGTAGAAAATTTTAAAAGGTGTGGAGACTTTTATTATTTTAATTTTTAATTTGTATACTTTAACAACTCAATTCACTCTCCCACATAGTTGAGGCAGCAGCATGCAGAACAAAAACACATGATCAAACTCAAACCATTATTCATATACTGACTTTGTTTTTTGCTAAAATTGAAATATTCTTTAAAATGAGTAGAACTGAGGAAAGTAGGTAAAAAATTTTTATAGGATAATATTCATTTTCACTGTATTTAAAGTATAGTAGTCCAGAATTTCCAATCAGAATAAGAATGAGGCTTTTAGAAATCAATACTTTACAAAATATATTCAGTAATAACCTATCAATAAGGATAGGAAGTCTAACTTTATTCTTTAAAAATATTCACTAACATATCCATTCAACAAATATTTATCAAGTGCCTATTATGTGCCCAGACACTGTTCTGGGTTCTGATGTTACATAGTGAATAAAATGGACAAAATCAATATCTTCATGCAGATTAACATTTATTGAATGGACATATGAGAGGCAAATAAACAAATAAATATAGTGCATAATCATGAGCACAGAAAACATACAGCATGGGAGCCAGAATTGAGAAATGGAAAGGTAGCTGGAAGGGACAGTGGGGTAAAGAATATGCTGTTTTATGTATTTCCCAGATGAGAGAAAGAGTGGCTTAAACTTTGCACCTGGAATTTTCCCTGTCTGGATTGCTTCCTTCCCAAATACCTGCAATCTAGCTCTTTCATATGTTCTGTCTGAATGTCATCTTTCCAATGAGGCCTTCTCTAGTCATGGTATTTAAGGTTACATCCCTTTTGACCCACCAGCACTCCCTATTTCATCTATATTTTTAAAATTATCACTGTTGCTTTTGTTTATTATCTGCCTGAGCCCCACAACAATGGAAGTTCCAAGGAGGCAAGAATAACTTTCTGTTGTATTCACTGCTAAGTTTCTATCACTTGGAACAGTGCCAGGACCATACCTGGTATTGAATATGTATATTTGAATGAATGTTTGAATAAATAAATATATGAGCTAGGAGAGGGCTTGACATATTTTGAGGCACGGAAAGAAGGTTGGTTGGATGAATATAATGAACAGACACTACATGACATTGTTCCAAGTAGCCTTATGTAAATATATTATTTAAATTAATACAAAAAGTTCACAAGGTAGTTATTATTATCCATAAGAAATAGAAACAGCTTCCACTGGCATGTAAGAGGAATCTAGTGGCTATCCACTGAGGCTATTTCAGTAGCAGGAAAACAGCTAGAAAATGTAAAGTAAGAAGTCCCTAAATTTTGAGAAGCTACTTTTGATTTCTCTGAGCTCTCGAGATTATAAGGGTGGTAGCTGGCTGCAATGTCCTTTGGAAACTGCCTCTACTTCTGGAATCAATGGTATATCAGCTTCCTAGTGCTGTGGTAACAAATTATCACATATTTAATGGCTTTAAATGGAACAAATTTATTATAGCTGTGGAGGTCAAAAGTCTAAAATGGGTCTCAGGGCTGCATTCCTTCTTGAGGTCATAGGGGAGAATCCATTTCCTTGCCTTTTCCAGCTTCAAGAGGCTTCCTGTATTCCACGGCTCAGGGCCCAGCACCACTCCAAACTCTGCTTTTATCATTGCATTTCCTTCTCTGACTTTGATTCTTCTGCCTCTCTCTTCCCTTTACTAACACCCTGGGAGCAAACCCAGAAAATCCAGGATAATCTTCCCATCTCAAGATCCTTATCTTAATGACATCTGCAAAGTCCCTTGGTTACATAAGCTAACATATTTAGAGGTTCTAAGGATTAGGATATGGACAACTTTGTTGGGCCATTATTCTGCCTATCACAGATGGTTATGGGCACCATCATCCCCAACCCAAAATCACTTTCTAGATGTGTGAGTAGATATTCAGTGTAAGTTGGGCCAACCATCTTTTATTTTCCAAAAATTTGGTATTTGGTTCTTGAAGCACTGGTGGTAGCTGTGGAACAATGAGTTGAAAGTTATTATACCATAATCTCTACCACAATAAATGAAAACCAATTACAACATGAAATTGGAAGGAGAGGTGGGTGTAGAGAATATGAAGAAACTGAAAAACCCAGTCTGCAGGGAAGGACATGGAACAAACTTGCAGAGGGAAGCAGAGTATTAGGGTACCCTTCATTTACAATCTATTCATTACTAAACCTAGCTTTAATGTCCTTGTTCTGGCAACCAGAACAGTTTTAATTACAACAATGCTTGATCAGGGTAGGGCTGTACCTGAAAGGGCCACTTCCACAAGGTCCTTCATCAATACTAAAACCCCATCAAATTGTGGAGAGAAGTTGTTAGCATCACAGAGGGCTTGGGAAGTTCTCAAGAACACTAAAAAAATTAAGCACCTTAAGGGCATGGACAGAAGTCCCCAAATCTAGCACCATGGGATTTACATACTATATAAATATGTATTGGGACTTTAGCTACCAAACAATGTAGCTTTTTTTCACCAAAATTCCAACATCTAAACCTTTTATTGTGGTCAAAATGTGGGCCTCTGGATCCTGGCTGAAACTCAATAAAAACAGCATCTCTGCCGGGCGCGGTGGTTCGCGCCTGCAATCCCAGCACTTTGGGGGGCTGAGGCGGGCAGATCACGAGGTCAGGAGATGGAGACCATGCTGGCTAACACGGTGAAACCCCGTCTCTACTAAAAAAAAAAAAAAAAAAAAAAAAAAAAAAAAAAAAAAAAAAAAAATTTAGCCAGGCGTGGTGGCGGGCCCCTGTAGTTCCGGCTACTTGGGAGGCTGAGGCAGGAGAATGGCGTGAACTCAGGAGGCAGAGCTTGCAGTGAGCCAAGATCACGCCACTGCACTCCAGCCTGGTGACAGAGCGAGACTCCGTCTCAAAAACAAAACAAAACAAAACAACAAACAAAAAAAACCCCAGCATCTCCTACCACTTTCCTGCTGTGGCTACTGCCATAAATGATGTAATTAAGAATTCACCAGGCACTAAACTAGAGCACTTTCCATACATTATCTCACTGAATCCATCTAAGAATCCTACATAGAAGAAAATATCGTTATTGTCATTTTAAACATCTCAAAACTAGGGTAATCTTGACTTAAAGTTTGGACAATTTTGTGATTAAAAACACATTAATTCCTGAGTAATAAATCCATAATCAAACCCATAAATTTACACATGACGAAGTAGCTTTGGAGGGAAACTTTCAGAGAAAGATGGAGAAAGGAGTTTCAGGAGTTCACAAAGCTGAGCCTGTGTGGTCTTGCTTCAGTGCATTGTCCTTAAGTAAAAGTTTCTCAATTTTTTTTTTTTCTGGAAGCTCTTTCTTCTAGTTCTCTTCTCGTTTTTTGTCTTTGACAGACTCTCTTGCTTTTTAATCTTCTACAAATGAATGTTAAGGAACAGAATGCTGGTTGAAATACTGCTTTTGCCTATGGCCTATTGCTTATATACATGCACAACTCTTATCTTTTCATCATTGATGGACTGGAGTAATGGGATGCGAACCTACTGGAGTCCAGTATATGTAATTACAAACTTGTTGAAACTATTCTCTCTGACTGTGCCTATTAGATTCAGCTCCTAGGTGCATAACTGCCTTAAAATTGGGTAATCTGAAGGCTCCAATTCAGCAGAGGCAGTTTTCCCCTTCAAAATACTCTCATTGATTGTAGTTTTAAAGACAGCTTAAAGATTTCAAGGTCTGTTATATATATATACACATACAAATGAGATGCTTTAGGACATACTGAAGTGTATCAGTGTATTACACTAAACAACAACAATTAAGCATCCAATAATACCCTGCCTAAATTTTTGCTTCATTTTCCTGATATTCTTCATCCTCTATTCCAAAAGACCTGGCAGCTCACTCTCTTGAAAATGGTATTTATATCTGCTGTTTTCTCTTTTATACTGAAGGACTTGGTACTGTGAGATGGATAGCTGAACTCTAAGGAAATGGAAAATTGGAAGGTGAGATATAACAGGAGGAAAAAATTCAAAGAATAAAACTCTCCTTTTTATTGAGTCTTTAAGGGATAGGACCAATTTTTTGAATTATATATAGAGACCAATAGACCATAAGATGAGCAACTCATCCACCACCAGGAAAAGGAGAAAGTGCATCTCCATGGGAGAAGTGTCACAATGGGGATAGGATCATTGCTATTTGAATTTTTGGTAAATACTCTCTTGTAAGAGGCATGAGGCAGCATTACCAGTGCTCTGCTACACTGTCTTTGTGACCAAGAATGGAACTGTTATAAGAGTGTTTGTTTCATTGTGTGTATAATTAGTGAGGAAATTATTTTTCATTAATGCCTTTAGCATAGCACGTAAATATTAAGAGTATGATATGTACTGTGCCTGTTAGGTTTTATCTTATTGAGCCACTGGTATTTTCCCATGTCTTTTAGGGACATAAATTAATCATTTAAAGTCAGGAAACCTCAACTGGACACAATATTAGGAGTAGCTGGTTATTGCAATCTCTGCTTTAAAATTGTATTCTTTATAGTCCACCAAGCTCAGTGAGGTTATATCCAAATTGAAAAAAAATCTATGTTATATAAAGTTGAGGTCTTTTCACTACAAATAAAGGACTGTAAAAGCAATATTTTCTAAGATATCAATGTGGATGCACTAAGTTTTTTGCAGAACAGAACAATGGGAAAATGCATACACCATGTTTCTATTAAGCTATTCCAAAGACTTCTCAGCAGAGGATTTGGCTTAGTGTGGGTGACAACTGCTCAGTATGAGCTGCGACATTTCTAAAATGAGAATCCACTCAGAATTATAAGCTCCTATTTCTGCATTCATTGTAAAGGTTTAATAAAATAAATGTTCTCTTTTTGAAGATTGAGAAGCAAGCTATGGAATCAAAGCATACTGGGTCAAAACACTGCTATGTAAAATTACTTGCTTTCAGTTTACAAAATGCCACTTGCTCACGAGTCTTTGTACATGCTCTTCTTTCCTCCTCTCTCTTTTCTCTGTACCCTTACTCTTCTTAAGTCTCTCCCTCTGTCTCACACAAACAGACATACAGGTACACACACACAAACACACACACATATATTTCACATAAGCATGTGCACTTCTAATTAATTCTTGCCTAACCATCACATTTCCTTTTAGACGTAACCACATATAGGGAGATGACTCTGATTGAGGTCTATATTTTGCATGATTTTCTTTGGCTCTCTCATTGTACCCTGTACTACCGTTGTGATATACATCACACTGTATGGTGAATGCATGAACACTTTTTTATATCTCCCAGTAGACTGAAAGCTCTGTAGAGTGGGAACCATATATTTTACACATCAAATCCAGTGCCTATTCTATGAAAGGTACTCAATAAATGTTTATGAAACATATATCTTTGGGACGAATTCCTAAAAGTCAGATTTCTTAGAGATGGGGGAGAGAGAGAAAGAGAATTTGTGTCTCTCTGTATGTGTGTGTGTGTGTGTGTGTGTGTGTGAGAGAGAGAGAGAGAGAGACAGACAGAGAGACAGAGACAGAGACCCATTAGCAGGCTTCATTCTACTGGCCAAGTATTGTATAAGGGTAACTGCCTGCCCATACCAGCATCAGGCAGATTTAGTGTTTAGGAAGAAGAATTTAATCTACTCTCTTCATTTCATGTATAGCAGTTGTTATCATAGGAACTGGAAGCTTACACAATCATTAGAAGGGCCAAGAAAGCAAAGTTGTGGAAGACTGCCACCCCAAATACCAGCCTGCAACAACAAAGCCTGTTCAGTAGCTCACCTGAAGCCACTGTGAACCTCAACAACCTCTGGAGGCACCCACAAACTTTCTCAGGCAAATGCAGGTGATCTTCAAGATGCTTTCCAGGAAAGCATTTTGAACTCTACACTTGCTCATGTGTCTGACTGCAACTCTATCCAGAGAAGACCAGCCCCTCTTTCTTTTTCTCCTTCCAAAGCTCTCACAACTTCCTCTCATTGGCAGACAGTGGCATGAAACCATAGGGGAGGGAGGTTCTCAGAACTGTAGTTTTACCTCTTCGTGATTCAGACAATTGAATACAACAGCCTCAATGAGACATTGCCAACTTCAGGAGTGATTTATCACTATTATAGTAATTTTGTTATTATTCATGTAATATAGATTATATGTCAATATTGGGAACTCTGTTCCAAAATGTAATGACTACGAGATATGATCCTTTGCTCAGGAACAGTCTCACTGGGACCCTATCCAGGGATATGCTTTTGCAACACATGTGGTAAGTCATTAGGGAAAATACTGAGTTAGTGTTACCTGCTCTGTAAGATAAGGAAGATTTCAAGTCCTGTTCACTCTTATTACAATGTTAATTCTAGAATCTCTCCAGCGCTGTTAGGTGTTTGATTTATGTATCAACTGTATGAGCTCCAATAACTCAAGACAACTCTGGATGAAGTTCATTCTCTGATCTGGGCCTAAATTCTTATTCTGATGGCGGAGGTCAAGGAGGCAACATGCCTTTGTTTATGCTGATATGACCTCATCAGAAGATAAACACCTGAAGGTAGGAATGATTACCACCTTTGCTCTTACTTTTATCTAATAAAATCTGTGTTGCTCCCTGCTGAAAATATTTTCATGACTTTCCATAGTATTTAGGATAAAACTCTTAAGTATTATGCTCAAAATTATTCACATACAATCTTCAAACCTACCTTGTAAGCTCTACTATTTCTTCAGGCACCTTCCACAGCCCAGTCACAGGAGGCTACTCTGTTATTCTTTTATATTGCTGCTCACAAAATCCCTTCCATGTACGATGTTTCTTACGTAGAATCTTTTCTTCCTGAAAAACTCCCATCTCAGTTTTCAGAGCTAGTTCAATATATCATTCCCACCTGATCGACAAAGGACCTTTTTGCCCTGAATTAAATGCAGCCCTTATTTCTATAGCACCATGGTACTTTGTCTATACATCTATAGTAGCAGTTTTCATCTGAATTTTAATTGTTTAGATAAGACACATATTTTCTCCATTAGATGGTTATATCATTGGGGGTAAAATAACCTGCATTTCAGTGTTTGGATTCCCATTACCAAGTAGATTATGCTCAATAAAGATTAATGGTCTGAATTTAATACAATATCTGACATTAATATAACACTTCAGAGTGTACAAAATGCTTTCACATATATTCTTTCACTTAATCTTTACAACAAGCCAATGAGGCAGATATTTTTATTATTTCTATATTGAAGATAAGGAAATTAAAACTCAAGAATATTTAGGATCTGCTCAGCACACCAAAGACTCATCATAAATACTTCTTGGCTGATGGTTTGATGTAGACAATTGCCCTCAGCTCTTTTTGCTATTACAGAAAATGTAAGCATGTGTAGTGTGCTTAACTTGGCATCAGCAGCCTGTGTCTCATACTGCTACTCAATCATTTAAAACTCAAGAATCATATTTTCAATCTTTCCTTACAACTTCCTATACGAACATGACTTAAGGTATGGCTTTGATGTCATCTTAGTTACAAAATTAACACAATAATACTTCCTCATTTGTCAAGCTTCCCAGACTCTGATTTGATTGTGATCGCATTTACCAAGTCTTAGGAATCCCTGAAAATTTAGGGAGTGTATACATGCAAATGTTATTATAGAAAGATGTGGATGCATCTATAGAATTAACATTTCTTATTTCAACATGAAGGATCTCTTCTGTTATCCTCTGATAGGATTTTCCTACTATGCTGTACATTTGGATAAAATCATAGACGGCTATTGTAAAGGATGGTTTTTTTGAGTAAATGTACGAATAGAAATATGCTAGAAAGCTTTAGATATAACTAGCCCAACAGGGCTTACAAAAAAGGGTCTCATTTGGAACTGGCCAAAGTTCTGAAAGATTTTTCTCTTTGCAGCCCAGCCATTTTCCAAAACTCCTAGGGAAATCCGAATTTACGCCTTCTGATTTCTGAAGGTCATATGGTACAAATGTGTTAGGAACTTCTGAGTTCATAGATACATGTTCAAATCTGCAATCCACCACTAACCTGCATGAACCTCTCTGATCCCCATTATGTTCCCCAGTTAAATGAAAATAAAAGAAGTACCTACCTCATAGGGTTAATTTGTCTATTACATGTGATAAGGAATGTAAAGCTTGGCATAGTGCTTGACACATTAAATGTCCCAACAAATATTGTTATGATTGCTATGGTGGAAATATAAAAAGGAGCAACAAATAAATAAATAAAAAGAAAGAAAGGAAGAAAAAGGAATGGATTCAGAACTCCAGAGACCAGGCATCTTGCTGGCCATTTCATCTCATTCTTAACAAAAATTCCATGAAATAAATTTCAGTAGCATCCCCATTTTATAGATGAGGAAACTCTGACCCAAATAGTGGATGATTTGGAGGCCTAATTCATGTACTATTACCTGTTAAAAGTGACGCTGCCGAAATTTATTCTACAGCCTATCAAATACTCTTTACATTTTCATTCTTTTTCTTTAGCAGGGGCTTTTGTTTTAGACCTTCCAACCTCCACCAAGTGTTTTGAAGTCATACATGAATCTATGCAAATAGAGATGTGTCTTCCTTTTACTGCCCTCTGCACAGATGCTAAAGTCCTAGGAGCAATGAAGCCTACTATCGGCCTTCCATCACTTTATCTCTGCCTTGCCCCTGAGTTTTAACAGGCTGAAACTGACTGGCAAAACATTGTCTATCTGCCTGACACTTCAGGGCTTAAAACATGGAGTGAAATCAAGCTACAGATACCCGCAGCTCCCACAGTGTTGTGATAAAATTTAAATTATGACTTAGAGAAGGTAGCGTATACATTATATTAAAATGTCTGGGCTCTCACATGTAGCAAGAGGAAGCTTGAAACTGTAGTTTACAATCTCAGTAAACTTGGAACATGAAATGCCTTATATAAATGAAATATACATTCAAAATATACATCAACATGGCAATAGATGCTTCTGCAGAAACTTTCTAAGTGTTAAATATGGTTAAAAAAAGTCAGTTAATTTAGACACCAGAAGACTTTTGGTTTTAGAGTGCTATAAGCATTAATATTCATTACAAAAATAAGATTTGATAACCACAGAAGGAACAGGAACAAAGCTTTGGTGATAACAGGAAATTATCTTCTCAATGTTCACGGAACATTTTGTTCTCCATCTTCAGAAGTTAAAGTTGACACTGAAAGTTACGGTTTCTTTAGACTGTGCATTTTCTTCCATAAATGTGCTATTTTCATAGCTGAGTTCTCATGTTTTTATTCTGGTGATTACAACATAATTGATTCTAGCCAAATGCATATCGTGAATATTATTATTGGCAGCTGGAAGATTTCCAATCCATGAAACTTTCTATCAGGAAAGGGAAGACAAGAAGTGAATAGTCCAGTGTAGCAAAATAACTTCTATTAGCTTCTTTCTAAGTTGGAAACGATACGCACTCCATTTTCAATTTTTCTGAATCTATGCTCCACTGGGTTATATCAGGTTTCACCTCTAACATCAGCCAAATAGACTTGAAGGGAGACAAATTGAGACTCAAAGGATAATATAGTTTTTGCAGACCTAATAAAATGTACAAAAGTGAATTGAACCGCAGCATGGAGCAAGTGTTAAACTTTTTTTAATACATGGAATTGGCATCTGCTAGTTCCACTTATTTAAAGTTCCTCCCATATTTTATTGGAAACTTGATACTTCAAAAGATTTATAGCATAGCTAATAGCATCTCTAAGAGCTGATCCAATGTGTGTGGAAGCATTTAGTTTCAAATCATTTTCTTTAATACTATATACATACTATATATAAAAATACTATATATATATACTATATATAGTATTTTATACTATATATACTATATATAGTATTTTATACTATATATACTATATATAGTATTTTATACTATATATACTATATATAGTATTTTATACTATATATACTATACTATATGTATATATATACTATACTTTATGTATATACTATATGTATGCATAGTATGCTATATATAGTATATATATACTATAGTATATATACAATACTATATGTATGTATACTATACTATATATAATATATATACTATAGTGTATATATATACATATATACACTATATATAGTATATAGTATAGTGTATATATAGCATATAGTATAGTGTAGTGTAGTATATAGTATAGTGTATATATAGTATATAGTATAGTGTATATATATAGTGTATATATACTATATATACTATATATAGTTTATATATAGTATATATAGTTTTTTTACTATATATACTATAGTGTGTATATACGATATGTAGTATTTTATACTATATATACTATAGTGTATATATACTATATATAGTATTTTATACTGTATATACTGTAGTGTATATATACTATATATAGTATTTTATACTATATATACTATAGTATATATATATTCTCTATATATAGAGTATATATATAGTATTTTCCCTTAAATAATCATTTACAAAAACAGGCAAAATTCTAGATTTGCAACATGTTACTCATTTTGTTTTCTCTTTCTCACTTTTTTCCTCATGAAAGGAAAACTGTAGTTTCTGAGTGCCTGTTAAGCAGGTTTGTGCAGCTAAAACTCTGGTATGTTAAATTAGAGAAACAAAATAGTCAGTTCTTCAAATAAACCTCTGAAGTGAATTATCTGTTTTCCTCTTTGAATGTAGACTATAAGCACAATTTAGGTAACCACTGCCTCAAAAGTCTGTAATGACATTTAGCCTTCATACTTATATTTTCTGTCCTGTATGTCATTAATCTGCCACTCAATATATGACCTGGGGCAAGGAGCTGTCTTTTGTGCTTCAGTGTGGATTAGGGAAATAAAACCAGATAGCTTTCCTGTAAACCATAGCAAGAAAGCAAAACCGTCTGCTTTATCTGTCACCACTGGGCTGCCTCCATGCCATGTACTATCTCCCTCAGGTGAACTTCTTTTCCATGGCTATGTGGCCAGGGGTATCTTCAAGAGATAAGAAAGGTCCCCATTAAACTCAGCAGTACTGTACTAGAGCATTTGTTGTATTGCTTCATGTAAAGTTTTCTATCCTGTGGATTTTAAAAGAAATTTCCAAGTGTCTATTTTATAAATGAAAGCTACAAGTGTGTGAACGACATTTACATATTCTATCTTCTGTTTTGCATTAACATACTGATCACTACGGTCATTATTTGGCAAGAGGCAGAGTGAGGCAAGTTTCTTTGCTTCCTCTCCCAATTCTGTTGTCTTTGTCTTGCTTCATTCTCTGTCCTCATATTTTCTATCCAGTTTCATCTTCACTTTATCCTCACTCAGGGATGAATGACTGCTAACAGCTTAAAGACCAGCTTTTCCAGATAAAACAATATAGTTCAAAAGATAGAGTTGAGGAATTAGCCAGTGAGTAGAACAGGAGTTTGGGAAGGAGAAGGAAGGTTGCCAGTTTATCCAATAAACATCATTTTTAAAAATGTCCTCTCCCAAGTAAGAGAACCCCAAGAGTGTCACATACATCAAACATTCACACATAGACACACACACACACACACACAGAAAGAAATGTGCAGCATTTGCCTAAAAGAGGGAAAAACAATGGATTGTTCACTACTCTAGTTCACATAGTCAAATTGATAACCATATGCCAATGTAGCCTTCTATGTACTTTCACAGAAACAAAACCACATGATAAGAATTGAGGTTGCATCAACGTGAGAAAATGTACTGTTTGATTTTTATTAGATTTAGGTAAACACTCATTTCCCTAAAGCATCACTCTAGATGCCAGGGTAAGTTGTTACAGCTGGCCAAAAGAGATGAATGGGGCTGAAGGGAGACAGCAAGTACAGGAAGCCTGCTAGTCTGGGGTTCCTTTGCAAAATCACCTGCAGCTCTTACCACCAACCAGCATATCCACTGATTTTAGATGATGCTTACTGGGCTGCTTCCAGTAGGCACCTACATTGCCAATAGGAGGGATGTACTCGTTGACTGAGCAGAAATATTGTGTAAAAAGTTTCCTATGAACAATGTTTGGAGGATTAACCAATTTCATTGTTGCTTGAATAAAGTTGCCTCATTATCATCTCAGATTTTCTAGGCAAAGGCTCAGGCCAGTGGATCTCAAAGTGTGATATCTCGGCCAGCAGCATCCACATCCCCTGGAAGCTTGTTAGAAATGCAAATTCTCAGGTCCCATCCTAGGTACAGTGAATTAGACATGCCAGTGGTAGGGCCAGCAATGGTGTGTTAATAAGCCCTTCCAATGATTAGGATGCACATTCAAGTTTGAGAACCACTGGTATGGTCAACTTTGGGAAGCCTAATGAAATGTTTTCAAATTGACAGCAAAGCCCTGCTTACAGCTCATTGAAAGACTGTTTAGATTTCTCTGACAGTGTCAGCAGCAGGGTTCATTCTCTTGTGTCCCAGCCTCTAGCATCACTTGTGAGTTAGTGTGTATAGAAATATAGTTTTTACATTTGTTTGTGTCCTCTCTTATTTCCTTAAGCAGTGGTTTGTAGTTCCCCTTGAAGAGGTCCTTCTATCCTCATGGATAAGAAGAATCAACATCATGAAAATGGCCATACCGCCCAAAGTAATTTATAAATTCAATGCTATTTCCATTAAACTACCATTGACATTCTTCACAGAATTAGAAACAAACTACTTTAAATTTCATATGGAATCAAAGTAGACCCTGTATAGCCAAGATAACCCTAAAAAAAAGAACAAAGCTGGAGGCATCATGCTACCTGACTTCAAACTATACTACAAGGCTACAGTAACCAAAACAGCATGGTACTGGTACCAAAACAGACATATAGACCAGTGGAACAGAATGGAGACCTCAGAAATAACACCACACCTCTACAACCATCTGATCTTCGACAAACCTGGCAAAAACAAGCAATCGGGTAAGGATCTCCTGTTCAATAAATGGTGCTGGGACAACTGACTAGCCATATGCAGAAAACTGAAACTGAACTCCTTCCTTACACTTTGTACAAAAATTAACTCAAGATGGATGAAACACTTAAATGTAAAACCCCAAACCATAAAAACCCTAGAAGAAAATCTAGGCAATACCATTCAGGACATAGGCATGGGCAAACACTTCATGATGCAAATGCCAAAAGCAATTGCAACACAAGCCAAAATTGATAAATGGGATCTAATTAAACTAAAGAGCTTCTGCACAGCAAAAGAAACTATCATCATAGTGAACAGGCAACCTACAGAATGGGAGAATATTTTTGCAATCTACCCATCTGACAAAGGTCTAATATCCAGAATTTACAAGGAACTTAAACAAATTTACAAGAAAAAAACCCTAACCAAAAGTGGGCAAAGGATATGAACAGACACTTCTCAAAAGAAGACATTTACATGGCCAAAAAACATGAAAAAAAGCTCAACATTGCTGGTCATTAGAGAAATGCAAATCAAAACCAAAATGAGATACCATTCTCAAGCCAGTCAGAATGGCAATTATTAAAAAGTTAGGAAACAACAGATGCTGGTGAGGCTGTGAAGAAATATGAACACTTTTACACTGTTGGTGGGAGTGTAAATTAGTTCAACCATTGTAGAAGACAGTGTGGTGATTCCTCAAGGATCCAGAATCAGAAATACCATTTGACTCAGCAATCCCATTACAGGGTATATACCCAAAGGAATATAAATCATTCTGCTATAAAGACACATGCACTCGTATGTTTATCACAGCACTATTTACAATAGCAAAGACATGGAAGCCACCCAAATGTCCGTTAATGATAGACTGGATAAAGAAAATGTACATACACACCATAGAATACTGTGCAGCCATAAAAAGGAATGAGATCATGTCCTTTGCAGGGACATGGATGAAGCTGGAAGCCATCATCCTCATCAAACTAACACAGGAACAGAAAACCAAACACCACATGTTCTCACTCATAAGTGGGAGTTGAACAATGAGAACACATGGACACATGGAGGTGAGCAACACACACCAGGGCCTGTTGAGGGGTGGGGGGCGAGGGGAGGGAACTTAGAGGTCAGGTCAATAGGTGCAGCAAACCACCATGGTTTGCTATACCTAGCAAACCATAGGTATACATAGGTTTACATAGGTATACCTATGTAACATACCTGCACATTATGCACATGTTTCCCAGAAATTAATTTTTTTTTAAGAAAAGAAATGTAGTTTTTATGCAGGGGTCACACAACTATCATGTGTGAATGAGATCTAGTTCACTGCCTTTTTCTGTAAATAAAGTTTTATTAGAATACAGCCTCACTCATTCATTTACTTATTGTCTATTATTGCTTTAACACCACAATGGCAGAGTTAAGTAGTGGCAGAGCCCTCATAGGGGGTCATGAGAGTTATACAATGTGACTACAGAAAACTGTTGCAAGGACATTGCATGAAATTCCACTCTTATTTTTAGATATAGCCTGTATACATGTAAGTGTCTCTGAAAGGAATTATACAGGCTACCATCAGCCCAAATTAAGACATCTGTAGGCATGAGATTGTGTAAAAATATGCTATTTTGGAAGGCCATAGCTAAGGCCCAAGAAGACAAGGTCAGCATGGTAAAATTTGGTTTGGAAACTAAAGAGAGGAATAGGTTTGGAATAAGATTGAAAAATTCATATGTTGCAGCCTCCTTCTCATGCAAATGACAGACATTACCAATCAATCATGAGGCTTGTATTCTCAAAGCCCTACCTGGGCCTCACAGCCCTTCTCAACAAACTTTCTAGGCAGCTATTACTAATCTTCTGCAATTGGTTCATTGGGGGAAAATTATTGACCATCTTGTTGCTGGATTAAAGAAAAAGATCAACAAGGAATGCCAGGAAATGCTCTCTAGAACCTGTATGGGGAAGTTCTAAGGAACACAAGAGGGTAAAATAGAAGGGGAGGTCTTAATGGGAAAAGGGGAGGTAGGTGGAAATAAAAGAAAAGTCCAACAATGCTCATAAATGCTGTATACTTCTTTTGTATACTTCCACAAGTTAGCTACTACCCTCTTTTGTTTCTTTTGAAAATAAAGAAGTGGTACCCATTCTCTTAAGTACCTTGCTAGAGGTAATGCAGCCAACAAGTGATACTATGAGGCACATCTGGTCTAACATTAAAGGCCATATTTTTCTGCTACCTTTTGTACCATTATATTGTTTTGTCTAAGGCTGCACTATGTCTGAATTTTACCTTTGAAACTGAACTTCTTAAGGTTTGATTTAAAAAATCCTCCTGGACAAGTATGGTTAATCTATATAAAGGAGGAAGGGAGAGAGAGAGAAAAAGAAAGATGTAAAGGGGGAGGAAGGAGGGTAAGAGGGGGGAGAGAAAAAAGAGAGAGAGATGGGGGAAAGAGAAAGAATGAGTAAGAGAGACTGACTCTGAGTCTGATAGACTGAGACAGAAAGAGACAGAGAGAGACAGGCTGGAGACATAATTCAGAAAGTATACAGACATTTATTCTAAAAGGAGAAAGTAAACAACAACACACTTTAACATAAAACTTTCAGTAAGAAAGCAAATTGGAAAAGGCCTAAAATAACTGCACCCCTACACATGGTACAAGAAAACATCTGCTGCTTTTTCTGACCCAGGAGCCAAATATTCAGTACAAATTCTTCATTCTCTGGAGAGCATACTAATGATATGGTGGCTGTTGAAAGAAAGGGGAAATTAAAACAAAACACAACAAAACAAAACGAAAAAAAATCTTCCAAAACTCCAGAGCAACAAGAAACAGAGCTGGATTTATGGGTAGGTGAAGTAGGTGATTGCTTTGAGAAATGCCAGAAAGGCCCAGCTACACTGAAATTGCACATATTTCAGGTACCAGCTTCCCCAAAACAGTGTCTTCAGAACATTATTACTTTGGTTTAAGCATTGCCCTCTTTGGACCTCATTTTAAAGGTAAATAAACTTGGTAGTGCTAACACAGTCAATCACAGTTCACCAGTGTGCAGACATCAAAGAGTAAGCAATAATTTCTTGCCACATCCCTTTTAATTTTTTCAATTTTACATAATGCAAGATGTTTGAAGTGTCCTTATGTTACTTTACTATTGTAATAAATTCTCTCTTATAAATACCATAACACTATGTTAGTATTAATCAAATATGTTTCCTAGAATATTCATTCTGCATAATCATATCCCATGATTAACAGGTAAACGGTAAAAAAAAAAAAACTTTAGAAAATGTGGCCTAGTTTATGCCCTTCATGATATATCACACTCAGTACATGTCATAAATGGCTCTGAGAAACCCCACGGTAATTCTATTTCATCAATTTTTGTCTAAATGCATTTGTCCAAGAAAGTCTTCACTCCCACTTTTCACTATTTGTATTCTTTAGAAAACTGAAACAAAATTGCAGAAATAGGACTGCAAAAATATAGTTCTTAGCTACACTTCTTTCTCCTCATAGATTTTGTTTTTCTTGGGCACATCTGAAATTTTGATGGCTACAGACACTTCTAGGGATTTACAGTCCAGGAGAATGATATGGAAAAATTTTTAAAAACATATCTGACATTATTCTGAACCAGTTATTTTAGGGAATGGTCAGAAATCTGCATCTTTTATACTTTATAGTCTGACAAATGACTTACAGGAGTCATTTCTAAGATTATACTTTGAAATGTAAAGGGGATAAAAGGCTTCTGCTTTTAGGAAGCATAAGTTTTCATCACTAAAAAATCTTGTCTAGGTGGATCTGATAAAACCCGAGAACAGAGGCTTATTATGAGAGATGCTCAATCATTTGGGACATGTCCTCAGCCAACCGTCTTCTTCCATTCTCCTTTTACCTGGTCAAAACCTCTTTTCACTCTCTAGTTCCTCGTCCTGTCATACTACTGTAACCCAGCTTCATGTCCTTGCCTTTTGGTACAATTTGACTTTTGACATTAACCTCATCCTATAGGGGGATTGGAAAAGTCGAGAGGGAGACTCCTACACAAACTGGTATTTCTTTAAATGAAGAGGCTCATATTGCATGTAGGAAAATTTCTAAAGAGGCACTGATTCTATTCAATGATACTATGAGGTACAAAAAGTAGATCGATTGGCCCAGGGTCTGTTTAAGTTAAAGTAATTATAAATGGGAAATGTACCTCATTCAGCAGATACTTATAGAAGGTCTTTTGCGAGCCAAGTACTGCTCTAGGGCCAGAGGATTCAGCAGTGAACAAAAGAGCAAAGATCTCTGTTTTCACAAAGCTAATATTCTAGACAGATGAGACAATGAACAAAATAAATACAAAAATATAAGAGTGTTTATAATGGAGAAAAATAAACCATAGAAAGTGAGTAGGGAGTGTTGGAGAGAGAGGGGACGTGTGGAGTTGGAATTTTATAAAGAGTAGTCCAGGAAGATTTAGATAAGTTAAGAATCAAAAAATGTGAAGATTTCAATGAGTAGAGAATCAATAAAAGTGAAAGGTCATATAGACATCTGGAGATAAAAGAATTCCAGGCAGAGGAAAGAACAGGTGCGAAGGCCCTGAGGTAGGAGCAGGCCTAGCATATTTGACAAGCAGCAAAAGGACCAGGGTGCTGGAACAGATCAGCAAGGAGAAGTGTAGTAGCATATAAGATCAGAGAAATAACTGGGGACAAATCCACCAAACTTCATAGGGCATGGGGATTTACTTTGCCTTTTACTTGGAGTGAGATTCAACATCATCAGGGGTTTGGTGCCAAAAAGTGACATGATCTCACTTATATTTAAACAAGACACCTCTGACTACAGTAGTGGGGACAGATTGAAGGAAATCGATGGTAGACACAGGCAGACCAGTTAGGAGACTATAGCAGTCTTCTGGGAAATAAGTGATGGTGGCTGAAATCAGAATAGACATACTAAAGGAAGTAAGAAAATGTGGGTATATTTTAAAGGTAGAGTTATCAGCATTTCCTGATAGAAGATCAAGAGAAGATTCACTAAGGCCAGGCACAGTGGCTCACACATGTAATCTCAGCACTTTGGGAGGCTGAGGCAGGCAGATCACTTGAGGTCAGGAGTTCGAGACCAGCCTGGCCAACATGGTGAAACCCCGTCTCTGTTAAAATACAAAAATCACCTGAGCATGGTCGCAAGGGCCTGCATTCAAAGCTACTTGAGAGGCTGAGGCAGGAGAATCAGTTGAGCCTGGGAGACGGAGGTTGCAGTGAGCTGAGATGGCGCCACTGTACTCCAACCTGAGTGACAGAGCGAGACTCTGTCTCAGAAAAAAAAAAAAAAAAAAAAGACAGAGGATTCACAGATTACTCCAAAGTTTTGGGCTTCACTACTGGATGGATAGAACTGTCATCAATGAAGAAGAAGACTGTAGGAGGAGAAAATTAATCAGTAAAGAGGAGAGATTAATTTCCGATATTTTAGGTTTGCAATGCTTATTTCAAGCTGTGAGTTCAAGATAAGGGGGACAGACATAAACATTTAAACTTGAGAAGGACAGAGTTATATATCTTTTGTGTTAGGCAAATGCATGCATACTTACTAACTTAGACTATAGTGCATAATTGTTACTTCTTAACATACATATGATAACATGATCTCTAAGGCTTTTCCATAGTCTAAACTTCTGTGATTTAATTGTATACTATGACTTGAATATAGTTTTTTAAAGCCTCAGAGCCCCTAATAACTAGGTAATTGCCTTTTAATTCCAAACTATGATTTGCTTCTTTATCTTTCTCCCTTGTTCTCGTCACCTCAGACATTTTCATAGCTCCTGGTCTCAGCTATCCAAGCTTGTAATTAGTTGCTCTTTAGAATAGGCTCGTTAATCCTTTTTAATATTTCCCTGCTATTTGCTCCGGACTCTAAATGTTTCTACTTGGCCCTTCTTTAGGCCAAACCATTTCTTCTGCTGTCTAGAGCTCAAAACCTTTGTGTGGACTAAACAGCTGACAGGCTTTTCAAATGAGTCTAACTCATAGCTAATTTCTGCTTATTCACTCAGGGCTTCTTCTGAGTGAATGAACATTACCTTGGACTACCTGTTTCTCTCATAGTCCACATAATTGCTTCTGAAAACAAAATAAGCATTTTTTCTTTAAAAAATAACTAAATTGTTTTCTTCTTTCAGATGCAGCAGCTCCTGACTTGCACATTTATAAATAGCTCCTATTTATTAATGGCCATCCTCTCTTCAACCACCTGCTAAAGTTGAACCACCTGCATGGCAATTACAGAGATGACTGGGCCAGAGGGTATGGGAAGATACCTGAGATGACTATCTTTCCTGCAATTTTGCCTGGGAAAAGCTCTGCTTCCGGAAAAAAAAATTACTGTTATCTTCTCTATCACCAAAAATTGGGACAATCAATTTTTTTCTAACCCTTTTGGATATAAGAGGCAGTTAAAAAAAAAAGTGATGGAGATTTCCTAGACATTCTGATGTTTTCTATAGACAATGTTTGGAGTATGGTGACAAGCCAAGGAAAATGCAGAAATGGTCACTGTATCTACAGCACCTGCTTCTATATTCCCATAATAAATAAATAATGCTATTCCTACTGTCATGGGTCAAAGAGGTCTTATAGGCTGCTGTGACAACATCATCATTTATGTGTAATTACCATGACACAATATGCTCCAAGTTTAAAACAAAGGACTTTAAAACTGATTTTGTGAACATAATCCATCCTTAATTGCCTATAAGGGAAAAGCATCTCTTCAGAAACTGCTTAAGATTGGAGAGAGAGGTGGGAAGGAAAAAACAGAAGACAAGTCTAAAAGTTTACATCAATTAAGAAGATAATCTGGGCAGCTATTGGAGGATATATCCCAGAAAGTTCACATTGTGAGGCCAACTTTTGTCTTAGGTACAGGGCTATCCTGCAAATTCAGAACAAAGTTCCTGAGGTTAGCTTTATACACCTTTCCAAACCACTCAGAAATGAAAGCAAAGATAGCCAGAGCACTGATCTTTTTTTCTACCATATTAGGAAGGAAAGAAGGAAGGAAAAAAGGAAGGGAGGAAGGAAGGAAGGAAGAAAGGAAGGGAGGAAGGAAGGGAGGAAGGAAGGAAGGAAGGAAAGTTGGTTCAAAAGATGATGAAAAGTTCACTGCTTTACCAGTGCCTGATATTCCCTGGAGAACCAAAAGCTTGAAGCAGTTGTGATCAAGGGCTTAAGGCAGCCACTCTGGTTCTGTGTGTGCTGCACATGTGCGTGTGCAAACATGTGGTGTGTGTATAAGGGGTGGTGGGTACTGATGGAGAAGAGAGAGAAGAGGGGACTAGAAAGGGGGACAGCAAAAAACAAGGGAAAGAAATTAAGTGAAACATAAGAACAGGAATACTTAGACAGGTTGCCATTAACTGAGGCCTCTTAATCTTGGGTCCACGAATCTAGGCAGAATTGTAGTGTTGTAAGTTCTTTAAACTTTCACAAACATGGATATTTTGACGTGGTATGGCCAAGACAGCCACATTTTCAAGTTTCCTCAGCTCCATAGTAATTCTGATGCCAGGCTGTCTTGTCCATACTTTCAGAATTCCTGAGCTGTTTTGTCCATAAATGGGCTTTAAGGGTTGATAAACTTCCCCAAATTGTAAAATTTGGGAGTGTATCTGTTTTTATTTTTTTCTCGGAAGAAGTTAGTAGCTTGTGCAGAGTTGCACAGTATTTTACTACCTCTCCAGTATGCTAAAAAATACTGCATCAAAAGAAGTCAGTTGCTGGTTGCAATGAACTGAATATTTTTGTTCCCCACAAAAATTTACATGTTGAAATCCTAACCCCTAGTGTAATGGTATTAGGAGGTGGGGCCATTGAGATGTGATTATGTCCTGAGAGCAGAGCCCAAATGAAGTGCCCTTATAAAACAAACCCCAGAGAGTTCTCTCGTTTCTTCTGCAATGTGAGGACACAGCAAGAGGACAGTCATCTATGAATCACAAAGAGGGTCTGCACCAGGCACAGAATTTACTGATGCCTTGATCTTGGACTTCCCAGCCTTTAGAATTGGGAGAATTAAATTTCTATTGTTTATAAGCCACCCAGTCTATGGTATTTTGTTAAACCAGTCCGGACATTCTTTGTGGTTTTCTGTTCATCCAGTCTGCAGGTACAAAGGTAGCTATTCATTAGGAGGAGTTGGGGAAGGTCAAGCCACTAGTCCAAACTAACTGATAATGGATACTCTTGCTGAAGAAACATCTAAATTTTAAAGATGATATTAATGAATTATGAGAATTTAACAACTAATATACCAGACAGATGTCAGCTCTCTTTTGGTTTTACACTACAGTGACCAAATAATTTGCAATTGTGTAAGTGGAGAAACTGAATTATTTGCTCTTTGCCAGCCAGGTGCCAGTTAGCATTTTGAAGACAGTATGTCTTAAGGATTAAAGCAGCTGCTTAGTCATTGTTTCTTAATTTCTTTAAAATAAACAACCAGTCCCAAATCATATTTTCCTAGAGAGAATTTAAGAGAAAGCATGAGAAAGGTCCCATGGTTAAATTGGCTCTAGGCAGGCAAGCTGGGCTTTCTGACAAGAAACATTTTTGTGTAAAAATAAATGAATAAAATAACTTCGCTTCACAGCGGTGAAGACTTCTACTATTTTCTTGACATTTGACTATTTATAGTAGGCCTATATAAAACTATTCCATCATATATAGTATATATAGTTCATAGAGGTAAAGTATAGCTCTGCCCTAAACTTGGGAACCCCCAAATCTGCAGCTGAGAGTCTAGATCCTATTCCTGCTGCCTGTGATTTCATTTTCTAACCAGCATCTCACACAATCAAATTTCATTTTTTGTCTAGGCAGGAAGAATAAAATAAAATCACTTGGCTCATTTATCTAGCGATCCTTCTCTTATTTTTCTCCTTCTTGAAGGCCTCCCTCCCTCCCTCTTAACCCCCTTTCTTCCATCTTCTTTGCTTCCTTCCTCTTTAAAAATATTTAATGAGCATCTATTATGTACATGCTCAATGCCAGGAACATGACATGTGCTCAGAACAAGTGTAAATGTCATCAGTAACCTCAATGATAAACCCGATGGTAATGTCTCTATCCATATCTTCCTTGACTTCTCAGCAGAACCTAAAGTTTTAACCTCTCCTTCTTTCTTGAAACATTATCTTTTCCCATATTCAGTAAAATGACAGTAACCTGGTTTTCTTCTGATTCACCAGCTACTTTCTAATTGATTTTGCCAGGTCTTATTCTCTTACTTGACCACTAAATCTGCCCAGTGCATGTCTTTTTCTATTTAGTTATTTCCTCTAGTCTTAGGGCTTAAAATAACATCTATATTCTGTCAACTCCCAGATGTTTATATCCATCCTTGGACTCTCCACTTGAAAGCCCGACTTGTATTTCCAACTGCATACTTGATATCTAAATATGTACATTTCAAAGGAAACTCAGATTTAATATAGACAAACCTAAACTCTTACAGCCTCTTCATGACTCTGCCACATTTCAATATAGCACCACAGTCTTCTCATTGCTCAAACCTAAGATACCTGCATCATCTCTCAAATGTGTATGTGTGTATACATATTTACATACATACATGATCATAGTCACAAATATATATACATGTTATATATATACATTTTATATACATATGTATAAACAGAGTAAATATTTTAGTGGCTTTTCATATTTTTCAACTGCATAAAATAGGAACCCAGTAAATGTTCACTGAATTAATTTAATTAATTATTTAACAAGTATTTAGCATAAGCAACTTTCTTCAGAATAAATTTCAAATCACTGATGCCGTGCCTACCTAGATATTTGGCTATATAACCCTTGGTTATCAGTGATTGCAATTCTTTCCTATTCCTTGGTGGCCTCCTCTCCTTTCTTTGTGTGTCTCTGATTGTGATATGCTATAACCCATACATAACCCACTAGCCTGGCTCTGTGGTGATGTATTTCTTCATTGTGTAGACAACTTAATGCAAAGTCAATCTGTTTCTATGTACTTTTAAATGGTAACACCGCAATGTTCTACAGGTCATAATTTTTTTATCACTACATGTTTAGACACTTTATGCAAAATGCTGGTTTTATTTCTGATTAATCAGTTTATCCGAGTGGCCAATCTGGGTTCTCCTTGACACAGTACTATATGTACATAAAGAAAAAAATATTTGATGTAGGTGTTAGGGTCTATATTTTTGAAAATACATTTTTCTATGTGAAAATTTTGTCTTTTAGGCTTCTGCCTCCTTCCCAAGGGGCACAAGATAAAATAATTTCAACAATACCCACTGAGTCACATTCTAAAGACATTAAGAGAAGAGATAATTGGGGAGACTTAGAAGGCCTAACTTGTATGTCATAACGTATAGTGCTGAATAGCTCACATTTGATGGTTACTGACATAGTACAAATTTAATTTATTCCTAGAGGAATCAAGATGAAAAGATAGATTCCACTGATGTTCTCAAAGATTTATGCTGGGAGTTCAAATGATTTCTGAATTTTTTTATGTTATAGCTAATGATATTATTATAAATAGGAGTTCAACCCCAATGCTTTTCCTTTGAATAGTCCCATTCTTTCTTAGATCTAGGAACTAGACTCACATTTACCAAGGCTGCTTTTCATTTTCCATGTTATTTTACTACAAAGTAGGATTAATTAGAAATTTTTGCATAAAATTCAAATATATCTTGCTGATGGCTTTATTAACTGACAAGTGAAATTAATTTTTATTTTTTAACTTTTAATTAAAAATTTAAGGATTTGGAAAGGTATAAAAGTAAGCACTAAGTAAAAATATATCATAGGCCAAAATTGGACAGTAAAGGAAGATTATCCTAACTACATCAAGACTCATAAAGAGCTAATAGATACATTCTCAGAAAATAGAAGATTAAACACATTATATAAAGCTATTGATAGAAAGGTAACCACTACTATGTTTTAGGGGAAAAAAGGTAACCACTAGAACAAAAATACAAACCTTTGCTCTACTTAGCGATTGCTGTATAAGTCACCTCCAAACTCGATGGCTTACAACAGCAACAGTGGCGTTAGTATCTCTCAACAGTTCTGTGGGTCACAAATTGAGAAAGAACTTTTGACACTTCTGGTTCAGAGTCCCTCGTGTGAGTCCATTCATGTGGAGGCTGCAGTGGAAACAATCAGAGACTGGAGTAACTAGGAGCTGCCCAGGCATCTCTCTCTATGTAGTCTTAGAGTGTCTCTAGGCTAGTTTGGTCTCCTTTACAGAGGGATAGTCTCCAGGCAGTCATACTGCTCATATGGCAGCTGATTTGCCCCAGAGTGAGCAGTCAAAGAAAGAAAAGTGGAATTGTATGGCATTTTTATGACTTGTTTTGGAAGTCACATAGCATTTCTTCTACTTTAATCTGTTGGTCAAGGCAGTCACAAATGCCAGTCCAGTTTCAAAGGGAGAGGACACAGGCTCCACCTTTCCAAAAGGGGATTGTTGAAGTCAAATAGTAAGAACAAATGAAATGAGAGATACTGTTGAGGCCATCTTTGGAAAATACAATCTACCATATCTTCCATGGTATCAGAAGAAATACATAACAAAACAATAGAAACTGAATGTAGACAATATAGTGAAAAGTAAAATAAAATATATGACACAAAATATAATAATAGTAACAAACCTATGGGCCAAGCATTTTTAAAGTCTTTTACCATTACTAACCTAATTAATCCTCACTGTAATTCTGAGAAAGGTACCAGTTTACAGATGTGGAAATTAAGGCAAGAGAAGTGAAGTAAATTGCCAAAGTCTCTGCAACTAATCAGTTGTGGATCTGAGATTTGAAGAGCAGTCTGACTCCAGAATACATTATCTCAATCACTTCATCATATTCCTTTCACAAGAACAGAGCTAAGACCTAAACTCTCTATCCTAAAAAAAAAAAAAAAGATGGCTAAATTCACTAATAACAAGGAAAAGCTTTCAAAATGCATAAAAAAGAAAACTCAAAATTAATACTATCTTAGAAATGTATGGAAAACAATGTGACATAGAAAGCAGGAAAAGAAAGAAAAAAGTAAAAACACACCTGCCAATGCAAACAACTACAAAGCACTCTTAGCTTAATTAATTAAATTAATTAAGTTAAAAATAATTTAACTTAAGTTTATTTCAGGGAAAAAAGCAACAGACAAGAAAAAGACTTTCTTAGGATGAAGGTGCAATGTACAAAGATCTAACAATTACTCATTTCTGTGTACCAAATAATATAACATCAACATTTATAAAGCAAAACTACTAAATATATAGAGTAATTACTGAAACATATTAGTAGTAGAGGATTTAAGTCACCTCTTTCTAGCCTTAACAGAATAAGCGGACAAAAACAAAACAAAACAAAAAGGATTAGTAATAAAACCTAGGAAAAACAAACAACAGAAACATAAACATTTGTTTTTTGAAATTAAGGGGAAAATACTCTATTAAGTAACTTTTAGAACAAAATATAAGTCAAAGCAGAATTACAGACTATTTAGACAGTAACAGTGGACACGTACATGTTGGAATGTATAGGAACCAGCTACAATATATGTGATAGGAAAAGGCATAAAATGTGATAGTTATTAATTAGACCTACCTGAAATAGTCATGGGGATTAGGTCCTCTCTAACCTCATTTATATTTTGCCATCTCACTATGTTATGGAACTCATAAAAAAAATTCAAGAAAGTTGCCTTTAAATAACAAGATTGTGAGTGACAAAAAGCGAAATAGAAAAATGTATAATTATATGAAAGATAAGGAATGATAATAAAAAATAGAAACATGGGATATGGAGAGGCACTTAAAAGATGTTTTTTCACTCTGATAAACAAGAATTTGGTAAAAATAAATATCATAATTATAATAATAATTAAATAAATATTAAAAGATTGATTTTTTTCAGAACCCTATATAAACAAATTTGGGAACTTGCACGAAACAGATGATTTTCTAAGAAAATAATATTACCAGGACAGATAAATTATAGCCAGAAAAGATCTGAAAAACTTCCATCAACAAACATCTCCCCATTCCAATAAATAAGTAAATCTCTTATTTATTCATACATAGTTTATAGCAAAGATGCTTTTATGAAAAGAATTATACCATTTTCAGTAACAGAAAACTCTGTTTAAATGTCTTCACAGCATGGAAAAAAAGATGTACACATACACAAAACTATAAACCATGCTCATTTATTGTATCAATGTAAAGGTTCTATATAAGTTATCAGCAAATCAAATTAATCAGCACTATAAAATTACAATAATCCATGAAAAACTGGTGTATTCCACGAATACAAGAATGCTTTAACATAAATAAATATATTTATATAATCAACTATATTAATAAATCAATATAAAAAACATTTGATTATTTCTACTGATGCAGATAAGTGTGTGATAAATATACAAATATGCTAACATCCTTTTTGACAAAATCTCTTAAAATCAAAATATATGGATACTTCTCAAGATACTGAAATGTACACATACATGGATTTACATTGTTAAAACACACATTAAATTGAAGATTAAAGAAAGAATGTCTTTTATCATCAAACTATTTAATATTGACCTAGTGGTACTGGACAAGAGAAGAAAAATTAAAGTTTTAAAAATCTGAAAATAAATAATGTAATTATCAGAATTTCCAGACCTATGTTTATATTCTTGGAAGAGCCCAGAGAATCAATTAAAACTGTAGAAAGTAATAAGAGACTCATGTAAGGTAGTTGCTCAAAATTAGCATATTGGAATTAATAGACATTATATGTACAAGCAGTACCCATTAACAAGGTAAATTAGAGGAAAATACCCCATTTACAATGGAAACAAAAAGGTATAATATCTCAGAAAAAGCTTGACAAAAATATGAATAATCGAAATGGATAGAAGTCTTAATTTTTACTAAGAAACAGAAAGAGGTCCTTACAAATGCAAAATTGTGCCATTTTTTAGATAGGAAGATTCAACATTATCAGGGTATCAGTTCTCTTAAATCAATTTAGAAAACTTATGGTATCATAATAAAAATACCCAAAGATTATTTTTAAATTTTAGTCAATTTATATCTAAAGGTTACATGGAACTGGACAATGTTATGTTAAACAAAATAAGTCAGGTATAGAAATACAAATATCACATGTTCTCACTCATATGTAGGAGCCAAAAAAATATTCAAATGGAGATAAAGGGTAGAATGATGGCTTCCAGAGGCCAGGATGGGAAGTGGGGATTGGAGGATAAAGTGGAGATGATTAATGGGTACAAAACTACAGTCAGAAGGAATAAGATCTACTGTCTGGTAGCACAATAGGGTGGCTATAGTTAACAATAATTTACTGTATATTTCAAAGTAACTAAAAGAGTGGAATTGGAATGCCCCTAACTCAAGGAAATGATAAATCCTTGAGGAGATAGATAATTTCTTCCAATTACCCTGATTTGATCATTACACCTTGCATACTTATATCAAAGCATCAAATGTAGCCCATGAATACATACAACTAGTATGTATCCATTATAATTAAAACTTTGTTTTTAATATAAAAGATTAAAATGATAAAAATAAAGTTTACATGAAAAATATAAGCAAGGATTCCTGGAAAATTCTAAGGAAAACAAATAGAATATTATGGGAAGCTAGTCTACACAACATTAAAATACATTATAAGGCTAAACTATCTTAAACAGTGTAGTAAAGATTTTAAAAAAAACAGATTAAAACAACCAGCAATAAAAATTTAGTTTATAGTAAAGTGAATATAATAAAGATGGCATTTCAATTCACTAGGGAAGGCATAAATTGCTTAATAAAATGTTAATAGTCATTAGTAATTGGGAAAAATAATAAAGTTGTATTTCTTCGTTGTATTTTTATTAATATATGTTCCAGATGGGTCAAAGATTTTAACACAAATAAAAGCAGTAAAAAGTGGAAGAAAACCTGAATGAATTTTCTTTAAGAACTGCAGAGTTGTAAAGGTTTTTCTAAGTATAATACTTTGAAACTATTAAAAGGAAAGTGTAAATTAAATTTAGAAAAATTCAAGAAAATTTGCATAGCATAAAATGATCAAATCAAAAGATAAATGGCAAACTGTAAAAACATGCTTGTAATTCATACCACAAAAGTTAATTATCTTAAAGAACTCTGACAAGTCAACAAGAAATAGAAAATTTGCATTAAAAAAAGACTATGAATCATCCTTACTCATTATAAGAGAAATGTAAGATACAACTACTGTAAAGTGCCATTTTTTTGACACACAGGAAAAATGAGTAAAATTTAATAATGTACCATAGTAATAAATGTGTGTGTAAACACATTACATAAATGGGAGGGAAAATTGGTTAAAACTCTATTGGTGGCAATTGAGCACAGCAATCAAAATTACATGCACATTTTTTTTTTTTACTCAGTTTACTCGTAGGAATTTATCCTACAGATATATATTTGAGTAACAACATTAAGAAATTTCAGGAAAAAATAAAGTAAATGTCCATCAATAAGTTGACTCTAAGTTACAATGTTTTATTAAAAAATGATGTGCCATTTCTCTGTGGACAAATATGAAAAAAAAACAAACTCTAAAAGCCTGTTACAGAATGCTGTGTATACTGTTTTACCACTAGAATTCTGTATAAATGTGCATGTACCTACATATACCACATGCTTGGATATGCACAGATACTCTCTGGATAAATATAATGTATAGGAAACTGTAGCAAGAGTTTGTGTCAAGGGAGAATGGCAACAGAGGCCAATTTACTTTTCAACAATCATACTTTTGCTTTTCAATTTCTTTCCTATGCATATGAATACTGATGCAAAAATGACAAAATATTTTCATTTAGAACTTATTTTGCTATTCCTTTTCTTTTTAAATATGCCAAGTGAGTTTTAAAAATGGAAGTGTCTTGAGGAACTTCCAGCTGCTGAGAGGTCGCAACCATCACTTAACAAAAATCATCATTTTTTTTCCACTATACTTTTTGGTTTCTCATTTTTGAAGAAAACAGTCAAAAAGATCCTTTACACTCCTGGCAGACAGCAGCTAAGAAAAATGATGACCCTATCTTTTAGGGCATTTCTAGTATTCAGCTCAGTAAAGTTTAGGACAAGTTTGCCTTTATTTGCACATACAATCTCACGGAAATATAGGATCTCAGAGTCAAAATGGACGTTAAATGTCCCATCCGTTGCTAGCTTTTGTATGATTTCCTGACAAGTGCTCTGGCTTGGCTTCTGTTCAAAGATGTGAAAGTCTGGCAATTCTTTTCATTGTAATTAAAGTAAAAACATTATTGGAAGATTTGCTTAGAATGTTATTACGAAGATTTCCTAGATGATTTCTTTTTCATGTACATCTTGAAAAAGTCACCATCTGTAACACCATTTCTCAACAATTCCCCGTAAATACATGTATCATAGTTCTTATTACCCAGCATTGCAAACTTCTACTTATTTATCTGACTCCTGGTATTTGGGTTGTTATTTATCTTTATTCCCATTGCCTCCTTAGCACATTGCCTGGTGCATAGTAGGCAATTAATAAATGCTTTATGATGAAGGCATGCATTTCATTAAATCTAAGGGTTATTTTTTCTCTAATGTGCTCATAAAGTTGAAAGATTACGGGCTATCTTCTTCTTCTTCTTCTTCTTTTTTTTTGAGATGGAGTCTTGCTCTGCCGCCCAGGCTGGAGTGCAGTGGCGCGATCTTGGCTCACTGCAAGCTCCGCCTCCCGGGTTCACGCCATTCTCCTGCCTCAGCCTCCCGAGTAGCTGGGACTACAGGCGCCCGCCACCACGCTCGGCTAATTTTTTGTCTTTTTAGTAGAGACGAGGTTTCACCGTGTTAGCCAGGATGGCCTCGATCTCCTGATCTTGTGATCCGCCCGCCTCGGCCTCCCAAAGTGCTGGGATTACAGGCGTGAGCCACTGCCCCTGGCCCCTTCTTCATTTTTAGGTGGCTCAGCTTGCTTCTCATATTTTAAACGAACATCTCCCTCCCAATGTTTATCTCTGCTAAGCTGAATTAACATTTTTTCACATATTAATTTTCTATTCTGATACTGATATTATATCAATAATTAAGAGAAGTAGTACATATCATTCTAGTGAATATAATACATGACCAATACATTGAAAGATAATTCTTCAAAAACAATATTACCATCTGATAATAACCTTTTAAAGTATTAGTATAGGGCTCCAAAACTACAGGTCATAAAGATAACCAAACAAAGAACTTCGTGGTTATTTTCTGTTAGCTGAAATTCAATTTGAAATACCAGTTGAACTTCATTTAGGAAAAAAAAAAAAAAGACTTCCTGGAAAAATGGAAGCTAATTAAAAAACTAAACAAGCAAACAACAATTACAACAAAACACTTTCTTCACAACAGGGAATTTTTAAAAGAAAAAGGAGCTCTGTGTTCACAAATAACAGAGTATTGTGCGATTTACAAAGCAATAAACATTTAAGCTAATGCAGTTCCTGCCAATAAGGGTTTTAAACTGCACAACAGTGACTAAGATAGGTAACCTTGCCTCTGGAGTTATTTTAAGCAAAAGATAGTGTTGGTGTCTAGGTCTGATTTAGACTTAATGACTTTTCAAACTTCCTTCCAGTTTTATCATTTTATTACGTTTAGGGGGAAAAAAAAGCCTCCAAATTTGGAAGGATAAATAAGACCACGTTAAGATCACACAGGCTTTATCCAACGTAGCATCTCATCCCATAAAGAAAGAACTGGGTCATGTAGGTTAGGTTAGAGCAATCCTTTGGGTAAAGCAGGTATAGTTCTCTTAAGGAAAAAAAAAAAATAACCATTTACATATGGCTTTAAGAATACTTCTAAATTACTTCTGAACATTTAGTATTTAATCAGGACATACTGGCTGCAAAGGTATGACTCTCATTATTGAAGATATTATTGATAAAGATCTGTATGTGAGTTTAGTTGTTTTGTAAAGTTGAATATTTTAATTGTAATAGGGCTGTTTAATAAATAAAGAATAGAAGTAAGACATAAATAAGTATCCTCCAGTCATCTATGTCTTACCACAAATTTCTATATGCAGAATAATATCAGCATTTTTAAAGTCCAGTGATAAAAATGTTAGAGAATAAGGCAATGGCCATGCAAAATGACTTTGGTTAAAAACAGTGGATCCCTTTATATGTATTTAAATACTCAGGTGAATCTACAAAGAAAAAATTAAAAATAAATCAATAAATCAATAAATCACCATACGAGACTCCTGACCTGGTTACTAGCTTTAATTACTGGGCTGACAGATTCAGCTTTTTTTTTTTCTTCTATTGCCTCCTTAATTCAAAATCATACTGCTCTCCTTGAGACTTGATTTCTTGATATCTTTTTTCTTTTTTTTTTTATTATACTTTAAGTTTTAGGGTACATGTGCACATTGTGCAGGTTAGTTACATATGTATACATGTGCCATGCTGGTGCGCTGCACCTACTAACTCGTCATCTAGCATTAGGTATATCTCCCAATGCTATCCCTCCCCCCTCCCCCCACCCCACCACAGTCCCCAGAGTTTGATGTTCCCCTTCCTGTGTCCATGTGATCTCATTGTTCAATTCCCACCTATGAGTGAGAATATGTGGTGTTTGGTTTTTTGTTCTTGCGATAGTTTACTGAGAATGATGATTTCCAATTTCATCCATGTCCCTACAAAGGACATGAACTCATCATTTTTTATGGCTGCATAGTATTCCATGGTGTATATGTGCCACATTTTCTTAATCCAGTCTATCATTGTTGGACATTTGGGTTGGTTCCAAGTCTTTGCTATTGTGAATAATGCCGCAATAAACATACGTGTGCATGTGTCTTTATAGCAGCAAGATTTATAGTCCTTTGGGTATATACCCAGTAATGGGATGGCTGGGTCAAATGGTATTTCTAGTTCTAGATCCCTGAGGAATCGCCACACTGACTTCCACAATGGTTGAACTTGTTTACAGTCCCACCAACAGTGTAAAAGTGTTATAATGCCATTTCAGTTAGCTTGCCTTCTCATATTTAGTTCTTCCTTTCCCCCCACATCCTTTCTCCCCTCTCTTTTCCTCCTCCTGCTCTTTCTCCTCCCCTTCCTCCTCCCCCTATTTAAATTCCTCTACAACCTTCATAAGAGAACTCAGAATAAATGAGCCCACCGCTCTAGCAGTTGATGCTACACTTGCAATCTCCCTTCCTCTTTCTCATGAAGTTCAAAATCAAGGTGTTAGCAAGGTTGGTTCCTTCTGGGGGCTGTGTTCCTTCTGGGCCCTATTCTATGCCTCCCACAGTTTGGAGGTTTGCTGGCAATCTTTGGTGTTCCTTAGCTTGTAGGCATCTGCCTTCATTTTCACGTGGCCTTTTTTCTGTGTGTGTACCTGTGTCCAAATTTCCCCTTTTTATAAGAACACCAGTCATATTATAATACAGTCCTCCACTCCAGTATGACTTTATTTTAGCTTACCTAATTACATTTTAAATCAGCCTGTTTCTAAGGAAAGTCACATTTTAGGGTATCAGGATGAGGGCTTCAATATATTAATTTCCAGGGGGTCACAATTCAACCCATAACCCTCTCTTTGAAAGTTTTACTCCGTAGGTCTGATATGGCATCTAACAGACACCATTTGTAACAAATACACCTGCACATTTTGATGCAGGGGGCCATCAGCTATCCACTCTTTGAAAACCACTGAAAAGAGTTTACCAGCCATACCTCCCTGAATGTGCCTGATGTCTTCTGAAAACCACTGAAAAGACTGGGAAACAAAAGCTCACTAATTAGTTTTTAGGGTGACAATTCTTTCCTGGAGGTGGTTGTAATTCTGTTCCCTCACCCCGTCCACCCCACCAGAAGGGATTTGCACTAACATTTCCTTTATTGTCATATATATTGTTTAGAAAAACAAAACTGGAGGGGCTATCAATGCAGAAAAACCCGGGCTCAAATCATGTGACTTTGTTAACGTATCATCTTGGACCTTTGTGAGCCTCTATTTTCACAAATATAAAATGGGATAATGTACCTCATTAGGTTGAGAATATAGGAATGTGCCTGGCGAGATACGAAGTGCTCAATATATGTTCTCTTTCCCGAGCTTGAGTCATGGCACAAACTGACATTCTCAAACTTCCAGTAAACAAGTAGGGGATGGAAAGATACATGAAAATAATTCTTAGCTATTTTTCATTTCACAAGTGACACAGGGTTATTGTGAATAGAATGTAAACTCCGTAAAGCAGGGGCTTTGTTTGGTTCACTACAAACCTTAGTACATACTTTAGTACTTAGAACCTAATGGGTACACAACAAATATTAAAATGTTAAAACAAAAAGCAGGAAATTATTCTTTAAAATTACAATGAAATGTATAGCCTTCCACCTATAATGATTGAGACTATATTTAACATAGCAATATGCAGTGAACTAAATTACCTAACATTAAGTGTTCACCGAAAAGATGATTTTAAATGTCACTATAGTGTTTCAATGTGTTCACTGTGTCAATGTGTTACATAATTCATGTAACTACTTGAGAGTACTTTTATGTCATTCCTAATGTTCACTCTGCTAAGCAATGCTTTGATATTGTTGCTAACAGTCAAGTGAGGAAGCACCTATTTGGTTTGCATGGCATAAAGATGGACTCCAACCACTGAAGTATGACAGTAATAGCTGCAGTGCCTCCTCTTATGAACCATTACAAAGAGGGGTATTTCTTTTGGGCCTAGGTTCTGAAGGAGGAATAGGTAGTGAGGCAGGGGAGGAGTGAGGAGCTTGGAATCATACTTGGAAGGATTCTGAAAATTAGTCATTGCTGAATTACAGTAAGCATTGCTTTATTAATTAGTAACTCATCAAAGGTTTCCATAAAGAATGTGATAAACTCATAGGAAGTATATATTATGAAAATAAGATAAAATAATAAACAGCATCAAGAAAAATGCCATATCATACAAAGCATTAGCACCAGTGGAAGAAATAAAATAGATATATACACATCACAAAATGTTAGAATTAGAACACAACACTTGTTTTGAGCTTCCTGGAAACTAAGAGCACTAGGCCTCTGGGTCTCAGGGTATTTGGTGGAACACTATTTCATAGAGATTTACTGGGTGTTAACAAATTTTAAAAAGCAAACCCCAAAATGGATTACATGATCAATATGTTTGGGAAACAACAGGCTAAGAAAATACAGCAAAAATTTTTTCTGGTTGTTCCTCAGAGCCTTTCCTATTCTAGTGTGCATTCTGAATCTTCAAAAAAGGGTCACAGAGTATATACAATCTTTTCAAAGCTTATGTGACACCGAACGTTTTTATTGAATGCCACAAAGGGCTAGTGTTGCATGGAATACTCTTTAATACTGGATTTTGGGATACCCAAAGCCAGATTGCAATGTTATTGTAGCAACTAGTTGTCACTCAGTTGTAGTTTTCCTAGACATCATGTATTACTCTAACTATATCTGTGTCTGTATCTACTTGTCTTTATAGTTGTACATATACATACACACACGCGCATGCACACACACACACAAACACTATCTTATTTTATTATACGTATTCCCTGTGAGTCATTTTGAGTCTTTTGTGGAATGGATTAATTAATTACTAATATGATTAAGGAATGTTTATTATTTTTGAATTTTAACAAAAGGACCTACTCACACACATTCTGATACTGTGATGCTCTTTCTTCAACTGTGTCAGTATATTTTTCTATTTTGTATTATCTTTTCCATTATAGTTCCATGGTTACTTATTCTAATCATGCTCTCAGTGAATTGTTAGCGACATTTCTCCTTACATAGTGATGGGTCAAAGCAGTTCCCTAGGCATATCTTGTATGTGCCTGGTGTATGGGAGTAACATTGATTGATTGCCCCTCAGTTCCAGAACCTAGACTGAGTTTTTCTTCATCAAAGTATCATTTGGATTAGTTACTTACTTAAAATGCAACTCTTCCAAGCAGAATTTGTGTTTTTAATGTTAACTTTTATGAAAGACAGGAGAGACCATTGAAATTGGCAAGAGGTGAGTTTTCAGAAATTTTGCAAAACTTTTTCAAGGGATGGGTGGGCACTTGGTTCCATGAACAGAATCTTCTTTTCCATTAGCTAACAGATTGAGTCGGTTTATTTTAATAAAGGGGATTTTTTTTCCTGGGTTTGGAGGGCATATGGCAGCATCAAAACCAGGGACCAGTCAAACAGAGAATTGGCCCACTAGCCCAACTGGCCTCTGCCTAATTTTGTAACAGGATATTGCTCTTGAATTACAGGTAATGGTCTTCATATGTGACTATTCTTGTCAATTCAGAAATATGTGTTGAGTCCCAAATCTCAAATCTACACTAGAGCCTATTCTAGAGACTAGGGGATATGGAAATTATCAGGACCCTGTCTGTACCCTCTAGGAGTATATATCACATTTAAGCAATTTAAGAAATATCTGTGACATGAAGAAATATTTGTGTTCAAATAGCATATGCTAGAACCTGATGGTCACATTTGGAGAGTCAAGAATGTATGTTCCTCACCCGAATGTTTTCTTTTCTGACATGTACCTGTGTTTTGCTGTTCCTTTAACCTGGAATTCCTTTCCCCCAGATATTTACATCTGATACTTCCCATCCTCAGATCTTAACTCAAATGTCACATTCCCAGAGATGCCTTCCCCGATCTATCCCAATCCATTACTCTTGGTCATATCATCAATGCCAAATTTATTTCTTCATAATACTTATCAACACATGATATTAACCTACTTAACCTATCACTGCTGGTTTTTTATCATCTCTAACTAGAATGTTAACTGTGGGGAGACAACAGCCTTGTCTACTTTGAATATCACATTTTAGGCACTCAATAAATATTAGTGAAAATTCTTCAACTAAAAGAGAAACAAAGAAGAAAACATGGCAGTATTTATCCAGCTCTGACCAGGTAGAAAATCATTCATTTCGGTGACAGAAATATTCTAGTCACCAGAGAATTGATCTTTATTATAAAGGCACAGATGGTTCATTACTCCTCATCATTTTCTGGATGAAACAAATCTTATCTCAATTTCCTTTTGTTCCAAGTCCAAGCTAGGCAAACAAGTGCAGTCTAAAGTGTCAGCTTCCCAGGTATGCTGATTTCCAATCTACTCTAGAAAGCAGAAAGTATGTCTGGCCAGGTGCGGTGGCTCACGCCTGTTATCCCAGCACTTTGGGAGGCCGAAGTGGGCAGTTCAAGACCAGCCTGGCCAATATGGAAAAACCCTGTCTCTACTAAAAATACAAAGACTAGCCAGGTGTGGTGGTGTCTGTCTGTAATCCTAGTTACTCAGGAGGCTGAGGTGGGAGAATTGCTTGAACCCAGGAGGTGGAGGTTGCAGTAAGCTGAGATCATGCCACTGCATTCCAGCCTGAGTGACAGAGTGAGACCCTGTTTCAAAAAAAAAAAAAAAAAAAGGAGGAAGGAAGAAATTATATCTCAGGAAGTTGAGTGTTTGACCTATAAAGTTGAGAATAAGCTGTTGAAGCACACAAAAAGAAATTATCCTGGAAAGCCTCCAAATGATCAGCACATTTTCTTAGCACTCATCTCCAAGAGTAGTGTGTCTTCTCCAAGTTTAGTAATATCTAAATCAAGAACAAAAAATATGAAAATGCCTAGTTTGATACTAAATATAATACTTTTAAACAGTGCTTTGTGATAAAATGTCTGTCACTTTGAGAAATGTCTCAGCCTGTACTGTCCAAGGTTTCAAAATGACTCACAGGGAAGCTAAAGGCAGTCTATCTAGAGATTAAAAATCACCACCTGATATTAACTTATTTAATTTGTATCTATGGTTTTCTGCAATCTTGAACTAGAATGACTCCATAATACCAACTTTACTTATGTACTTAATAGGTATATTTCCACAGATAGATAAAAATACTAGCTCTTTAAAATGCATAAGTCACAAAAACTATGTTTTGATAAATTTGAAAAGACAAGAATAATACCAGTGTTTATAATCTGAACCATTACTATTAAGACCATAAGGATGTAACGTAATCTCTTTCAACGTGATTTTGGAAGGAATCTTCAATTACTAGGTTATAACTGGTTCAATGGCTTAATTATTTCTGCCAACCCAGTTATCATACAAACCCTACTATTTCTGCACAGTTGGATAGTTTTTGTTCACTTAAGATGGAACTATTTGATTTCATTTTAGACCCTGGGTATTAGTCAACATTAGACACATTATGTATACCTTTTGTGGGCATAGATAAATATTTCTCTCATGTATTTTAACTGTTAGAGGTATGAAACAGTTTTAAAAATTACACCTTCGCAAGTTAAATGTTTAATTATAGAATCTGATTGATGTGCCATGCATTATGCATTTGCTATTATCAATAGCACTACAATGATAATTTTTCACTTTAAATACGGTAATTTTTAATATCATCTGTAAATAATTGCTATTCAAACTAAAAGTACTTTCAGGTTAGCCCTGAAATTCAAGTCAAAGAAAGTACATTTTCCAATTTCCCACTGTAAACATAGTCAATTGAAGTAATCACAGCTTGTTAAGAAGATTAAGGCTGTTTAATATCATTTAGGATTCTTAAAATACCAATTTCACAATCTTCTGTTACTTTACATAAATTGTACCAGATTTATAAGGATTTTAGACAGGCTAATTAATGCCTTTAGAAGTCTTTCCTCAAATTTTATTTATTTTTAAAGGACCTGTTTCATTTCTTACAATGAGAAGGTACTGGTCTTGAAAATAAAATACATAACTTATCAATAAATTCCTCATAGAGAGTAAAAAAAGTCTCCTCTCTCACTGCCCATATTCAATAACAAAAATGTTCCCCTCCATTCTAAATAATCTTTCTCTTTCTTCATCCTCACCCTGACTCATAACAAGCTAAAAAAAGGTACCTACGTTTGAAGTTTATGTATATGTCTCAGCTCTGGAATATGAGATTTATGAGTTCAAAAGAAAAGTCCAGAAACCAATTTTGAGAATTGCTGAGTCTGAAGACATAAACATTTGGTGCCATGCCTAAAAATAATTATCTATGTTTAATTCCAAAAATAGACTTGCAGTGTCTGCCAATATTTTGAAAACTGAAAGAGAAAGAGGGTGTTTTTTTTTTACTGTTTTGCATGAAACTTGGCTCTTCTGTATGCCTCACAGAGACCAGGTAATGTTTCTATGCATGTATGAATAAGTAGATTGGAAATTCAAAGTCTGCTTTTTGGCTTATGTGAATATTACCAGTGGCACCTAATTTCCATGCCCATCTTAGAGTATAGCTGCTTTTACAGCAGGATTGGGCCACTGTCCATTATTTTACTGCTGGTTTACTTTTTGTAAAAACTAATGTCAGAATGCATACAGTTTTTCCTAAGAACATGTAGATTTTATAAATATATAATTGTCCATTTATACTACAAGTGCAATTAAAAGAGAATTTTATGTTTTGAATTTTTGTTTTGATTTAAAAATCACCACAAGCCTTAGGACCAAAAATAACAGTAACCTACTCTAACTGCTGCCTGTGGGGTGGGGGAGGAGAACTATATGCAACTGAATTTATAGACACAAATCCTAAGACTGTGTTAAATCTATTCAAAGCATTTTTATGATGATACATCTTATGGCAAATCTTAGTTATTCACTGGGCTTTCTCTTCAGGATATAACTGCAATCTGCTATTTAAGGAAGCTAGAATTATAACCTTTATTTCAAGGTTCTTGGGGGCAGGAGGTAAAGAGGAGAAAGGATGTGAGGGGTAGGGAGATAGACTCATAGTTAATTCTCATTTCCTGGGTTCAAGACGGTGCCTCCCCTTTCTTTCACTGTATCTGGTTTCCTGGAGTACACAACTTTCCTCACTTACTTCTACGGAGAATAAACTTGCTATCACTATGTTGGCTGGGTGGGGAGATCTAGGCCTTTAACTGCTTCTTATTAGATTTCTGAACAATACTCTAGTTTTCAGTCTCATCATTAACCTATGTACTCATAGGCATATAATGTCTAATTTCTGAGCATTTGGGGGATCTGCACCTTTAATAAGCTCACCTCACACATGCTTCATCTTCTGCAGGCATTTAGGCTTCCTTTTCCTCTGCTCTGCTAAGTCCTTAGCACTTGACCATCTGCTTTCCATTTCCCATCATTTTACTGATATCATTTCTCTACTCTTATTAACTCTCTTCTTTGTCCTTTCTGGGTTTGTTCTTGTACAACCAATTTAATGAAGTTGCAGGAGAGAGTAGAGATAAATGCATGTGTTCCGTATGTCGTATTTCTTCCTGTTCTATTCACGACAGAGAGCAAAAATACCTGTAATAAGCTTATGTAATCTTGAAAGCAGTTATGAAATTGTGCTGCCAATCTTCCATCCCAATTTTTCAAAGCGTCCTTTCGTGATCTTATTTATCCATTCTCTAAACATTTTATGATGACATTGACTTTAGTTTTAATACATTAGAGATTTTCATACATCAAATATATATTGAATAACTGATATATATGAGGCCTAGGTTAGGTGCTAAAAGGATGCTCTCAGACTTGTATGTATCATTCATTCTGTCTCCATTGGAGTCATCTGTCATGCACATATAAATTCAAGACACTTCCCACTAGCTCTTAGCTTTAATTTCCCTTGGGAATTTCTTTTCATACTGCAGGTGGTCTCATGAACTTTTTGTTACACTAGGTATAATGGCTATTTTTTTGAAATAAAAATCAGGATTTACTGTCTAATGGTCTTAAAAATAGTTTGTTTTATGACTTGTGTATTTATTTTAATGAAAATACAAAAATAAAATCACCTTTAGTAATAGTTTAATTTAATAAACGTTTTTGAATTCTAAGTCAATGTTAAGGTAAGTTGTAATGGTAAAGCTCTCTCTGTCTCGGAGGAATTTTGTATTAAGTATATGGTTAAAACATTTTCTATGTTGAAAGAGTACATCAGAAAAAGGAAATCAGAGCTGTTCTAGAATATACCAGGAGTATGATGGGATGCAGTAATACCATGGCAAGGTTAACCAGATAATGGAAATATTTCAGTAAATGAACACTTTTCTCAGTGTATTTATATTTTATTTCAACAGATAAGTAAACAGATTCATCCTCCCAGGCTTATAATCATGGAAGGCAAGCTGTGAAACTACTCACTGAAAAATAAAAAATTCCACCAACTTATCTCCTTAGCTTTAGGGTTACAAGTATAAATAATTCAAAAGAATCTCCAATTAACATGCCCTAAAGCCACTTTAATGCAAACAAGAAGAAATACTGAATTAATTTCCTTTACCCTTTAAAGAGGGAAACAATTTATGTTCTTTCTGCCATGAGTAATTCACATTGACTTGGTTGTATTAAATTCAAGGTCCAGATATTTCAATATTTTTCCAATTTCTAATGGCTTTGAGCTCTTGGAGGTGGCTACAGCTCTAGCCATGTGTCTCAATAACTTACAGCATTGATTCAGCATGTTTTAAGTAAATACATAAAGCTCAAGGCAAAAATACTGAGCAATTTTCTCATACTTTTCTAGTCCCTAGACCACAGATTTGTAAAGTAGAACCTAATAAAGTAATAATATTACTTTATCGTTCTGTTTTCTATCCTCGAACTCCATCACTTTGATGTGATATTAATATATGGAAAATGTAGCTGTAAGAATAAAAAAATAAAGAATGACTTGGCTTTCTTTATAATAGATGCTGTTCATATGAACTAATGAGTTGGGAGAGAGATGCCAATAAATACTGTTTTTGTGCCATTACAATTAACAGCAAGTTTTGTAGTTTTTCTTTAAAAAGTTACCATATTACTTTAAATGCAGGAGCTGCATGTGTGTACTTAATGCGACAGAATTACAATCTTCTGCACCTATGTAAATTTGTGTTTTATGTAGACGCAGAGAGAGGAGAGAGAAGAAAGCCACTAGGTATAAAACTGGTAGAGTTTTATGAATGTTGGACTCACATCCATGTTCCTGATACAAATCATTTCCATGAGTATTTTGTGATATTTGGAGAAATATTATATTTTTATATTTTTTCATGAGATTTCTATCTGGTTAAACAGGAACTCTAAATTTAAGGGCAAATATCACATAACTAAGAGAGGAACATTAGCTCCAGAAAGACTATCATGAAGCCTATAATAGAGCCAAGAACTGAGATCCAGCTTAGTGGGACCATTCTAAATGATGGTTCTATTCATTCGAAATGATGAAGATTCCTCCCCAAGCATTTGCCTGTACTTTTCATGTAAGTTGATTGAGAAAATGCAAATTTCATAAGCACTCTTAATTCTGTTCTAAATCAATCTTTGATCATACTGTACCTATAAGCCTTTAAAAATTGCAGCAAATATGTACAGGCTAAATAATATTTATTCAGTCAACATGGACTATACAAATATACACTACTTGTGCTTTTGCAATTAATTACCGTAGCCCATCAGGGTCACTTACTGATCGGTTTGTAATCGTGATTTAGATTAGTTGGATTTACCAAGAAAACTCCAAATTCCTTTTTTTTTTTTTTAGTTTGAGGACAGTATTTTCCCTGCCATTGAGTTATAAATATAATCCCTCTCATCTCCAGAGAGCACCTGTTAAATTGTGTACCACTAAGGGAGTAAAATACACACAATAATTTTAAAGGTGTACTGCCATGGTTTTCCTGCCATTGTCAAACAAAGGAGAGGAAACTTGAACCCTCTTGTGATCAGGCCTTTTTCTGCTCTCTCTACCACAATTCTAAGGAAGAAGGAGCTGCTAATTTGATTACTCCAAGCCTGAGATACTAATTAACAATGGACAGAGTTATACTTTTTAAAAAGTTATATCTTCTGCAAACTTTTTCTTGCATTTCTTACTTTGAAGAAGTCAGAAGAGACAGGCAAGGCTTGTATTCTCAAGACAGACCATTCATATTCATGTGATTCACATTCTCTCTCTTTCTCTTACCCACTCACTCTTCCTTCTTTCTCCCAGAAATGAGCAAATGCATATTCCTCAAATATTAATTCAGGAGAGGTTGTCTCCTCCTTTCTTGCTTGCTAAATTTACTCTTAATTTCCTTTTTCTCTCTCTCCCTTCCTTCCTTTCTTCCTTGCTCTATTTTAAAGGTCCAGGTTAGTATTCTGCTTTGCATTCTCATGCGTAATTTTTTTTTTATCGATTACTTTCAGTGGCAAAAACTGCAGTTACTTTTGCACCAACCTAATAGTTTAGACTTTAACTGGAGTTTAGCTGGTTTCTACCAAAGAAGACACTGTAGCATAATGAAAGGAATATGTATTTAGAAGTAATCCAAATTTTGGATTAGCTGAGTAAAATTGAAAATAATAACTTTGAGCTTGGTCTTTCCATCTGAGAAATGGAGATAGTATTTTTAATAAAAGTCCTATGACTGCTAAATAAGTCAATATGTATGAAGACAACACCATCGTGAACAGGATTGTTATTAAACTCACTATTTCTCTGTGTTGAGTAATAAGTACATTATATATACATAATCTCATTAGTTTCATTTACAGCATAGGAAAATAAGACTAAAAAAACTTCAATATTTTGTGTAAGTTAGCATGGCAAATGAGGGGCAGAGTTAGGATTTGAACCCGTTTGACATATTCTAAAGCCTAGACTCTCAACTGCTATCTGCTATGGCCTCCTACATGTTCCTTCTTTTGATAAAACTGGTTTCTTTCATTCTGTTCATGTACAATGTACATATGAACTGGACTTAGAAAAAAATTGTGTATCTTCCTATAGTTTTGGGTATCTAAAGATTCTTGTCTATATATATACATACACATGCATATACTGAATGTTGATTTTAATCATGTAAAGTATGCATCCATATATCAACTAGATCTGCATTGATCAATACAGTAGCTTCCAGTTATAAGTAGCTACTTAAATTTAAGATAATTAAAATTAAATAAAATTTAAAAATCAAACCCTCAGTCACACTAGCCACATTTCAAGTACTCAAAAGCCACATGAGGTTAGTACCTACCATACTGAATAGCACAGACATAGGACAGTTCCATCATTGCAGAAAGTTTTACTGACAGCACTGAACCAGATACATTTCAATGAGAATGTGAATAAATTTGTTTATCAAGGAATTTGTCTATAACAAATCCTTTGTCATAGTAGAGAAAGCACTTACTTTGCAAATTCTCATACTGGATCCTTACACACACATACACACTCAATTATGCAGACCAAATATACAGAGAACTAAAATTTATCTGTAATTTTTTCATGGTCACTCTGAATCTGAAACTGTATGCAAAGTTTTGCCCTGTGCAATGACATTTGTAAGCAAAGCATAGCAAACACATTCTTATGTTATTTCTTACCCACTTCAACAGATTCTACTCTTGGACACTTCAAAATACATGCCTTCAAAGCTAAGTAAACATTAGTCATCCTCATTAAATGAAAGTTCCTAGAGAGTTCAATTTGTTGGAGAATCTTCAACAAAGGAGGATGGAAGTAGAGTTATTTTAGGAACCCCTGTGTTTTTCTAGAAAAAAAATTAACAAGGCAGGATAGATGGTATTCTGATGTATTGAGCCAATCTTCAGAAATAGTCCATGCAGCCACAAAAATACAGAAAATGAAAAGCCAGAGTGATCAAACAATTTCAAGGAAATAAACAGATAAGCACAAAAATTGAAATAAGCCAGCATGCCTTTCTTCTGCCTGGTTTTCTGATTATCTATTTGGCAACTAGTGATAGAATAGTGACTTATTAAGAAGCACACACATTTTTCCTGGATCCTTTTTTTTCTCTTTAAAAGAAGCAGAGGACATTTGTATAATAAACATTTATCTTCCCTTTCTTCTTCTCTATTAGTCAATAAATGTAAAATTATTATCTAGCTCAGTTTATAAGTGGTCACTTATGAAATACTTAATAAAAATAAATATCTCTAGGAATCACCAGACATCATAAATATTCTCAGTGGTTATATATTTATTTTAAACATTTTATGTTAGTACTGGATTCATTTACCTCTGAAAAAATGGCTTTTATAAACTTACACTCCACACAGTATGGTGAATTTGCTAGATGGAAAAAATGGCAATCCTTTAGCTTGCATTATTTGCAATTAAAGTACGCAGTGTTCCCTAATTCAATCCTTAATTTTATATTTTAAAAGAACAGACCAAGCTTTACTTTTAGACATACATCTTAAATGTGCTCAGAAGACACAGGAGGATTTTTTGACTTATATCTTAGAAGATATGAGGAAATTAATCAAAAAAACATATTTTCGTACTTGAACAAAACTTTGAAGTATTAGATAGGAGGATACAATTTTAATATTGGAGTAGAGAGAAAGTAAGAGCTATCGAAATAAGTTTCAAAAATTATGTCAGCATCTTTCATAGTAAATCTAAACTTTGCTTGAGTAAGAAATTCTTTATACTTTCATGCAGAAAAGCAATGGAACAAAATTGCTGATGGACCATGACATTCTCTTTGCCTGAACAAAGAGACAGCTGATAATAGTGAAAGTTGTACAGGTATTCAAGGCAGTCATTCCCAATCATTTGTCAACCTCAATTTCCAAGGATGTTGTGTCAGTTTGCAAAGTCTTGTCTACGCTTGAAAATACACTAAAGGATTCTTCTGTCTACCCGAAGAAAATTTGTTCAATTCCAACTATTGAATTCCATTATCTTTAGAGAAAAATCTTAGAATGTGTTTCAGAAAAGTCCCTCAGGGAGCTTTTCCAACTCCATATGAATGACAATACAAAGATGGTACTATAGGTCCATCTGGCCCATTTTCTCATTTTCTTTCCCATTAGCCTGTAGAATTTACTAAGAGCCCACAGAGGTATAGCTCTATAATAGGGGAATACTAAGAAAATAGTGTCATCTACTAATGTAGCTATTTTATATATGAAGGAAACAGAAAAGCTGTAAGGTATAATTGTCCAAATGTAAGTGTAAATTCATTCTCTGCAAGTAGAGCCAATGGTACCCACATGCTCTAGTCTCTTTTGGCAATGTGATGCTAGAGTAAAAAAGATACTAATCACAGAATGGAAACAAATCAGCTTATTTCCCAATCTTTCTATAAAATGTAATTTAATTATAAACACACAGTAAGTATATATTCCAAAACTCTAAAAAATGGTGTTTAAATGTGAGCACCAGAGGGATTAAATGACATGTTCTGTACATCCTTCTTGTTTTTTTAAGGACATGGGGAATTTTAAAAGTGAAGAGATCCTCTTTCTTCTACAGGAAATGTCATAATTCTTCTCATGGTTTATTGGCCATAAACAAGGCAGGGATATCCTGAGAGTGGCTGATATTGCTGCTTCTCTATTATCAGGGCCAGGACGCTACCTGATCAAGATACCCTCAAAAGCCAGAAAATAATTTCAGAGGTGGGTTATATAGCTATGATATCTAACAATAACATTCTCCTTTAGAATTTCCCATTTCATATAGAAAAATAAAATACAGAGAGGTCAAAAGTTTGCACTTGAAAGAACAGGACATAGTAGAAGGGAAAAGTGCTGGGTAAAGTGTATCTTATAAATTACTGGAGGAAAATATGGGCAGTTGGCGATGATTGTGGGAGTTTAAAGAATCAATGATTAGAAGTCAAGAGGTAAAAATGTTGCGCACATAGCAGTGATAAATTGAAATCTATGCTCATTTGCACATGGGAATTAGAACCTTTATATTTTAAAAAAAGCATTCATTGTGGTGCTTAAATCACATTTTTTGAGCTGGAAGAGCAAGTGAATATTTTCTTTTCACGTATTGATTGGTTCAATTTAATCAAACAACTGGGAGGCCACAATAAATTCAGTAAAAAAAAAATGTTAGTCAATGGTTGTGCATGTGTCTTTGTGTGTGTGTGTGAACTGAATCGATGGAAGTGTCTAATCCATTACATCAACATGGGTTATGGCAGCATATAAAATACGCAGGACCAGAACTCATCATAGAAACACTCTTCATAGTCACAGTATTGATTTCAATTATGATATCTTTCTTGCTAATGCATTCTGTGCACCTGTCGGTTGGCAGAGAAAACAGACTTAAATCAAACTGAAAGCCATACCTGCAGCAAAAAAAGGCTTCGTGTAGCCCAGAGAAAGAAGAAAGAAGCAAACACTGAGCTATGAGAGTCACTCAGAGAAATGTGCTCAATGGCATGGAGTTTTAAATTGCCCATAAAAAATGAACACATTAGCCATCTTTTGCTCTTTTGGCGCTTCTGCAATTGACATTACCCCTGTCTGGTGTGTTAAGACTGGGAGAACTAAGCTGGAAAATGTGATAGCAAATCCTTAACTCAAGCAGCAGTATATGGGACAGGCTGTTAAACTGTCATGTTAGTGGAATGCATAAATGCCAACATTATTTTAGAATGATTTATTACATCCACAACAGTCAAAATAAATAAATGTGGCCTCATAGTCCACAACCCATGGATAGCTTTTCTAATTCAGGATTTTGCAGATGACATTTTCAACTAGGATAAAATTTTGGACATTTTAAAAACAAAAGACAGAATTTTGTTGGGATTTTCTGAAGTTCTAAGCATATTATTTCAATGATTCTGGGAGGAGTAGTTGTTAGTAAAAAGGTGCTATCAAATAGTTAAATGAAGAAAGAGTAGAAAAAAGAATGTGTAGCATAACTCACTTATATATCCATCTCTACAGAAAGAGCAATTGCAATGGCTGGTTGCATTGTAAAATGTCTTCAATCTGATTGTCGTGTTGACAACATAACCATCACTACAGATAAACTCCCACTGACCATAAATTGCAAATGAAGCAAAACTATTTGAGTTGAGAATGCAATCCAAAAATTATATCTATTTAAATATTCGTTTTTTGAGAATTTATGGAATACAGTACATTATCTATTGGGATTTTTTTTCCCCTAAATACAGCAAGGACTTCCACTGGCAGCAATATTTCTTAGAACTAAAATGGCTCATTTATGATCATTATTGAAGTCACTATATTTTATAGTTTGTCACTTTTAAAATAAAACACCACTTATTCAAATAAATGGATCCGTAAGTTAGAAATTTCCCATCATATAAAAGAAAAAAGATATCGGGTGATATTCAGGTGGTATTTTAAACTTTATTCTCTTGCACACATGAAATTTCAATTTACATGCCAACATCCTTCACATTATATAAACTAAACAGAAAATGGCATAAAAAACTGTAATGCCCTTGTTTTGCATCAATGAGAAAAGCAAGGAATAGACATTTATTAATGTAGTTACACAAATCATCAGTGCTGATGTCAATAAATTCATGATAAAATATATAATATGTAATATACTAAATGTATACATATAAATAATACTACATATTATATACTGTATATATACTATATGTGAATTGATTGAGTGGTGTATTATTTTTATGTAGTTTATTTTTTAAGTCACAACACCTTACTTGGAATGAACTTCTGAAATAAGAAATTCTAGTAAAATTAATTAGGTAATTTATCCTTTAAGTTAAACACCAAATAGAAATTAAATAGTTCCTGTGCCTATTGGGGTTAATACACTGTTAAAATATTTCTAAAGAATTTTTCAAGTTGTGGAAATAAAGACAACTGAAATCAAGATTCACAAAAAAAAGAAAAAGAAAATATTTGATAAGTTTGTGCATGTTTTCTAAACATAGCACTCCTGTTCATACCCTTATGCATGACTGTTTTCACAGTTTTCTCTATAAGAGCAAACACCACCATAGAAAAGACACTTTTTGAAGAGAGTCTTGGAAGTCTTATTTTTTTCTGAAATAATTTCTTCATATTTTTCTTCTTCTAATGTCCTTATTTCCCCATAGTTTATATTGTCTCCTTTATTGCCTTGATGTCCAAAATAGCCTTCACATTCTGACTCCCATAAAAGATATTTGGTGACTTATAATGGGTCTTGGTCCGGAAGACCCCTTCTAACATTTTAGCTGTCAGTTATTGAGAAAGTATATGACTTCATGAAATAGGAACTGCTTTTAAAGTGCAGGATCAACAACCGCAAACATAATATGACCACAAAAACTGGGGTATATTATTTTGAGATAATTGTTTGCAGAAATAAAGTACCTAGGTTTGAAAAACTAGAATAATTATCTATTATAAGAATTAAGATGTCCTAAGGACATAATTTGGAAAAAGAGGAGGGAGATATATTCTTAAAATGGTCTAAAATATAGATTAAACATAAAGTCTAATTTGGAAAGGGACAGAGATGAAGATCAAGTTATAGATTTGTAGATGTAGATTTGAAGACTAGGGTCTGGATTCTAATTCTAATATCATAATTATATTATATTATAAATATATATAATTCTAATATAACATTATCAAATAATACCAAATATAGTATCAAATATCAAATGTATCAAATAATATCAAACAATAATATAGTAATACAATAACTCTATTATACAGTTCCTACATGGAATTAAGAATTTAATCTTGAATTTCTAATTTTTTTTTTTTAGTTATGGAAATTTGGATAGAATCTGTAAAAGAAAAATGAGGTCCCTAAGCTAGTTAAGTATGCACTTACGAAGTGGACCATGCCCTCCAGTGACTTGATATAACACACTATCTAGTAATCTTGGCCAGTCTGCTTCCTAGAAAACCAGTTCTGTCCACATCACCAAAACCAAGCCTGTTCTGAAGTGGAAAAGTCACATGTTCTCCACGATAAAGAACAGACGTGACAAAGCCATGGGCTCTAATAATTTTGTATCATCTCGCAGCCCAATATCCCGTGCCACAACCTACCTTCTATAAATAGATTTCTGCTCTGGACTTTGAGTGGACTTTGAGACCCTGATATTCTAATGTTTAACTATATTCTCCACCATGAAGGACAAAGCTGAAGAAGCCATGGCTTCTAAGAATTTTGTACAATCTCACAGCCCAATGTCTCATGCCACAACCTACCTCCTATAACTGGATTTCTGCCCTGGGCATTGGGTGAAGGCCATGAGACCCTGATATGCTAATGTTTCACTATTCCCTGCCTGGAATTTAAAGTTCTTCCTGAGGCTCCATTCCATAGCAAATAGCCCATTTGCCACTTCGGACACAAGAATAAGGATTCTACTTCTGAGTGCCACTTATTTCAAATTTTCTGAGACTACAATTTGCACGTTAGCTTGGATAACCTGAAACTTGTCTTCACTAGTGACCATTTGCCAGAAATTCTAATCATTTAGTCCTTTAAATATTAACACATGCAGGCAGACACCCAGTTTTCAGGCAGCATTTGCAGCCGGATTAGCTTTTGCAGAACCAGGACAACTTGACCCAGTGAATATCATTCCTTAGTGGCCCTATCCTGTTAACTATTGCCTGACAATTCTCTAAATTCAACTGAAGTTAAGAAGTATTTGTGGATGTCTTTTTGTGCCAGGCAGGCACCCATGTAGGCCCTAGAAAGATATAATTCTTGCTTTCAAAAAGCTTAATATTCAGAAAAACTAACTAGTGGCTTTCTGCATACTTGCTCTTTCTTTAGCCTGCATAAAAAATGGGGCTTCTTGTTCAGTTATACTCTTTTATATTTCAAAATGATGGATATGCTTGCCTTATTCCTTATTTTAGAGGTTCTTTTTTAAGGTCTCATAAATAGCAAGAATAATGCCAAGTAAAATTTCATATTATTGCTGTCAAATTGTCAATACATTTATTTCTCTTGTTGGAAGCAATGTGAATACATATTCCTTAAATTATAATTTTCCTACAGAATGCCTGTCACATAGATCTTTTATCAAGATTATATTAAGGTTCTGTTTTGGCAAATCAGTTTAACTTCTTTCACAAAGCTATCATGAAACATAGTCTAGATATGTGGCTTTTCTAGCTGTGAATTCGTAGGTTTATACCCTTCATAGTTAGTTATGCATGTTGTAGAACAGCATTTACAAAGTATGTTCTATTGAACGTGGAGCTGCTACATAGTCTGTGCAAAGAGATTTTCACAGACAAATTATATTGTGAAATGCTACATACTATGTTTTCCTCTTGGAGATTCATAACAAAGATTAAAATATTAAAAATTCTAAGTATGGTCAGTCTGCTGTATCCATGAGTTCTATATAGGCTGATTCAACCAGCTACAGATCATATTTTTAAAATTCCAGAAAATATTACTTTCTGGATGACATGAACTAGGATGGTTACATGTATACTGAGCCTGCACAAAGTTTTTTTCTGGTCAGTATTATTCCATACACAGTGCAGTATAACAACAACTTACATAGAGTTTACATTGTATAAGGTATTATATGTAATCTAGAGATTACTTTAAGTTTACAGGAGGATGTATGTATGTTATATGCCAATACTATGCCATTTCATATAAGGGACTAGAGAGTCTGGGATTTTGGTATCTCTGGGAGCCCTGGAACCAATTCCCTGTGGATACTGAGGGATGACTGTAGTCCTTTGGAAAAGAAACTGGTTGAACTTTAACACAACATTTTCCAAACTCTTTTAACCATAAGTCCTTTAAAAAGTATAATACTGGCTTTCAGAACAGGTTAACCATTTAAAATCATCTTGTTTGTCCGTTATCACACAAAAGCAAGTTCTATGAGAAAATAAGACTCCTGGGTACCAGGAGCACACAGTAGGATGTCATATAAACAGATCCAAATGAAGAATGAAATGCTGCTATGGATATTTTTTTAGAAGTAGTGTTATTTGGATTTATTTAGAAATGTTTTTGACTAAAGGCTCTGAATATGGCTTAAAAAGAGTTGAAGTTTTCAGATTTTTCAGATCAACTTTAAAAAGGATGCCTTTATTGCTAACTTACTCATTTGGTGTGTTGGTTACAAGTTCATTTCTCATATGGGTCAGTTTGCATTGTTCCAATCTACAAAGAACCTACATTCTAGAGCTCTGATCTATCAAATCACCAGATATATCAGAAATGCCTACCATCGGTCTCCAGAAAAATTGAGGTGTAGATGCCACTAAGTCCATGCCAGATCTGTATCTCCATTGCAAAACAAGTAAGCAAAACAACCAAGTAACACCTCCACCCCAAAGGAAAAAAACCCAACCAAAAATTCTGGGTCAAATAAAGATGTCAATCAAATATGTAATTACAGTTAGTAGGAATAAATTCAAGAGATCCATTGTATAGCATGGTGACTATAGTTAATGACAATATATTGCATTCCTCAAAAATGCAAAGATAGGCCGGATGCGGTGGCTCACGCCTGTAATCCCAGCACTTTGGGAGGCCGAGGCGGGTGGATCTCGAGGTCAGGAGATCGAAACCATCCTCGCTAACACGGTGAAACCCCGTCTCTACTAAAAATAGAAAGAATTAGCCGGGCGTGGTGGCGGGCGCCTGTAAGGTCCCGGCTACTTGGAGGCTGAGGCAGGAGAATGGCGTGAACCCAGGAGGCGGAGCTTGCAGTGAGCGGAGATGGCGCCACTGCAGTCCAGCCTGGGCGACAGAGCGAGAACCCGTCTAAAAAAAAAAAAAAAAATGCAAAGATAGAGGAGATTAAGTGTTCTCACCACAAAAATGATAACTGTGAGGTAATGAATGTTAATTAGCTAAATTTAATTATTACACATGTATGTATACTTCAAATCATCATGTTTTACGCAATAAATATATAATAATACATTTGCTACTCCTAATTGGAAGTAGAGGGAAGGTGTTGGGATCCGATTTAAAAAAAGCATATGATTCGGTGGTTCATAAATAATCAGGCAAGTTTAGAAATTACTGGTAATAAAGGGAGATATTGAACTTTCCAATTACTTGTCAAATTTAAAATTATAGACACTGAATTGCAACTGAATTGCAGCTATTTTTAGACAAAAGACAAAACTAAGATATTTAATGCTTTACTTTTACAACATATAAAAGATGAAGAAATGCTGTGAGTAGATCCCTGATCATTCTTCTAGATTCAGAAAGTGTTTTCATTACCTCAATTTCATTTCACATTCACTGATATACCAAGTTTATCCATGACTTTAAGATATATACTTGCTTCTTTCCAACAGGAGATACTAATTTCTGTTTTTAGATTTCCTTCAGAGTAAGTTAATATTTTAGCTAAAGCACTTCCACCTCTGAATATTCCAGTCTAAATCCATTTTGAAAAACTAGCCCTCACAACATTCATCAGAAAATTGTATTTGTATTACCTTTTGTGAGATGTGCTATGGGTTTAGAGATATGTTATGAATCCTACTCATAAGGAAAAATCCAGAAGCATGAATATATTCATTTTACAAATAAAAAAATTACAGAACAAAGGAAGATAAAAATATACACCTGAACATTTTTCTCATTTGATTAATTATTCAACTGTAACATTTGTAGAAGAAATATTTCCCATTCAGTAATTCTGAATTCACTTCAACTGTGATAAAAATGTGGCAAATGTGAGGAGGCACTGAATATTTCTTTTTAAATATTGCTGTAACTTGGTATAAGTGTAATTTAAATAGTGCATGAAAATAAATGGCATTTTCAGGTATTATATGACATTGTTCCCATAAAATTCCAGTCTAAGTCATAAATCACAACTTTTGAATCGAATACCTATATGTGCTAATGCATTTCTAACAAATAACTCTTTTTTACTACAAAAAACCCATTGGCATACAGAATTTTATAATCAGAGGTTCCCAGCTGCTCACCTTAAATTAAAACTTGACTTAGTTAGGTAAAGGCAAAATAAAAAAAAAAGTCAGCATTACCTTAGGTTTTATTTTAACTGAGTCACATTTCGAATCTAATAAAAATTAGGCATTTGTTTCTTAGTCTGAATCACAGGCAATTCCTAGGATAATTGAGCCTGTTTGATTTGGTTTAATAAATATTTGGATGATTCCAAATGCGCACAAAACACTGAATAAAATGAGAGATGAATAAGATCAATCTCCACAGTTAAGGCGCTAAAACATCTAGAAATGAAGGTAAGTCAAATACACAAACAGCTTTATATTCAAGTCATGCCACAGTAAGTTTCCAAAATCAAGATATGAAGAGGGGGCGATTACATACAGCTTTAAGGATGGTAGCATTCACTGGGGAGAGATAAGCGAGATGGTACTCTAGGGGAACAGCTGGAGTTTACCTAGTTAGGCAGAGGAATGAAATCATTATATATTTCTAAAGAACAAGAATAGTCCTATTTCAAGATACAGTCATGACTTGAAAAGGAGAAGAATCACCTGAAAAGGAGAATAGAAAATAAACTGAGGCCTGAGAGCCTTCTAAATTGAGGGACTTGCACTCAGTTAGGCAAGCAACCACTGTGGACTACTGAAGGATCCTTAAAAGAAGAGAGATGGTATGTCCATTTGTGCGTCTGTAACAAAATACCTGAGATGGGGTAATTTATTTAAAAAATTTTGTTTTCTTACAGTTCTGGAGGCTGAGAAGTCCAAGATCAAGGCTCCAGCAGGTTCAGTTGCCTGGTAAGGCCTGCCCTCTGCTTCTAAGATTCTGCCATCTCACATCCTCTGGAGGGGAGGAATGCTGTGGTCTCACATGGAAGAAGGCATAAGGGCAAGAGAACCAAACACTGTGTGAAGCCTCTTTTACAATGGCCTAAATCTCATTCACAAGGGGAGAAGCCCTTATAACCTAATCACTTCTTAAAGGCCCCACATCTTAACAGAGTTACACTGGCCATTAAGTTTCATCATCCAAATTTGCAGGGGGGCATTTGAAACCACAGCAACAAATCAATGTTTTGTTTCATAAAGATTAAGTAGATGCTTATCAGGCTGAATGGGATGGAAGAAAAGAAGATGGAAACAAAAAGACTAGTTTAATCACCAAAGAAATAATCTAGGCAGGAGATGAGGAGAGCAAAAACTATGACAGTGGTTATGGAAACAGAGAGTGGGAGACAAAGGGAGGGATGCTGGAAACTTCATAGAGCTGAAATCTTTAAGAACTGCCTGTACATTGCCTATGGAAATAAAGAGAGAAAAAAGACAAATATGGCCATACTTTTAAAAAATTTGGATGCATATTGAAATACCATTAACCAAAATATGGAAGTCAAGAGTATTTAGCCCCCAAAATAAGATAATGGGTTTTGTAGTAGATATTTTGAGTTTGGTGTGGCAATGATAGTAAAGATGACAAGTAATTATATTGACTGGGTCGATGTGTAAGTGTGGAAGTTCATCTACTTTCAGGTAATAGCTGTAATCACTGGGATAGATGATACTATACAATCAGACTATACGAAATAAATAAGGCAGAATTTTTTTTTTTTTTTTTTTTTTGAGACGGAGTCTCGCTCTGTAGCCCAGGCTGGAGTGCAGTGGTGCCATCTCGGCTCACTGCAAGCTCTGCCTCCCGGGTTCACGCCATTCTCCTGCCTCAGCCTCTCGAGTAGCTGGGACTACAGGTGCCCGCCACCACGCCCAGTTAATTTTTTGTATTTTTAGTAGAGACGGGGTTTCACCGTGTTAGCCAGGATGGTCTTGATCTCCTGACCTCGTGATTCGCCCGCCTCGGCCTCCCAAAGTGCTGGGATTACAGGCGTGAGCCACCACACCTGGCCCAGAATTTTTTATTGTTACATAATAGATGTACATTTATAAGGGTACATGTAATATTTTGATACATTCATATAATATATAATGATTATATAATATATAATGATCAGGATAACTGGGATATCCATCATCACCACAAATATTTACCTTTTCTTTATGTGGGAATATTTGGAGAATTCTCTTACAGCTGTTTCGAATAGCTGTAAAATAGATTATGATTCACTGAAGTCACCCTACTGAGCTATCAAACACTATGTCTTATTCCTTCTAACTGTATTTTTGTACCCATTTTTCCTCTCTTTATCTTTCCTTCCCCATACCCTTCCTGGCCTCTGGTAACCACCGATTTACTTTCTATCTTCATGAAATATAGCTTTTAATCCCTATGAAAATATTAATGACATTCTTCACAAAGATAGAATGAAGTCCTAAAATTTGTATGGAATCACTAAACACCCCAAATGGCGAAAGCAGTCCTGAAAAAACAAAAAGAACAAAGCCTGAGGCATCACACTACCGGAATCGAAATATACTACAAAGCTATAGTACAAAAACAGCAACATAAAAACAGACACATAGACCAATGGAACAGAATAGAGAACCCAGAAATAAAACCACACATTTGCAACCAACTCATTTTTGACAAAAGCACCAAGAACATACCTTGAAGAAAGGACAGTCTTCAATACAAGGTGCTGGGAAGACTAGATATCCATATGCACAGGAATAAAACTAGAGTCCTATTTCTCACCATATACAAAAGTCAAATCAAAATAGATTAAGGATGTGAAGTTTTGGATGTCTATATTTGAAGGAGGTGAAAGAAGAGCAGGAAAGGGGGCTAGTAAATGAGAAACTGATTAGCAAGAAACAAATACAACACTTAGGTATTAATTTAACATTGTTACTATTAAAGGGTATAACATGTTATTGTGAGATTTTTAAAATTATAATTACAATGATTTATTATGTTCTTGGATGGTAACGCTGAATATTTAAAGAATATTTACAAATGTCAAGTTTCTTCAAATTACTATATATGTTAAATGCAACAGAAATAAAAATACCAATAGAACTTTTCTAACAATTTGATAAAATTGTAATAGATTGTATGAGAATTGTAAAAAAATTCTTCCTAAACATAATGTCAATACAGTCTAAAGGAAAAGGCCAAATAGTTTTAAATGCAGTGAAAATTAAAATTTCTTAATGAGAGAAAATATACTAAAAATTATGTAGATTGAAACACTAACAAATATTTCAATAAATATAATGAACAAAATATAAATACCCTTTATATATAAAGCATTCTTATAAATCAACAATTTTAAAATTCCTTAAATAGAAATATGAGCAAAACACACAAGCAAGCAATGTGAAAACCTCATGAAAATTATAAAGCTGACCATAAGCAGGGAAATATACTCAATTTTACTAGTAGTGCAAAAAATAAAAATAGAAATAATGAGATTCCTTTTGAAACTTGTTAAATTGAAATGATGTTAAAATGAAAATTCCATAAGACTGAAACAAATGGCCATTTTGAATTTCAAAATTTGTACGTGTTCACAATGGACAATCACCAAAATCAGTCATCTCTCCAGTATGGCAATCATTGTCACTCTGAAAATTGATGCTAAATGAATCTCCATGAATGACTTCATGTTGTATCTACATAACACCAGAAGTTCCTCCAAAATTTAAAAGCATAAACGTATTAAATCTTAAATGGCTTATTCTCACAATCCAGCCAAGGCCACAGAAAGATTTGGTCCACAGGAATGCATTCTGAATATATCTCATTGCAGATTTAAAAACGTGTATCCAAAATAATTTCATCAACCTGCAAGGTAAAATCCAGAATTTAAATAGTATGAGAGTGGTTGTTTCAGGTTCTACCCTCTGGGTCTGGAAAGCTCAGCTACATCTCTAGCCTATCTGAAGTGTACCAATTTACTCTTCAAGACCCATCTAGTACCTCTGTGAAGATTTCCCTGTATTTCTCTCCTCCTACTTCTGGTAGAGTAGAAATGTCTTCCCAGTCTCTTATATATACCTCCATTACAGTATGTTGCATACAATGCACGTCTGCTATATTAATTATCACTTGCATGCTTTTTTCTCTTACCAGGTAGAGTCTTTCTTAAACATAGGATTTTTTTTAATTTCTCTGGTTCAAAGGCATAAGAAGAGAAATAGAACACATCATTGAGGAAGGGTCGGAAGAAAAAGAGAGAGAGAAAGAAAAAAGAAAGAAAGAAAAAGGAAAGAAAGAAAGAAAAAGGAAAGAAGGAAAGAAAGAAAGAAAGAGAAAGAAAGAGAAAGAAAGAAAGGAAGAGAAAGAGAAAGAAAGAAAGAGAGGAAACTGCATATTATGATCCAGTGCATCCCTTGGATCCATCCCTTGGATGCATTTGTCCAAAGGTCCTTCCAGGGCTGAAAGAATGCAGGGGTATCCAGGAGGAGTGTAGTTAGTTAATCAATGGCTTTTATCAGGAATAGGCAATTTAAAGTGCAATTGACCTTAGTAAGTACTAAGCCAATTTTTCGTACAATTTTAGAACTAGGTAGGGTTTTAATATTTGTATAGTTTTCAGGTATATGTATCAGTCAGCTTGTAGGTAGGCTGCAGATCTAATCTCAGTATCAGTTTGTGGAAAATTTCTAACCCATTGGATTATTATGAAGATTTAATGAAATAATCGATCTAAAGAGCTTGGCAAAGTGTCTGGCACATACTAAGCACTCAATAAATCAAGAGCCATTATTATTATATGATATATGCCTTCCAATATACAGATCAGAAACTTGAAGCTCTGATAATGTATGCAAATCCAATAGGAGCTGGCAGAACAAGAAGTAAAATCCAGACATCCCCAGTGGTTCTCAAGCTATCTTTAAACATTATTAGGCTTTTGGTTCTGTTTTACTAAATTCCATGGACCATGGTCCCCTATTATTTAGGGGAGATAGAGCAGCTGCTCAAGGAAAGAAAAAGGTTGAACTTCTTTTTGCTATTTTCCTCTAATTTTTTCATTCCATCTGACCCAGCTATAATTTATGTCTCATTTTAAAATAAGAATGGTAAATTACACAATTAGTTGTCCTTCTCTAAAATGGAAATGCAGAATCTATATTGTTCCATTCTCCCCTTCTATGTGGCTGGTATGTATTCTTTAACAATAAAATCAATGTTCTCTTTTTTCCTATGTTAAACACTAAATATTTAAACTACATACACAAGTAACACTTGAAACTCAGCAATTAAAAAAAAAAGTATAAAATGACTCCTAAAAGACTGTTTAGAATCCCTCTAGTTAACAGCCACATACTATGTAATGAAGTTGCAAACAGATTTTCCACCAGAGGGCTTTTGCTTTGGTTACTATCCTTTTGGGGATTCCAGTGTGAGCAACATGAATGCCTAGCTTGCCATATGTCTGATAGTCAAAGGAAGGTTCAGGAAAGATGGCAGCAAAGAAGCCATAACATCTACAGGATACTGAAATGCAAACTTGCCCTTTCCACAATTTAGCAAAAAGCCACAACACTTTGATGAATAATACGTGATTTATTAATTATCCAGAGTAATTAGGGCTTTATTATTTATCTAGAATAAATATATAAATAAATAGTCATTCATAAATAGATAGATCATCAGATCGATAGATGATAGAAGCTTAATACATGTAGTCATATCCTAATGATTCCATCTAATTACAAATTACAGAGCAACATATTGGCTTTGAAAAAAGATGAATCCTTTATTTTTGGAGCCAGATACTCACCTAAAGAGGAGTTCCTACCTTTTATAATTATCTAGTGTGAACTATCTTTGCACAATATTTTGAAAGGTAGGCACCAAATCACTGCAGGAATACTTGTATTTTATGACTTTGGAAGGCAGTTCTACCTCCATTTTTAGAAAGCTCTCAGTGTGCACTTACTCAACGCACACTGGGGCCTGTAGGGAAGGGACGAAGTGGGGGAGAGCATCAAGACAAATAGCTAATGCATGCAGGTTTAAAACCTAGGTGATGGGTTGATAGGTGTAACAAAGTACCATGGCACTCATATACCTTTGTAACACGCCCGCATGATCTGCACATGTATCCCAGAACTTAAAGTTTAAAAAAAAAATTGAATATCCAATTACAAAATGGGCAAAAGATTTGAATGGAAATTTCTCAAAAGAAGACATACAAATGGCAAACATGCATTTGAAAATGTGCTAACATCATGGATCATCAGATAAATGCAAATCAAAACTATAATAAAATATCATCTCACCCCAGTTAAAATGGCTTTTATCCAAAAGTCAGGAGCTAACAAATGCCAGAGAGGATGTGGAAAAAAGGCAACCCTCATACACTGTTGGTTGGAATGTAAATTGGTACAACCACTATGGTGAACAGTTTGAGGTTTTTCAAAAACTGAAAATAGAGCTACCATAAAATCCAGCAATCTCACTTTCGGGTATGTATCTAAAAGAAAGGAAATCAGTATATCAAAGGGATATTTGCCCTCCTATGTTTATCACAGCACTGTTCACAATAGTTAAGATTTGGAAGCAACCTAAGTGTTCATTAACAGATGAAAGGATGGAGGAAATGTGGTACCTCTGCACAGTGAAGTACTATTCACCATAAAAAAGAATGAGAGTCTGTCATTTGCCACAACACGGATGGAACTGGAAGTCATTATGTTAAGTGATATAAGCCAGACACAGAAAGAGAAACTATGCATGTTTTTACTCATTTGTGAGATCTAAAAATCTGAAGAATTAAACTCATGGACATAGAGAATAGAGAAACAGTGGTCACCAGTGGTTGGAATGGGTCATAGGGTGTACAGGGAAGGATATGCAGATTGTTGACGGGCACAAAACAAAATTAGAAAGAATGAATAAGACCTAGTATTTGGTAGCACATCAGGGGGACTGTAGTCAATAATAATTTAATTATGCATCTTAAAATAACTAAGAGTATAATTGGATTGTTTGTAACACAAAAGATAAATGCTTGAGGGAATGAATACCCAATTTTCCATGATGTGATTATTATGCATTGCATGCCTGTACCAAAGTATCTCATGTACCCCATAAGTATATACAACTACTATGTATCCAGAAAAAATAAAATTGTTTTTTAAAGTTTCTATGTTGATTCAAGGTAGATTTCTCATTTATAGAAAAGTTAACTTGCTAGTGTTGAGAAACAGTAATGCCTATAAAGAAACTAGAATTAGACATCAGGCCTTAACCAAGTTTGGAATCCCACACCAAGAGAGAGTTATTATTAATCTAAGTCATTCGTGTCATTAATCTAAGCCATCTATGACAGGAACCGTGCTTTTCTAGGGCTTCTACAGATTATGCTCTCATGTAGAACAACACTTACTAACTCCTTCACCATGCATACACAGAAATGTGTAGAGTCCTATATTTACTTACATGATTTGTAGGGAAATGTGGTTTCTTTTTTTTAGAAAAAAATAAGAAGCGAAGTATTATTTTACCTTGGGAACTGTATTTTCAACATGCAACATTCAATATATATTCCTAAATTTATTTTGGATCATGAGGCTGTTTTAACCATGAGAAAATCTTAAGTTTTACCTAAAACTCTCTACAGTAATTAAACCTAGAAATGTTTATTTCTGCTGATGAAAATATATTTTTATGCTGAAAAGAAGTTTGATATATTTGATATGCTCAGACCAGTAATTGAGTTTGGATCAGCATATTAATCTTTATTATTCAAGTTTCTAGAATAACTGCAGCTAGAAATGTGTTTAATGTGCTTATGGTAAGTGATTTGCAACAAGAATTATTGAAAACGTAGAATAAAAGTAGAAGAAAGAAAAGCATTGTACAATCATGCACTTTACAAAGAAGTTTCCTTAAATTAATGGGCCTTAAGAATTTTTTCTGGACTGAAGTAGGTTGATTGAGTAATCAAATTCCACAGACTAATGGAAATAATAAACCTCCTAAAGCCCAACCTTGCAAAAAAAACCCACTTGAGTTTTATTGGAGAAAATTTTATAGCAATGCTTAATGAGATGGCAAGCATGCATGAATAATTATTTTTACTTACTGTTCTCATTAAAGGAAAAAATGAGTTATCATTCTTTTAGTCAGAAGTAAAAATTCTTCCCCTATCATTACCATTAACTTGACTTATTTTGTATTTTTTAAAACTCCATTTAAATTCTTCCTTGAAGTGATAGAAGAAATAGACAATTTTAATCAGAGAAAGGGGAACCATTTTTCCTTTGGTCAAACAATTATCTTAAGTTTTCAACAAAAGTGTTGCAAATATTCAGATAGAAGGGGCAGCGTTTGGGTATCACAATTATTATCCTTCACTCTGGTACTCATTCTCAGACATGAAAAACCTGTTTATAAAGGCAAGAAAATGTTTTATTACTGACACCAAAAGGACTGAAAATTATCAAAAAGTGAATAAAACAGTCCCTGTCCTCATGGGTCTTAACAATGAGTGGTTAAGAAGGAAAGGGATTGGATTTCTGGATGTTAGTCACATCCTTCTGAGTTCCTGCAACATAAGTGACTTATGCCACTATTTTCAAAATATGCACAGAGAGACTTCTGCTTCCAGGAAGATAAAGTGGATGTAGCTTTCCTTATTTCTGCCAAGTACAGTTACTAATACTATACAGTGTTTACAAAAGAAACATACGAAGTCTTTCAAAGTTGAAGAACAGGCTGACTGGCTAGAGAATTTAGCACAGTGGTGAGTTTCCTTGGTTTTCTTTTTGCCTCAGATATCCCAGACTTGGAGCTTAAGAAGTAGGCAATACAGGACATCAACAGGTGCAGACAAAGAAGCCCGAACAAGTCAGCCTTTTCTAGTGAAAGGACCAGGAAAGGGGCAGTTTTGCAGGACAGAAAACTTTTAGACTTTAATAACTCTACTCCAGCTAAACACCACAGAAATATCTGTGTCCCCATCCCCGCTCATGATGGCTGAATGGGCAGGGAAGACTTCTACCTTCCAGAGGCTATAACAAAGCACCCTAACCCCTCACCAGAGCTATGTTATAGAAGAGAAGACAAAGCAGGATCTGGACTTTTTATCCCATGCCAGCCACAGGGACAGCCTGCACTTATGCCCTATCTGGCAGTAATACGGCACGCTTCCCACTCCCTATTCAGGGGTTGCCAGAGGAGGACTAGTGGACAGAGAGGACTTTCACAGCTACCCAGTGATAATGAGGCCACTTCCACCTTGGTGTGGATCTCCATCAGTTGGGGACCTGCAAATCCTCCCACCCCAGCAGTCACAAGACGCCCTCACCATCAGGTGTCAACATAGGCTAAGTGGGGAACGTGTTCTTCGCCTCCACCTGGCAATCACAAGGTGTTCTCCCCTTTCTGTAAGGGTACATTCAAATTTAAAAAAGAAAAAAAATTAATTTTCCTTAATGTAAAATGGAAAAAGACTTTTCCTCCCCCTACCCTTTGCTTAGAACATTTACTTTAGAAAACCACTGTGAATTCTTTCTCTGCCCCCTATGATGAATATAAATCTTTCTGAAAGCTAAATAGGCCTCAGGTCAGTTTTTAAACTCAGGAACCTTTTTTTTCCCAAGAACCCAGAAGCTATCTTTGAAATGTAATCATCAAAGAAGATAGTTCCCTTATCTCTCAGCTTCTAGAGAAGGGTAGGAACCTAACTTCCTCAGGGTAGTTGCAATATGCCTCCTTTTGTAAAGATATGAGAAGTCTATTTTTCCTTTGGATAAAGACAATTAGTAAACGTAGACTGTCACTCTAATTATCAGGTAAATTTAAGATAAACTGTGTGACAAATTTCAAGTCCTCTTATTTGAGGATTAGTTGTCATTTATCCTGAAAACATGTAGGTAATGGATCATACCTGCCTGACTACACGAAAGGGTAGAATTTCTTTCTCTCTTTGCAATCTCTTTAGCTGATTGTCTGTGGTGGGCATCACATTCTGATTTAGTGCTTATTCAAAAATAGAACTGTTTTCTTTCTCTTCTGTCTTTGTGGAGAGGTTTTCTGAATTGGCAGAAAATTTTACTTTTAATTATATTTCCCCAAGATTTCAAAGGAAAGCAAGAGTAGCTCTATTAATAACAGGTAGAATTCAGAGTGAAAAAAAACTATTACACATAGGGAGGAATATTACGTGATAATTAAAGGGTCAGTCCTTCAAGAAGACATAGCAATCCTACATATGTACGTACCAAACAAAGCTGCAAATTGTATACCTGGAATTGTACTCTCTGGAGAAGTACATGAAAGAATACTGGACCAAGGGTTAGGAGATCTTGATTCTTACATGTTCTACCACTAAATAGCTATGTGACGTTGGCCAATTTGCTTAACTTCCTTGAGCCTCAGTTTCTCTATTTTCTATAAAATATGAAATATGAAGATCATGCAGTTTAATATGTTATAGAAATTGATAATTTTCAGAAGCACAAACTTTTATAGTCACATTTCATAAAATATATTTTTATGTTATGAAAGAATATTTGCAGTGGTCTATACAAAGATCATTATGTAAATGGAATGAAGGTTAAAAATCATACTAACACTTTTTTTTGTTTGTTTTTTGAGATGGACTCTCACTCTGTCTCTAGGCTGGAGGGCAGTGGTGTGATCTTGGCTCACTGCAACCTCTGCCTCCCGGGTTCAAGTGATTCTCCTGCCTCAGTCTCCTGAGTAGCTGGGACTACAGGCACGCATCACTATGCCTAGCTAATTTGTGTATTCTTTGGTAGAGACGGGGTTTTGCCATGTTGGCCAGGATGGTCTCGATCTCTTAACCTCGTGATCTGCCCCCCTTGGCCTCCCAAAATGCTGGGATTACAGTTAGGAACCATGGTTGAGAGAATTTGGCACACATTATTTCTACTCTAAGCCAACATTTCTCTAACCTTGAGTCATGAGTCATATTGTAACATAAAATTCAGTTAAATGAGAGCAATCATATGAAAATATATAGTATATTTACTACATATAAGAATATATAGTATATATAGTACAAAATATATAATAGTATCAGAAAATATTACCCTATTAAGAACTATAGAAATGATTTTCTTCAACTCTTACTTTATACCAATAAGGAAATTAAGGACAGAGAGTTTGAGTTACACAGTGAGTAGTAATAGTACAAGATGTGGAAATCCAGGTCTTCTGGATTTAATTATGCCTATACAGTGGTTATTAAGCACACAGCCAAATCATATTGTAGATTGGCCATTAATTTACAGAGTAACTTTAATGGACAGTCTCAATTTCTCTACACTTAAAAAATATAAACAAAGAAAACTAGCATTTGGAGAATATAATAAAGGTTTTGTAAGCTACCTAAGTGCTAAAAGGTAAGCAACAAGTATTTTCAGAGCAGTTATCAAACCTAAACTTCCTCATGTTTCAATTTGCTAAAAAAAAAAATATATATATTATTTTCTTCAATAAACAGGTGGGAAAGACAAGGCAGAGAAAAATTAATGGATGTTTTCAAGGCATTATAGTACATATATTGATTTTCATGTGGTATTAGAACAGAAACACATTTCTTTTATTAGAGTACAGTTTCATTAAATCTTAAAAGTACACTGTAGGATATTGACAGGTGCCCAGTGGGAAAGTCCATCAACAAGCATTTATTGACCACTTAACTCTGCAGGGCAGTGTACTAAACACAATGAGACCTCACAAAAGAAATGGAAGGCATGACCCTTGACTTGTGGATGTTAAAAACAAAGGCTGCTGCATACCAATTATTTTAGAATTTATGATAATCTGTCATTTTAGATGAGTGAGAAAGCATTCTTATTTCTTTCTCTCAATCCAGAGGTAAATATATCCCTAGGTATTCTCAGCAGTAAGCTAAATGATTCCTCTGGCATTGTATTTTTGTAACCATGTTTTAGTAGTTTCTGTCTGGAAATTAAATGCATGTTAAATGAAAAAAAGTCTTTTCTCAGATTTGAATGACAAGGTTAAGATGGTAGGAGTTAAAACCTCAGGGTCTGGAAACAGGCTCACCTGGGGCAAATGCCATTACCACCACCTTAACCTGCGGCCTGGGGCAACCTAACTTCCCTTCCTGGTCTCAGGTCTCAGTTTCATTTGTAAAATGGGGATCACAATAGTCTAGCCTCATAATGAGACAGCTAAGTGTAAGCGGGTCCCCGGAAAAACTCCAACCAGCCTACACACTGGGAAGAATGTGCACGGGGGTGGAGCCACAGAAGTTCCTCCATTTCCAGCGGGGAAGAGCCTGGCCCTTCCTCTTCCTGGGTGGAACCTGGGATTCAGTCTGTGAAGTGGGAAGCGTACTAGTCGGACTCTTGTTCAGGAGAGAGTCCTTTTTTTCCCTGTTTTTCCCTTTTGCCCAACAAATTCCATTTTTCCTCACCCTTCAAGGTGTCTGTGAGCCTAATATTTCATGGCCGTGTGACAAGGACCCCCGTCTTTAGCTGAACTAAGGAGAAAGTCCTACAACAGTAACATAATTATGTGAATTAAATTCTATTATCTTTAAGTGCTTGGCATGTTTCCTAGTACATAATAGTTGCTAGGTAAAATTTTAGTAATTTTTAACATTAATATTAACAATGCTACCATTATTATTTCTAAAACTCATCAGAATATATGAAAGAGCATTTATATTTAATGCTATTTCCACTGTATTGTTGGAATATAGCAATGAAATGGTATTAAAATGGTAACTAAAATGTGCACAAAGGTTGCCCCTAACCACGCTCTCTCAACTATTTCTTAATATACAATATCACATTTTTCAGAAAAATAGACTACTTTTAGGGCACTTGATTTATCTTCCTAGATGAAAGATAGACACATATGTATTTATTTCATATCTGGTGCAAAGAATATATCATCATGACACTCAATGAAGAAAAATCTTATAGTTCTTAGCAACTGATAGCTTTTAGAGGCACTTTAAATCCCATGAGAAGGTTCACTTCCATCATATCCATCTTTTAACTTATGTATAAAGGTGCCATAACATCTGTCCTTTTACTGAAAAAAAAAATTTGCTTTTGGCTAGAAGATAAAGTTTTCAGAAGGCTCTCACTCAAACAACCATTTTTTAAGCAACCAATAGAAATACCAAATTTTTTAAAATTTAACTTTTAAGTTCAGGGGTACATGTGCAGATTTGTTATATAGGTAAAAACTTGTGTCATGGGGGTTTGTTGTACAGATTATTTCATCACCCAGGTATTAAGCCCAGTACGCATTAGTTATTTTTCCTGATCCTCTCCCTGTTTCCACCCTCCACCCTACAATAGGCCCCAGTGTGTGTTGCTCCTGTCTATGTGTCCATGTGTTCTCATCAAGAAATACCAAATCTAATACATAAATCCATGTAACACCTAAATTTACTAGAGTTCCTCATTTACTAGAGTTCCTTTGTTACTTAGTAAATGATACTTATTCCTCCCAATTTTATTTCAAAATAGTTGTGAAAGTAGATTTATGTACAGTCTCAAGGAAATTATGTTTTCCTTTCTTCTCTTTTTACCCTTCCTTCCTTCCTTCCCTCCCTCTCTCGCTCTCTCTCTCTCTCTTTCTTTTTGATCTTACATTATTCCTAGCACACTTAAAATTATTTCGCTATTTCTAGGCGTATAGTAACATCTGTACAGGTATTATAGTAGTCCCTACTCGGAATGGCTTTTGACTTCTGCCCTCTCCTCTAGTGATTGAAATCTTATCCTCCTGTAGAGAAATGCTGTATCAGCATGGAAAGACAGAGTCAGACTTTCTAGGCTTGAAACCCTGCTCTACTATTTATTAGCTGAATATCCTGGGGCAAGTAACTGAACCTCTCTGTTACTTTTTTTTATAAAGTAGGGATACTGTTGGGACTTTAAAAATATGATGTATGTAAAGCACTTAGTAGAGTGTCTAGCACTTGTAATGCACTCAATCAGCCCTAGCTATTATTTTATTATTACGACTATTCAAGATATAACTCACACATCAGGTCTCCCATAAAACTTTTACTGACATGCTTCAGTGGAATAAACATTCATCTTTGACTTAGCTTCACATGAAATTCTATGATGGCTTTCCAACTTTTAGCAAGCTCTTTAACTTTGCAATTCTATTTCCTGATCTTGAGGTAATAATAACTAAATGTGATCATATTTGCAATGTGTTCTCTCTATGAGAGGCTAAAGTGAAACTTCTGCTGCTGCTCCTAGATACAACTGCAAATTCTTGTGAAGATTTCTAACTATCCTGTGCTTTGTAACTTATTATGTGTGTCACAAAAGACAAAGCAATAGCTTTTATTGTGGAAACTACACACTCTTAAGGCGGTCTGTGAATCTGCAGAAATTGTTTGCAAAACATCATGTACATGTCCAAATATACACAAATATATTTCTGAGGGAATGTTTCAGATCTTTGATTAGATTCTCAAAGGGATATATACCCAAAACAAAGAGATATAGACCACCGATTTGGAGACAGAGTTGTGACCACACTCCAGCAGCTGAATAGGAATTCTTGGCATTTATTTTGTAAGCTGCCCTCACCCCTTGCTTCATTTTTCTATTTTTATTTTCTTAATGCTCATATTTTTCTTCAAAAGTAAAATGCATTTCATCCTGCCAATGCCAAAACATAGTAGCTGGTTTCATTAATGTTAGATCCTTTTTTTCTTCTTAATATGCCTGACAATTATATACACACTGCCAACTATTGATTAATTCTTTAAGAGCACATGAAGGACAAATATGTCCTTCATGCTAGACTGAATTCCAGGGGACGTAGAAGTAAGCAAGATAGGAAAGTTTTCTGCTACCCTCGTAGGTTTCCTTTCAAATGCAATAGACAGACATCAAACAAATAATTGCATTAAATAACAGGTTAATGATATAATTTCTGATAGTGCCATGAAAAAAATGAAGAAAGATAATGTGGTAAGAATGATGAAAAAGTAATGTCTGAGCAAATATGTAAAATAATTTAATGCAGCCAGCTATGAGAGTGGGAAAAGAACATTCTGGACAGAGGGTACAAGCAGCAAAGAACAAGCTTGACATGCTTGAAAAATAGAAATGCTTCATTAAAATAAAAACAAAGTAAAAGAATCTTCATTGTTTTAGGCTAATTAAAGCAGTATTATATTCTTATTTTAGAAAATGTGAAACATACAAAGAAGTATAAAAATAAAATGTATTTCAAAAAAGCCTTTTAATAATTTTGGTATTTTCCTATATTTCCTCCCAGAAATTTTAAATATATGTTTAGCAAAGGAAAAGGTCTAAAAGATGCTGCTATGTACAATTTTTATTCTGCCTTTAAATCTATTGTGAGGAATATCTTCCTGGATCATTAAAAATATTAATAAACATAATTGCTAATTGCTGCATATTATTTCATGACACAAAAGGATTAACTTTTATGTAATCAATCCCCATGGACTTTTAAGTTACTTTTAGTTTTTTTTTTGTTCTGACATAAATGCTATAATTATTATTTTTATGGAAATATTTATGTTATTATCTTTGAACAGTTGATTGGATTAGATGACTGGAAGTAGAATTCATTTTGATTTCAAATGTCCAAATAGCATAAAGCGTCTCTTAGACTTATTCAGCTCAGTGTAGATTTAGTATAAAACATGTTTAAAGAGATGTTTTTTTAACCTACGATTTTGTCTATATCAGTCATGTGTTCACATATTTATATGTCCACTGGCCTTTTTAAATAATTCATCAAGACAGAAGACCATTCCAGTCTGCAGGAGAGTAGTCCTTAAAAGAGAAAGGACTCTTTGTGATTTAAAAGATGGTCTTTAGTAAAAATAGCCTCCCAGAGACTCACTAAAATTATGACTACTAGAAGTCGCTAATTCAGAGTTCAGAGAAAACAAACAAACCTTGGTTTCTTTATAATTCAGTAACAGAAAATAATTCCATAAGTAAGATAACATTTTGGCAATGATGGATATCTCAAAATTTGTACTTACAGCTATACTTGGAGCTACCTTGATCTCCACCTGCGTTTCAGCAATACTCTTTGATCCACATGCTTATTTATTGCCTTTCTATCTTATCCTAGAGCTATTTCTGCCCAGTAGAAGAACAACATCAATAAACTACAAGATTTTATTAGGTTTATCCAACAAATGCTGATCTCTCCTGTTGGGTTTAATTTGTTGGTCTGTTATGGTTGTTCCAATACATCATTTAGTGACCTTTTCTTTTGTATATTCTAGAGCCCATGTAACATTAATCCTTTTATGTACTTATATGGGAGAATTATTGATGTGCAATTGTCATTCCTAATAATTGTGGTGTTGTTGATTAACGCATAAAAAGCAGTCACATAGGTAAGCAACCAAAGCAATACATATTAGAAGCTACAGAATGACAAATTTTATTCTTTGTCCTCTATTTACTTGGAAGACCAACCTGAGCAGGCAGTTTAACCTCTTTGCTAATAAATGATGAGGTGTCCAGGTTGTCTTTCAAGTGCTTATTTTTTCTTAGATGACAAAACAAGTATCCAATCAGGTTCATTTTAAACCACTTCACAAATACAAAGGCTATAAAAATATTGAATAGGACTTATATGTTCACTGGAGTAAAAATGCTTCCTGAAAAATATATTTTTAATTCAGGGTCATATGAAAGGAGAAAAATCTCTCTCTCCCATCCTAAGAGAAAACTACCCCTATGACCCTTCTCTTATTTTTCCCAAGAGTGAGGCCTGAGGAATAAATGTAGAGCTGCTGAAATAAAATAAATACAGTCATATAAAATTAAATTATGCACTTAATTGTCAATATAAAAATATAAAAAGATCACTGCAAAAAACTTTTCTGGACCCTGAATTATTGAAAACACACACACACCCCACAAGATTGTTAGAATTATGCTGCTCTTCCTTTAATATTATGCTCAACTTGGGCTTCTTATGTATGCCTCATTAAAAAATACCTTTTAAAGAATTTTTCCCAGTCTGTTGGTGATTAACAGATATCTCACCAGAGAGCCTTTACAGAGAGGTTTAGAAATAAATCTGAATTCCACAGCTCAATGAAAGCTGTGAACTACAACACGGAACATCTTTTACAGACATTGGGATGTTATTTTTACCCTTCTTATCTGTGAGTTCTATGGCTTGCCAACCATATACCATACCAAAGTTTATACAATGTGTATAAGTCATATCCAAGAGGAATTGCTTTTTCTTCTGAAACCTGAAAGCCTAGGCAAGCATGGTTCTGACTTTTCAAATGGTGCAGTGAATATTTCATAAGTCAAAAAAAAAAAACATTAAGTTTCAAGGCAAGAAAATCACAGGAGGATTGTTGGTCCCATACCAACTTTATTTGTATTTTGAGAAGATGCATATGAGGTTTTTTAATTCTCTAATTTAAAAATTTTACCCTCTCCAGAATTAGTCTGTTTGCATGTGTGATGCATAGCAGACCCTGACAAGAAAAGGCTTGGTTCTGGTGCTATTCTGTAAGTAGTGTTGCTTATTTGATCTCCCCAGTATTGACACCAGAGTCCTGACTCAGTCTATCAGTTAGAATGTACATAACTTCTCTTTTGTTTGGTGGTTTAGGAACCACAGAGGTGCCTAAATTTAGGACTTACCCAGGGATAAAATAAGAATTAACCTGCTTAAATGAAATAAAAATATATGACTATGGTAGAATTGTGTTTTAATTGAAAATCTAACTTTTTTTTCTTCTTGTCTTTCTAGGAGGTACTGGAAGAAGGGCATGGAAATAGTTTCCTTTACCTCCTGGAGAGATTTGGCAATTAATTTTTCCAGTCCTACAAAAGAAGGGATGTTGATTTTACTTGCCGATAGCTTGGGGTCTGAGTTGGTGAGCCATACAAGGTCTATGAAGGAAACAGAAGGGAAGAAGGTTTTTGAGGGAAGAGGAAGAAATAGAGGGAAGAAGAGAGATGAAGGGACCCAGGGAGGAGAGAGAATGAGCGAGAGAGAGAGCGTCATGAAAGGAAACAGAGAAGGAGCATTTCCTCATGTTAAAAGGAGACCAGTAGAGGTACACTGGTAGGGGAGAGTATAAATTGATCCTGAAAGCCCAAAGGAAATTGATCAAGAAGGGAAAGACTAGTGAGAGAAAAACTCAGAAAGGAACACTAAAGAAAAGATTATCTTAAGGTCTGGAAGCCAAATGATAGGGGAGTCATTCTGTACCAGCCACCAGCCCTGATTAGAGCAAGATCCTCCCTTTCCTACTTCCAAAGACTTGGTCAGTTGAGCCTCCCCTCTTGCACCAGCAACTAACATCTCATAGATTGACCACCCAGCAAAAATGAAGACTATTTATTCCACAATTTTTTTTTCAGGATGTCAGCAATATTGTGCCCCATGGACAACCCATTTTTAAGATACCCTGTTTGCCTATAAGAGCAAGAATGAGCAGTGGGCTCATCTGTACTGAGGTGGAATGGACCTGACTTGAAAAAAACTTCCGGATCCATAAATTCAGAAATTATATCGTGATAACCCCAACAAATAATAAATATGTCAGTTGTCCCATGCATAACCATATATACAAAGGATACTATACTACTCAAAGTGGACAAATGATGACTTGTAATTTTTTTTTTTTTTTTTACTTGGGAAACTTTTAGGTTGAACTGCCAAGAGAACTAATGCTTCACTCTTGAAAACTTCTCTATACCACCTGCTAAAGCTTTTCTATGTTCCATGTTGCTCCAAACTCTATTCTGATCTGTGTCGTAATGGTCGCTTTGACTTCAAACTTTTAATTCTAACTTCAGAGATATCTTAGGATCCTTCCCTAAGATACCTAGATCCACTTTAAGAACAGTGCCTTAGTCACTGTTTAACATGAATATTCAGTCTTGTGAGACAGACTCTTAAATGCTTTGTCATTACTCGTAGTTACATTCCCTCACATCAGGGTGTGGCCTGACAGAGGCACACAGGTTTAGATCTTGGTGGTAGAAACACATATTCAAACAAATTTGCACCAGAGAGTCCTACGTATTTAGCAAGCTTTATACCTAGAATTATACCTATACCTGTACATCAAACCAGCTCTGAGACAGATGAGTTTATTTCTTGAGTTTCTCACCTCTAATGAGTTTCTTACCTCTGAAAGTAAATACTGCCTTACCTTAGGGTAGCTTCTTCCTTTAGTCTCATATGCCACTTTCTCTGCAATGTGGTTGATGCTGGAGTTTTATAAATCAACTGGATATTCAGTGATACGAGCATTCCGTGAAAGCTATCTGAGCAGAATTTAGTAACCTGCTGTGGCATCATCAACAATCTTTGTGTCACCATCAGAAATCTTGGTCTGTGTGCTTAAAGATTTAATGTACCCGTATAAGATACAAGTAGGATACATGTAAATCATACATCTAGATAACCTAAAACTGACTATTCCTTAATTGCCATTATTTTTTACTGCTTAATTACTGTGTAGTTCTGGAACTATATGAGATTAAATTATTATGTAAAAAATAATTTTATATAATTCAATCCCTATATAACATGGTAATTTTAAAATAGGAATTATGTTTTATTAAAATGATAAGCATAACAAGGAAAGTCCTCTATATTATGTAAAGATGCAGAATTAGAGAATTAAAAAATATCTAAATTAGAAGGGACTTTAAAATCTTTAGGCAAAGATAAATCCCAGCTTACTCTTTTTGCAGCCATGCTTAAATTCAGCCAGGAATAGTAACATCACAAGTTTTTAAAGACACTCGTGACATTTCCATTGTATTCAAAAGAATATTTGAACTGTTACCATCTACCCTTGTGTTGAGATCCAACACTACTGCTTTGCTACATAGGAGACTTTTATTCACAAAATCTCACTATAGTCAAATCTCAAAACAAACAAATAAAAAATAGATTTGGCACATAGTCCTTTCTATACTCCTAATAAGATACCTTTAGATTTGAAATTTTAAAATGAAACTAAAGAGTTGTCTTTTATTCCTTGCTAAGTGACAAATACCCCTAGAGACAGAGGTGTACATTCCTATAATTCTTTGAGAAAAAAAATCCACCTTAATTTAAGATGACAACATATTATTCAAGAAGAGAACCATGCAATTGCCCAGTGAAGGTAATTATAGACTGCAATATAGAAAATTAATATCTGCTAAGCAATTGAGAATTTCATATGTTAAGCTGTCATAACAGTGGGTTTTGTTACAAGATGTTGTAAATTAATGGACAAACTTTGGACTTGGTGTTAAAAGGTCATAAATTAATTTTCTAATTTGGCAACCATCTTGCTGGTGACTAAGGACAAGGCACGTAATTACTTTCCTCCATCATCTATTGAAATATGAACACTCTCAGATTTTAAAAAGACAGTTTGAATTATATATTAAATAAGTCAATTTGTGTTAATACACGAAGTACAGATTAGAAAACAAAATATTCACCTGCACATGATCTATGTAGAATCTTCCTTTTAGGGTTATGTAATCTTTTTGTGCATGCTTTTTTTAAATTTCTTTTTTCCTTAAATGGATGTTGTAACGGTACTTACTTGTTTGAGTTGTTATGAGAAATAATTAAGACAATGCTTATAAATCACTTAGCAAAGTACTTGACACCTACTAGTCCTTACTGAATATTACTTTTTTTTTGTCTATGCTTACGTAGTTCTATTGGTTCCAAAACAAACTGCAGAGTTAAAAATTACAAAAGATCTATTATAGCTTCAATGACACAGAGAAGAGAAATGAGTCAGAATGGACATCCAAATTGAATTTGAATCAACAATTTCCAGCTGGTATTTTAAAATAGAAAGAAAGAAACAAATGGACAAAAAAGCCAGATTAGTGGGGTATTCTTCAACACATAACATATAAAGACAGGATATAGAAAGGCAAGTACTAACGCCTCTATTCTATTATCAGTGGTAAATTCTTTATTGGATTTTGAATCAGTTTAAGTTAACACAGTATATGTGAGAAAACTGAACTACGTTCAGAAGAAAACATTGTAAGAACTTATATAAGAAGAAATTTTAAAACAATGTAGAGCTTAAAAGTTTACATGTGAATGTTAAAAGAATCTAGATTTTTTGATGTATAGAGAATTGAAGGATAAGTTACTAAGTTATTACATATAGGGGATTTTCCAACTATTCTCTATTTCTTTAGAACACAAAATTGAAGGCCATGAACTTCAATTTTCAGTAAGAGACATCTCCTGGGAGTAAGAGCAACTAAGCCTTGATAAAGCAAATGGTAGACTAACTGTATTGACTGTGTAACAAGTAAGTTTGTACTCTAAACTTAGAAGCTTACAACACACACATTTATTCCCTATTATTTCACAGTTCCTGTGGGTTAGGAGTCTAAGCATATAGCCTAGCTGGGTTCCTGTCTCCTAAGGCTTAAATTAAGGTGTTGGCTAGAGGTACAACCCCCTGTTATCTTGCAGTCCTCTTCCTGGTTATTGGCAGAATTTAGTTTCTTGCCACTGTGAGGACTGAGACCCATTCCTGGCCAGATGGCCCTCTCCACACCATGGCAATTTGCTTCTCAAAGGCCAACAGGAGGGAGTCTCCTGCAACTTCTTGTCTCTTTCCTCTAGATCCCCTTTGAAATGGTTCATTTGGTTAGTTAAGGCCAAATGATTTTAATTCATCTTTTGATTAATTCAAAATCAACTGATTAAAGACCCTAATTACACCTGTGCAATTACTCCACTCTTTCCACACCACATAACAAAATAATGGCTGCAATATTCTATGATATTCACAGGTACTACTCACACTAAAGAAGAGAGGTTTATGCAGGACGTGTACATGAGAAAGCAGGACTTTTGGAGACCATCTTGGAATTCTGCCTATCATCCTATCTCAAGATTTGCCTATCTGACCTAAAATAATATCACTTTCTATTTAATTATTGGGTTTATCCCCAAATATGAGATAGGTTAAAATCTCATTTATTTCTCTCAAAAATATTTACAGAACATTTTCTCACGTGCCACCCCGCATGGAGGAGTCATAGCCACGTATGTAGTGTGGTTGAAGGAATGCCATATGACCACAGCTGCTTAAAAATATCTTCCCTGGTTTGCAATCAAACCTGGCATTACCTTCAACTTACTCTGTGGCATTTAGCTTTAGAAATGTACCCAATTCTTAATGAACAGATTAATCAGTTGGCTAAGATGGGTTAAAAAGGAGTAATTCAAATTCAAAGTTGATATCACTCTTTTATAGGCATTTTCAGTATGACTGGATTGACATTGCAAGCATCTATATATGTATGTCTCCTACAGTAATGAATATTACTTTTATGATTATTATTTGTTACTTAAAATGACCTACAATGGATGAAACTCTTTCTAATAGTGAGGATAATTTTCAAGATATACCACGAGCTCTCATTACAGTTCTGCTGTGAAGTAAAAAAAAAGACGAAAAAATCTGTAGCCATCAAATCATCTTTGTAATAAAATATAAAGCTAAAATGGCTCATTTGGATATTTAAACTTTATATTTACATAGATGTCATTTATGATTGATTTTGAACAGCACAGCTTTTCTATAAAGTCTCATATTTTTCGCTATGCCCTCTATTAAACAGAACTGCCAAATAGTGACAATGGTTTAAATGGTAAAACCATAAATAACGTAGGTTCCAGGAAAAAAGGGGGCACAATTGATCTGTCTATTCTAATTAGGGGTACTAATTTAATACAAAGGTATCTGTACATAAAAATATTATGTCTTAATAAAAGAAATACAATGGCTTTAAAATGCATTATTTTTAACAATATAAATCCATAAAGGCAAACTGAATTGTAAAAGTCATCTATTACAATATTTCATTCAAGGCTTGAGTCATTTCTGAAATATTCCTGTTAGCTAGTCATTCAGCCCATGTTTGCATGTCATCGGTGACTGGAAACTCACCACTTCCCGAATCATCTCACACTGAAGTTAGGCAACAGGGCATGCTATGGAAAAGCATGGGTTTTGGGAATGGGACACACTGGATTTGTATTCTAGCTCGGCCACACACACTGAGTACCTTTAGTAAGAACAGTGGTACAGCTCTTCATCTATAAAATGTGAGTGATAATCTCTTCCTGTGATAGTTTCATGTGTCAAATTGGCTAGGCTAGTTATTACTTAAACACTAGTCTAAATGGTATTGTAAAGGTATTTTACATATGTGGTTAACAACTACTGTCCTTGACTTTAAGAAGAGTGCCCTCACAATGTGGGTGGGACTTGTCTAATCAGTCTGAAGGCCTTAAGAGCAAAAACTGAGGTTTCCTAGAGAAGAAGAAATTCTGCCTCAAGGCTGCAGCATCAACTCCTGCTAAGTTTCCAGCCTGATGGCCTGACCTACAGATTTAAAACTCAAGATGACAATATCAAATCCTGGCAAAGTTTCCAGCCTGCCAGGCTGCCCTACAGGCTTTGAATTACCAGCCCCACAATTGTAAGAGCTAATTCCTTAAAACAAATATCTTCATATATGTGTATATACACAACAGCACAACACACACACACACACGCACACACTCATATATCTCACTGGTTTTGTTTCCCTGGACAACCCTGATGGATACATCACCTCTTCTGAGGATAAAAAGGCATATCACTCACAGGGATACCTCTTCTGAGTATAAAAAGGATAAATCTGACTCCCCCATAGCTCCTTTCTAAATGTTGTCTGGAAATCGTCTTCCTATAGCCCCTCCTGTTAGTCAGAATTCTAATACTGTGAATGTAATACATGATTCTAAACTAGATTTGGTACCTGTGCTGTAAATTATATGATAGGGACGGTGGACAAATTTCAAAATGGATTGTAGATTAGATAAAAGTAGAATAGATACAATTTAATAAATGTACTGTATTTATGTAAGAAGATATTTTTGATTTTAGGAAATATACATTAAAGTATTAAAGAATAAAGGGGCATGACACATGCAACTTCTCAAATGGATCTGAAAAAAATATGTTCTAACTTGAGAAATTTAAAGCAAATATAATAAAATGTTACAAACTGGTGATTCTGGAAAAAGGGGACACAGGAATTCTTTGTACTATTCTTGAAACTTTTCTGTATGTTTAAATTTATTTCTAACACAATGTTTTAAAAATGGCAAAAGAAAATGACATAAATGGGCCCAAACAAAAGTAGAGGTCTTATTACCACCTTTCTGAAAGCACCTGACCTGACTTGCTGTATGCTTTGGTTAGGTTTAAAGGCTCATAAACATAAACATGCCTGCTCCTTATACCCTGTCACATTCAAAGAGACACATTCAAAGTAGGGGCCAGAATCTGAGATGATAAGGATGGAGTCTGAAGATACAGAAACACCTAGTAATTTTTTCATCACTGAATGATTTGAATGATTTAATATTAGTTTTTAAAATGGATGTTATCTAAAAACATTTAAACTAAGTATGCCTTTTCTTTAATATACTCACTATGCATCATTTCAACATGCTTCCGAAGTTCTACCTTGCTAAAGCTTTCTCTTTAGTGAAATGAGACACAAAGATAACCCAAAAGATCCCCATTTGATGAAGTACCCCCAGAGGTCCATTTACTTTGGGATATTGTAAGGAAGTTGTCATCCAAATGTAGTACATTACTTGAATTGTAAAATGTTTCACAAAGAAAGAACTTCACTCAGAGGATTCCTATAAGAAAGTTACAATTTTCAAGTGAGCTTTTCTGCCATCTTCTCTGATGCAACTAATTGTGACCCTCTAATGGACAAAGGCCACTTAAATCCTGCTCTCTGTTTCCAGGGCAAACCCAGAATTTCCCAGATTTCTCTCTCCAAATTCCATTTCCTAGAAAGCATACATTCGCTTAGACACCCTACAATTTCAAATCAGTTAACAGAAAATTGACAAGAGAAGAATTTGCCTTCTTTCTTTTCTGTCTCAGAGTTCTTCTCTTTGGTTATATACCTGTGGATTATCTCATTTTTTTCCTAATATCGAATGCCATCCTTGATATTTGGACATCCTAATGCAGAGGCAGTTAAACCAGAAAGGCAAAACCTAAATTGGGTTAATATTCTTGCTCTGTGCCTCTTCAGAAAATACAGAGACTTAGGTAAGAATGTTTGTTACTGCTGGCGAATCTTCTCCCATTTCAGCCACTCCTGGTCCCTTGTGCCCTGAGTAAGCTATGACCAGTATTAATGCCCATGTCAAGGTAGCATGTACATCATTATTCCACATCACAGGACAATCGTGGACATCTGAACATAATACACTAGCTGTGCCCCGCTGTACATCTATCTTGGGCAAACCTGTCACCAAAGTACAGAGGAAAAGTTAAAGAACTTTGTTACTCATGGTTCCAGGGTGCAGAGAGAAACTAAAGAATGAATTCTTCTTCCATGTTTCCAGACAGTGCAATAATGCCCTGTTTGTGTAGGCCGAGGAGGATGAGCAAGAAAACGTTACCTTTGTAACTATGTCTTTTCTGCTATAGCAATGCAGTTTTGAGATTGCGTGATTATTTCAGGATTAAAATACTCCAGAACAATGTCTCTCATTTTGTTTTGTTGTTGTTGTTCTTGTTAAAGTGTTTAAATCCATTACAATACCACCATTTTTTTTCTGTCATTCACCTCTGAAATCTTTTCCAGTCTTTATTTAATTATCTTACACATAGCTGCCAAATTCAACTTTCCTCACTTATTCCTTTGCTTAGGGCAAAACAAAACGCAATAAAATAAACTTCTAATCACAAACATTCACACCCAGAATGAATTTCAAACTATTTTATCTGGGTTGTAGTTTTCTCGGGAATTTGCTACAGCTACCCTTCTAGTAACATTCCTCCTGTACTTTCATATTCACTTTCCACCTCGTTCCTGACATGTATCGCCCTCTACACATCATTCTGTGGTTTTCCACTTTGGTGCCTTTGCTGTTACCAATCTGTAGCCTGCATGTCACCTTAATCTTCACCTGACAAAATCCCACCAATCCTGAGCCCAGCTTCAACTCAATGTTTCCTCTTTTATGAACCCTTCATGAACACCACAAATGGACTTTCTTCGTATGCCAAATTTCTAGAGTAGTTCTTATATGGCTACATGATCCCCTACTCCTGGAGGTCCCAGTTTCCTTCCAGGGCATGGAGCCTAGCACAGCATCTAACAGCAGGAGCTCCAGACTCAAATCAACCAAGTTCAATTCTTGGCTCCTCCATTTCCGGCTCAGGACATGAGAAAGCTACATATTAATCTCTCGGAGCCTTAGTTTTCTCACCGATAAAATGGGGATTTTAATTGGTATTGATTCATAGACGAGGATTAAATTAGTTTCTATTATGAGAAAGTACTCAGAATAATGCCTTACAACATAGTGTCCACTATTTAAAGGTCAATATCAGAGTTATTTGTGCATACATACATCCACACAGCCACACACACAAACACATAATTCTTTGCATATAGGCACTTTAAAAATGTAGGTCAGGCAAATATCAAATAAAACTAGGTAGCTTTTGAAAATGTGCTCTTGATTTTCCGTAGCCATTCCTCTAACGCACTGATGAATCTGGGTAAACCAATCTTTGAGAGGATGATGTCTGGTTAACAAATTCTTTGGCTAAAGATAGATGCAATTTTGAACTAGATTAGAAGAGTACCACAATCTGTGATGGTATCTGAAGTAAGGAATAGAAAAGCTTATAAGGCAGACACTCAGGGTCATGCAGAAGAACCTGGTGAACCTAGAACAGAGTTTCCATGACATAACAAAGAAGATAAAACACCACCATCCAGGTTTTCAGGTAATTGCATTTATTGATTCAGGTGGTCTCATAAGAAAGTCAATTGGTAGGAAACTAGAGGTCTTACATTTTATTCTTGACCCTGTCAATGAGTCCATTTGAGTATAAGACAATTTCTAAAACTACAGTGATAATTTTTCCTGGATGTTTTTCTGATTTGTAAAATGATTTATATCAAATTACATAAGAGTATAAAATTAAATCACATTATTATGCTTTTCATCAATTGCCTTTACCAAAAGAATTAAAAGTACATGAGGTCAGGACTACATAACCACTGAATAAATATTTTTCTGTCTATTAAACTAGAACATGCTGTAGACAACACAATGTCTTTATTAGACAGTACACCGCAGTATTTGGAAAAGCAATTAGTAGATTACTTTATTCTTCAGTTGAGTGTCATCTAAATGGAGGAATAAATTTTTTAAATCCACAGTTTGGTATACAAGTCTTGAGGGATTTTTCTCTGCTGGCCTTTCTAATCTCATCTACTCACTTTGGCAGTGGTCATACTGAAGAATTCACATTTCTTTTTTTTTTTTTTTTTTGAGACGGAGTCTCGCTCTGTCGCCCAGGCTGGAGTGCAGTGGCGCGATCTCGGCTCACTGCAAGCTCCGCCTCCCGGGTTCACGCCATTCTCCTGCCTCAGCCTCCCGAGTAGCTGGGACTACAGGCGCCCGCTACCACGCCCGGCTAATTTTTTGTATTTTTAGTAGAGACGGGGTTTCACCGTGTTAGCCAGGATGGTCTCGATCTCCTAACCTCGTGATCCGCCCGCCTCGGCCTCCCAAAGTGCTGGGATTACAGGCGTGAGCCACCGCGCCCGGCCAAGAATTCACATTTCTCAGAATGCATGCTGTTCTTCCTGGACTCCCTCTCTGCATATGCATAACCTCTTTTTCTCTCCTCTTATAGCAAACTCTTACACATCCTTCAAGTTCCACTTCAGAACTATCACCTTCTCCCTTTTTCTAGATTTTTGTCAGCAGAGTTAAACATGTCCATTTCTTGTGTTTCCATAATGTCTTAATTATACCTCTATTTTCCTACTACTGTAATTACTTATATACACATCTGCCTCTTGATTTAACTGATAGGTCCCAGAGGACTGAGATATGGATTGATTCATCTCTAGGTCCATTGTTTCCAGTACAAAATAGGTCTTCAATAAATATGATTTCAGTGAGTGCCTGAATGAACTTCTGTCATTTTTCTCAATGGAACATTAAGTTTTCTATCTATATAAATTTCCTATAGATTGAATACATCTCAACTTTATATAAACTAAATCTGTTTTAATTTTCACTTAAATGTCACATTATAAACGATAACACAAATTTCCATTTCTACTTTTGAGGACACTTTCTTCTTTCATTCTAAATTCTCTCTAAAATTACTCAGAGGTTTTATGGACAGAGTAGCATTTCTCAAGCTTTATACTATGACCTTAAGTTTCACAGCAAGGCAAACTTTTCTAAACTTCAGGAATGGCTTTTGAATCAATAATTTCCCCCACCAAATGTTCTCTGCTTATCAAAAAGTATTCCCACATCCACCACAAAAGACTTTGCTAGATTATTTCCTTTTCCCCAATTTCATCAGCGTAGCCATTCATCCATTCATCCAACCATTCATGAGTCTATGCATTCATGTAGCCAACAATTGCTACTTAAGTACTGATTGTCTAACAGGCACTGAACTCAGGGCTGGAGATCTAAAGATGACAAAGGTAGAGGACTTGCCCTCACAGAGCACATAGTCCACAGAAGACAGGAAGGTCAATAACAGCAACCACAGCAAATAATAACGCAATGAGTTAAGTGCCACTAGAGAAATGTGCAAGGTGCAATGGATAAAATCCAGGCAGGAAAGCAGGGATTCTCAGATAGTTTGTAAATAAAAATCTGAAATTACTTCAAATGCTATACCTTTAAGGTTCTGAAGATACCCTGGCACTACCCCAGATCATCCTTTTCACTGAGTTCGGCAAAGTGACAGAAACAATGTCCTACCCTCTTTACGGTATCTCTCAGTTGTTCTCAATTATTGTCGGGAAGCATTTTATTTGAATACCAAAGAGCCCTTTCACCTTCAGTCAGCCTGTGGGGTGACAGAAATATGGGAGCTGAGCCAATCAGTGCTTGTATCAAGCAGCTGAAAAACTTGTAGCCCATGAGTCATGGCTCTTTTCATGTGTTTCCAGATCAGTAGGAGGAGGCCTTTGGCTGGCAGCACTAGCAATCTAGCACCTATGATGATCACCTGGGGAAAGAAAGACACTAAAGCCACCAGGAGAGCTATACTGTCCTCCCACCTCCCTAAAGTATGCATATCCCCAATGCGACCACCAGGCCATGCCTCAAAATAGTGTGAGAGCCAAAACCCACATTTTCAAAATAAGGAACAAATAAATTAAGCTCCTACCACCCACCTCCCTTATGTGCAGCTAAGGAAAATCAAACGAAATAAACAAGCAAATTAGCAGCTGGTATATGAGCTGCAGATCACGACTGAATATGTTTTGATGGCTCTGCCAACTAGTTCTTCCTGAATCGAATTTGTGCTTGTTGGGAAAATAGTAATTAGTAATCATACTACTAATATTAATATCTAATATCTATTGAAAGCTTACTGTGTACCAAATATCATGCTTACAATTTACAGGCATATCCTATTTAAGTGTTACAAAACTCATGAGTTTCTTCTATAATCCAGACTCTACAGATGAGGACTTGAGATTCAGAGAGACTAAATCATTTGCCAAAGTTTACTCAAACAGTGGGTGGCTGAGCAGAGCCTATGTCTATTAACATCTTCAGCCTATTACTCTTAAAATACTTTCCTAACAATAAAGGAAAATAGTAATATAGGATCATCAGAAGCATGAGCATTCTTTCCTATTATCAGTTGTTAAGCAACCCATACATTCCTGTGATGTTCTTGGAATTCAGGAACATAGTCCTCTTGATCTAGAGTTATTTCCCCCTTGCTCTGTATTTGTAAGAAAAAAGTAAAAACAAAAAACAAACAAAAAAAAAAAACTTAGAACTTTGTTATTTAATCACAGTGTAGAAAATAATTGTTTTATTGTTTCTAATTTGTATAGGCAATGTTTTAGTTAAATTACTACCTTTACATATATTCACTTATAAACAACTTTTTCCCACTAAGACATTAGCTTTAAATTATTTAACATAATTTAGAAAGACTTCCATATTTATAGAGGACAAATATTTTCACTGTCTCTACTACACAGTCTAAAGGATGCCCAGTGAAAACATACAGAGCTTTGTAAATAATTAAGAAGTAAAAAAACTAAGCATTTCCATGTAACAAGCATTACTCTTTCTCAGAAATAACATAGAATTTGTAAATGGCACGTGATAGAATAACTTCAAAATGTTAAACTAAAGACACTTGGACATAAAGTGATTTAAGTAGCTCCTACCATTTTCAAATCTGAATTGGAAATCTACCAAGAATCAGCCTTCTAAGATGACAATGGTTTCCAGTGGGCCAATAAATAGACTAAGGAAAAGCCTTCATGTGGTATTCTGAATGGTGAAGAAGGAAGTCAAACGTGGCTGTACCCACTGTGATGCCTTAAGTATTTGAGGGAATTAGAAAGGACAAAGACATCTCCAAAAATAGCCTCCAAAGCTTTCTTACTCAAAGTGTACACTTTGGTTAGCATCATTTCTGTGACCTAGGAATTTGTTAGAAAATAGAAAAACAGTCCTTATCTCAGGCATTCTGAGTTAGAATCTGCACTGTAACAGAATGCCCAAGTGATTCTAAGCACACTGAGGTTTGAATACCACGTCTCCAAAACACCTCATCAGAATCTGTTGTAAATGCTTGCCAAGCAGCAAGGGCTGATGCCAGCTTAAAACAATTCCAGTCAACTATGACCTTTCCTGCATCCTTACTTCTTCCCCATGTCATCCACTCACCATTTTCATGGCTGCAGCCTTAATACAAGCTACCCCCATCTTTAATATGGGCTATTTTAGTAACCTTCTAACTGTTCTCTCCCCTTTGCCTACTGACCCCATGCTGTCCATACTCCACATAGCAGCCAGAGGAACCTTGACAACAGGGAGAACAGATCGTGTTCCTCTTACGCCAAAAATACTTCAGGGGCCTCCCTTTGCACTTAGCATAAAATCAAGTATCAAAGCACAGCCTATGAACTCTAGCTGAACCTTTGTCTCACATGTCTCTTTCTCTTACATGTCTGTTTCTCTTGTTCTTTCTTCTCCTTGAACATGCTGAGCTTATTCCTGCTTCAGAGCATTTGCAGCTGCTAAATCTCCCATATCTTCACATGGCTTTCTCCTTCTCAACAGTCAGGTTTCAACTTGAATATCGCCTCCTGAAAGATACCTCCCTAAAGAGTCTCTTCCATGTTTCCCTGAAATTACTTTGTTAACTCAATTTACAAATCATTAGATATTTTATTTGAATAGATTGTGTTAAACAACCAAAATTGCCTTTAATATTGCCTTTCTTCCTTTTCTAATTCCCTTTATTCTTTTTTTCCCTACTTCTGCTCTTGAACCTCAACTTCAACAAACTACAAGGCTTATAAAAACAACTTTCACAAGAATTGTTCTGACAGTCATTGCAGTGGTACTGGCCCAGTAATCATGAGCAGAGGACTAACAACAAAAATAATCTCCTACCTCACCACCAGCAAGTTTTACAGCAGCCAATGAGGAAAATTACTAACTGAACAAATCTCCAAGGACAGGTACCCCCATCTTCTCCTCACCCTATAAAATCCCACCCCTGCTTTAACTTGGAGAGTTACCCAGTCTTCAGGTGCTCCCAGTGCACATCAGCTGAATAAAGCTCCCAGCTCATTTTGAGTCACTTAAATTATTACCTTTTGACCTTATCTATTTTTTAGTTCCCTCTATTAGAATGTAAGCTCCATATATACTTAGGACAATGCTTCTCCCATAGGTTTTCAATAAATATCTGTGGGCTGATTTGTTTTTAAAAAGAAAACCACATAGTTCCTCATATCCAACATAATTATTTCTTGCGTATTGTATAAGCTGACCACACGGCCCCTTGTTCCTTAGAAGAGATTCTTTATTTCATACCCAAGAGTTATCTTGTTATTGAATGCAGCCTCAATAAATAAAGTTACTTATTGTCCTATTTACACTGGTTTTATGGCTGTAGTATCCACCAAATCCTGCCAATGGCAAAAGCAAAGTGGTCCTTCTGTAAAGACAAATGGAATAGAGCTAAAATTTACTGATACTTCAAAAAGAAAGCCACGGAAACTCTCTGGAAGCTTTCACTCAGGGAAAATGGTCCCTTAGTATTTTGGTAACCAAATAGTAGTGAGCATTATTCCCAAAGTCCGAAAATGCCCAGGAAAGCTATGTGGCAGGTCATGGAGGACTGGCAAAAGAAAATTCCAAGCTACCAACCAGGGGAAGGAGAACCCTAGCTTGAATTCTGCCATGCAACTTTTATCCATTTTGTGTTTGCTTACTATTTCACCTGATTAATTCTTCTATCAGAGAATATTGGGATTGTTATGACTTTGGGCAACTAATGGTCCCATAAAATCCAGGGAAGAAAAGAAATACAAACAGTAAAACCAAGACTTAAGCCCTTAGCAGTAGCTGTACCTAAATGAGTGATTCTGGTATCTTTATTCAGAGAGTAAATCTGAAGAAAACCTTGTAGTCTTCAGACATGTCAGTCTATCAAAGGCCAGATACTAGGGCTAGAACTAATTTCCATAGCAAATTTACCAGACACAGCAATATTCCCCTGACTAGAGAGCAATGGACAAAAGAGGAACTCCCCTTACCTCCAGATAGAAAGCCACATATAATGGCACAGACTGAGCAGGGGCAGACTTAAGAGACCATTATATCAACCAGAAGAAGAGAAGATGGGGAGAATTGGATATATTTAAGAGCTAAAATGGAGTTATAATTAATATTTACTGTAGATGATGACATCTATGGACATTTTTTTGAACAATTGCTACTGTATTACCTCAGTAACCTAAGCACACAAAACTAATTCTAACCATATCAAAATAATGTTTCCTGGTGACAAATTTATTCCTAATCATTCTCTCCTCTCTTTTAACACTATACCTTATACAAACCTCTATTCTATTATTCCAAGACCCATTTCTGATAGTAATTTTAAAAAAGTAACCCAGGTCCACTTATGAGCACATATTTTTTTGCTTCTGGAAATTTAAAATGCATGGCTAATGTTTGGGTTAAACTGACATCAAGATATATTTGATAGCATATTCTAATTTTCTCACTGAATTCATAAATAACTTGGAAATTCCCCTCATTTTAAATTAGGAGAAAACTACATCATGCATAATGCTATCTGAACTGTGAAAATTGAAGATTTTCTTTCATTTACCTTTTAAAATTGGATTTATCTATCAATTATTTCAACTCTCCAAGACAAATTCACACACAGTTTCAGTAGAATGTGATTTCTTTGTAGGCTATTCTTGCTAAACCAAACTGATTCATAAGATAAAGTGTGGCTAAATAAGTTCCACATAGACAAGTCAGAAGTGGCAGCAGAATAGCTTGCTTTTTCCTAAATGACTCCTTTTACCAACACCCCACATGATAGGGTGCTTCTTTCTTCCAACCAACTTCAGGAACAAGATATCCCAGTTACTTCTGGTACCTTTTCTCAGGGTGGGTCATCACAAAAGTAGCTATGCCATTGGCTAGTCTCAAATGTATTCAAAGCAGCTTTAGCACAATCTCTAAAACTAATTAAGTTAGGTGTTCACAAGTATTTAGAAAGTTCCTCCTCATTCAGCAGTAGAGTAAGCCTTTATTGATTTCCTGTCAGTATGAGTATCTTCATCTCCGTCTTAAGTCATGTCTGTTTCTAGTTCAGAATGCTGGTCTTGTCTACTCTAAAGTCCATTTTTGTTTTGTTTTGTTTTGGGACAGAGTCTCACTCTGTCGCCCAGGCTGGAGTGCAGTGGCGCTATCTCGGCTCACTGCAAGCTCCGTCTCCCGGGTTCACGCCATTCTCCTGCCTCAGCCTCCCGAGTAGCTGGGACTACAGGCACCCGCCACCACGCTTGGCTAATTTTTTGTATTTTTTTTTAGTAGAGACGGGGTTTTACCGTGTTAGCCAGGATGGTCTTGACCTCCTGACCTCATGATCCGCCCGCCTTGGCCTCCCAAAGTGCTGGGATTACAGGCGTGAGCCACCACGCCCGGCCATAAAGTCTATTTTCTAAGTATACCAAGTCAAACCTACTCACTCTACCCTCTTCACAGCCTTTTAAATCCCAGCCTCATCAGTCTTCAACTCAAAGACTTCTTTTGCTGGCCTCATCCTCCTTTATACAACCTATATCCTTTCTACCTTTTTAACACTCTTAACTCTTACACTCCTCCTATAGGTCACTGAGAGCACAAGAAGGTGTCTTCTGTCAAAGAACTAGGCATATTATCTCTTACAGCCTTAACATGGTGAGGCAAAACACTTAAGTATATGCAGTGTTAAACTATCCTAAGGCACTATAAAAAACAAAGTTGAAAATTCAAAGTCAACATGTTCAAGAACTACCAGGTAATGTGAATATCATGTAAGAAACTAATTTCAAGAAGTTAGAGATCCACCTTTAATGTTTTTTCTATCTTTATATAATAGGGAATCATAATTATTTTACCCAAGGAAATAAAACAATGAAGGGAACATTCAAGCTTGACCTGATCCTGTTGTGATCAGAGAATCAAGTAGAGCAAAATTAGAAAAGTAGTGGTCTGTGAAACCACAATCATTTGATCTGGAGTTCTGGCTCAACCCTTAATATGTCACTTTGGGTCAGTTACTTAACCTCTCTGAGCTTTAATTTTGATTTATACAAAATTAACATAATAGTACTTACCTCAGAGAGCTTTTGAAGATGAAAGATGAAATATGCAAAGTACCCACTGCTTGGCTATGAGTCAAGGGGATTTGACTATCTAAGAATTTCTGAAATCTTCATATCAGGAGCCTTGTACGTTTTGATTTCTGAGATGATGATGCTATAGGCTTCTTTAATTTTGGCCTGGCTTAATTTCTAAACCAGTTTCTCACCATCCTCTCTTCATGTACACAGAGCAACAGTCAGTCAAAATGCTATGCACACGTTGCCTCCCATATGGACCACACATATTTTTTTCTTTGTCTTCTCTCATCTTTATCTTTCAGTACCATCCTTCCCTCATCTATTCTTATTAATCTAAATCCAGTTATGAAACTTTCCTTCATTACTCCATGTCTCAGTTACCTCATTTTCCTAGAAATATCTATTACGTATGTAACCTGTCACTTGCTAACATGCCCTGCTGAGTCTTGCTCCAGGTATTCTGATGTATCAACAAAGTCAGCATGGACTAAAAAATATGTCTATCTGCCACCATACTCTTCTGATCTCCCTTCCATCTGCTGGAAAAGTCTTTGTTGGATAACACTGATATTTCAGTTAGGTACAGTTACATCCACTGGATGCTTCTCCCTCTTCATAATATCTGTGATTGTTTCAGAAACTACTTCTCGCATATTATATTATCTAGTGATTAACTGCACCCTCCAGTTCCCAAAACTGGGCAATATTCCTGAGCTACAGGGGGATAAAATGCATCTATCCCTTTTTGTTCTTTTATATTAAAACACAAACTCTTTATGTCTAATACCTTTTAGATGGATGATATCTCATTAATATTAATATTAAAGAGTTTTATGTAACATTTCCTTCTCTCTTCCTAAGATTCTGATATGAGTCAGTAGTGAAAGGAGGTGCCATGTTGGGGGCAAATTCAAGCTGCTCATCCCCTCTAATGTTCAAGGCTTAGTTATTGGGTCAGGTTTATCTACCAGTTCTCTCATTTACACACTCAAACTTCATTTTATTTTGCTTTGCTTTGTTGCACTTTGTGATACTGCGTTTTTATACATTGAAGGTTAGTGCTAACCCTGTATTGAGCAAGTTTATTGGTGCCATTTTTCCAGCAGTATGCCCTTGCATTGTGTCTCTGTGTCCTACTTGGGTAATTCTGGCAATATATCAAATATTTTCATTGTTAATATATCTGTAACAGTGATCTGTGATCGATGCTCTACTATGTTACTATTATAATTGTTTTGGGGTGACACAAATCGTACCCACATAGGAGGCAAACTTAACCGATAAATGTATGTGTTCTGACTGCTCCATTGACTAGTAGTTCCTTATCTTTCCCCCTCTCCTAGGGCCTCCCTATTCCCTGAGACACAATCATATTGAAATTAGGCCAATTAGTAACTCTATACTGCCCTTTAACTGTTCAAATGAAATGAAGAACTGCACATCTCTCACTTTAAATTAAAAACTAGAAATGGGCCGGGTGCGGTAGCTCATGACTGTAATCCCAGCACTCTGGGAGGCTGAGGTGGGCAGGTCACCTGAGGTCAGGAGTTTGAGACCAGCCTGGCCAACATGGTGAAACCCTGTCTCTACTAAAAACACACACAAAAAAATTAGCTGGGTGTGGTGGCAGGCACCTGTAATCCCAGCTACTTGGGAGGCTAAGGCAGGAGACTCACTTGAACCCAGGAGGTGGAGGTTGGAGTTTGCAGTTAGCCTAGATTGTGCCACGCACGCCAGCCTGGGCAATAAGAGTGAAACTCCATCTCAAACAAAAACAAAAAAAACAAAAACAAAAAAAAAAACAAAAAAAACAACTAGAAATGATCAAGCTTAGTGAGAAAGGCATGTGGAAAGTCCAGACGGGCTGAAAGCTGGGCCTCTTAACCAAACAGTTAGCCAAGTTGTGAATGCAAATGAAAGTTCTTGAAGAAAATTAAAAGTGCTACTCCAGTGAACCCAAAAATTGTTAAGAAAGCAAAATAGACTTATTGTTGATATGGAGAAAATTTTGGTGGTCTGGATAGAAGATCAAACCAGACACAAGATTCCATTAAGCCAAAGCCTAATCCAGAGCAAGACCCTGACTCACTTTAATTCTATCAAGGTAAGAAAGCTGCAGGAAAAAAAAGTTGAACACTAGCAGAGGCTGGCTCATGAAGCTTAACAAAAGCTGTCTCTATAACACAAAAGTGCAAGATGAAACAGCAAGGGCTAATGTAGAGGCTGCAGCAAGTTATTTAGAAGATCTAGTTAAGATCATTGACAGAGATAATGACACCAAACAATAGATTTTCAATTTAGATGAAATGGCCTTATTTTGGAAGAAGGTGCCATCTAGGATTTTCATAGCTAGAGAGGAATGTCTGGCTACAAAGCCTCAAAGGACAGGCTGATCCTCTTGTTAGGGGCTAATGCAGCTGGTGACTTTAAGTTGAAGCCAATGCTCCTTTACCATTTCAAAAATCCTAGGGCCCTTAAGAAATATGTTAAATCTACTCTGCCTCTATGAACAAAATAACAAAGCCTGGATAACAGCATATCTATTTACATCATGGTTTACAGACTATTTTAAGCCCATTTTTGAGACCTACTGCTCAGAAAGAAAGATTCCTTACAAAATATTACTGTTCAGTGGCAAGTCAAATAGTCATCCAAGAGCTCTGATAGAGATTTACAAGAATAATGTTGTTTTCATGCCTATTAACAAAACATTCATTCTGCAGCCCATGAATCAAGGAGTAGTTTTGACTTTTAGGTTTTATTATTTAAGAAATATATTTTGTAAGGCTACAGCTCCATAGATAGTGATTCCTCTGATGGTTATGAACAAGGTAAATTGAAAACCTCCTGGAAAAGATTCACCATTCTAGATGTCATAAAGAACATACATTATTCACAGGAAGAGGTCAAAATAACAACCCTAACAAGAGTTTGGAAGAAGCTGATTCCAGTTCTCATGGATGACTTTGAAAGGTTACAGGCTTCAGTAGAGAAAGTAACTACAAATGAGGTAGAAATAGCAAGAGAATTAGAAGTAAAGGTAGATCCTGAAGATGTGACTAAATTGCTACAATCTCATGATCAAACCTGAATGGATGAGAAGTTGCTTCTTATGGATAAGCAAAGAAAATGGTTTCTTGAGATAAAATCTACTCTTGGTGAACATGCTGTGAACATTGGTGAAATGACAACAGAAGATTTAGAATATTAAATAAACTTATTTGATAAAGCAGTAGCAATGTTTGAGAGAATGGATTCCAATTCTGAAAGAAATTCTATTGTGGGTAAAATGCTACCATACGGCATTGCGTGATACAGAGAAATCTTTTACGAAAGGATGTATCAATTGATGTGGCAAAGTTAATTGTTTTCTTATTTCTAAAAATTGCCACAGCCACTTCAACCTTCTGAACTCATCACTCTGATCAGTCAGCAGCCATCCACATCAAGGCAAACCCCCCACCAGCAAAAATATTGTGATTTGTTGAAGGATCACATGAAGGTTAGCATTCTTTAGCTTATTTTTAATTAAGATATGTACATTGTTTTTAGACATCATGTTATTGTACACTTAATAAACTACAGTATAGTATAAATATAATTTTGTATGCACTAGGAAGCCAAAAATTTCATGTGACTTGCTTTACTGGGGTGGTCTGGAGCCAAATCCTCAATATCTGCAAGGTATGTTTGTATTGTATTCTCCCAGGAGGTATGCCAGCCCTTCAAAACTGTAAACTCTGGCACCCACCCACCCACAAAGAGCCTAAAGTTTTTCCAGATATGATCTCCAGAATGAATCTAGCTTAGAAACAGTTTTAGAATACACCATATTCATATAATTTATGGTGTTCCTTTTAGTTATTTATTTCATCATTTTATAATTTAGTCTTTTATGTGTTTTTATTTTGTCTCTGCACATAGAAAGTAAGTTATCTTAGGACAGTCGAAGGAGTATGGCAGGCCCTGAGAAACAAAGCACAGTGTTATAAGATAGCAGATATTTATAACTATCTTCTGACTGATTTTTTGAGAGAACGCTAAATGGAGTGACGGAATTGCAGAATCATTTAAAGATGTGGATGAAAGGCAAAGAATGGGCATTTGAAAATGATGCAAAAGTAGTGTGCAGAAAAATTACATTTGTGAATTCAGCAAAAATTTTTGAGAGAGCTAATAAATGTTCAACACTTTATTAGGCACTGGATTACATTGTAAGTAAGATACATAAGAGTCCACAAGGAGCTCTCAGTCCAACGAGAGAGCTAAATATGTTCAAAAGTACAATTTATTGCTTTAAAAATTATAACAAACCTAAACTCAGGGTAATATGGGAATACAAACATGAAAAGAAATTGAAGAATGTTAGGGAGAAGTTTGTGAATTTAAGATCTTACAAATAAACACTGGGAACTAATAGTAGTTATTAACATTTTAAATATCTACGAAGTTATTGGATCATATGAAGATCATCTTTGTGTGATTTCCTTTAGGTATAGCTACTTCCTAGTGTGTTCCATTTAAGGCAATGTCCTTTTACTCTTCCTCAGTGCAGAAGATTTGGGGTAGAGGTAAAACATCTGGAAGTTGTTTGGATATCAGTATAACCTGAATGATTGGTTATGCATTTCAGACAGGTCCTGTTGATCCAGTAGTAAGTACTCATGGTACTGTTACCCATTTCAGTGATAGTGCCATAGACTGAATAAGGAAAGAACTGAGTTGCTCTCCCAGCATGAGGCAAGCTTCGTAAGTGCAATGTACCAATCCAGTGCCTAGTCTTCTGCAAAAAGTTTTCTATCAAACTGATGCTTCTCTGGGTAGTCAGACTTCGAATTGACTAAGACTAGCATACTAAAGCCCAGTGATTATTTTCTTATGTAGCAGCAACCCTAACACCTGTTTGTTTTCACATTATGAACAGTAACAGAAGCAATCTAATATTTATTATGATCATTTGTAACAGTCTTTTAAAAAATTTTCTTTCAAATATAAGAACATCTGGTCAGATATGCAAACTTTGAAAATTAGCTGCTTTAATTTCTTTTTAAACACAGGGAGAGTTACTGGAAAAGAAGGTAAGGTGAATGCAGATGCATGTGCAGACAGGGTGAAATTTGTAGACCCCTAAAGCACACTGTAAATGTCACTCTCTGCTAGCAGGAAGATAACTTTATTTTTTTAAAAATTAATAAAATGTGTAATTTGGGAATACTGGCAAAGAAACTACTTCCAATATTTTAATGTAGTATTCAAATTTGAATTTTCAGTGTAATTCATTTCTAAAGTAATAAAGAGGAGAAAGAAGATGCATATCATTTTCTTTTAACCATTAAATGCCCCAGTTAACTATTAAGATCCACTTCCATTGAAATAAATTCATATGCATATTCATTATTTTATCAATTAAATAATTTACATATATATATACACACACACACATATAAGGGGATATAAGGGGACTATTAGGTACTAGGCATTTAAAAAACTGAATGATCAACATCTACCATTTGCCAGTCACTGTTTTAGGAATGAAGAATGCTACAGTAAAGGGGAAAAATTAACAGTGCCTGACCTTAAGATGTTTATATAGTCTAGTGGGGAAGAGAAATAGAGATGTGGATAGCAGCTCATACAAGGATAGGTGATATCACAAATACACTATGTTACTGATTGAATCACACTGTCCTAAGGCTAATCTGGCAGATAGTTTACATCCACTTCTATAGAATCTGGCATTATGTGATTCTGATTTGTGACAGACTTGTTTCTAGACTAAAGCTGCAAATGCCTTCTTAGTATATTCTAAAACTAGTGACCGGATTTCTGCATGTGGAAATGCTTGCTTGAACCTGTAAATGTTTCCAAACAGGAAACAATATTCCACATGGTAAAGGCAAGCTGAATCTGCTATTGATCTTTATAACACAAACATCGGGGGAACTTCAATGTCCAGTCACGGAGTTCCTTAAATTATGCCCCTGAATAAATCTCACAAAGCATGCCAGATGTAGAGGCCAGATGCAGACTTACGTGGGTGGAATTTGATTAGACTCGGGAAGTAGAAAGATACTAAATGCAATTACGTTCTGATTCATTAGAGACCAAAGTTTAAAATAGTCAAGTTATTTCCAAGATACAAATCTTTCAATATTAAATGCATCATGTTGACTAGAATGAGTTATGGGACACAGCTCACAAGGGTGTCCCAATGATAAGTGTGAGACACTGATACAATGATAAGTGAGGGTGAGACAATGATAAGTAATGGTGAGACAATGATAAGTAATGAGTGAATGATGTGCAGAATTTAGGACAAATGAGATCAAACTGTAGTTTACCATCTCTTTCAGGATAGTTTTTTTTTTTTGGAAGTTCTCCAAATCATGTATTTCAGAAGGTTCTGGTTTAAGATTCTATTTGATGAAAGATCAGATGTAGAAAACACTGCCCTTTCTGCTAGTGAAGTATGTTTTCATTCTGCTGCAAGTTCATGCCAGGAGAAAATATTATTTTTCAAATAAAAAGTATCATAAGTTATCTTAGACCCTGTACTAGGCTATAATAACTGTGCCCTTTTGGCTTACATCAAATCAGAGTTGATAATCAATTTTGCATCAACTATGCCCTGGAGATGTTCGGGAATCGGGTGGGAGACTTTCTAGGAGGTATGGGTTTGAGAAATTCTACAAGTTGGAATTCTTGGCTAGGAAATTATTTGATGTCTCTTTCAGTGCTTCAGATTTGCTAGTAACCAGCTCTAAAAATTTATATGCAAAGAATTTACTTTTAGTTCTTCTATATCCATAACAATATATATCATTTCCAATATTTGTACTGTAAGTCCCAGTAACTGACAGAATGTACTAATTATTCAAGAAAGGAGTAAGCCCCTGTGGCAGGTAAACCTAAACTCTTTCTGTTTCAGTCCATACTCAGGAACAGTCCTTATCATAAATTAACATACTTGCAAAATGTATTTGGCTACAAAGCCCTTTGTAGATGGAACACATACCTCCAGAGCAGTGGTCCACAGAACACATGCTGGAAAACAATCCATTCAATCACTCTGGTACTTAGAGAAAGAAAAATCCTATTTAGATGAACACTAAAGTATTATTCAAATAACTTTTAACTTGGCCCTTTAGGTAATTCTTCAATAAGTCATGGGTATATACATTTACATACAAAATTATGCCAAGAATTATACACGAAGTGTGTCCATAAGTGCTTTGTTCTTTGATGAAAAGGAAAACCAGATGATTGTTGACATTATCATCGGCAAACACTTGTTTAGAATCAGGCCTATAATATCACTAGTAGCAATGGGGCTTCCATAAAAAGAAAAACTAAGGATTTTAAGTCCTAAGCTGCTTTCAAATTCATGGAAAGGCAAAATATACACACAGAACAAAAAGTAAATTATATAATATCATAGAAATGTATTTTATAGTAGAGCAAATAGCACACATGTATAATGGCATAGGGATTGGATTATTAATTTTAGAAAATGAAAACCAGGTTAATATTATGAAAACTCACAGATTTCAAAAAGAGGATACTTTGGGAGAAAAACTCACACATGTATTAGCTGTGTGAGCTTAGTAAATTACATTCCTTTCTATGTCTCAGCTTCTTCATCTTGAATATATTTACAACCATGTCTACATTTCAGAGTACACATACCTTTGTATAAAATACCTGTATTAAGGCTGATATTTAATTTAGGGTAGTTATTATTATTATTATTTTATTGCTATTGTCATGTTAGATTTAATAGAAAGATACATGATATATTCAGGTACTGGTTACTTTTCCTTACCTATTTCTGAAGAAGAGACTTTATGAAGATTGTCTGTCTTCAGCAGTATGTTAATTTCATGCTAAACTTTACCCTTAGAATGAGTATATTATTTATAATACAATGTTCCATTTGCTCACTCAGGGATTTCCTAGCCACTCAGTTCAAACCTCTTGCAAATATTTTATCAAATCGTTAGCCTCTGGCATGACTCTGCTTGGCTTTCAATCAACTCCATAGTCTATTTTATCAGTGCTACTTTCCCAACTGCAGTACATCCCTCAATCTCTTTCCCTTCCAATGTCTGCTTCCTCTGCACCTCACTGAGGGGAAAAGTGAGCTGCTGAGAGAAGATGAGCAGCTTTCCAGTCCTCCTTTGTTTCAGATGCCGACTTTGCTGATGTTGGGTGAACTCACTTCCTCCCACTGTAGTTTTCCCATTTACACTCTCTTTCTTTACACCTCAGATCAGATTGATCTTGTGATGTAGATTCTGCACTCACTGAGAAGACTGGACCAACCCAAAACCAATAGTTTACAAAGCATTAGCTAGAAACTCTTGGGATTGTCTGTGTTTATCCCATTTCTTCTCCTAATATGGTTTTAGATGGCATGTTGTAGATGAATGCTGTCAGTTATTTCATAAGTATTATTTTATCACGTTAAATACAGTTTTAATTCTAACTTTTCTTTCAAAATTAATGACAGTCTTTTTAATAAAATACATGTAATAAAAAAAGGTTAAAGGCATAATTATAGATACGGCTAGATTAATGTCAGGGATTCCCAAAGACCGTTTTTATGAGTGTACTTCAAGGTAGTATCTCAAATTAGAGAATTATGTCAACAGAGAAGGATTATTTGTTTGCTACTGTAAAGATATATGTTAACATTTCATTTAGTTGCTTTTAATGCATTTTATGATCCAAACGACTATTATTTGATAGAAAAACCATTCTGGTAATCTATGGCTGTAAAGAAAATGCTGTTTACCTCAAGGCACCAATATGGTATGAACTATATATTAGATTATTAAGGAGAGCATTACCTCAAAGTCAAAACCTGACCATAACTCATAGAACTGCCACTACTGTAAGATGGAAATTGTTGATAGAAATGCACTAGACAAAGATATCTTCAAAGAGCCTGAAGAAGAACAATGTTTATAAAAGCAAATAATAGTAACCACTACCACAACAAAACACTTATTACTTATTGAGTGTTTATGAGGTGTCAGGCATTGTGCTAAGCACTGGCCTTGGATTATCTCACTTACTTCTGGAGACCAAGGTCAAAATATTGTGACATTTGGCTTTAAACAAATGAACTTCTAGGTAGACCTGCTGTATATATAGAGTTCACATCATTATCATCGTTATCATCATCATCATCATCACAGTAACTTATATATAATGTATCAGATACTTGTCTGAGTATTTTATATCAATGATCTCATTTAATCCTTACAATTGTCCCATTGGGTCACTACTCCATATTACTGATTGGAAATCAAACTCTGAGAGGACACGTTGCCCAAGATCATTTTTTCTTTTTTCTTTTTTTTTTTTTTTTTTGAGACTGAGTCTCGCTCTGTCTCCCAGGCTGGAGTGCAGTGGCGTGATCTCAGCTCACTGCAAGGTCCGCCTCCCGGGTTCACGCCATTCTCCCGCCTCAGCCTCCCCAGTAGCTGGGACTACAGGCACCCACCACCAAGCCTGGATAATTTTTTGTATTTTTAGTAGAGACGGGGTTTCACCGTGTTAGCCAGGATGGTCTCGATCTCCCGACCTCGTGATCCGCCTGCCTCGGCCTCCCAAAGTGCTGGGATTACAGGCGTGAGCCACCGCACCCTGCTGCCCAAGATCATTAATTAGTGTCAGAGCTATGATTCAAACCCAGGCCTTACTTAAAGTCAGATAAACTTGATAGTTTATAGGTCAATCACGACTTATTATAGATTGCCTCCTCAAACAAGAAAAGGGTAGCTTGCTGGGATGGCAGCATTCTAATAAATTCTACCCAGTAGTACACACCCAACAGCCAGAAAATGGCAAACCCTGCTTCTTTCTCCCAATATATGAGACTTTCACAACATGTAGACCTTATTAAGTAAAAATTCAAAGTTTGTGAAAGCTTGTGGAAGAGTCCATACTTTATCCATAAAGGCAACATGATACCTAATAAATGCTTTTTCTTGTCCCTTTATTTCAGATTAAATCCTCTATACTATTATGTACTACAAGGGCACGATTATATGTCACTTTGTGATTTTAAAATATCTATTACTAAATAACGGCACTTTAGTTAACCATGAGAGGATAAAGTAGCATTATCTGACAATGGACAGAATGAACTAATTACCAACTGGTCTGACCAACAAGAGAGAGATATGCTTCCTACTGCTAAAAATATAGAAGTGTGACCAGTCAGAATGGCTACTATTAAAAAGTCAAAAAATAACAGATGCTGGCAAGGTTGTGGAGAAAAAGGAATGCTTATACACTATTAGAGGAAGTTTAAATTCGTTCAGCCGTTGTGGAAGACAGTATGGAAATTTCTCAAAGACTTAAAGACAGAAATACCATTCAACCCAGCAATCCCATTACTGGGTATACACCTAAAGGAATATAAATCATTCTATTATAAAGACACATGCACACATATGTTCCTTGCAGCACTATTCCCAATAGCAAAGACATGGAATCAATCTAAATGTCCATCAATGATAGACTGAGTAAAGAAAATGTAGTACGTATATACCACGGAATACTATGGAACCATAAAAAAGGATGACATCATGTTCTTTGCAGGGACGTGGATGAAGCTGGAGTCCATTATCCTTAGCAAACTAACACAGGAATAGAAAACCAAACACCTCATGTTTTCACTTATAAGTGGGAGCTAAATAATGAGAACAAATGGTCACATAGAGGGGAACAACACTTAATGGGGCCTTTCAGAAGGTAGAGGGTGGGAGGAGGGAGAGGATCAGGAAAAACAACTAATTGGTACTAGACTTAACACCTGGACGATTAAATAATCTGTACAACAGCCCCCATGACACAAGTTTACCTGTGTAACAAACCTGCACTTGTACCCCTGAACTTAAAAGTTAAAAAAATATATAGAAGTGTGATGTTGGCACAGGTTTAGATATTCATTCATTCAGTCAGTTACCAGACATGAGTACGTGTGGGGCTCTGGGTTTAAGTCTTAAGGAAGAAAGACAAAGGCCCTGACCTCAAGCACATTACAGTTTAGTGAAAAATATCGCATTTCCCCAAGTCTGCACATTTAGAAACAAGTTCTTAGATTATTTTCAGAACATAAGAGAACTTCTCTGAAAATACATGACTCAATCATACAAAAAATACTGACTGATGTACTACTACGGAGCCGTACAACAATGGTAATTTTCAATAAAATAACTGAAGTGAAAATGATGTTCTGAGTTAGGAGATTCTTCTACCAGAGGTGTTAATGTGCTCCAGCTCATTAGAGGATTATATCAAATAAAGCTGAACTGACGTTCACTATTTTGTGTGTTTTGTGTCTTCTTTAGGCTCCTTCCCCCAGTTATTTTCTATATCCTTAAAGTGTCCCCTATTATTTTGACCACACATGCACTGTAATGGAAAGGACATGATACATTCAGCAGAATTACTTAATTAGGTTTTTGTGAGCAGTATGTGCCAAGTAAGCTAGGTTTGCTTTCTAGCCATAAAAATGTGCCTGCAGTGCATGCCATGTTCTCGAGGAGGAAACACAGTGATTGATGTGATGATAAAATGATGAAGGGAAGGATAAAGCCAGAGAGAAAAATGTCTCAAAAGGGAAATAAAGTAGGGTAGCAGCTGCCCCCATGTTAATTGAAGCATAAATTTCAGAAGCAGGATCTGAGGTTTCATTTCAAGCATACACTGAGAGAGAGTTTGTGTGTGCGTGTGTGTGCGTATGTGTGCATATGTGCACTGCTGTGATAAAAAACACACAAGCTATTTTCATCCTTTGTATGAAGGGTTTTAAAGTCAGTTTTATAAAGGAAAAAGTTGCAAATATAGAAATGTATTGATTTTCATTGGAAGACTTTTATTTAGTCAGCATTTAACAGAGAATAACAGAATCCATGAAGGACAAGTGTTCCAGGCACTACAGATACAATAGGCTAGAAACCACACATTTCTGCACTCATGGACCTGAACGCTCTTAGTTTATCATTTCTTTCTGTACATATCTTCCCTACTTCCAACCCACCCTTTGCCATAATCTTTTTAAAAACATATATATAAATGGCTTCATTTTCACTTTGAACACCACCATAGCTGTGTATGCAAAAACACTACAGTCTAGCCACTACCAATACATCCAGCCACTTCTTGCATCTCTCCCGATATCACAATTTCAAGCTTTCCATTCCTCAAACATAACGTTGATTTTTACATAATGACGACTTTGTCCGACTGTACTCTGAGCCTCAAATACCTTCAGACCAGTTTCCCATCCATTAAAACTCCCTCCATTTGATTGAAGTGCAGCTGAAATGCCTCTTAAGCTTCATGCTTTTTAATATTTCTAACAGTTTTAACAGTCCTTCATCTTAATTTCTGGGTAATTTTGCTTGGAATATGTCATTAAAGCTCTCAGTTCGTTTGTCCTGAAACGAGTTGTTCATATCTCTGTTTATATGGCTTGTTATTTTGTTGTTGTTGTTTTTTCTTTGGTAGGTGTGAACTACTTGAGGACAGGGCGGGGAGGCTGCTAATTTGTTTCTGGCCACATGCTGTTTTACATGTGTTAGGCTTTTAAAAAGTGTTTAGAGGGCAAACAAATATGCAGCCAGAAAGTATTTAAGAGTCACATGAGATTTTTCATGAGGGAATCAGCTGCCTCACTAAATTCTCAAGATTTTATTTCAGAAGATCTAAGAATGTGAAGAGTTACATAGGTGAGAATGCCCACTGCTCTCTGCAGAGAGCAAGGGATGTATTGCATACACAGGTGCTATTTAAGTATTTTTCATGAATCACCTTGGGGAAAGCATAGCCCATTAATGGGGCATACTATTATCAGGAATGTTTTCAGAGATCTCATCTTCTATATCCTGTCTTTATAGCTTAATGTTGCTTCTATGTATGAGCCTATAGTAATGTAATCCTAAGCTTGGCAAATCTTTAAAAAATGCTTTAAGAAAGAAAAATTGCTTCTAAGCTTAGGAACAGTACAAATTTTTATAGTTTTGTTATAAACTTCTGAGAAACAGAATTAGGACATCTTGACACTCTTTCTACCTTATGGACAAGCTAATATACATCACCATAAAATAATGTGACTGCCATTCATACAACGGAGAACAAAAATAAATTTAAAACTAATGTAAACTATAAAACTATAATATATAAATTTTCTGTTCATTTTAAAACACTTAACCTTTAACCGTGAAAACATATTAATTCACTGTCAAATCTTTTATATTCCAGAGGACACTTGTAAATCATATATTTGTATACAGAAAAGTGGAATGGACTATCTCTGTACATCCTGATTAGCAGGATTCACTTTGAAGGGCTATGTGAGGAGAAGTTTTGCGTTATAATACTTGGATCAAAATTATGTGTCCATTTTCCCCATACTTATGACTTATACAGTTCAGAAAGATAAAGTATTCCAAAGAAAGAAAGTGCATATCTCACAAACAGGGGAGCTCTTCCTTTGTGACAAGATAATTATTAATTGCATTATCTTATGATTATTTACCTTCCAAACAGACTTAATTTTATCTCCCTTTTAAAAAGTTGTTCTTACTATACTTAATTTGAGCTAATGTGTTATCAAAATCTAGGGCAATATTCAGAGTTTTGACCTCTAATGGACTAAATATCCCAATATTTAAATTGCTTAATTAGCTACCCTTGCACTGAAGCATCTTCTCTCTCCCGTCTCTCCCTTTTTGGAAATAGTACCCCACTCTCCTAGGCACTCAGGCTAGAAACCAGGAAGCAGGATAAAGAGGTATTCCCTCCACACTGTAATTCAGGAATGCCAGAAAATTGTCTTCTCCTTTCCTCGTGCCCTTCATACATATTCCTCCTGGCTCACTGATTCCTGAAATTCCATCATTTATTGCTTTGGCTCACAGCCAGGAGAAGGGATGCCAGGAAGCCATGCACATGTCTTCCTTTCTAGTGTTGCCCTGGTGCCAGGCACTCTGTTATTGACTCTCCATCATTCTTCTGCATTACATCTTTTTCTAAGTGAGGGAACCAAAGCTCAGAGAAGTTAAGTAATTTTGTTAGGGTCACAAGGCAGATTGATAGAAGATATGACAACTGAACCCAAGTTGGGTTGACTCCCAAATCTGTGATTTAGCTACTATTCTAGGCTAATATTTATGTGGGCCTAGCGCTGTATTAAGTATTGGTCTTACTGGATACTTGTTTTCAGGGCAAATCAGTGGAGCACCTGAGGAAAATGCCCTACCCATATCAACTTACGCCTCACCACTGCAGTACACTCCGCAAGACTTTGGACTGCCTGAGGTCATTCTCTGGCTCCTGCTCTCTCCAGCAACGCTAATATGGCAGACTTAAAGTGTTACAGAAACACCAGGGGACTCAGTCTAGGTCCTGCTGCTCGCTGCACAGAAAGCCAATCACTGACACAACAATATTGCCAAGGAAGAAGGCTTTAATTGGGTGCTACAGCCGAGGAGATGGGAGCTCAGTCTGAAATCCATCTCCCTGATTGACTAAAACTAGAGGTTTATATAGCAGGGAAGGAATGTAACAATGTGTGAGAAAACAGGAACTGGGGAGGGGCAAGGAAGCAATCATGAGGAGTGAAGGGCCTGGCATCTCATTGTCTGGATGTGGGTATTTAGTGAGTTTCAGTTATTTGATACTTTATTTTTTTTCAGAGGCCTGAACGTCATTTCCTGAGGAAGGAACTCAGAGAAGACAACTGTCAGTTTCAAGCTTTAAGATCAGAAGGGTCAATTTCTATGTGTATCTTAAAAACTATCCATGGGACTACTGGGTCGGTTTCAAAAGCATGGGAGAATTAACTCTCCCACCCCAACCCCAGCAGCTCTCAACCAATGACTGATGAGAATGGTGTATATAAGCTGCAGCTCCTTTGCCTCTTGTGAGGAAAAACCCTGCACTGACTCTCAGAATTATCCACTGGGATTAGGCTCCAGTTGTCCACTTAATGACACTTTTGATAATACATCCTTTATCAGCTGCCCTTCTTACCCTGTCTCAGTTCCCAGCTTACCTATAGATATTTCCTGGCATCCTTTCCAAAATAATCTAATCTATTTGCACTTGAATCTTAGTGTTGGGGTTCCCAAGGTCTTCTTCTTTGGAACCCAAACTAAGGCAATAGGCATCATCCAAAATACAGATTTTCAGGAAGAGAAGGATTGGTGGACTTTGAGATCATCAGGCATTGAAGTGAACAGAAAAAGAGCTGGGCCGCTCTCATTTGTTCCCAAATCATTACTACATCCACGTGTTCCTTAGCCCATCACTCACAGCTAGGGAGATGGCGTCAATTGTTTGTCTGTGAACAGATATTATGCCAGTTCTAGGGAACAGGGATAATGCAATGAACAAAATGAATAAAATGCTCTGCCCGTATGGAAGTTATAGTCTAATAGCTGCCAAGAGATTTTTTTAAAAAGAACCAAATGGAACTTCTAGAATGGAATAATACATATCTGAAGTGATTTTACAAATTTTATAGGCTTAACTGCAGGAGAAAGGATGAATGAATTTGAAGCCAGATGAAAAGAAACCATTCGAGCTGAAGCAAATAGAGTAAAAATATATTTTTTAATGAACAGAGGCTCAATAATTGTGGGACAATATCTGACATGTAATTAGAATATCAGAAGACGCAGAGAGAGAGAATGTGGCAGAATATTTACTTGAGGAAAATGATGGCAGAATTTCCAAATTTGAGAAAAAGTAATTCAACTTGTAGACCCAAGAAACTTGGCAAATTCCAAACAGGATAAATTTAAAGAAAATTACCATTAGGCAAGTCATCAGCAAACTGCTAAAAACCAGAGATAAAGCAGCCAAAGAAAAAAGACACATTGCATATAGGAGAACAATGATCAGAAACAACCAAGGCAGAAGACAATGGAAAACCATCTTTAAAGTGCTTATAGGGGGAAGAAAGACCTGTCAACCTAGAATTTCATAACTAGTAAAAGTATCCTGAGTTATCCTAAATGAAGCCAAGTGAGTTATCTGCATCATTTGATCTGTGGAAGCACTTGTTTGGATAAGTTAGGCTCCAACATGTATCAAAGGGACAGCAGAGTGTGATCGGGAGCCAGCCTGCCTGAATCCAATTTCTGACTCCAGCTCTCATTAGCCAAGTAAACTTGGGCAATTTTCTCACTTTCTCTCTGCCTCACTTTCTCATCTCTAACATGAGGATAACAATAAGATCCACCTCACATGGGTATTTTATGGATTAAGTGAATTATTTTATTTCCAACAGTCTGAGGATTTTCCCGGTATCTTTCCGTTATTGATTTCTAGTGTAATTCCATTATGGTCCAAGAACATATTTTGTATAACATCAATTATTTTATCTTTATTTTTTAATTTTATTTTTGAGACAGAGTCTTGCTCTGTCACCCAGGCTGGAGTGCAATGGCGCAATCTTGGCTCACTGCAACCTCCACCTCCTGGGTTCAAGCAATTCTCCTGCCTCAGCCTACTGAGTAGCTGGGATTACAGGTGCCTGCTACCATGCACAGCTAATTTTTGTATTTTTTAGTAGAGATGGGGTTTCACCATGTTGGTCAGGCTTGTCTCGAACTCCTGATCTCAGGTGATCCACCTGCCTAGGCCTCCCAAAGTGCTAGGATTACAGGCATGAGCCACCACGCCTGGCCCTGATTTTTTTTTTTTTTTCTTTTTGAGATGGAATCTCGCTTTGTCGCCCAGGCTGGAGTGCAGTGGCACGATCTCGGCTCACTGCAAGCTCTGCCTCCCGGGGTCATGCCATTCTCCTTTCTCAGCCTTCTGAGTAGCTGGGACTACAGGTGCCCGCCACCATGCTTGGATAATTTTTTTTGTATTTTTAGTAGAGACGGGGTTTCCCCATGTTAGCCAGGATGGTCTCGATCTCCTGACTTTGTGATCCGCCTGCCTTGGCCTCCCAAAGTGCTGGGATTACAGCCTTGAGCCACCGCACCCGGCTGGCCCTGATTTTTTTTTAATTATTTTTATTTATTTATTTATTTATTTATTTATTTATTTATAGACAGGATCTCACCCTGTCACCCAGGCTGGAATGCAGTGGTGCTATCATAGCTCACTGTAACCTCCAACTCTTGGGCTCAAGCAGTCCTCCCACCTCAGCCTCCTAAGTAGCTGGAACTACAAGCACATACCACCATTCTCAACTAATTTTTTAAAATTTTATGGAGATGAGGTCTCACTTTGTTGTCCAGGTTGATCTCAAACTCCTTGTCTCAAGTGATCCTCTCACCTTGACCTCCCAAAGCACTAAGATTACAGGTGTAAGCCACTGTACCCAGCCACAAATTCTTTTATTTTATTTTTTCTTATTTTTCTTTATTCCCTTTGATATACACAATCAACACACAAATTCTTTTAAATTGTAAATGTCTGTTTAATGACTCAGGATACAGTTTATCCTGAGTTGAAAAGAATGTATATTTTGTTGTTGGGTGGAGTGTTCTATAAATGTCAACTAGATCCAGTTGATTGATGGTATTGTTCAATTCTTCTAAACCCTTGCTGATTTTCTGTCTCCTGGTTGTCGTACTAAGAGAGGAATGTTAACGTCTCCAAAAAAAATTTTTTTAAAGTTTTTCCTTCTAACTCTGAGGTTTTGACATGTAACCCAATTTTGTGGTAAATACTGAAATAAAAATAATTAGGATTAACTCTAAGACTTAAAGGTATAAGACTATGGAAGTCTATCCCAAAGTATTTTCGCTACAGTTATGTGTTAGATGCCAATGCTATGAAGCATAGAACTCGGTTGCACTTTCTTCTACTAATGTATGCTGTGTTTTGATGTCCCTTTCATTTACAGACTGTCAGAAGTCTTCTAAATGTGAGTAATCCACTTTGCCACTAAACAAGACAAAAACATTATTCACCAGCTCAGTTCATCAAATAAACATTTCTGCCATGAGATTGGTAATCTACACTATTTCAAAAAAATTTTAAATTTGTAGATATTTGGGTTTTATACTCTCATGATATCATCTTATATGCAAATAAGTCATTAGGGAATTGAAATTTAATGTTTGTTAAACTTTAAAAGATTGTTTTCAAACACTTCAGAAGTCTTTATTTATATCCAAATAATTATGTCAGACTATAATTTACTGACTGAGTTCCGTTTACTTTATTTTCAGAAAGTATGAAAGCTATATTTGTAAAAAGCTTAAGGTGCTCAAGCATTAGTGACATAGAATAATCTCCATCCATTGCTTTCTAAATAAAGGAATTTTACATACTTTTTTCCGTTTCTATACTTGAACTTAAAGAAAAGCTTGCTTTGCAATGCAGGAAATTCAAATAAACTGTTAAAATTTCAATAGCCTTAGACTCAGAAGACAATAATAGCTTGTAGTTTCTTCAAGTAATTATGGACAACGTATTTAATTTATGTTGTAGGGGAGGAAGCGAGTTAAAGAGAGAGAGAAGAAGATCTGACCAAAATATGGTTAATAGTTGGGAAGAGTTTCCAGCATGTAATAGAAAAAGTAGATAAAAGAGTACTTGAATAAGAGTGCAATATTTTAAACCCTCAGAGCCAAAATAATACAGTATGTCATTGTATCACCATCTTAAATAACAAGTGAATAGATTTAGAATGATAAATACTTTCAAAGAAATAAAAGAAGAACAATGGTATAATCTTCTGAATTGGAGTAAACTTGAAGCACATTTATAAGATCATATGCCATGAACTGATATTCACTTCCATATTGTGTAAAATATAAATACTTAACGGCAACACTTTCTCTAATGCACCTTCAAAAGTACAACTGTTTATGCCATTAGAGTTCAGAATAGTAGCTTAAAGAGGAAATCTTTATAGTATTGGACTCTACAGTATTCATATGCCTGCATTATGTGTATCTTAAAATAGCTCCTTTCTCCTCTTGAGAGTAAACGGACTCAATTATTACTATATGCATTCTCCTAAATCCAAGGGAGCCCCATTCTTTAACAACCTGCTCTGTGGACTTAGAAAACCAATAGAAAAGCTATACATTATTCATATATTTTGGCAGCACACTAAAGCCCTTAGAGCAAGTAATGAATGATCAGATGTCTCCCTCGAACCTTACCTGGTTTACTCTTTTGAAAAATCCAACCCTTGCCGTCTCCCACACAAAGCTCTTGGCCACTGGGTGAAATCCAAGCTGGGTAGTTGATCATGATAATTCCCGCATGTCATGGGCAGCAGCATCTCTCAGAGTCCCACAAGCCAACTGCTTGAAACAAACCTGCAACAAACAAGATATTTCTCCATTTTAATTGAAAAATACTGAACCGTGTCCTAGGTCCAGGAGGCATCACAACTTAATCAATAAGGGAATCATAAAGGAGTGTGTGAGGGATTATAAATGCTTCTCAAGATGCTGATAAACATTAAAACTGGAAGACTGAAGTTTATGTGCTACAAAAGGTGTTTTTGCCAAGTGCATGTCCCTCTGCATGTTGTTATTGATCTACTCAAGCCATCAGTTATTAATGAACATTATTGATATTAAAACTCACACATGTTATATAGTATGTACCGCCTCTTCTTCAGGTAGGTGACCAGTTGGGGTACTCAGAGTATTTTTCTACTTTACCCATAATATTCTCAGGGTAACTGGGCAATGGGATGCAATAGGGCAAAATCCATGAGCAGTTAGAGTGAAATCCACAAGATTGTGGATCAAGGACAATTTCCTTTGTGATTTCTGATGCTCCAGTCGATGTCAACATTCCCTGTATAAATGTTGGGTCACCTCTCTAGGATAATGTGTGAGAAACAACTTTGAGGGACATATGTAAGGTGTTGCAAATTCAGCAGCCACCATTATTGATATCAACATACAGACTGTATGACAGTAAGACAGTACTGTAAGAGAGTAACCAATGTAAATGCATCGTAGCCAGAGTCGGTACACAAAGGAATGACCAGACTCACAGCTAATTTGGGGGCAATGTACCACATATTTAATGATTCAGTTGTTTATGTCCATGAATAAATATGGCATTTAAACTTAATTAGCATGTTTGACTTTCATTCATACAAAGAAAACCTATGTATAATCAGTAACCTTTATTGGACTGTTACCTGACACATAAACAACACTTCAGTAGACGATCAGGATGATACTAATGAACAGAAATGCTCACTGGTCTTCCCAGGGTAGCTCTTAAAAACTATTAGATTTTTTATAACTATAACAACCATATTTAGTAATACATATACAGAAGCAAATTTATTACTATTATTTTCTAAGTAGTGCACAGAAAGGGCTTAAAGGTTATTCTAAGTCCGTAGGGGGACTTGTGAATAACTACGTTCTGAAGATTCATGGACACAGGTGCAAAAACTGATTTTAACAAGCAACAAAATAATAAATCCTCATGCACCTGTGATTAGAGCTTCACGGATTCCCAGAAGTCAGTGTGGAGACTTTGTTAAAAGGCACAACAGTATGATATCCTATTATGCCATTTCAGCCAGAATGCTAAGATGACAAAGGGTTCAAGTTGAACACATGCCTTGCACTAGAATGCAGCACTTCAAAATAATTCCTTAAACAAAGAGGTGTATATGTGACACTAAATGACCATACTGCAATTCAAAGCAGGAGCGTTATGTTGATGCTATTAGATACCCATAAATATCCACACCCCCTCAACACACACACGTCTAAAATTTTTGTATTTATTGATCCAAGTTGTGGTACTTATTAACCTATAACCTCAGTCAACTTCTAGATGCAAACTGTTTTTATTCATGCCAACATTTTTTTCTACTTCCTATCTTCTTTGAAGATCTTCTGGAAATTATCATATCACTTATTTTATAAAACAAACCTGTTTTCATGAATGATAAACCTTTTTTGGTCTTTTGGCAGCCATGAAGGATATTAAAAGAAGCCGTATACTAGTGGACCAGATGACAGGGAAGAGTTTGTAAACATAATTTCTAAGCTTCCAAACTGGGTTTGAAGTGAGAAATTTTTGAAAGCTACTTGCTTTGGAAGCACCCATCAGTGACTTAGCGCCACTTCTCATACTTTGGTTCTGCCACTTATTATTAAAAAAGTGAAAATAAGTCAGCATAACTACTTGCTTTATAAAATGGCTATATTTTATTACACAGAAATGATGCTATTGATCCCTCCTCAGAAGGGGTAAGTTTTGTGTATTTTCTTTTCAGCAGTGATGATTTTCCACTAACTTTTGTTCATTTATTTATTTATTAGCCCTCTTATTCATTCCACAAATTTTATTTGAGCACCTCTGTTGTGCCAGGCATGGGATTTGGTGCTACAGGTACAAAGCAAAAAGACATAAGTTCTTTCATGAAAAGATTATCACTGATTCTATTCTGTTTAACATTTTCTTGTAACCAAGAAAGGCAGCAACATTACATCCAATCAAGATGATTAGCCTTACCTTATGAACAATCTGCTATGTGACCAGAGCTGGGAAATTCATGAGGTTTGTCAGTGAGTAGAGCACTATAGGCCAAGGGAAAATCTACAATATAGAAGGATCAATTCACATAGCTAATGCTTGTGAGGTTGTTATTGGATGTGATAGCTTTGTGTCACTCTTATATCTTCTTCCACAACCTCATGTAGCTGAGTTAAAATGAATCAGATAATCCAACCAATTAGGTTTTGATAGTACAATAACATCTATGGCATCAAACACAAGAGTCACTGCCTTCCAACTGTTGTGTAAGGAATTACAATACAATCCTGTGTGCTCTGCATCACATCCAAGTTAACAGACTTTTGTGTGTGGGGGGGTAGGGGAAGATGCTATTGTATAAGTTGCTTTACACAATTTTTGTATGATTATTCTATTTGTTTTCTCTAAAAGGAGATACAAAATTAAATGCATGTATTCTCCTTGAAGAGAAGTCTATGAGGGGTCATAAGAAGTACCAATTCCATGACATTGGTTTGAAACTGTATCCTGTCACCAACTTTCATTATGAAAAAACGCGCTTCAAATAATTTTTCACTTATCTCTCTCCAAATATGTTATTAATGAGAATACAATGAAAATAAAAGGTAGGCATAATTATTATTTAAAATGCTCTTAGATAGTAAGTGACTTTTTTTTACTAAAATCAATATGATTTCCAAAGGATTTAATTATTTTATGTTTTGAAACTCTGCTATTACTGGGATGCATAGTATGAAAACAAGATATTTTCTTTAATGCTTTCATTTTTTTGAGAAACTTATTCTTTTAAAAATGAATTTGGGGCTGGGCGCAGTGGCTCACACCTGTAATCCCAGCACTTTGGGAGGCTGAGGCGGGTGGATCACAAGGTCAAGAGATCGAAACCATCCTGCCCAACATGGTGAAACCCTGTCTCTACCAAAAAAAAAAAAAAAAAAGAAAAAAATACAAAATTAGCTGGGAGTGGTGGTGCATGCCTGTAATCCCAGCTACTCGGGAGGCTGAGGCAGGAGAATTGCTTGAACCTGGGAGGCGGAGGTTGTGGTGAGCCGAGATTGTGCCATTGCACTCCAGCCTGGGCAACAAGAGCAAAACTCTGTCTCAAAAAAAAAAAAAAAAATCAGAATGAATATATTTTCTTGTATGTAAATTACACCTCATTAATGTTGACTTAAATGTTCTAAAATGAATTTTTGACAATGTGCAAACAGGTTCCAGATAGCGGCATGGCATACAGAAGTGATTGATAAATCACTGTTGTACATTAATTTAAAACAAAACAAGACCAAAATAACATTTGGAAAACAAAGGAGAAGAAATTCTAACATGTACAAACGCTGTTTTCCTGTTTGTTGGCCTGGCCCTAAGTGCCAGTTGAATTTTGGTATTCTTTGTCTTTCCTTATGCACAACACTACTACCCTTTTAGTATACCTTATTGCTTTGAAGAAAGCTTTCCAAAGGATCCCCTTAGCACTTAGGCACTCATTTTATAGGCTATTGATTTGCACTTGTTGACAAGTTGTTTTTTATACGTTATCTCAGCTTCATCTTCCCCGTGGAGACATGTTGCATAGCCCTCTAGGTGGCCAACAGAACTATAAGAGTACTCAGCATTCAGTGAGTTCAATGCATTTGTTAAATGATTGCTTGACCTTGATATATTTTGGAAGCTTTGTGTCTAAGTCACTCATTTTCCCACACTAACACAGAGAATATAATAATCAAGAATGTAAAAACAGAGAGATTATAAATAATCAAAGTTATGAGGCTTTCTACCTTAAAAATGTCAAATTTAGCCTTTTCTGTCAGTAATTTTAGGGAAAGGGTAGGTTTGGCCATTTATTATTCACAAAATTATTGCTTCTAATTTCTTTTTCTATTCATTTAGTCTGATGAAAAGGTCAGAAAGTATTTCTCAGTAGGCAGAGGTCATTAACAACTACCACTAATACTTGTAAATGTTGTTGCTATGTATTTTATATGTAGTTTCTTTTTAATTGTCTCCCAAACTATGAGAAGTTTATACTATAATAATGCCCACTTTATGGTGATTAAAATAAGAATCAGAAAGTTTAAGTTACTCACCCAAGGATATAGAGCCTTTGAAAAATGGAGCTTTGATTTCAATGCAGTCAATTGATAGTGTTGTACTGTATTAACTCAATTAATGATAAGTTCCTAGAGATTGAATCTGAAAGATTCACTCAATTTATAGATGAAAAACTTAGTCCCAGGGAAGTAAAGTGACATATTAGAGGCTACTCAGATCTCAATAGGGTCTGGAAAAGCATTTAAACCCATGATACTCCTGTCTTTCCAATACACCACTTTCTTACCCAGCTTACTCAGCATGGTGTCCAAACAACTTTATAGATTTCCAATTCACTTGATTTTTTTTGTAAATGGTGTTTCTGGTAGGTTTTATTTCATAAAGAAGATGCCAAAGCCAACAAACAAAATAACAGGATTTTGAGATACACAGTTTTAAATGAATTTAATTTTGAAAGCAACAGATGACCTTTCTCTCTCTCATTTTTCTAATGGAAAAAAAAAAAAAACAAAGACACAAAGAGAAGACTGTGTTGATAGACTATGACAAAACCCCTGATTAGATTAAAGTATGAATAGCAGCACATCAGTGTTTTGCTGATGAACATTTTGTATGTGTAGCTACATTATTAGTAATCACAAGCTGGAAATAATCTTGCAAAATACTCATTTGATATCATTTTCATTTCAGAACCCAGCAGGAAGCCCTTCAAGTGACATAAAGCAAGATCTAAGGTAACGCTATCAATCACTGAGAACGCAGGGCCTGATACTCAAGCACAATTCTCTTTGTTTTTGTCTTCGCTCAAAGATGCCTAATTCTGAATTTGATTATGATCTAGAAACTTTCCCAATTAAAATAGGCCACATTCTTGTTTTAATTTTCTTAAAATGAGGCATCCATTTGTCACATTCCCACATTTTCCACAGTTGAAACTTGCCTCTGTCCTTTTTCCTTCCTTTCCTGAGTGTTTTATCCCTTCCTGCCTCCTTTCTTCTTTCTACCTTTTCTTCCTTCCTCCATTGTCTTTTTTCTTCCTCCCTTCCATCCTTCTTTCCTTTCCTTTTCGCCTTCTTCATTTCAACAAATATTTAAACATGTTTTAAGTTCTATGCAATATGCTAGGCTCAGAGGACAAGGCAAGACACTTAGTTCGTGTTCAAGTATTGCTCATAGTCTAGTAGTGTGAACAGGGAAGTAAACCAACAAATTATGGAAGAAGAGTAGAAGTCCAACATACATTGAACATGTCAGAACATGTCAGCTTTGAGTAGAAAATAATTCATAAATTGATCCTGATTGGTTTGGCTTGGCCTGGTCAACTTAGAACTCACAAACAAAATATAATTATCATTAGGCAGTTTCCAAATACTTCATACACTCTGAGTTTTCTATGATTTAGAGAGAGATCTTTTAAATTCTCAAAGCTCACAAACTGGAATGCCTCAGAGTCAAGTGTATCTCTTAAATGTAAATATAGTGTGGCTGACTTTGACAAGGAGCCAGAGAGCCACCAATGGTGAGCTGGAGAAAGTAAGCTTAGACTAAGGATATTACAAACAACATTTGAAACACCATTTTGCCAGAAAGAACACATTTTTGGACTGGTTTTGGTCCTTGGCCACCAGTTTGAGATCCTCCTTTATAACTATTGAGGAGTCACCACACACTGCTCTCTAGATATAGTATAGGTCCCATTTCCACTGCCTTTGGCAAAATCCATGACAAGTTAAAAAAAAAAAAAAAAAAAAACCAGGAACTTCTCCCTAGAAATCCTTTCTAGTGGGGAAAAAACAACTTCTGAATTAGCTCATCAAAACTATGAGAGTGTTGTTGATAATGTGGGTTCTTGGGCAATGCCCCAGAATTAATGAATCACTATGTCTAGAGTGAGACTGGAGATTCTGAAGATGACACTTCCCTAGATTACACTTAGACACACTCATGTTCAAGAACTCTTCTAGAACAAAGCCATTTTTTAATTTTTCGAGTATTTTTCCACAACTTTTAATGTAAAACATTTATTTCTCTTTGAGTTTCAGATAGCCTATTTTGGGGGAAAATGATTCTTCCAAGAATTGCATAAAGTGAGAAATGGCCTTTCAATTCTACACAAGAAGATCATCCCTAAAACACATAATCATCAGATTTTCCAAGGTCTAAATGAAAGACAGAATGTTAAAGGCAGCTAGAAGGAAAAGGCAGGTCACCTACAAAGGAGACCCCATCAGGCTAACCATGGACCTCTCAGCTGAAATCCTACAAGCCAGAAGAGATTGGGGGCCTATGTTCAACATTCTTAAAGAAAAAATCTTCAACCAAGAATTCTATGTCTAGCCAAACTAAGCTTCCTCTGTGAAGGAGAAATAAGATCATTTCCAGATAAGCAAATATAGAGGGAGTTCCTTACCACCAGACCTGCCTTATAAGATATCTTGAAAGGAGCACTAAATGTAGAAAGGAAAGACCTCTAGCAGCTAATATAAAAACACAGTAAATACACAGACCAGTGTCACTATAAAGCAGCCATATAAACAAGCTAATGCAATCAAGTTTTTATTGGTGTAAGGCAGACTGTGCCTAAAATGGGAAACAAGAAATGATGGAGGGTAAGTGGTCTCACCAGGACTTACATTTCATGAAGAAGAAACTGTCATCTCTCTATATAACCACCCTCAAGAACAGTGCCACTGCATTAGTTTGACAGCAGTACCATTTCCTGATGGGATGTAGTTAGCATATTTGAGATATACAACCCCTTTTAGGCTGGGAGCAATGGCTAACACCTTTAATCCCAGCATTTTGGGAGGCCAAGACAGGTGGATTACTTGAGCTCAGGAGTTCGAGATCAGCCTGGGCAACATGGTGAAACCCTCTCTCTACAAAAAAGTAGCTAGGCCTGGTGGCACACACCTGTTGTCCCAGCTACTCAGGAGGCTGAGTTGGGAGGATCACCTGAACCCAGGAAGTTGTGGCTGTAGTTAGCCCTGATCACACCACTGTACTCCAACCTGGGCAACTGAGTGAGAACCTGTCTCAAATATATATATTATAACCCCTTTCAGCAGGGTGATGGTAGTAGGGATGAATCAAAAGTAACACAATATTCTAAAGAAGAGAGATGGGAAAATAATAAGTATTTGGCAAGTGACCATTGAGAATTAGTGTGTCACATGGCATGCTTTACATACATGTTCTCATTTAATCTTCATAAAAAACCTGGGAGACAGGTACTACTTCCATTTTGCAATTGAAAAGCATGGGGTCAGAAAAGATAAGTAGCTTGCTTAAGGTCAAAAAGTTACAAGGGAGAATTAAGATTTAAACTTGTGACTTGTTAATTGTATAGGTCCTACGCTTTCTAGCACAATAAATGCTCTGTATGTCATTTGTCCTATCAATTTGCTTTTGATTTCCCACATCAAGAATAAAGCCAGATCAACCCATTTCTTTCTCTATTTCTAATAGTTCCTTCCCCTAAACACTATATTCCACTTTATCCCAATATCAGGTATATACAGACAAAATACAAGAGAGACTATGTCATGGACAGCTTGTGTGTATATGTGTGTGAATATGATTTTATTTGTTTTTGTTTTCATTTAGGCTTTCCATAAACCAACATGCTCCTCTTTCTACTAATTCTCTGATTTTTATTAGGAAGTTGTTGCTGAGGATAATCTTGGAGGGAAGGAAAGACCTTCTTTCTACTGCAGCCTGGGAATGAGAGGGGCTTGGATGTGACCTAACTCAACTAACATGACCTAAATATGAAAGCTTGAGGGAGTGACACAAAGGTTTTTTAAACTGTAGTTATATATAAAATTGACCCCTGAACAACATGTGGATTAGGAACACCAACATCCTCATGCAGTTGAAAATTTGTGTACAATATTTGACTCCCCCAAAACTTAACTACTAGCAGTCTACTCTTGACTGGAAGCCTTACTGTAACATAACAGTAGATTAACACGTGTTTTGTGTGCTCTATTTATTAAATACTGTAATCTTACAATAAATTAAGCTAAAGAAAAGAAAATGTTATTAAGTAAACCATGAGGAAGAAAAAGGTATTTACTCTTTATTAAGTGGAAGTGGGTTATCATAAAGGTCTTCATCTTCATTGTCTTCATGTTGAGTAGGCTAAGGAGGAGGAAGGGAAAGGGTGGTCTTGCTGTCTCTGGGGTGGCAGAAGAGGAAGAGGTAAAGGAGATAGAAAAGGAGGCAGGAGAACCAACACACTGGGTATAACTTTTACTGACAAAAATCCACATGTAAGTGGACACAAGCAGTTCAAACCTGTGTTGTTTAAGGATCACCTGTGTATGTGTGTGTATGTGTACATATATATTTACATTATACATACATTTTTAAGGATAGATGCATAACAATAATAGCTAAAGCACTGGGTTTCCCTGCAATATGATCTAGGTGCACAAGCTTCTTTATTCCTCTCCATATGCCTGTTTTGTGAGATGTGGATCTCCTTCTGATGAATTCTTTTTCTGCTTATGACAGCCAGAGTCATTTTCTAATATTTATAACAAAAAATCCTTACTGATACAGAAATTTGTTCTTTGAAAATTTTAAATAATTAAAAAATTTAAAATGTATATATATATATAAAATGTATAATTCTAAAAATATACTTCACCTGGCATAGAATTAAATAGCTACATATATGTATAATTTGTATAATTACATTATATACATATATACTGATTTATAAATATATACATGATATGTATATATATGTAATTAAATGTTGTACAATTTACAGAGAGTGAAACATAAGATTTTATGTACACACTCGGATCAGTTTTAAGAAATCAGTATATCCCTGAAACCAACACTCAAATCAGGATATAGAGTATTTCTGCACCCCAGAAAGCTTCCTCATATCTCTTCCTTTCAACACACACCTCTCACAGGCAATTAGTATTCTGGTTTTAAAAGATTTGTTTCACCTGTTCTTGAGCTTTATATAAATGGAATTATACAGTACACACATTTATATAAGTCTTTTTGTGGATATATGTTTTCATTTATCTTGGAAGTTTACTTTTAGGTATTTGTTTAGATCTATGTTTAACTATATTAGAAACTTTACCAAACAATTCAAATTAATAGAAAACCTACTGGCACCCAGCTCAGAGACTAACTCAAAGTAGCATGGAGTATGTCAAAGAGAATAACAAAAAATAAAGCATGAAAAACAAAATTTGAATAAATAAACTGTAGCTGAGGTTATAATGCCTCTAGTAAAGTTAGCAATAAGATGTAAAGTCTTTATCAGTTATTTTAGAAAATACCTTAATTCTATTACTTATCAATGTTCTAGGAAGAATTTGGCAAATGACTTGCAGATATAATGGAATAGCCAGAGCAACTTTACAATAAAGATACATTAAATTAAAAGAGATTTGCTTCGTACAAAAGCAGTTGATGTAACCATATTAACCATACTAATAAACTAAAAAATAAAAACCATATGATCATCTCAATTGACATACAAAAAGCATTTGACAAAATTCAACATCAATTCCTCATAAAAACTTTAAACAAACTGGGACTAGAAAGAAATTTCTTCAACCTGATGAAGGATATCTGCAAAAACCTGGAGTTAATATTATACTTAATGATGAAAGCCTGAATGCTTTCTTATTAAGATCAGGAAAAGGCAAGGATGTCAGCTCCCACCACTTCTGTTCAACATTGTAGTGGAGGTTCTATCCAGTTCAGTATGGCAAGAAATAAAAGGCATCCAAATTAGAAAGAAAAATGTTAAAACTGCCTTTATTTGCAGATGATTGTCTAAGTAAAAATCTATTGGAATCTACACAAAAAGTACCAGAACTGATTAATATGTGGATTTAGTAAGGCTACAGAATAGAAAAATTACATACAAAAACCAATTGTATTTTTATAGTCTAGCAACAAAACATTAGACATTGAAATTTACACAAAAAAGTTCCCAATAATATAAAATTAAATGAAAACATGGGGATGAGTCTTTCACAACGTACATACAAGATCTGTACACTGACAGCTATAAAACATTGCTGAGAAAAATTAAAGACCAAATGAATGTATAGATACGCCACGTTCATGGGTTAGAAAACCCATTATTGTTGATGTCAATTTACCCCAAACTGACTAATCACAATCCCAACAGAATTTCTTAAAGAAATTATATACGGATTCTAATTTTTTTTTTCTTGAGATGGAGTTTTGCTCTGTCACCCAGGCTGGAACATGGTGTTGTGATTCTAGCTCACTGCAAACTCCACCTCCCAGGTTCAAGCGATTCTCCTGCCTCAGCCTCTCTAGTAGCTGGGACTACAGGCATGCGCCACCATGCCTGACTAATTTTTTTGTTTTTAGTAGAGAGGGGGTTTCACCATGTTGGCCAGGCTGATCTTGAACTCCTGACCTCAGATGATCCGCCTATAGCCTCCCAAAGTGCTGGGATTACAGGCATGAGCCACTGTGCCTGACCTGATTCTAAAATTTATTTGCAAATACAAAGAACCTAGAATAGCTCTCCAAGACCTTGAAAGTTAAGAAAAAAATTCAGACAATTAATAATACCTTATTTCAAGACTTTTTAGAAAATAACATTTATCAAGTTTTCAAGTATGGTTTTGTGTCAAAACAGACAACTAGATGAATGGAACAAATCAGAGACCAGAAATAGACCCACGTATAGTTGGACAACTGATTTTCAACAAACATACAAAGATAATTCAGCGGAGAAAGGACAGTCACTTCAACCAATGGAGCTGGAACAATTGGTAACGTAAAAAATAAAAAGAAGTAAAATAATTTTAATTCCTACCTCACACTATGTGATATAGAAAAATTAAAGACCATAGACTGCCTTAGCCCATTCAGGCTACTATAACAAAATACCTTAGACTGAGTAATTTATAAACAACAGAAATTGCTATTTATAATGCTGGATGTTGGGAAGCCCAAGATCAAGGAGTGAGCAGATTTACAGATGGGTCCTTCTTGCTGCAACCTCACATGATGAAAGGGGTAAAAAAGCTCCCTTAAGCCTCTTTTATAAGGCACTAATCTGACTCATGAGGGTAGAGCCTTTATGACTTAATTACCTCCAAAAGGCCACATCTTGTAATACTATCACATTGGAAATTTTCAACATATGAATTTTGGGAAAGCAGGTACATTCAAACCATAGCATAGACCTCAAACTAGAACATCTTTTGAAGAAAACAAAGAAGAAAAGCTTTGTGTCTTTAGGTTAAGTGAAGATTTCTTAGATACCACACCAAAAATTCCATTAAAAATTGATAAATTTGAGAGTAAGCTGAAGATGGCCGGATAGGAAGAGCTCCGGTCTACAGCTCCCAGCGCAAGTGACGCAGAAGATGGGTGATTTCTGCATTTCCATCTGAGGAACCGGGTTTATCTCCCTAGGGAGTGCCAGAAAGTGGGCACAGGACAGTGGGTGCAGCATACTGTGCGTGAGCCGAAGCAGGGCGAGGCATTGCCTCACACGGGAAGTGCAAGGGGTCAGGGAGTTCCCTTTCCTAGTCAAAGAAAGGGGTGACAGACGGCACCTGGAAAATCGGGTCCCTCCCACCCTAATACTGCGCTTTTCCGACGGGCTTAAAAAACAGCGTACCAGGAGATTATATCCTGCACCTGGCTCGGAGGGTCCTACGCCCACGGAGTCTCCCTGATTGCTAGCACAGCAGTCTGAGATCAAACTGCAGGGCAGCAGCAAGGCTGGGGGAGGGGCACCTGCAATTGCCCAGGCTTGCTTAGGTAAACAAAGCACCCGGGAAGCTCGAACTGGGTGGAGGCCACCACAGCTCAAGGAGGCCTGCCTGCCTCTATAGGCTCCACCTCTGGGGGCAGGGCACAGACAAACAAAAATACAGCAGTAACCTCTGCAGACTTACATGTCCCTGTCTGAAAGCTTTGAAGAGAGCAGTGGTTCTCCCAGGATGCAGCTGGAGATCTGAGAACGGGCAGACTGCCTCCTCAAGTGGGTCCCTGACCCCTGATCCCCGAGCAGCCTAACTGGGAGGCACCCCCCAGTAGGGGGAGACTGACACCTCACAGAGCCGGGTACTCCTCTGAGACAAAACTTCCAGGGTACGATCAGACAGCAGCATTCATGGTTCACGAAAATCCACTGTTCTGCAGCCACCACTGCTGATACCCAGGCAAAAAGGGTCTGGAGTGGACCTCTAGCAAACTCCAACAGACCTGCAGCTGAAGGGTCCTGTCTGTTAGAAGGAAAACTAACAAACAGAAAGGATATCCACACCAAAAACCCATCTGTATATCAACATCGTCAAAGACGAAAAGTAGATAAGACCACAAAGGTGGGGAAAAAAACAGAGCAGAAAGACTGGAAACTCTAAAAAGCAGAGCGCCTCTCCTCCCCCAAAGGAACGCAGTTCCTCACCAGCAATGGAACAAAGCTGGACGGAGAATGACTTTGACGAGCTGAGAGAAGAAGGCTTCAGACGATCAAACTACTCCGAGCTACAGGAGGAAATTCAAACCAAAGGCAAAGAAGTTAAAAACTTTGAAAAAAATTTAGAAGAATGTATAACTAGAATAACCAATACAGAGAAGTGCTTAAAGGAACTGATGGAGCTGAAAGCCAAGGCTCGAGAACTACGTGAAGAATGCAGAAGCCTTAGGAGCCGATGAGATCAACTGGAAGAAAGGGTATCAGTGATGGAATATGAAATGAATGAAACGAAGCGAGAAGGGATGTTTAGAGAAAAAAGAATAAAAAGAAACAAACAAAGCCTCCAAGAAATATGGGACTATGTGAAAAGACCAAATCTACATCTGATTGGTGTACCTGAAAATGACGGGGAGAATGGAACCAAGTTGGAAAACACTCTGCAGGATATTATCCAGGAGAAATTCCCCAATCTAGCAAGGCAGGCCAACATTCAGATTCCAGAAATACAGAGAACGCCACAAAGATACTCCTCGAGAAGAGCAACTCCAAGACACACAATTGTCAGATTCACCAAAGTTGAAATGAAGGAAAAAATGTTAAGGGCAGCCAGAGAGAAAGGTCGGGTTACCCACAAAGGGAAGTCCAGCAGACTAACAGCGGATCTCTCGGCAGAAACTCTACAAGCCAGAAGAGAGTGGGGGCCAATATTCAACAATCTTGAAGAAAAGAATTTTCAACCCAGAATTTCATATCCAGCCAAACTAAGCTTCATAAGTGAAGGAGAAATAAAATCCTTTACAGACAAGCAAATGCTGAGAGATTTTTGTCACCACCAGGCCTGCCCTAAAAGAGCTCCTGAAGGAAGCACTAAACATGGAAAGGACCAATCGGTAACAGCCACTGCAAAATCATGCCAAATTGTAAAGACCATCCAGGCTAGGAAGAAACTGCATCAACTAATGAGCAAAATAACCAGCTAACATCATAATGACAGGATCAAATTCACACATAACAATATTAACTTTAAATGTAAATGGACTAAATGCTCCAATTAAAAGACAGACTGGCAAATTGGATAAAGAGACAAGACCCATCAGTGTGCTGTATTCAGGAAACCCATCTCACATGCAGAGACACACATAGGCTCAAAATAAAAGGATGGAAGAAGAACTATCAAGCAAATGGAAAACCAAAAAAGGCAGGGGTTGCAATCCTAGTCTCTGATAAAACAGACTTTAAACCAATAGAGATCAAAAGAGACAAAGAAGGCCATTACATAATGGTAAAGGGATCAATTCAACAAGAAGAGCTAACTATCCTAAATATATATGCACCCAATACAGGAGCACCCAGATTCATAAAGCAAGTCCTGAGTGACCTACAAAGAGACTTAGACTCCCACACAATAGTAATGGGAGACTTTAACACCCCACTGTCAACATTAGACAGATCAATGAGACAGAAAGTTAACAAGGATATCCAGGAATTGAACTCAGCTCTGCACCAAGCAGACCTAATAGACATCTACAGAACTCTCCACCCAAAATCAACAGAATATACATTTTTTTCAGCACCACACCACACCTATTCCAAAACTGACCACATAGTTGGAAATAAAGCACTCCTCAGCAAATGTAAAAGAACGGAAATTATAACAAACTGTCTCTCAGACCACAGTGCAATGAAACTAGAACTTAGAATTAAGAAACCCACTCAAAACAGCTCAACTACATGGAAACTGAACAACCTGCTCCTGAATGACTAATGGGTACATAACGAAATGAAGGCAGAAATAAGGATGTTCTTTGAAACCTACGAGAACAAAGACACAACGTACCAGAATCTCTGGGACACAGTCAAAACAGTGTGTAGAGGGAAATTTATAGCACTAAATGCCCACAAGAGAAAGCAGGAAAGATCCAAAATTGACACCCTAACATCACAATTAAAAGAACTAGAAAAGCAAGAGCAAACACATTCAAAAGCTAGCAGAAGGCAAGAAATAACTAAAATCAGAGCAGAACTGAAGGAAATAGAGACACAAAAAATCCTTCAAAAAATTAATGAATCCAGGAGCTGGTTTTTTGAAAGGATCAACAAAATTGATAGACCGCTAGCAAGACTAACAAAGAAGAAAAGAGAGAAGAATCAAATAGACGCAATTAAAAATCATAAAGGGGATATCACCACCGATCCCCCAGAAATACAAACTACCATCAGAGAATATTATAAACACCTCTACGCAAATAAACTAGAAAATGTAGAAGAAATGGATAAATTCCTTGACACATACACCTTCCCAAGATTAAACCAGGAACAAGTTGAATCTCTGAATAGACTAATAACAAGGTCTGAAATTGTGGCAATAATCAATAGCTTACCAACCAAAAAGAGTACAGGACCAGATGGATTCACAGCCGAATTCTACCAGAGGTACAAGGAGGAACTGGTACCATTCCTTCTGAAACTATTCCAATCAATAGAAAAAGAGGGAATCCTCCCTAACTCATTTTATGAGGCCAGCATCATCCTGACACCAAAGCCAGGCAGAGACACAACCAAAAAAGAGAATTTTAGGTCAATATCCCTGATGAACATTGATGCAAAAATCCTCAATAAAATACTGGGAAACCAAATACAGCAACACATCAAAAAGCTTATCCACCATGATCAAGTGGGCTTCATCCCTGGGATGCAAGGCTGGTTCAATATATGTAAATCAATAAATGTAATCCAGCATATAAACAGAACCAAAGACAAAAACCACATGATTATCTCAATATATGCAGAAAAGGCCTTTGACAACATTCAACAACCCTTCATGCTAAAAACTCTCAATAAATTAGGTATTGATGGGACGTATCTCAAAACAATAAGAGCTATCTATGACAAACCCACAGCCAATATCATACGGAATGGGCAAAAACTGGAAGCATTCCCTTTGTAAACTGGCACAAGACAGGGATGCCCTCTCTCACCACTCCTATTCAACACAGTGTTGGAAGTTCTCGCCAGGGCAATTAGGCAGGAGAAGGAAATAAAGGGTATTCAGTTAGGAAAAGAGGAAGTCAAATTGTCCCTGTTTGCAGATGACATGATTGTATATATAGAAAACTCCATTGTCTCAGCCCAAAATCTCCTTAAGCTGATAAGCAACTTCAGCAAATTCTCAGGATATAAAATCAATGTACAAAAATGACAAGCATTCTTATACACCAATAACAGACAAACAGAGAGCCAAATCATGAGTGAACTCCTATTCACAATTGCTTCAAAGAGAATAAAATACCTAGAAATCCAACTTACAAGGGATGTGAAGGACCTCTTCAAGGAGAACTACAAACCACTGCTCAATGAAATAAAAGAGGATACAAACAAATGGAAGAACATTCCATGCTCATGGGTAGGAAGAATCAATATCGTGAAAATGGCCATACTGCCCAAGGTAATTTATAGATTCAATGCCATCCCCATCAAGCTACCAATGACTTTCTTCACAGAATTGGAAAAAACTACTTTAAAGTTCATATGGAACCAAAAAAGAGCCCACATCGCCAAGTCAATCCCAAGCCAAAAGAACAAAGCTGGAGGCATCACGCTACCTGACTTCAAACTATACTACAAGGCTACAGTCACCAAAACAGCATGGTACTGGTACCAAAACAGAGATATAGATCAACGGAACAGAACAGAGCCCTCAGAAATAACGCTGCATATCCACAACTATCTGATCTTTGACAAATCTGAGAAAAACAAGCAATGGGGAAAGGATTTCCTATTTCATAAATGGTGCTGGGAAAACTGGCTAGCCATATGTAGAAAGCTGAAACTGGATCCCTTCCTGACACCTTATACAAAAATTAATTCAAGATGGATTAAAGACTTAAATGTTAGACCTAAAACCATAAAAACCCTAGAAGAAAACCTAGGCATTACCATTCAGGACATAGGCATGGGCAAGGACTTCATGTCTAAAACACCAAAAGCAATGGCAACAAAAGCCAACATTGACAAATGGGATCTAATTAAACTAAAGAGCTTCTGCACAGCAAAAGAAACTACCATCAGAGTGAACAGGCAACCTACAAAATGGGAGAAAATTTTCGCAACCTACTCATCTGACAAAGGACTAATATCCAGAATCTACAATGAACTCAAACAAATTTACAAGAAAAAAACAAACAACCCCATCCAAAAGTGGGCGAAGGACATGAACAGACACTTCTCAAAAGAAGACATTTATGCAGCCAAAAAACACATGAAAAAATGCTCACCATCACTGGCCATCAGAGAAATGCAAATCAAAACCACAATGAGATACCATCTCACACCAGTTAGAATAGCGATCATTAAAAAGTTAGGAAACAACAGGTGCTGGAGAGGATGTGGAGAAATAGGAACACTTTTACACTGTTGGCGGGACTGTAAACTAGTTCAACCATTGTGGAAGTCAGCGTGGCGACTCCTCAGGGATCTAGAACTAGAAATACCATTTGACCCAGCCATCCCATTACTGGGTATATACCCAAAGGACTGTAAATCATGCTGCCATAAAGACACATGCACACGTATGTTTATTGTGGCATTATTCACAATAGCAAAGAGTTGGAAGCAACCCAAATGTCCAACGAAGGTAGACTGGATTAAGAAAATGTGGCACATATACACCATGGAATACTACACAGCCATAAAAAATGATGAGTTCATGTCCTTTGTAGGGACGTGGATGAAATTGGAAATCCTCATTCTCAGTAAACTATCACAAGGACAAAAAACCAAACACCGCATGTTCTCACTCATAGCTGGGAATTGAACAATGAGAACACTTGGACACAGGAAGGGGAACATCACACTCTGGGGACTGTTGTGGGGTGGCGGGAGTGGGGAGGGATAGCATTAGGAGATATACCTAATGCAAAATGATGAGTTAATGGGTGCAGCACACCAGCATGGCACATGTATACATATATAACTAACCTGCACGTTGTGCACATGGACCCTAAAAGTTAAAGTATAATAATAATAATAAAAAACAAAACAAAAATTAGGGTAAGCTAAGATTAATTTACTATTAAAGAAAAAATTTTAAAAAATTGATAAATTTGATTTAATTACAATTTAAAACGTTTTTGCATTGTGAAAACCAATTTTAAGAAAATGAAAAGAAAAGCCACAAACCAGGGGAAAATATATGCAAGGTACATAAAAAACTCGTGTAAAATACCTAAAGAACTCTCAAAACTTAATCATATAAAAGCAAACCAATTTAAAAAAAAAGGTAAAAGAGTTGATTTCACACTTCACCAAAGAGGCTACATGCATGGCACATCAGCACATGAAATGATGCTCAATGTGATTAGTTCTCCAGCAAATAAAAACCACCCCGAGATATTGCCACACAGCTATTAAATTAAATAAGATTAAAAAGGCTTATCTTACCAAGTGTTGGCAAGGGTGTGGAGGAAGCTAAACTTTTATACAGTGCTGGTAGGAGTGTAATATGACACAACCATTTTGAAGAGTAGTTTGATGTTTCTTAAAATGTTAAAGATACACAATTATATAATCCAGCTTAAAATGTTAAGCATACACAACTATATAATCCAGCCATTCAAATTCTAGGTATTTACTCACAAGAAATGGAACATATGACATACAAACACTTGTCCACAGTCGTTCCTAGAAACTTTTTTGGCAGTTTTCCAAAAGCTGAAAACTACTCAAACATCCACCAACATGTGAGTGGGTAAACAAATAGTGTTATATCCATGGAACAGAATTATACTGCGCAATAAAAAGGAATGAACTAATGGTGCATGCAATACATCAATGAATCACAAAATAATTATGCTGCATGAAACAAGCCAGATTCTCCTGCAGCCCTCCAAAAAGAATGTATACTCTTCAACTCCATGTATATAAAACAGTAGAAAATACAAATTCAAATTAATTATGATTACAGAAAGCCATTCTGTAATCATAGCAGTTCTGCGCCTGAGGACGGAGAGAGGAAGCAGGAAGGAAAAACTTAAAAGACACAAGAAAACTTATGAGGGTGATGGATACGTTCATTATTTTAACTGCAGTGATGGTTTCATGGGTATATTCATGTGTCAAAACATAAAAGTGTACACTTTAAGTATATGCACTTTATTATATGTCAATTATAGGTAAATAAAGCTGATTTAAATAAACAAATGGGATATAAGTATAAAGTTTAATTTGAAAATTTCTTTAAAGTTAAATCTCTTCTATCTGTAGTAATTTATTAAGAAACATTGTCCCCAATCTGATCAAGAACAAAACTTTTTTGAGCAGAGAAACTCACATCATTCTTTTAAGAAGAAATTTTAATGCTGATAACATGCTCAAGCAATTTTTAATAAAGTTCAACAATACTAATATTGGGGGAAATTCAGCCAGATATTGGGCGAAATTCACCCCCGATATTTCATGTAGATTCTTTTCTATTGTCTCTAAGTGTCAGCCGGTCTGAGAAATAAAGGGACAGAGTACAAAAGAGAGAAATTTTAAAGCTGGATGTCCGGGGGAGACATCACATGTCAGCAGGTTCCGTGATGCCCCCCGAGCCATAAAACCAGCAAGTTTTTATTAGTGATTTTCAAAAGGGGAGGGAGTGTGGGTCACAGAGATCACGTGCTTCACAAGGTAATAGAATATCACAAGGCAAATGGAGGCAGGGCGAGATCACAGGACCACAGGCCCGGGGCAAAATTAAAATTGCTAATGAAGTTTTGGGCACACATTGTCATTGATAACATCTTATCAGGAGACAGGGTTTGAGAGCAGACAACCAGTCTGACCAAAATTTATTAGGCGGGAATTTCCTCATCCTAATAAGCCTGGGAGTGCTACTGGAGACTGGGGCTTACTACATCCCTACAGCTTCAACCATAAAAGATGGCCACCCCCAAAGCAGCCATTTTAGAGGCCTACCCTCAGGGACACATTCTCTTTCTCAGGGATGTTCCTTGCTGAGAAAAAGAATTCAGCGATATTTCTCCCATTTGCTTTTGAAAGAAGAGAAATATGGCTCTTTTCTGTCTGGCTCACCGGCAGTCAGAGTTTAAGGTTATCTCTCTTGTTACCTGAACATTGCTGTTATCCTGTTCCTTTTTAAGGTGCCCAGATTTCATATTGTTCAAACACACATGCTCTACAATTTGTGCAGTTAATGCAATCATCACAAGGTCCTGAGGCAACATACATCCCCCTTAGCTTACGAAGATGACGGGATTAAGAGATTAAACCAAAGACAGGCATAGGAAATCACAAGGGTATTGATAGGGGAAGTGATAAGTATCCATGAAATCTTCACAATTTATGTTCAGAGACTGCAGTAAAGACAGGCGTAAGAAATTATAAAAGTATTAATTTGGGGAACTAATAAATGTCCATGAAATCTTCACAATTTATGTTCTTCTGCCATGGCTTCAGCCAGTCCCTCCGTTCGGGGTCCCTGACTTCCCACAACAAGTAACGCTTCTTCTGAAATTAGCTAACCATTTATTGGTTATTAGTCAAGTATCTATGTTCTTTAGCTAGATGTTTTAGATGTTTTCTTTTTTTTTTTTGTATCCAGATACCAATAATTGTCTGGTCAATCTTTTTACTTTGAAATTGTCCTTACCGAGAAAGAATATTTCAAATGGCCAGCTTAGCCCTCTCTTTTTGCAAACTTTGAAATAAAACTTTGACATAAGCTCAAATTTTTTTAAATTTTTATTTGAAAATTGTGAATCATTTAAATAAAAATGAGAGGGAGAGAAGAGGGGGTAATAGAGAGAGGGTGGTCAAGGAAAATAAGAAAATGATTAGTGGAAATCAAATTATTAAAATTTTCAGGAAAAAATCATGAAAATTTAACAAAATAAAGTGATTATGATTACATTTTAAAAATAATGATAAAATTGCAAAGAAGCTAAATAAGAGGATTTCAGTCATAAATATCAACATGCAGAGAGTACTGTGTAGTATCATAATGCTTTCTTCTAATTAAGGCACTAGTAGTATTTATAAAATCATTAGATTGGATTCAAATAAGTCTTTATCCCTTCTAATAAAAATGTATTTCTACCCTTATACAAGACAGAGTGCAATTATTATAATTCTGAGAAAATTTTAATAGTTTTATTAGCATATGCCAACATGAAATAAAATCAGTAGTGGCTTATTGTCATTGCTGTTTCCATTTAAAATAATCATTTATATCACTCTCAACCCAAAGGAGATTTCACAGCAGAAATCACCTTGTGCCTTTATTCTTAATCAGGGCTCTGTTGTGTCAGGAAAAAAGGAAAACTTGACCTTCTTGTTTTTAATGACCCAAGGGTAGTTATTTATTACATTAAATGTCATGAAAACCCACAAAATACAAAGGATTTCAGGCTGACACAGTATATCATCCCCACTTTCATACAAACTGATTAATAGTCCAGGTACCAAGCAAAATACCAACAGAGAATAATCCTGACACCTGTTTCAACATCTGATGATGACACTTTGCTGAATAAAAGTTTAATCACTCATTTCCTATATTGTACAGACAATTTTGTAACGAGACTACATAATTACAATTGAGAGAAGTTATATCGTTGGCTAATACATAATTATATCTGGAAGCATAACCACTATATTGGGAAATTGAATCATTTCAAAAGAATGCTTTTCACACTCACAGTATTCAGGGAACTATTTAACGAGAGGGGTCTCTGGGCTCCTGCTCACACATTCAAATTCTTAGGTGCAATTTGGGAAAGATCCAGAAGGCCCAGAGAAAGGGTTTTGGTACTTGGTGTTAGAATAATTCAGACAAAAGGACAGTATATAATATTTTATAAAGAATCTTTTGCTAAGTTTCAACTCTACAGGATTCATTAAATTTGGAAAATAGTTGACTGTGCCCCTTTCTTAATCTAGAGCAATTCAAATTCTTGAAGTTCCATGTGTAAAGATCAGAAGAAATTGAAATCTTTCAATCATTGTCATCCCTGTCTGTAAGACAGCCCATTCTTAGATTGTTAGGCAGAGAGGCTGGATGCTCTCAGAATCACCCTCAAACTTATTCTGTATCAAATTCTATTTTGAAGAAAGTTGCTTCTCGAGTTCAAGCTTTTAAATGAAATTAGCATGAAGTAATAAATTCTTTCCCTAATGCAAACTGGAAATGGGAGAATGTAAGGAGTGCCAATGAATATTAACTAGAAGTCCTATCCACATTATTAGTTAGTTTGATGGTACTTTGTATGTGTCTGTGAAGGGTTCTTATTTGAAGAGGGCCTTTAAATGTTCATAGACTTAGTTGCTCAACACGTTGAGAATTTCAAACACTGTGACCAGTGAGAATTGATTTTTTTTTTTTTTTTTTTAGATGGAGTCTCGCTCTTTCACCCAGGCTGGAGTGCAGTGGCGCGATCTTGGCTCACTGCAGGCTCCACCCCGCGGGGTTCCCGCCATTCTCCTGCCTCAGCCTCCCGCGTAGCTGGGACTACAGGCGCCCGCCACCTCGCCCGGCTAATTTTTTGTATTTTTACTAGAGACGGGGTTTCACCATGTTAGCCAGGATGGTCTCGATCTCCTGACCTCGTGATCTGTCCGCCTCGGCCTCCCAAAGTTCTGGGATTACAGGCGTGAGCCACCGCGCCCGGCCGAGAATTGATTTTTGATCTTTTTAAGTCTTATAACATGATTGTGGCATGAAATACTACACTTAAATGCAGCTGGATCCATAGTTAGGGTAAACAAAAAGTTGATCAATAAATCCACAAATCTTTCAATTTGAAACCCAAGACAAAGTTTTAGAAATCAGAGTCAGTAAATTTTAGAGGAGAAAAGGAGCTTAACCATGTACTCTAACACCTTCCTTCCACCTGTCTCCTGTTCCTTCTTCAAGAAATAATTGAGTGTCTCTGTGTTCAAGGCACCGAGTTTATTTTACAGATAAAGAAACTGACGGCTAAAATATAAAACAGTTTCCCCAAAGCACTTTGCCAGAGCTAGGCTTTTGTTGATGACCATCACAAAACAAGCTGACAGCTCTTTGCTCCATCATGTTATTTCACATTAAAAATCTGAATTTACATACATCAGTGGAAACAATGGCAAAGATAAAAATATGAGGCCGGGCGCGGTGGCCAACGCCTGTAATCCCAGCACTTTGGGAGGCTGAGGCAGGCAGATCACTAGGTCAGAACATAGAGACCATCCTGGCTAACACGATGAAATCCCGTCTCTACTAAAAATACCAAAAAATTAGCCGGGCGTGGTGGCGGGCACCTGTAGTCCCAGCTACTCGGGAGGCTGAGGCAGGAGAATGGCGTGAACCCGGGAGGCGGAGCTTGCAGTGAGCAGAGATGGCGGAGTTCGCAGTGAGCCGAGATCGCGCCACTCCAGTCCAGCCTGGGTGACAGAGCGAGACTACGTCTCAAAAAAAAAAAAAAAAAAGAAACAAAATGAAAATATAAAACATTTCAGGAGTATAGAATGCTTTATTGTATTCTAATAATTCCCAAACGATCATTGGTAACACAATCAGAGATGGATAAAAAAAGAGACACACTCGCCTGTAATCCCAGCACTCTGGGAAGCTGAGGCGGGAGGATTACAAGGTCAGGAATTCAAGACGAGCCTGCCCAAAATGGTGAAACCCCGTCTCTACTAAAAATACCAAAAATTTAGCCAGACGAGGTGGCAGGCGCCTGTAATCCTAGCTACTCGGGAGGCTGAGGCAGAGAATTTCTTAACCCGGAAGCACAGGTTGCAATGAGCCAAGATTGTGCCACTGCACTCCATTCTGGGCGACAGAGGGAGACTCCGTCTCGGGGAAAAAAAAAAAAAAAAAAAATGACATACTCTTGGTCTGATGTGGAGTGACTTTCCATAGGACAAATATTTATATTCTAAACTTGTTCCATGTGCCTCATCTTTATTTATGGAAGCATTCTAGCTGACCAGCTGTTTTTACTGATGGAATGCAAATTATTTTTGTCACTTGAAATATTATATTCATATTATCTAGGTTTTAATAAAAAGAAGGGCTGGTTACTGAAAGAGATTTTAAAAGCATTGGTAGATGATTTACTAGTTTAGATCATTTCATCAGTGGGATCCAAGTTGAATGTGGCACTCCCAGCATACATGAGAACATCCACTGTAGTTCAGCAAGAAAATACCAGAACTTCATTTATATACTCAAATTTTATCGTTTTCTAATTTCTACTTCATATATGTTTATTGGAGTAAAAACTGTGAATATGACATTCAAAGTACATAATTCTTAGTATAGGGTATAATAATAGCGTAAGATTTGTGAATATGCAAATTAGTTTATGGGTTAGATGCGTAGGCTCCAGGACCAGATCTTCTGAGTTTCAAATTTAAAAGTGGCTCTGCCAATTATCACTTACCTATGTGATTGTTGGCCAAGTCTCTAAACCTTTCTTTCCCTCAAGTTTCTCATTTACAAATACAGATAATAATAAAAAATATTTCTCACTTTATAGAATTGTCATAAACTTTAAATGAGCAAATACATATGAAGCATTTAGTATAGCACTTGTCATATATTAATAATAAGCAGCCAATAAATGTTAGTTATAAAAACAATTATTAAATATATATTATTACATGTATATACACATATTTTGAAAACAGTACCAAAACTTTTTTTTTAATTTAATGACTGTACAATGAAATATATAGTGAGGAGATATGTATTTCATTATCTACTCTTATCAAAATAAAAAAACGGATGAAGACAAACAGATAAGGCAATATGTTTTATGTAAAAATTGAAGATTACCATATACCAGCTCTATGTTGGGATTTGAGGGAACTCAAAATTATTAAGACACTGACCTTGGCTTTTAAAGGATTTAAGATATTGCAGGAAGTAGGGAATAGAGGCAAAGAAGTGGAATCTGGAAAAGTACATAGCTAATTTGAAAAACTTTGAAAACTTCTATAATACAGGTACAATTACAAAGAAGTTACAAAAAAGATCATGTAAAATTGAGTTGTTTTAGGATGTGTCAAGCAAGTCCCCAGAGAGGAACCGGCATTTGAACTTGGACTAAAGGACAAATCACGTTTATGAAACCAATATACACAGAGTGTCTTAAGCAGAAGAGATGAAGGAGACATTAACAAATACACACAAACTAAGTATATAAGGTTATAGAAGAGGGTTTAATTTATGCCAAGAAGTTCCAAGAAGGCCTTTCAGAAAGACGTTTAATCTGACACCAGGATGATTAGTAAAAATTAGGATGAGGGATTTTTAAGCACCCTTATCTGCTAGCCATCTGAGAATACAGAAAGCTCAATCTCCATTTTGTTTCCATTAACTGCCAAAAGTCCCTTGCATCAGTTGAGTACATGCTACATGCACTATGCTAACTTGGCTATTTCACCTACATGACAATGTATATCCGTCATTATCCTTATGTTGAAGAGGTTAACTCTCTTTTTCTTAGAAAAACTAAGTTCTTAGAAATATATTCTTTTGTACTGTATTAATGTATTCCAATTATGTTTCTTATGTTTCACAGAACAATGTGAAACTTTGAGGTCTGAAGATTCGGCTCAACTATTCTTGAAGCATGAATTATAAAGATGCATTCAGCATGTGATGCATTTTGTCAGTATGAGTTCCATATATATTTGTGAGAAAAGAGAGAGATAATTTTCATGAGAGAGCTGAAATTCTAGATTGACCTTTCCTTGTTTATCTCAGTTGGAGAGCTAGAAGAAAAGTTTTTGATGAAGATTTCTCCCTAATTTGTGTCAAACAAATGTCTTAAAAAGACAAATAAAAATCTTATAAATGTGACTGAAAAATGTTTCTACCTTAGATTAAACATGTTGCTTTGTAACTTTATTAGTAAAACCTTTCAGAACTTTCAGATCATTATTGGAAGCAAAATATGTAAAATAGCTAAAAGTAGAGCTGTTCAAGGTGAAATGAGTTTGGTAGAGGCCATGAGGGTTCTATGGATTATAATTGAAACTTGAATATTGTGAGGATGAAATTTTAATGGATTCATTATTCTGAAAAATCAGAGTGTTAAAAAAAGATACTTTCAAAAGACGTTCATTCTATTTGCTTTCTCCCTTTTCTACTGTTCACATAAAAGTGGGTTGATGGTAAAAATGAAATATTATATTAATTCATACAGGGTACGAGAACAGCCAGCTGTGTTAGCAGTTACTAACTTGCAAAGGCTCCCTGTCTGCTAATTTAAGTCACAGTTCTGTCTGCCACACAGGGTATGTGCCAACTTTTAGAGTCCCCATAATGCAGTCCAGTCAAACCCAGTTCCTGCCTTTGTTGGGACTAAGCATAACAAAACAAAAAGAGATAAAGAGGGAGTTTGAATGGCCATTCTCTCAGACATCTGTGCATGAGTCACATCAAAAGACTATCAGCAAGGAATACACATATGCTGCAGCCATACAAGAAGCAACTGAGTTGAAACGGGTACCTGGCCCTTCATCCCACCAGGATTCCCATGTTCTTTCAAGGTTCACTGAGTTAATATCAGGCTACAATTGGACTAATTTGCTTCACAATCGGAACAAGAATGACTCAAAGCACTTCTGTCCTTATAAACACCTAAGAAATGCAAAGGAAAGAATTTCTTTAATTTCACTGTTTCTATAGAACTGAAATACATTGAGTGAGAACTCCTCATTGTAAATTAGCACTTGAAAAAGTTAAATACAGATCATGAACATCAAATTATACACATATTTCTATTTATATCATTGATTTATTCATGAGCATATATTATATTGTATAATCTCCAAATTTCTGTTTGGGAGAAGAAAATTAATATTTAAAGTGGGACTATGTGTTCATCTTAGTAGAACCTCATGATAACTTTGGGAGTTGGAGATTATTTTTATCAAGTTCAAAGAGGTTAAATAGCATGCACAAAGTCACTTGCAATGGTCAGTGATAGAATGTGACACTTGTTTGGCTGAAGCTAAATTTCATGCTTTTTCACAACTATAATAAAAACTGTCTACTTAGAAAATGAGCTCCAAAGGACAGAGAGATCAATTGTTGTATTGTCTATTGACAAGAATTCTGCCTGGCATTACTGGTCATGTGGGTATTTAATTAGTAAGTATGTCCCACAAAAGAGATCCCTATATTTGAAAATATAAAGACATAAGATTACTATTGGAAATCCTTATTACTAAAAATTGTGATAATAATAAAACCATCATTTCTTGGGTGCTTTCTCTAGGCTAGGCACTGTACTAAGCAAACACTTGACAAAACACTACTTAATCCTCATAACAATAATCTTTATTGTTTCCTACTTTTTACAAGTTAAAAACTGAAGCTTAGAGATGTTCGGCTGCTTGCTACATACACCTGGTTAGTAAGTGGCAGAAGGAGCCTTAGAATCTAGGGCTGACTCAAAAGCCTCTTCCATTAGTTAATAGTTTAAAACTCTTTATAGTCAGTGACAATTTATGTATTGCATTTATTAGAAATAATTACAAAGTATGAACTGCCCAGCAGACAGAAGAGAAAGACACATTTAAAGAAAGAGTCAGGATCTACACATGAACTCAAATTTAACACAATGTATAATGGGAAAATTGGGGCTTCCATATAGATTTCAAAAGTAATAGGGATGGCCACCCACCTTCCTTGACTTGTGGCCCCTCTCCTCCTCCATTCTCAAAGCCAGCAATAATGGGTGGAACCCTGTCAGTCTTCTAATCTCTGCTCCTTCTTTCATCTATCTTTTTCTTTACTACTCTCTTATATGGATTTATATGATTAGATTAAGACCACTCAGATAATTCAGGATAATCTCTCTGTTTTAAGATTCCAAATCTTAATTGTATCTACAAAATTGCTTTTATCATGTAAAATAAGAGATTCATAAGTTTCAGGGATTAGGGTGTGAACATCTTGGGGGGCTGTTATTATTCTTCCTACCACAACCCCTCAGCAACATACTTAAACTAGTAACACATACAGCATGAATGCACCTTAAATTTATGACGCTAAATAAAAGTGTTACATACTGTATGATTCCTTTTATATGACATTTGGAAAAGACAAAACTATAGAGGCAGAAAATAGATTGGTTGTTTCCAGGAAATGAGAATGAGAGGAGGCGAATGATTACACAGGAGCTTGAGGCAATTTTTTGGGTGATAGAAATGTTTTACATCTTTCTTCTGATGGGATTATACTGCTGTGTGCATTTGTTCAAACTCATAGAAATGAATAAAAAGAGTAAATTTTTTTATGTAAATTACATGCAAGAAAACTGATTGAAAACAAACAGAAAAGAAAAAGGTATTAATGCTTCACTGAGTCACCATGAATCTTAAAGTACTAGAATTTTAGGGCTACAGGGAGCTGTTATTAGTAGGGTGAGAATATGTCCCTAATTTTCTGAGACTTTACTGATTTCAAACATTTTGTCTCATTACTCCTATGGAATTCCAGCTATACGAATATTTTAGTGTGCAAAATATGCTTTGCGCACCCAAGAAAAATTCCATCACACGTCAGTTGTTCCAGTTTTGCATTGGAAACATACAGTCCCCTCATTCTCAAGGGTCACATAGCTTAGTTCCATCATTTCTAAGAAGCAGCAGCAGCCAGTAAGATTAAGTAATTTGCTTGAGGTCATATATCTTATTAGTATGAGAGCCAGGAGTAGAATTCATGTCTCTAAGCTCCAGTCCACTACTCTTATCACTGAACTGAAGGGTTCTTAGAAATCTAAGGGAAACTATAATTGTTTCTGTCAATCCCAATATTTAAGCATTAATGAGACACCTGTGTAACTGCACAAATTGTGAATGATGCTGCAGTTAGCCGACATAATTGGTGGCAATTTTAGTAGTTATATTTACTTTTCCAGATGTGTGTGCTGCTCTTAGTCTCTGGAGAAATAGTTATATGGCATTAGACTTACTTATGAATTGGTCAAACAAACAGGTATCTTTAGACGTTCACTTAGGCAATATGTTCTAGGGATGGGGTCAGGAATATAACTTTAGGCACAGGACGCAGAAGTGGAGAAGACAGAGGCAGTACTATATAGCACAGTTTAATGAGGGGAGCCAGGTCGCTCTCTATGGATGGCAGCTTCATTACCTTCAAAAGATTTCTTCTCAAAGATCCAATTCAATAGAGGACTCTCAATCCAGACTGAGACTAGGGATTTGTTTACTTGCCAACTCCCTCACACATCTGTTCCCCTTCTGTTTCCTTCTTGATGTTAAAAAGCCCTGTTTTATCATGGCAGGACATTGAAACTCGGGGAGCACTTTTAGCTAGCTTCAAATGGCAGATTCTTATAGCACAGAAGTATAGTATGGTCTGATTGACAGCATCAATAATTTAATGCACTTTGTCTTGCAGCTGCCAATCCATGGCATAAAATGACAGCTCATTTAATCACATTTCTTAGGATGAATAAGTTACTTTAATTTTTGTTAATTTTTTTTTAAATATTGGCAAACTCATGCAATCACATTCATTCTTACCCTTCTCCCACTGAAATTAAAACACTCACTTCATTTAAAGAAATGCTTATCAAAGAGTTGAATACAAACTATTCCATATGTTTCTCCATAACTATCTTGAGAAAATACCCAAACAAATTACCTACTGAAATTTAAGAATCAAGAAGCCAGAGACCTGCTTCAGAAGTAAAACATTTGACAAACATGTTGTCACAATAAGCCTCTATGGGATCATTCAGCCCACAAGATATAACATGTTAGAGGCAGAGAAAACTGCGTATAGCCAGGCAGAAACTACATAAAAGACATGCAAAAGCCAGTGTGCTGAAAATTCAAAGTTAGGAAACCTGAGTTCTAGTTCACCTCAATCACTAGTCATAACAGTAATGGAGGGCCTACTATGTGCCAGTGAATTGATGTGCTGTACTAGTTAATGTTCTCTGGTTGCAAGCAATTGAAACTGTTACTGGCTAAAGAGAATGTACTGGAAATATATTAAAAGTTTATGAATTCAAAATGAAGAGTGGAGAAGCAGATTTCAAAGCAGAGAAGTGCTATAATAGGGCCAAGAAACAGAGACTATAGGACCTGTCCCATTCAACATGAACAGGCTTCAAACATTCTCAATTTCATTGTTGATCTGCCTTATATTCAAATTCAGATTGGAAATATATGCTGAACATATTTTAGGTCATGTCCTGGGTTGGGACAAGGTCAGGGCCCACCCAATTACACCCACCAATGAAGAGATAGTTTCCCAAAATAAATTCCATTGAATGTTAGGACAGGCGATGGAAAGCTAGATTCCACTCACTGGAATGGAAAAAAAGAAAAAAAACAAACTCAACAATTTAATTTTGATGCATGATATTTTTATACATCCATCAATGAGATCCATTTTGTAAATACAATAAAATCACATCATTCCAAAAGCTTTCCATGCTACTTGGAATAATCCAAACTACTTACCTCAGCTTACTAAGCTTCATCTCCAATTTTGTCTTGTAGTATTCTCCTTACACACTAACCTTGAGACACATGGGTTTTTTTCATCTTTAGACACATCAAGTTCATACTGGCCTTGGGCCTGTGCTCCAACTGTCCCTTTTGCCTGGAATGTCCTTACATTTCATGGATGAATCCTTCTGATCATTTGGATGACAGCACAAATGTTTCCTCATCAGAGAGGTTTTCACTGATCACCCAAGCTAAAATTAATCAATGACTTCCTATCATATCACACCATTTTCATTCCACTTAAAAAATATTACCTGTCACAACTAAAATATAAGATTCACTGAGAATAGTAAGCCTCCTTTGGAAATTTGATAGTTCCTAGACATAGTAGGCACTCAGTACACACACACACACACACACACACACGTTTACAATAAATATTTTTTTAAATAACCAAACATAATAGATTTTATTTTATTCACTTTATAGAAGAGGACACTGAATTTAATAAAAATTAAGGAACTTGCACATCAAACATTTATGTATGGCATAATTCAAAGTCAGATCTGTTTGGATCCAAGGCCAGGCTCTTAAACACTGTCATGTACTGATTGTCTATCACTACCTGTATGATTTGGGGTAAGTCACTGGATGTAAAGACGCTTTTCTAATTTTTTTTTTGCAGCAGAATATATTTTCTCTCTAATAAAATCATATAGACAACCTCAATAAATTGCTAATTTGATATATTCAAAGACACAATGTTTATTTATTGTGAAATCATTCAGTGAAAGTAATAAGATTGCCTGACCAATACATTTTAAAATTTCTAGCTGAATATGTTAAGAAAATCCCTATTTATATGTACACAGTGAGACACAGTGAGCTTTTAAAAACTGACCTCCTTGAAATCTCAAAATACTCATTGATTGCAAGTATGGCAGGAAAATCTTTATTCTAATTGTGCCCAGAAGGGAGTTAACCTGGAATCACATGTTTAGATATTGATAGTCTCCAGTGTGTTAAAATCTGGTGTATAAAAATAGTCCCAGAGTGGGTGGTTTATTATTATGCCACCTAAAATACAGTTTAATATGTTATATATGCACAGAAAAACTTGTAGAATTTCAAAAGGATCTTCAAAAAATTCACAGTTTAAAATCTGTGGGCCTAATGGGTTACCTATAGCTCTCACATTCTGTAGGCAAATTCTCTGCCTTTTGATATAACTATATTTGCTCTGATAAAGTAACATAAGAAGCAACCTGGGTGCGGTGGCTCACGCCTGTAATCCCAACACTTTGAGAGGCCAAGGTGAGTGGATCACTTGAGGTCAGGAGTTCTAGACCAGCCTGGCCAACATGGTGAAATGCCACCTCTACTAAAAATACAAAAATTAGCCAGGTGTGGTGGTGCGCACCTGTAATCCCAGCTAATTGGGAGGCTGAGGCAGGAGAATCACTTGAACCTGGGAGGCAGAGGTTGCAGTGAGCTGAGTTCACATCATTGCACTCCAGCCTAGGCAATGGAGGGAGACTCTGTCTCAATCAATCAATAAAATAAGAAGCAAGCCAAACAGATCCAAAATAGTCTCAAAATAAGCTGTAAATAACTCCAGAGCGTAGCATCAAAGCAAACATAAGTTCGGAGAACAATGGCAGGATAATGGGCACCTGACAGTAACCAATCACAATTAATTACCATCATCTGCTTTAAAAGGTAGATAGCTAACATCACCATATATCAGAATAAGAGGGTGAGGAAGAATCATCAGACATATAATTTGTAAAGAAGCTGATAGAAATAATGCATGGTATTATAACAGAAATTAAAAGCTACCCCTAAAATACTAATAGTTGATAAGAAAAGACAGGTAGGTTAACGAAGCAATCCAGGAAACCTAACAGTACAAATGCTCTAAGGCTCTTCCTTTGTTTTGCAGATTCTAGAGAAAGTCACAGCTTTCTACAGCTCTTATATAAACAAAAGCCTTGGTGTGTTATACTGAGGAAATTATTTGTCTAAAGCAAAATGTTGTATCTGTAAGGCTAATACTTAGAGTCAGAAGGGGATTAACCATGAAGCAAGCAAGTTTAGGATTAAAGTCTCTGGCTTGCATGGGCCCCTGTCAAGGCTTCATTCCTATTTTTCCATTAGCAGTTATTCGTTTGTTGCTGTTTTTCAAAAAATAATAGCTATATCCCTTCCCCAAATTTTATAAGCTTCAAGCCCCACAAAACCTGCATCTACCTCTGGTTTCAGTAATGGGTTTTTACTTGTGAAGGAACCAGGTATAGTCGTCACAGGTGTTTGAACCAGAGCAACTCCATCTTGAATAAGGGCTGGTTAAAATGGGGCTGAAACCTACCGGGCTGCATTCCCAGGAGGTTAGACATTCTAAATCATAGGATGAATAGGAAGTTGGCACAATGTACAGGTCATAAAGACCTTGCTGATAAAATAGGCTGTGGTAAAGAAGTCTGTCAAAACCCACCAAAACTAAGATGGCAATGAAAGTAACCTCTGGTCATCCTCACTGCTCATTATATGCTAATTATAATGTATTAGCATGCTGAAAGATACTTCCACCAGTGCCATAACAGCTTACAAACACCATGGCAACATCAGCAAGTTACCCTATATGGTCTAAAAAGGGGAGGAACCCTCAGGTCCAGGAATTGGCCACCCCTTCCCCAGAAAACTCATGAATAAACTAACCCTTGTTTAACATATAATCAAGAAGTAAAAATACATATAAGCAGCTGAGCAGCCCATGCCACTGCTCTGCCTATGGAGTAGCCATTCTTTTATTTCTTTACTTCTCCGATAATATTGATTTGCCTCAAATTCTTTCTTGCGCGAGATCCAAGAACCCTCTCTTAAAGACCTCTTTCCAGTAACATAGTCAGTACCGGGTGTGACTATGGAGCAGCAAACTAAATTTTATGTCTCTCTTAACTTCTCTCTTCCACGTATCTCTCTTTCAGGCTCACATACACTCCCTCTCTCTCTCCTTCTCTCCCTTTCCTCCCTCTCCCGCTACCTATCCTCCATCTCTGTCACTGACTAAGATGGCCTGCTTCTCTCAGCTTGACTAAACTTTAGACAGGTTTGTTCCTGATTATAGGCCCCTGAATTCTCTTTCCTTAGGGCATTTATATTAGAAAACTTGCAATTATAAATAATTTATCTTCCCCTTTAAGACACAAATTTTCTTTCAGCCTCTTGCCAGTTACACACCTTAGAAAAGTCTTTTTTAAGGACCTAGGAGTCACCCCTTTGAAATATAATCATCAAGAAAGATAGAACCCCTATCTCCTAGTCTCTGTAGAACAGCTGGAGCCAAACTTCACTAAGTACCAATGAGTAAACACACACGGTCTGGTATGGTTTGGCTGTGTCCCCACCCAAATCTCATCTTGAACTGTAGCTCCCATAATTCCCACTGTGTTGTGGGACGGACCCGGTGGAAGATAATTGAATTATGGGGGTGGTTTTCCCCATACTGTTCTCGTGTAAGTGAATAAGTCTCACAGGACCTGATGGTTTTATAAGGGATTTCCCTTTTCACTTGGTTCTCATTCTGTCTCATCTGTCACCAGGTAAGATGTGCCTTTTGCCTTCCGCCATGATTGTGACGCCTCCCCAGCCACATGGAACTGTGAGTCCATTAAACCTCTTCTTCTTTATAAATTACCCAGTCTCGGGTATGCCTTTATCGGCAGTGTGAAAATGAACTAATACATGGTCTAATCACATTGATTAAACTCTGGCCTTGTACCCTCCAGTACTATCCTATTAGCTCACACCAGGGCTTAAAAACTCTCCCACATTTTATTTAAACAGAGTTGAGCTCAATCTCTCTCCCCTACTGCAACAGTCTTAAATAAAGTCATCCTTGCCTGTTTAAGTCTGTCCATTGCAATTCTTCTTTGACAATTCATACATACAAACTTTTGTTTTGTTTTGTTTTGTTTAGACAAAGTCTCGCTCTGTCGCTTAGGCTGGAGTGCAGTGGCGTGATCTTGGCTCACTGCAACCTCCGCCTCCTGGGTTCAAGCGAGCCTCCTGCCTCAGCCTCCCGAGTAGCTGGAATCACAGTCACCTGCTACCATATGTGACTAATTTTTGTATTTTTAGCAGAGACGGGATTTCAGCATGTTGGTCATGCTGGTCTGGAACTCCTGACCTTGTGATCTGCCCACCTTGGCCTCCCAAAGTGCTGGGATTACAGGTGTGAACCACCACACCCGGCCACAAACTGGTTTTATAATGCTGTAGATAAAGTGTTTAGTTCTAGTGCGTGCCAATGTCGTTTTTTTCCTCAGATTCTTTAACCTTGCTCCTCTACCCTAACCCAATTTTTCACTTCCTTTGTTAAATCTTACTTTCTCTGGCATTCCTAGCTATAAAAACTTGATATTCTATATCACTGCTTCCTGTTTGTTTCTTATACAAAGTTTTCACCACAAATAGTAATTACTGTATTTGTTGTTCACCTGTCTATTACCTGGTTCCTCCATGAGACGGTATGTTCCATGAGATTAAGAACTATATTGGCATCGTTCACTGTTTTGCTTTTCTTTAATCCTCAGAACATAGCACAGTGCTCTAAGACATGGTATATACTTAATGAATGTTTTTCAAATAAACGACTGAATAAAATACACCAATAGTATTTTTCTAATCCCAAATCATAGGCTCCATAATTCACAAATGTTAGGAAGGTTCAATATTCCTTGGGGATCATGGTCACAAGAGAACAGGCACAATAGGTGATTATGGCATGCTGGTTACATGGTCACCCCTGGACACATAGATACCATTACCGAGAAAAGCACTAGGGGAATGGCTAAGGGCCTCATTCACCTCTTCACATCCAACAGGCTTGCTAAGGTCTGAATGCAATTTGTGTCTCTCCAAAATTCATTTGTTGAAAGATTGATCTTCAATGTGGTGGCATTAAGAGGTGGCCATTTGGGAAGTGATTAGGTCATGAGGGCTCCACCCTCATGAATGGGATTAGTACCATTACAAAAAGGCTTGTTCACCTCTTCTGCTATGTGAAGATGCAGTAAGAAGGTGCCATCCATGAGAAACAGGCCCTCCCTAGACGCTCATTCTGCTGGTGCCTTAATTTTGGACTTCCCAGCTTCAAGAACTGTGAGCAATAAATTACTATTGTTTCTAGATTACCCAGTCTAAGGTATTTTGTTATAGCAGCCCGTGTGGACTAAGAAAGTCTGCTACCATCATTCCCACCTCCAGCTGAATGAGTATTAAGTCGGCAGGAAGAAGTCCCGAAAAAATGTTTAAAATAGGAATAAGCTCAAGAACCACTGGCAATGCATTTCTTCCAGCTCTGAGGAAGAAGGAATGGCTTTTTCAAGCTCATTTTGTGAGTTGAGGTGGAAAATCTCTCTCGTTTTTATCTACTTCTAAGCTTAGTCCAACAGCAGCTCTCCCTTAGGGGGAGTGTGGAGGATTATTTGGCCCAGTATTTAATTACTACAGGTCATATTCCCTTTACAGTCAAACTGGCAAATTTTATCTCAGAATGTTGTTTGTTTTTCAAAAACAGCAGAAATAAGCACACTTGTTTTTGTCATCTTTGTGCTAACATCTAATTGATATTATACATATATGGGCTTTGTATGGCAATAAAACAGTTGGTTAATTTTAGTTTCATCTGATAAAATATACTGGCAGCTGTTCTTACAAAGCTGTGATGATAATGTGAAAATCACTCATCAATAAAAAAGTCATGTGATATATTCAATATTCTATCATTAAACGTCTAGTGTAATGTGATCAACAGAAACAAAGAAAGGAAGGAAGGCAAGGAGAAAGGAAGAAAGGAAGGAAGGAAAGAAAAAAAATAAGAGTGGAAGAGTTATGTGAAAGTACAACATACACTCTCAGCAGCCAGGGGCCCAGACCCTCCTTTCAGACTTTTGGACCCTGTGAATGTGTGCATCAAAATGCTCTTAGCAGGAGCGAGAACAAATATGCGGCAAGAAGGATTGCAGTGGAGAATCTTAAAGAACATGGAAAATCATATATTGTATCCAGAGGAAATCACTAGGAAAAGACCCTATGGCTCATAGCATGTGTAGTAGAAATGAGACAACCATTCTCAGGTAAGCAAAATGAGGAAAGTTAGAAGGCAGCTGTTACTTGCCTTTTAATAAGTAGAGATGGGATATTAACAATAAGGTATCCAAAAAGTAAAAGGCTGTCTGTAATGTTATTTATATCTAACATTATGGAAAGTCCAATGTGTTGTGATAATTAGAATGAGAGTTGGTTGTGAAGCAAAAAGAACAAAACTAAATGAATAGCAGAAGAAATATGTCAGACATTTTCACAACCAAACATATGCCTTCAGCATCCTTGTAGAATATGTTGTTCTTATCTCTAAGGGGCTGGTTATTATTGTGAGAACTAGGAAGAGAAGAGGCATTTTTAGAAAGATTTTTTTAAAAGTCCATCTTTGAAAAAAAAAGCAGAATGATGGAAATAATTTAGAATGCTAACCTTAATTTAATCTTGGGAATGGCATAAAACAAATCATTAAGAACCTTAAGGCACTAAGCACAACATTAGGAAAGCCATATTGTGCCAAATTTCCTTAATTTTCTTCATTAAGGGAGTAATGCAATGTACATAAAAATATGTATATAATCCAATGGAACTCAAATAAGTTATAGGATTCTGCCAGTTAACTATTTTAGTAAGCCAAGAATATCATCTCAATATCATACATTGATCAGGCTACAAGATGTTAGTAGGTCACAGTCAAAATTCTGAAGATTTATTGTTGGAAGACAAAAATAGTGAGAGACGGTGAGTCCTTCTGGGATTAATACTGGTGCCATTTGACAAAAAAATAATATCTAAGAAAACAGTGAAAATTAATGGAATACATTGAATGGCCTTCACAGAGACTTCTCAGGTTTTCACCCCATCCATATATGAGCTAGGCCTTATCCCTTACAAGAGCAGTCCCAGTATTTCTTGGTGTGTTGCTCATGTTCATAAATATTTTTGCATATTCCTTTGCTCCAGTCACTTACTAAGACAGACAGAAGGCTCCCAAATCTGAAACCAAGCCTCCGGTTTCCAAAGGAGCCTAGATTTCCTAATAGTCTAATTGTGCTCAGCTCATTTTGCCTCTGTCCAAAAGTGGGAAGAATGGTTCTCTCCATTTCTAGTCATAATTCTGTCCCATGGCACAAAGCAGAGCTTCTTATTTCCCTGTATCTGACAAATACTCCCTTCAAAGCAGTACCTTCTGCCTGTTACTAAACCCCTTCTCTCCATATGGCTTAACTTGAGGGCTTGGGCTAATAAGGTAGGGGCACACACCACGCTGTCTCTTCGGCCAAGTCATTATTTCTTGTCATGTATATACAAGTTTTGCTCCTGTTCAATCTAAAATGCTCATGATAATTGACTCCTGGTACAACATGCATGTTCAGACTTGTTTGAGCCAGGGCTTGGGTTCAAGCCAGGATATTCAAGCATACACAAAAATTCTTTATATAATTGCACTTGCTATTCTGTCTGCCTGGAATAGTTTCCTTCCCACTCTCCCCTTCTTTCACTCATTTACCACTGCAACTGCTACCTCCCCCATATTCTTTATCTGGCTAATTTTAACTTGCCCTTCAAGACTTCAAACAGGCATGACCTTTTCCATGCAGACCATCCTGACCCCACCCTGAATTAGATAGCCATCCTCTGGGGTTTTATATCACCTTGTGCATATCTCTATGAAAGCACCTCACCTGTGTATAGCTCTATTAAACTTTATTTGTCTATTTGTGTATTTAGCTCTTCCAATAGACACTTTCTTTTAATTTTTATGTATTTATTTCAACACTTTATTTTTTGAGCTTGCTGTTTACTGAATTCTGCACCCCTAGTGTTCATCTATTGAAGCCATAACCCCCAATGCGATAGTGTTTGGAGATGAGGTCTTTAAGTGGTAATCAGGTCATGAGGACGGCACCCTCATGATGGAATTAGTAACTTTATAAGAATGAACAGGAGAGAATGCTCTCTCTCTCCTCATCCACACAGAGATGAGGCAATGTGAATACACAGTGAGATGGTACTGCCTACAAGTCAAGATAAGAGACCTCAGAATGAAATCTATCTTGCTGACACTTTGATCTGGAATTCCTCAGCCTCTGAAATTGTGAGAAATAAATTTCTGTTGTTTAAGCCACTCAGTCTATGGATTTTGTTATGACAGCCCAAGCTAAGACAAAGAGCAGTTTTAGGTTTACAGGAAAATTAAGCGTAAAGTACAGAGAGCTCCCATATGTCACCCATCCTCTCTCCACAAGTTTTCCTCATTATTAACATCACACATTAGTGTGGTACATTTGTTATCATTGATGAGCCAATATTGATACATTATATTCGATGTTCATATTTTTAATCTCCATATCCCTAGACCCTAAGGGCTGTGCTTGGTACATGGTAGATGTTTACTAAATACTGAATTTAGTCAAAGAATTATACGAATAAATAAATAAATAATGGCTCTGAAACACTTGATTCACCCAAAATGTGATCTGTTATTGTGAATTACTGATCACCTTGACTGTGACACCTGGACATGGTGGGCAGGTCTAAAGCTAAGCCCCAACTTCATGCCATCTTTTAACATCCTGTTTCTTTTATGCTTAATGCTTTGTGGTATACTCTTCTCCCGTTCTCACCTTCCAGGACATGTGGTGTTCAAAAGAGTGACAGCAAATTTTGGATTAGAAAAATAATTTAGGTAGGTTTTAATATGAAATTTCGTAATTTATTCTGCCTCATTCAAAAAATAAGACAGATTTTCAAGAGACATGAAGATCTGGTAGGATACTGTTGCTATTTCTAACTTTATTTTTTAATGGTTATAAACTTAAATAGGCTAAATTTTCTTTATTAAACCTGTGTGAAGTTGACATTGTTTTAAAAACAATGTTTCAAAATATTTATTATTTATTAAGTAATCTAATAATTTCATAATAATTTTAAAAAGTATTCAACTGAAACAAAAGAGTTTATTCCTTTCCAGGTCTCTTTATTGGTGAGGGGTAAAGAAAACCCATACTTTCTCAATAAATCTTAAACATTATTAATTAAAAATAACTTTTAGTTCAGTCTCATAATTCGTGGCCAAGAATATAGAAGCAAACAACTTCTATATTTTATATGCAAGAAGAAAAGAACAAAAACCAAATAAACAAGCAAAAAACTTAAATCTCCATAATCTTAATTAATCAAGTAGAGTTGAAAATGCTATCTATGCTAAATATGAATCTGTTCTAATCACTTCTAGAAACTGGGCCCTAAGATATGCAAAGTAAATCTCTCAAAACAGGAGTACATTTTCTGATGCATATAAATTCTTCCCACGTAACTAATATTGTTACAGTTTTTCTTTTTTGTTTTTTGGAGACAAAGTCTCACTCTGTCACCCAGGCTACAGTGCAATGGCCTGATCATGGGTCAGGGTAGCCTCAACATCCTGGGCTCTGGTGATCCTCCAGCCTTAGTCTCCCAAGTAGTTGGGACTACAGGCACACGCCACCATGCCTGGCAAATTTTTGTAATTTTTTTAGAGACAGAGTTTCGCCATGTTGCCCAGCCTGGCCTCGGACTCTCGGGCTCAAGCAATCCTCCTGTCTTGGCCTCCCCAAAATGATAGGATTACAGGATGAGCCACCATTCCCATCCTGATATACTTTAAAAATCACATAAAGGAAAAAGAAACTTTTTTGGAATTGCTGATCACCTTGCACATGTCACTAACCTGGATGTGGTGGGCGCATCTAAATCTGAGCTCCAACTTCATGACATCTCTTATTACAGAGTTTTTTTGCCTTACCTGATTTTTCAAAGGATTATCTAAAACATTTGTAGATAATAAAGTTCTTATATTGATCTTTCATTAAAATAATCAACCTAAATGCCAAATAAACTTACGTTAACCTGATACCTAATTAATTAAAGCACACAGTTATGTGCCATTTAAGTAAACTCTGAAGAAAATTCTCTGATTTTTTTAATAGACTTTATTTTTCAGAGCAATTTAGGCACCTTTCAATCTCTTTTTAGAATTTTTTTTTTCTAGTCCTTGCTTAAGACTTAAAAAATCCTGAAAAGTAGATAGTAGGCCTGGGGCTGTAGTTTCTATTAGGTTGATGTCAAAGTAATTGTGGTCTTGCCGTCACTTTCAAAACCGCAATTACTTTTGCATCAACCTAATAATCCAAGGCGCTACACTGAGCTTCCTCATTGACCCTCACCTGGCCTGAGACTCACATGGAAGGTTTCTCTGGAAGTGAAAACAGGAATGTACCAATTCTCTAATAAACAAAAAAGACATGGTCTTAATAGAGGCACACATATTCTGTGGTGAAAATTTCTTACAAGGACACTTCTCAAATCATCCTAGGGTGGTACTATCTGTTCTTGAAGTTGGCCTTGTTGAAATGGGATAAAAATTAAGTACAGAAAAAAAAAAAAAAGGCAGGGGGAATGGGGAAAAGGTTTTGTAAGAGCCAAACTCAAGACAGAGATGGGCTCTTGTAAGAATCTGACTGGTTCCTCTCATGAAAAGAGAATCAAATGAAAGGAAATGAATGGAGTTTGATTGAAACAAGAACCTTATTTAGTCATAAGAATTCAACGCATGCCTGGAGGAATTCATAAATCCCTAAGTAGGAAAACCTGTAAAACTCTGGCCCAGGAAAAGTCCATAGCAAGTGAATGGTTAAAGCACATATCAGCGTGGGGATGGGGGCTGACTCAATGGTCTCTGCCTTGTTTTCTAGGTCTGTGATCTGATGATTAAATGTAATCAGAAAGAAGGGGATCGGGTAAACATCCTCACTCCTCAAAGTTTAAAGCTAGATGTTTTAACAAGAAAATGAAAGTGTTATGATTCAGAGATATTTATCTTTAATTTCTGCAGTTTTACGGATCAAAATCCAGCTGGTCTTTCCAAAAATCAGTCAGTAAAAAGAAGAGACACATCCACAGGAAACATCACACTAGAAGCTTTCTAACAAGTTGTGAGTCACACAAAAAGAAGAACAATTAAGTTAGGCAAACATCGTGCCCATGTCTTTGTGTTTTAACAATTGAAGGCAGATACTTACATTTGGGAACACAGTTGATTAAACAGGAAGAACACTTGATTCAATAAAAAATATCTACAGTTGCTGTAAAGCTTCTTTAAAAGAAAGAGACCTTTCAGTGTAAGGGTAATGTAGGTCAACTAGTAATTGTCTAAGGACACATCAGACATTTTTAAAGGACAGATTTGTATAAGGTTAATCTAGGTGGGAGGCTAAGGTACATTTAAATGTAAATACAAAGATATTTAGGACAACTGCATGGCAAAGTCAAGCCACAATGGTAACTTGATGGAGCTGATAAGGGAAGATACATTTTTCTTCTTCTTCTAATCCAGTGATAACTACTTAGTTTTCAAAATACATCAAATGAAAAATGTACATTGTTATTCAGGAAATTAAACCAAATTGAAAACCAGTCAATCCTCAAGTGTGCATATTAAAGCTGTGACGTACTCTTAAGATATTTTTAATGAACTTTCAAAATATAATCACGTCAGGGCCGTGCCATATCCTCTGATTTATGCATACACAGTTCTTTAAAAGTCATACAACTACTATGTAAGATATTCGAACGGGGTATCATCATTGCTCCAAATGACTTAAAAACTGTACATGAGCAGACATTCTCTCAGTGCATTAAATCTAACATTATATTCATTTGAAAAGAGCAAAGGAAATGAAAATATTGCTTACAAATGACCTTATTATACTTTTATCAGTCTGCTGTTTCATAAAAGAAAGGGAACCATGATACTGGGGCACAGTAACATTAGCAAAATTATCAAGAATTTATCTAACACTGATTTATATTTCAGATTTGAAAATTAGATTACAGGCTTCCCCTTGTGCTGCAGTTTGCTTCTTTGTAAAAGCAGGAGCTGTTTCTGCTCTGAAGCCTTCTATGAACATAGAGTAGCTTCCCTGGTGGGTGAATGTTGTGGACACATACATGTTACCTACTGTAAGAAATTTAATGAAATATAAGAAAGAAGATGGCCTGAGAGCTTTCAATCTTATAAGCAAATAAGATACATGAGGAAAAAAGGTACTATGAGTGACGAAACTCTATTTGTAAATCGTGTATTTATATTTCTTCTGATGGCAAACTAGGGAACTAAACAATGGTACAATTATTTAAAGACACTATTTAGCCAATTATTATGTCTATTTTTCAATTGAAGCCTAGTTAATGAATTCCACTAGAAAAAATATCCACAATGTATAGTTCAATAAAATAGTATGGGTTTAGGTATCTAAAATCATATACTTTAACTCTGTGACTGCTTTTTCCTCTACTAAGTCGGGTTTTTATGAGGAAAAATGAGTTAATAGTAATAAGGCACTCAGAACAATGCCTGGTATGTAGTACATTTTAAATAAGTGTTTTCCGTAGAGAATGGGACTCTAGTAGGTTTGGGTGGCGTAGTGGTTATGTAAGAACTCTCTGTGGAGTCCTATGCTTACTGGAACCATGAAACAGTGGCAACATTAAAGGGAATGAATTGATGTGCTTCAAGGAGCTGTCCTGTCCTACTCATGCCCAAGGCAGGTATTGGAGCACCACAGTCATGAACCTGAAATGATCCTGGGGTTTATGACAGTGGGCATTGTGATTGTATTCAGACAGCTATGAAGAGAGGATTCCCGGAGGCCTTGGCCCCATTTAAAACACCAGAATTCAGGCACAAAGACAAAGCAGGGATAATGAGACTTGTTAGGGGAAACCCAGGAATGACTGAGTCAGAATTCCCTGCTAGGCCAGTGAGATAGAGGCCAGGGTTAGAAATTAAGTTACTCTAGAGATAATAGAAATGTGATGTTTCTTGCCTATCCATATTGGTGGAATGAGGTTCATATTCACTACAATTATAATTATTTTTAAATTCCTTCTCTTCCTCTAGTTAGCTGTTAATTCTGATCTACACTCTCCATCTCTTCTGAGGCAGAGGATCAATGCTGAGGCTTAGGAGGGAGAGCTGTTGTCACATTCTCAATACATGTCAAATGACAGGTGGAAACAACAGAAAGTCTAGCATTTAAGGTATTGTTACATTCCATGCATATTTGTGCCAAGGAGTGCTTCATATACATTGTCATCTAAGAGAAGAAAGAATATAGAGAGGTCTTCACAGAACCCTCCAGGGATCTTGCATTGTAGCCCTAGGGCAGTCACTTCAGGCAAGACATTTCTTTGTAATCATCTGTTACATGTGAAAAATATACCCAAATTTCATATTCTACTGCACAAAATATCCATGCTTTCCATATACATACCATGCTAAGTGTTCAAATAAAACAGATATTCCAGGAAGATGGGCTTATCCAGAGGATTTGTGCACATTGCTCTGGGGTTTCCTTAACAAGAATCTTACCCCAGTTTGAGAAGCATATTCTTTTGTTTTCCTTAAAAATATCTGAGGACTTTTTTAAGATTATAGAAACAACATATGCCAACAGTCAGTAAGCTGAAAAATGTTAAAAAGTAGTAAAACAAAACAATAAAGTCAACCATGATCCAAGGATAAATAACCACTGACATTTTTGAAAGCATTCAAATTTTAAAAATATGAATTATTGGCTGAGTAATATTGGCATGGATGTACAACAGTTTATTTAACTATTCATCCAGTGAAGGACATTTGGGTTGTTTCCAGTTTTTGGATATTACAAGTAAAACTGCAATTTACATTCATTTCCAGGTTTTCGTGCTAACATAAGTTTACTTTTCTGTTAGATCAATGCTCAGTAGTATAATTTTAGATGTAATATTGTAGGTTTAATTTCTTTTTTAAAAAAACAACCTGACAGATTTCCAGAGTGGTTATACAATTTTACATTCCCATCAGCATTATATGAGAGATCTAGTATCTCAACATCTTTGCCAACATTTGGTATTATCTTTAATTTTATCTGTTCTAGTAGATATGTAGTAGTGTCACATCATAGTTTTAATTTGCATTGCTCTAAATGGCTGAACATCATTTCCTGTGCTTACTTCTCATTTGTATATATTCTTTAGAAAGATGTTTAAGACTTTTGCTTATTTTCCAATTGGATTATATGTTTTGTTAATGTTGAGTTTAGAGAGTTCTTTATATATTATTAATACAAGTCATTTGATAGAGGATTTGGAAGTATTTCCCCTCAAGTTGGTAATTTGTCTTTTCATCCTCTTAACAGTATCATTCACAGAACAAAAGTTATTAATTTTGAGAAAATCCAATTTATCCATTTTTTTCTTTTTGGATTTCTTTTTGGTAAATGTAAGAAACCTTTACCTGACACTAGGTCATAAAGACTTTCTATACATCCTTTCTAGAAAATTTTATGGTTTTATATTTTACACTTAGATCTACAATCCACTTTGAGTTAATTTTAAAATAACATCAGTTTTAGGTCAAACTTCATTCTTTGGTCTGCTGCTGTTCAATGGTTCTAGTACTGTTTGTTAAAGAGATTCTTCTTCCATTGAACTACTTTTGCACCTTTGCAGAAAAATCAGTTGGGTAAATGTATGTGCATCTGGGTTTAGAAGCATGGTTGTGATAAGCTGTTTGTTTAATCATTACCAGTGCAAATTGTGGCTAAAAAAAACCACCTCATTTTCCATAGCAATAGCAGATTTAAAATATTTTGCTTATTACTAGAATACTTTTTTAAATAAAAATTTGAATATTTAAAAAATCACAAAGACAATTTTGAGCTGACCACACATATCACAGAATTATTTCTCTCAGTAATTCTTTACATAGACAACTGTTTTGAAGTACTAAAATTTGAATCAACTTATTGAAAATTTTACACATAGCTTTTCAATATTTTAATAATTTTAATTATAAATGAATATATATACTTTCGTATTATAAAAATAAAATATAAACGCATAAATATTATATATATAGAATATGTATATAGAGAAATTCCTGAAAGCACAGTGTTATATTTTATAGAATAATAGTAGAATTATGAGAAAAATACTTTCTCTCTTTGTGCTTTTCTGTATTTTAGACATTTTCTACAATGCTTATGTATTATTTAAAGGTAATTGCTAGGTTGTGGTAGGAAAAACGACCCTCCAAATTAAAATAAAAAATTGATATTAAAAATAAAATATAATTAAACAAATCATTTTGTAATCAAATGTAAACAAATCATTCAACAGGAAGCAGGGCATGAAAGTTTGGAAAATCTGCAGCCTGAAGATGTGATAGAAAATAAAATTCCATTTTCTGAAGATAAATTCAAGCCAGCTGCAGAAATTTGTATAAGTAACACGGTGCCAAATTTTATCACCAATACAAGGGGAAAATGTCTCCAGGGCATGTCAGAGACCTGCACAGCAGCCTCTCCCATAACAGGCCTGAAGGCCTATGAAGAATAAATGGTTTCCTATGCCTGGTCTAGATACCCATTGCTCTGTGCAGCCTTGGGACATGGTTCCCTGAGTCCCAGCTGCTTCATCTCCAGCCATTGCTAAAGGGGGCCATGTTACGGGTTAGGTCATTGCTTCAGAGAGTGCCAGCCCCAAACTTTGGAGGCTTACATGTGGTATTGAGCCTATGGGTGCACAGAGGTCAAGAATTGAGGTTTGGGAACATCCACCTAGATTTCAGAGGATGTATGGAAATGCCTGGGTGTCTAGGCAGAAGTTTGCTGCAGGGGTGGGGCCCTCATGGAGCACCTCTGTTAGAGAAGTGCAGAAGGGAAATGTGGGGTAAAACTTCCCACACAGAGTCCCCACTGGGGTACTGCCTGGTGGAGCTATGAGAAGACAGCCACTATCCTCCAGACCCCAGAATGGTATATCCACTGACAGCATGTACCATGCACCTGGAAAAGCCACAGAAACTCAATGCCAGCCTATGAAAGAACCAAGAAGGGGAGATGTACCTGGCAAAGCCACAGGAACAGAGCTGCCCAAGGCCATGGGCACCTCATGCAAGCCCACCTCTTGCATCATTGTGTCCTGGATGTGAGACAGGAGTCAAAGGAGTTTAGTTTTGACCTTTAATATTTGACTGTCCTGCTGGATTTCAGACTTGCATAAGGCTTGTAGCCCCTTTGTTTTGGCCAATTTCTCCCATTTGGAACAGGTGTATTTACCCAATCCCTGTAACCCCATAATATCTAGGAAGTAACTAACTTGCTTTTGATTTTACAGGCTTATAGGTGGAATGGATTTTCCTTGTCTCAGATGAGACTTTGGGTTTGGACTTTTGAGTTAATGCTGGAATGAGTTAAGACTTTGGGGAACTGTTGGAAGGCCATGATTGTCTTTTGAAATGTGAGGACATGAGATTTGGGAGGTACCAGGGGCAGAATGATGTGGTCTGGCTGTGTCTCCACCCAAATCTCATCTTGAATTGTAGTTCCTATAATTCCCCCATGTAGTGGGAGGGACCAGTGGAAGGTCAGTTAGTCATGGGGGCATTACTCTCATGCTGTTCTTGTGATACTGAGTGAGCTCTCACAAGATCTGATGGGTATATAAGAGGCTTTTCCCTTTTTGCTCATTCTTCTTTTCTCTGCTGCCCTGTGAAGAAGGACGTTCCTGCTTCCCCTTCCACCATGATTGTAAGTTTCCTGAGGCCTCCTCAGCCACCCTGAACTGTGAGTCAATTAAACCCCTTTCCTTTATAAATTACCCAGTCTAGGGTAACTTTGTTAGCAGTGTGAGAACAAATGAATACACCACCCCCTCATCCACTAACATACAAAGCAAAATTAACAAACAAACAAACAAACAAACAAACGTTAAAATGATGCCAGATGGGAGTAAACTCATTCTCCAAGAGAATGATACTCCCAAGTATTGTCTTGGAGCACAGCCTGAAGCATGCTCTCTAAGCATGAAATACCTTTGCAGTCTCTTGTTTTATCTTAAAATCTAATGAGATTCTATTTACTCTTCAGTCATAACAAAATGTCCTTATATGTCCTTTTGCTAACTTTCTTAACCCCTTTTTAGAATAGGTAAGTTATATTATCAATGATCTTACAAATAAAATTAATGGATTATGTCTTTAATGGAACTAATATTAATGACTACTACTAATAATAACAGTAAACATTTATTGCCTTAGACCTAGGCTGTGCTATTTTAAGTTCATTATCCATTTTAATTTCCACAAAACTATTTATAGTAGGTTGTATTTAGAAAGTGAAAATTGAAGCTTAGTTTCTATGTCTAAAAATGGGATAATAGGACTTACCATATAGATTGTTGTAAGGTTAAACATAATTGTACATTGAAAATGTTTATTTGAATGATTAGCAAAATAGTAAGCTCTCAGTGAGTGTTCAGAGTTGCCTAAGTCCAGTAGTATGGTGGCTGTGAATATTTTTGAATGAGGATACTTTTTAATGTCAACATATTTTCTGAACCTAACTTAAATTAGGCCCACTAAATAGTAATATTAGGACCTATCGACTGAGAAAATACTTAAATATAAACTCTGAGTTCAGTGATGCTTTTAAATAAATTTTTACTTTAATTATCATAATGAAATCTGCATATACTTGAAAACCAGTAGTGAATATTATTTATTGTTTCCAGGCAATGGTAGAAACAATGTGAAGATCTGTTATTAGAACTTCATTCCCACAGGAGTCAAGGTTAGGAAGCTGTGTTTGTGGTAGTGAAAAATTCTGGACAACTCTGTTGATTGGAGCCCCTTTATTTAAGTTCTCTCCTCTGAGCCTGTAGCCTGTTTAGCCATAGGTGCCTACTGGCTTTACTTGCCTCTAATGATCTTGCAAAGCCTGGCCACTTCCCCTCCATTATCCTGCTTCACAGTTGAATTCTGCTTCAAGAAGAGTCTGGTCTGCAACTCTGCTGCTCAGTAAAACAGGAAAATACTGTATATATACTATTGTTTTGCCATCAGGAGGAATAGAATGATAGTGAAGAGCACAAATTCTGTTATCAGGTAGACCTAAGGTTAAATTCTGACACTAGTTCTGTGACCACAGGGAAACTATGTAATTTATCTGGGTCTCAGTTTCTTTGTATACATAAGATGGACAATTCATAACTCATAAAGTTAGTATGAAGATTATATTAGATAGTTACATAAAGCTTTGAAGCACAATGTCTCGTATGTAATAAGCCCTCAAAACTGCTAGCTGATTTGATGCTTTTACAACAGAAAATAGCACAGTGAAACATATATGTGTGCTTCATGGAATGCATAAACTCGAGAACACATTACATTCTTTCTGGATGGGGTACAAAATGTTTGTAATTATATAAAATTTGATTTGAAGACAGAATAGTAGTATTCCAACATATATCACACTAAAATAAATAGAACAGTATTTATTTTTGAATTCTTTTGAGAGGTAAGGGGAATCTATTAGCAAAAAAAAGAAATTTACCATATTCTTTACAAATTTTCTGGACAAGAGTGAGTAAAAGTCTCCCCTTTGTTGGTTTATTCAAAACTCAAATAGTGGATGTAAATGAGTAGAGTTTGGCTAATTTCTTAGTAGTGCAAAGCAATTCCAGGAAAAAATACTTCATAGAATAGCAGTCTGTCTTTGGAACATGAAGAAGTGGGTTTATGATGCTTATTACAGAAAATAAGTAAAACTGTGAACATTTTAATACAAAAACTTGTTATTAGGTTACTCAGCACAGTAATAGATGAAGTAATCACATAGATATTTTAGTAACGGAATCATTCCTTCTTGTCATTTATTTTAGAAAATCTAGCAATAAATTCAAGAGCACAGTGTATCTTTTCCCCATTCTCTTTAAAGGGCAAATAAAATGCATAGCATTAAAACAATCTAATGAGTCCTTAGAGAATAATGCATCATGAAACAAAAAACTAAGGCAAGCAAGGACTAGTTTTTCTTTACATACTGTTATCTGGATTGTTTAATGAACAAAGAAAGTTGACTAAGTGAAAAAACAAGTTTTCCATTGATATAAATCTTGAACCAATTCAATAGATATGCCTGGGCCATTTTAAAATCCATCTCTTATAGCACATAACAAAAAACTAAAATTTGCAATTTTAAAAATTTATTTTTAATATATGCTGACAACAGTGAATCTGGGAAAGGTGTTTTGGCAATCTAATAAAACACAACAGAAAGAGATGTTTTTCCACCTACTGTGTTACCAGTCATTTTGGTCATATGTTATATTATGTTTTACTATCAAGACTCACTTAAATTAACTTTTCATTGTTACAATAATATTATTTCACAAAATACAACTCTGTGATGGCGACTTCTAAAACAAAGCAAAGACAAAACATTAGCCAAGAAAAGACGCACTTTACAGTGATGAGGACTCAACTCTCCATGAAAGCAGCTAATAAAGCACATGGGAAAAAATATGGCATTAAATACAATCAGAAAAGATGCACTTGTACAGTATTTGCCATTTTCTCAAAAGAATACTCAGCAACTAAATGGATAATAGTTATTAAGCATATGAAACTTTACCTATTACAAAACCCTTTTTCAAAATTTAACCATATTTAACCACTGTGAGAACCATATAGCGTGTGTTTCTAACTTTCACACAGTAGATAAGTATCCTAGACTGGCCTCCTGACTCAAAATCTCTAATTGTTTCCATTCTACCATAAAGTTCACAGAAACAGGTCAACTTTAGCATCCCTTTGCTGGAAATAAAACACCACATACCCACAATGCATTGTTTAAGTTTTCACTAACTTCAGATTCTCTCTGTGACCAATAACACATTTACCACCTTCTTTTTATCCTATAGGGTAGAGTTAGGAAGATTCATGAGTTAGGATGAATGCTCAAGCCTTCTTTACAATGTAATTCCAAATACCAAAAAAAGGAGGGGAAAATGTTGCTTAAAACTTATGAGGAAAGTTCTCCTTCTTCTAAGGGACCGTATGTTAACTCTCTTCTCTCTGAAAAATGCTGACTATAAAAAATACTTTCCTTTTCTCGAATTTAAGGAAGTGCAAAGCAAAATCTGCCACAAACCTCTGGCTGTCTATACGGCTAGTATGTGCTCTCTTTTGCCTGCTGTGTTGCAACCTTGTCTTCTAATCTATGTTGTTACTTGTCCTTGATCTTTTAGTGTTCATATTCCCATCGTCATATAAGTATTTCTACTGTAAGATGCCTCAAATCCTACATATAGACAGAAAAGAAATAGTCCAACAAACACGCAAACTTTATCGCTACGTGTCATCCCATCCCCTATGTCCACCCCCAATTATGGAGATGTACAATTCTAGTCTCAGTCATGCTGCAGTGACCCACCAGCCCACCAGCAATCAGTGGTACTGGAATCTCAAATCTCTTGTCAGGTATCCTCGTGGCTGTTTTTCAGCTTAAGGCCTTTGGTGAGATCTGGGTATCTCTTGGCTTGGCTTCCTCTCATCTACAATATTAGACTTCAATTCTATGATATCTTAGAGGTTTTTCCATCATGTAATAACCTCAGAAAAGTACTGTAGTATATGGGGTGAGTGGCGGTGGGGAGGAGGACTGACACTAACTTCTCCTAGAGGAGTAAAAATCTTACAAATGTAGTTTAAACATAATTTAATATTATTTGAAAATGACTCTATATGGTTAAAACATACTCTTTTTTCTCCTTTAGTAAAAGGAATGACCAGAATGAAGACATTCTGTTAAGTGAGCATTTTCTCCTCATTTAAACAAAACAATAACAAAAACAGCTAGAATTGGTCTCGCTGTTCCTGGTGATCAAATCCTTCCATTTGTTTCAGGTGAGTGGCTTTATCATGAGACATTCACTGGCAGCAAAAGCCTGCTGCTCGGTAGATAGTGATTTCTAAGGGATTGCAAAATTGGTTTAAAGATCTGCTCTAATCAAAACCCAGGGTTTCCATATGGTCATTTTATAAAGCATATGACAATCACCTTTCATAGTATTTCACACTGAGGATTTAGGAAACAGGATAGCCTGAGGTCAAACAGATAAGTGTTGTCTGTTTAGAAATCTAGAATATCCCTCAGGGCAATCAGGGTAATGGGTCATACAATGAAGCGTCATAATAAGACAATCACAAGTTAAACCTACACTTTGCTTATAGTTTATGACATAAATTGCCAATAGCAGCAAATGCTGTTGATAAACACAAGCAAACATACATATATACATTCCTCACCTCAAATAAACAAATAAACAAAAAATCATGCTCATCTCTTCCATTTCTTGGACTGCAGAGCTACGGGTCTGCCTATTCTGTATTGAAATTAGTATAAAAAGACTGAAAAGAAGTCTAAGGTAAGTATTTTGTGTTTTCTGGCAAATCAACAAAGATTGTTCTGTATACATAGATTGTCCTGTATAAGTACTGATAGACATCGTGATAAAAGTACTCTTGGGACTGAGATGAAAATTTAAACTCAGCTTTGAGACTAGTTACTGATTACAATGACTCAATTAACATAATAGGAAAAAACATCCATATTCTTGCTGAAAACTATTTAAGGATCTTACTCAGGTACCTGAATTCTTGAGACCTTAGACAAGAAAGTGCAGGTCAAAAATGCAGGGAAAAAATTTGGGCCCACCTCTTCTCACCATTTCTATAGGACACATTGAAAAGAGCCAGGCACATTCCTCAGCCCCGGGCTCAAAACAAACAAGCCCAGTACAAACACATCCCATCCTCCCATCCCACCACATATCACCATATATCTCTTAAACTTCCCCCGGGCTCAAAACAAACAAGCCCAGTACAAACACCACCAGGAAAGTCTCCGATAAGGGGACAGATGAGGGGACAGCCGTTCAAAGTTTTACTGAAAGAGCGGGAACCAAAAGAATTCCTTTGTTCCCCTGTAACTTTCAGGCTATAAAAAAGCAAACACTCGCATTGTTCGGGGCCCTCTTGTATGCTGTGGAATGGAGGGACCAGGTTCGAACTTGTAGTAAAGATCCTTGCCGCTTGGCTTTGACTCTGGACTCTGGTGGTCTTTTTTGGGGAACTAACGGTCTGGGCATAACAACATATGAAGAGTTTCTATCAGCTGCCATTATCTGTGGGGACTGGAAATCATGGAGATGCCTAAACCCGACATTAAGTTTGGAGAGACTGAGAATTACTTGGTAAGTTAAACAGGAAACCCTCCAAATAAAATGTCTCCATTAGGTGGCAGGGAGGAATAATTGAGCCTTTCTTGCTCAAATGTCTTAAGGCAGCCAAAGCTGACTTTCTAAGGGAATTTTTGAACAAAAATGTTTCTCCTGCACCCAGTAATGTCTCTCTGTGTATCTCGTCCCCCAGCTCTGCAAACTACTGGGCCCCTCTAGGCTATCAACAAAAGTTTATGATAAATTTAAACATTAATGATTCAGTAAATAAATTTTAACATTATTGGTAACAAAAAAAATGACAGAAGAGTGACCTTACATAATTATTCACAAATTTCATTTAATAACAGAAAAACAACCTGGATCTTTTTCTATAAGAATGAGGAGGCAGAAAAATCAACAGAGAAAATGAAAACTCTCAGTAGTTCAAAAGATGGGGATCATATGAGCACTAAGAAAAAATATTTCCAGCAAAACAGGGACTTAAAGAAGCAGGAGAGATACCTAAAATATATGGTTATGTTATTAAGTGAATAAAGTGGACTGTAAACAGTATAACAGTAAAACAGTAACTGTATATAACTGTAAAACAGTATAAAATCATGTTTGTGAAAATAAGTAATGAAAAATGAGTATGTCTATTCATTCATGATTAGGACAAAAAGTATCTGGGTATATATACATAGAAATATGGAGACTGTGTATTCCTGAATTGTGGGATTAGATTATTTTTATTCTTTTCTGTTTGCTTTTGTGGATCAAATTAAATTTATGTGTATTAAGCTTTATTCTCAGAAAAAGGGTCATTCAATTTTAAAATATATAAATAAGCGGCACTAGTAAAAAAATCCACTCTCAAAAAGAAAAATATTTGTTTGAACACAGATGGTTTCAGCTAATAAAGACTCAAGGATTTAAGAAATTATACCATCCATCCCATTGTCCATCATTTAGCTTAGCTAACTCCGGAATATAGCACCCCTAGCTTAGCAAACAGTTTACCTCCCTAGTTCCCCAACTGCACCAAAGCATCTTAGGGTGTTGCAATAAATCCACAAAGGAGCCACAGATTATTTTTAATTTTCAAAGAAAATACAGTAATACTAGATATTCTGTTGGATACTGTACAAAATATTAGACAGTGGTAGTTCACTGACTCAATATAAAATCTGGCATCATTCCCTTTGATAGTGTCTTATCTTTGTGAAGCTCGGCTTTTAGTGGCTGACGTGTTAAAAAAAAAAAAAAAACAGGTACCCCTTAAGAAGTACCTTGGAATAGGGAATGAGGGTGGCTTCCATTCTGATTCTAAGGTTTGAGAAACCATGTAGCACCCAACAGGGACACATCTCCAGCCAGTAATTAATTGTGGCTATTTAAGAATTGAATTAAATATATTTTTTTCTTTTAATTCATATATTTTTTTCAAGTGGTTACTAAGGGCCTAAGTGCATAATAAATAAAATTGTGAAATATCTCCTTTGCCATGAAAATATTACTGAGACACTAAGGGTATCATGAACTGAAAAAGTTTGAAAGCCTTTGGTCAATCCATTAACTAGTACACATCAAACTGCTAGAATGCCAGAATGACCTTTCAAATATAGGGTAACCTACTGCAGCTTTATATCAAACTAGCAGGCCTGGATCACTTAGTAATTGCAATTGAACTTGATCATAGTATAGTGTTGTTCATTATATAATGTTGACCTACTCAAGTTTAATCCCTCTAAAATTTCATCACAACATGGGCCTTTTGAAGGATGACTTCAGAAGGAAAACAAGTTTTAAATGAATTTTTAGATTGCCTTCAACTCACATTTGAGTTTTGTCCAGTATTCTTTCACCAAAGCAAAGTCTTCTTGACTCTCATTGTAATAAAATCACTACTGTGGCCTACACACGTGGCTCATTATGTATAAAATGTTAATGCTTCTATGACTCTTGAGACTGTCAATTGCTCAGTAGTGACAATGAGGAAGGATTAGTTAAAATAAATGTTTCCTAAACAAAAATAGCAAAAGTCCTTATATAAACAACACCCACATAATGTATCACGACAGCAATCCCATTGGAATAGCCTAATTTAATTGACAAAGAAAAAGATTTATAAAAAATAACTTTGCTAGACAAAATTATCACTAAATAATTTGGATAACTAAAGCATCATCCACAGATTTCTGATTTATCAGAAACAAAGACCATCATTTAAAAAAAAACTTTTATTTTAGGTTCAGGGGTACATGTGCAGGTTTGTTATATAAACTTGTGTCACAGGGGTTTGTGGTAGAGATTATTTTGTTACCCAGATACTAAGCCTAGTACATGGTTACTGGTCCTCTACTTCCTCCCACCCTCAGTCTTCAAGTAGGCCCCACTGTCTGTTGTTCCTCTCCCAGTATCCATGTGTTCTCATCATTTAGCTCCTACTTATATGTGAGAAAATATGGTATTCGTTCCTGCATTGGTTTGCTAAGGATAATGGCCTCCAGCTCCATCCATGTTCCCACAAAGGACATGATCTCATTCTTTTTTACGGCTGCATAGTACTCCATGGTGTACCACGTTTTCTTTATCCAGTCTATTATTGATGGGCATTTGGGTTGGTTCCATGTCTTTGCTATTGTGAATAGTGCTGCAATGAACATACGTGTGCATGTGTCTTTAGAGTGGAACAATTTATATTCCTTTGGGTACATATCCAGTAATAAGATTGCTGGGACATATGGTAGGTCTCTTTAGAGCTGTTTCAGGAATTGCCACGCTGCTTTCCACAATGGTTGAACTAATTTATAATCCCACCAGCAGTGTATAAGCATTCCCTTTTCTCCACAACCTCATCAGCATGTTATTTTTGATTTTTTAATAGCCATTCTGACTGGTGTGGGATCATAGCTCATTATGATTTTGATTTGCATTTCTCTAATGATTAGTGATATTGAGCCTTTTTTTTTTCATATGCTTGTTGGCCACATGTATGCCTTCTTAGAGAAGTGTCTGTTTATGTCCTTTGTATACTTTTTAATAGAGTTGCTTTTTTCTTGTAAATTTAAGTTCCTTATAGATATAGGTTAGTAGACTTTTGTCAGATACATAGTTTGCAAATATTTTCTCCCATTCTGTAGGTTGTCTGTTTACTCTGTTGATAATTTCTTTTGCTGTACAGAAGCTCTAAAGTTTAATTAGATCCCATTTGTCAATTTTTGAAAAGTGTCATTTTTTGCAGATACAAAATATGTTTTATATTCTTTCCCAAGGGCAAATAAATCTTTAAGGATATAGGATGTGAATCCATGGTTACATTTAAAAGAATAAAAATAGAAAATTCCTACAAAGGATTTTATAAAATATAAAAATTTGCATTTAATTCAGCAAAAATTATTAAACCTATTATAGCCTTTATTGGATATTTAAATATTCCTAGTTCCTATGATTAAGGCCCTTGCATTTGAGGAAACAAACACTAGCTAGACCCATTACAATGGGCTCTCAGGAAAGTCATCTGAGTAAAAGGAAGAGATATGTAGCTCAACCCTCCTAATATATATACATACACATTGAAGTTGACCTGGCAGAGAGTGATACACACACACACACAAAACCAAGATCCATAAAGATAAGAGAAGTTGTCAATACAATCCATCAATCCATTTATCCATCCACCCATCCATTCATCCAATATTTAGTGACAGTCTCCTCTGTGCTAGATATCAATTTATTCATTGAAGATAAGGTCCCCTCTGTCATTGAATGTGCAGTCAAATGCACAATTTTCTTAGTTACATGTTCGAATAAGCTAAGTTGTTCAATTCTGAAAATCTTAATCTCCAGACTCCACTCTGTAATTCATTAAACAAGAATTTCTAGGGTATTACCCAGGCGTCATTATTATTTTATTAAAGGTGTGCAGTAATTCCAATGTACATCCAAGATTGAGAACCACTTAAGTGGGAAGACAGACACTGACCATATAATTACAAATGCCCTGAGTGCTGAGTACTACTGAGAAATGTCAAGTCTCCTGTCTAGCTCAAAGATGTTTCTACTATGTTGTTACTGCCTCTCTTGAGATAATTAGCATTATCATTTATAGAAATATCCCATTAAAAAGATTTGGATGTAAAGAATGTCACTTATTTTCAACACTTTGGAGTATAAGGTATTCTCAGAAGTATTTTAGAAGCTTTCTAGGTAAACAGGTCATAGGATTGTAGGTATAGTGAATATAAGCAGTGATTGTAATCTAATGAAGAAATATTTTCATGACAAAAATGCTGTTCACATCATATGAGTTCTGATTAAAATTGTTAAGACATATATGTTTTTTTAATTTTGGCTTTTAAGGTGATATGGTACTCATACCAGTAGGTTTGGGAAAGATGAGGATGTACTATGTTGCGGTTCATTATTAATTTTGCTTTATTTTATGGTAATTATGCAAATTCATGTTAACCTATTGCTTCAGAAATATAAAGCAAATATGACATAAGCTAATAAAAACTTCACAAAATCCTACCAATGGCTCCCAAATTACATATCAAAATGATAGTATGTAATAGCGTTCGGTGTTCTAAAACTTCATAATTTTTTATGTGATTTTGCTTCTCAATTCTTTCAATTCTCAAATGTAGAAATCTTCAAACAGTAGGAGTTAAGGTGAAATTTCAAAATTCATGCTCAAGAAACATGGGGTGAAATAAGTTTTTTAAACAATATTGTCAAAGCTATTTTTGTTACTTTAACTATCCCCATCCCCTTAAACACAACAACCCTGTACACATTTTTTCTCCTCGTTTGACCAATAGAAAACAAGTTACACATTTTAAAACATTTTTATAGCTGTTTTTTACCAATTTGTTCTACTGTATATAAGTTCATACAGAAAACTCTTTTAATATAACTTCATACCTATCATCTCTTAATTCACAATAAATTTGACAGGAGGTATGTTGTTGTCAGCAGCTAAGAGCAGCCAAATAAAACCTAATGATATCATATAAAAAATAAAATACAACTGAGACTTGATCAGCTTGCTGTTGTGCATTGCTGAATTTGTACTGCAAACTGGAGCCTTTTGAGTGCAGCAGCTTTTATCATGATTTGACACATTTTAAAAGAAATGTGCTCACTTATTAAAGGTGCTAACAAACTTACCCAAAACATTCTAAAACTAAGTCTAATAGAAAGAGAAATTCATTCTAACTTTAGTCCGCAGAACATTCATCTTTTAAACATATCAGTCTAATAGACATCTATAATTCTACTTACTTGTCTTAACCATCTATTTTTTTTCTTCATTGCCCCAGGTTGTATTACAAATCTCAGAACCCAAATCTGTCTCTATCTCTCTCTGTCTCTGTCTCTGTCTCTCTCTGTCTCTGTCTCTGTCTCTGTCTCTCTCTCTCTCTCTCTCTCTCTGTGTGTGTGTGTGTGCATTGCTTTGGAAAAGTTTTTTCCCCCAGAAATAACATTTGCCCCCTAAAGTGCTGAACATTTTTGTATTCTGTAACTAAATGTGTTAGACACCAGCTGAAACACACATATATTTCCACTTCTGAGGTAACAACAAAAGCTTTCTCAAGGAGAACAAGTGAAGATGGGTCTGCAAATAATATATGGATCCTTTCACACTTCACAGGTGGACAGAGATCCCTAGAGATTTCTCTGTACTTCTCTGGAACTTGGTTCTGCATGCTGATCAGCAGGCTCCAGAAGGGTTCACAGTGAAGGATCGAAACCCTAGGCTAAGAGAGATTGTTTTGTGTAGTATCTGCACGTAATACTCACACTGTACTCTTTGGGAAATGTGACTTGCATTAAGGTATCTGTATGTGTGCATACAGAAGAAACATCTATCACCAGAAGTTTGATTTATTGTTGCCAGCATGAGTATCATCATGCTACACAAATGTGCAAGAAAACCTTAAACTGCCCCAGGTGTTGCTGGCTTGAAAGAGTGTGATAAACATGAACTGAGAGATTATGTGATTTCCAGATTCCCAGGATGTTACAATGGCACTTATAGCATTTAGTTAGATATTTAATCACTTCTAGTGTCTATACAGAGCTATTGATCTAGAAATAGATTATGGAATTATCTCCAGAAGAGAGCAATCAATTGTGAATACTTCATCCATGCAGTTGCTAAAATGTCTTAATTGTCATACAACTGCCACAAAGATATTTGCTTCTGGCTATTATAAACTAAGCATGCAAAGTGGTCCAATATACATTACAGATGTAAAGATTTTTTTTAAAAAATCATTGAATATCATGATGTTCCTCTAGTTCCAAGCAGGTATATTTCTCAATCATTTCTCCCTTTGTATTTGGAAAGACATGACCTCCTAGGTTTGTAGACCCATACCCATGAGATATTGTAACATGTATAAACTCAATCCTCCAAACTCACTTATTAGATATTGTTCTTTCTGGCAGCTACAGAAACTGTCTCTGGGAAAGTTGAATGAGTGCCTTATAGTCACTCTGTTGGTCAGTAGCAACAAGGCACAAACTCCAGGTCAATCTGTTTAATCATAAAATTGCTGCTTTTAACCACTGTACCATGTAGCTGTTTCTTCATGTGAAAAAATTTTAGGTTAGATAAGAACTTCCACAATCCTAAGCAAAACGTTTCAGTTGTAAGGAAATTGAGAAATCACTTAATCAAATGTTCTACCACCTGAATTATCCCTTTTATCATATTTCTAAATGATAATCACCCGGTCTCTGCCTGAATTATCCCCATGACAGGTGGTCACTTCTCCACTGTCAGACAGCTTTAATTATCAGAAAGTGCATCCTTCTATTGAGCAGAAATCTTGCCTCCCAGAAGCTCTTACTATTGGATCCTATTTCTAACCTCTGGAGAGATACTACGCAAGTTTACTTCCTCTTCCACTGAGTGATTATATTATTTCTTAGAACAGAAATATGGGGTAGGGGTAAAAACGGCTCTGAGAATTTTAAAAGGGCTACACACTAACTTCAAAGTAAAAATGTTTATTAATTATTTAAATATACATATCTAGGCTCCTATGCAATCAATTTCACTAAATGAATGTGGCAATAATGCATTCAAGAATAGAATATATTAATATTATTTGTTGTAATCTATCCCAGAAGCAGAGACCATGGTGAGCAATTGGGATAGCCAATAGTTAAAACAGATAAAATATATCTAGCTTTCTAATTTATGGTTCTTTCGGGTTTGCAAAGTGAGTTAAGCATACTTATTCTATAGGCTTAAAATTAACCATCTGCCAAATGGAAACAGTTGGAAAATACAACCTTTTATTAGTTAAACCTCTAAAAGTCTTTCAGATACAGAAATAAAGCCCCCCCCCCAAAAAAAAAGAAAGCACCAATACTTCTTGATCTTTTTAGGGATACAATTCTATTATATGGTCTATGTTGTGACTAATTTGGAGCAAATATTTAGTGTAGAATTAATTATATAAATCATGTATAACACTCATCATAGACATGTTGGTTTTTCTATATGACAAATATTCACCCCAAAATACAATCCTAAATTTGTTGTGTTTTTAAAGTGAGACATATCTTTGATTAGAAACAACTATAACCATATAGTATAAGCAAGAATTGGGGTATAGATAGTCTATGGAAACATTTTTACTTAGATAATGATATTTTTACCCTGAACAAATGAAAAGCAGAAATGTAGTAAATGATATTTCAACTAATAATGAGGCATCATTTTTCTTGTATTCTATAGAATCACTAACAGGTTCAGTGTTAACTTTAATTTTCTGTTAAAGTTTTTATAAACATCAGAGTGAAGAAGAGTGGGAAACTTATCATGGAGCATTAATTCTACAAATTTTGTGCATGGATTTTTCATTCATTGTTCCTAGCACCTAGTAGGGAATCAATACATATTAGCTACATTGATCACATCAATTAATTAAATCAAATAAATCCAACAATTTAAAAAATGTGTACACATTCCTGGGATAGAAAAGGGTAACTTAATTAAGACTTTAAAAAGTTACAGGTATTTTATTGCTTTAAAATCTAGACTAATTTCATAAAAAGGGCAGATCCAGAATGATTCATTTTTCTCTCCATCTAGACTATTATAACTACACCAAAACTATTTTATAATTTTTAGCTTGTAAAACAGGTTAGTAATAACCATAACAGTAAAACTTACTGAGTTGTTACTATGTGTCAGGCACTATTTTAATTGATTTACTTTAATTAACTAATTTAATTCTATGAAGAACATAATTATTATTATTTCCAATTCTAGATGGGAAAACTGAAGCCCACGAAGTTAAGTTACATCTCCAGGTCACAGCTAGCAAGTAAATTCTAATCAAGGAAGCCTGGCTCCAGGATTCACCTCAGCCACTGAGCAGTATCTCCTGTCATATATTACAGTGCCTAGCTCATAGCAGACTCTAAATCATTATTTTTTAATTGATCAGTCACAAATGGAGAGAATAATTCATGAGATACTGTGCTGAAGATATGATGAACTGTAACCAACCCCTTTTCCACAGGTCTCAGGATGACAGCCCTTTAGTCAGGCAGCTCAGAATTCAGATACACCTTAGTTTTTACCCTGACTGGGGAAGAAAAGAGTTGAGCCCATGACCTCTGGAACCAGGCATATGGGCCACAGGCAGAAAATGGAACTTCTCTGTGCTTCAGTTTCCTCATTTATGAAATGGGGATTATAGTGATGAAGGTGGTGGTGGCAGTGGTACCCAGACCACAGGGTTGACGTGAAGCACTACATACCTGGCACTTAGTAAACATTCTACAGGTCTTATTGTCATGATTACAGCTCAACTTCTTTACCAGACTTCCTTCTTAGTAGACAACTGCTGGAGGCTAGAAAATCTTTTTATTCATTCAAAAAAAATAGGTTATTTGGGCTGATTTGCCTGTCTTGTAAAGGTTGAATCCAACTGCTGCTAAGGGGGAATCTGTGTGAGTCTGTTCATTCTCATTAGCTGTTGTCAAGGCTTGATAATTCCAGATTGTTTTGAGACACCAGAGAGATTGAGGAGAATCACAGGATGCAAATTTCCTTGTGCAAGATGCCCTTGAAAATCAGCAGTTTTGCTGTCTGTTTCCTTTACCTAACCCAAACTTCTACTTACAAAAGAATCGACTGCAAAGAGGACATCTGTACCTCTCACGGTTTTGGATAGAGGATGAACAAAAGGCTCTTCACTTTGCAATGTAGGGGAGAACTGAGGAGAAAGTCCCCCTGAGTTCCTGTCAGAGCTAGTCACAACTGCTTCATTTTTTTCATTTTAACACTCACTGGATGCAGACAGTGAATAGAATCTGGGACTAGATATCCAGAGCATACTAGACTCTCTACTTCTATACAGCATAATTTCTGGATCAAATTAACATCAATCTTCTTAATTGCCAAACACAAAACAAACAAAAAGAAAACACTGGTCCCAGAGTAATACCATTTCCTGTCCCCACACACACCACACACATACCTGCCCTAACCCTGGCCCTAAAATTACAAAAATACATGAAACAATTTGTTTTCTAACTGTACAATCCAAAATATATTTTTAGCATGATATTCTTTTCATCTCAATCACTATCATTTGGGTGACAGAATGCAAATATATTTATGAAGCATACCACAAAATTAACATTTAAAAGAGAAACAAATAAGCAGCTGTTTTTTCTACCAAGTCCCTTTAGAATCCACTGAGAAACAAAAGACACAGTCACATACCCAATGTGTATAGTGAAGTTGTTGAGACACTGAGCATCTTCAGCAGTGGCTGACTGCTTAATGCGTAACACTTTTGTTTAGCCAAATTGCTTGACTTTGCAGGCATGCTTCCCTCTCAGAAACATATTACATATGATGGTGACCTTCCAAAATCAGTCCATAAGCACCAGTTTACCCTAGGGGCTGAGGCAGTGAGGTACAGCTGCAAGTCAATGACTGTAGAGATCTGGGTGTGAATTCTGCTTCTAGCCCTGGCTACTCATGTGGATTGAGGTTAATTACTTAATCTCTTTGAGCTTCAGTAAGATTATCTATAGAGCATGTACACTAAAACTTTTCCCTTAGAGTTCTAGAAGGTAAGAGATCATGGTTGTAAAGTACTTAGTACAATTCTTAGTATATGGTATGAGCTCACAAAATGGTAGCCATTAATGTACCCATTAAACTGCATATAATGTATTATTTTATTAAGTAGGGCAGTGTTTTTGTTAAAATGAGAAAAATGAATTTCAAAATTCACTTTCAGATGCTAGAGCACTATTCCTTTAAACCGTCAGCCAGAGAAAGGACACCATCTTTTATCATAGTCCTAAACTTTGCTTTCAGTAGAGGTAGTTGGGGATTAGAAGAGCATCTGATACATCAAGGAACCTATACCTGCAAAGTATAATTTAACTTTTACCTGAAAAGTACTATTTTCCCTTACCAGTGTGCTTTAAGCTTAGAATGTCTGCACATACAAACTGCCCCATGTCCTTCAGCTTTTTAGGATCATTCTTTTTTAAAAATTTCAAAGAAGCTGCTCTAAAACTCCTTTCTGCATGATCTTAAAAGCCCAGTGCCCTCCACAAGATTTTTGAAGGCACTGAAGACACACATATTCTCCTGTCCTTCTCCTGAAAGATGCCTGAAACCGCAGATAGTACCAAACCCTGTATATGCCATTTTCCTTATACATGCATGCCTATGATAATGTTTAATTGTATTCCTTTTAACATTCCTTTAACCATAGTCCTTTTCATATATTCCTGCTTCCCTTACACAGTCTCACCTATAGATGCTGCCTGCTTCCTGCCCCATCTTGCCCTCTATACTGGCCAGCACTTCTCTTCTTCTATTCCTGAGTATGACCTCCAAACACAACCCAGAATATATAGGACTAACTCAGGAGAAGACACAAAATGGCACAAAAAACAACTAGATTTAAATACAATAGTCCCCCCTTATTTGTGGTTTAGCTTTCCATTGTTTCAGTTACCCATGGTCAACAGCTGTCCAAAAATATTAAATGGAAAAATCCAGACATAAAAAATTAATGCATTTTAAACTGTGTGCCATTCGGCTCCGTCCAACCTGGGATGTGACTTATCTCTTTGTCCAGCGGATCCACACTGTCTGTGCTACCTGCCTGTTAGTCATTTAGTGGCTGTTTTGCTTCAGATAAACTGCTGAGGTAAAGCAGTTCTTGTAATGAGGTAATGCTTATTTTACTTAATAAGCGGCCCCAAAGTGCAAGAGTAGTGATGATGGTATGTCATTATAATTAATATTTAATTATTAGTTATTGTTGTTCATCTCTTACTTGCCTAATTTATGAATTAAACTTTTTCATAGGTATGTATGTATAGGGAAAAACATAGAGTTCGATATTATCTGTGGCCAGGCATCCACTGGGGGTCTTAGAACACATCTCTTGCAGACAAAGGGAGACTACTGTATTAGACATCTGATTTTAAACTTCTTCTTATGGGCAATGTGCTCTGATATTTTTCATCTTATTCCATCCTATTCTATTTCATTTTATTATATTGTATTTTTAAAATGCTGGGGCTACTACCAGATCACACAATTCCCTAACGAGTCATGACCTGAGATTTAACACACCTAATCTATCTGGAGCAGTCAGAAGTCACAGCAAAGGGCCTTGATTTTTAAACAACAAAAAAAAGCTATTTGCCTCTAAAAATTCATATGGGTCTTTTTGCAGATTGTGAAACCTAGATGTTCATTTAATTAATATGTTTTTTTCCATCCTTGTGACATATAATATTTCATTTACTTTTTATAGCAACTTTATAAGTTAGGTTTAACAGACATTTTATAGCAACTTTATAAGTTAGGTTTAACAGACATTTACAAGTTTCTCCATCTTTTAAAGATGAAGACACTGAATCTCGGGTTGAGTGATTTTCTAAGGTCACACAGATAGTAACTGTTTCTGCTTTAAAAGCCAGACTCATTTACATCTATGCCCGCTGCACCACATAGGCCATTGTTTCTCCAAAGGTGGTAGAGTACTGTCTGAATCTGAATTTCCTAGGTGCATAATACTTGCTAAAACATATAGATTCCTGGCTCCACCTTGATCTAGAGGATCAGAATATCTAAAGCTGGACGTGGAAATATGCAATTTCAAAAAGGTTCACAGGGAAGCAATATAAGCCAAACTAGGTTTATCATTTGCCTTTAATGGTGTAAATTGTGTGTGTGTGTGTGTGTGTGCGCATGTGTGTGCACGTGTGTGTGTGCGTGTGTGCGTCTTTGAGAGAGAGAGAGAGAGGACTTCTGAAAGCTTAAAGATTTCACTGTTTTGCTTCAAAAGGATTTGAGAGAACCCAGAAGTCAAATACAAATAAAATTATACAATTATAGATAAACCAAGAACAAAGATTGAGTAACAGAAGAATCAAAAGAGGAACTTAGCCTAGAAGAGAAGTTATTTGGCTTTTCTTTTCTTTTTTTTTTTTTTGAGACTGAGTTTCACTCTTTTTGCCCAGGCTGGAGTGCAATGGCGTGATCTCAGCTCACCGCAACCTCCGCCTCCCAGGTTCAAGCGATTCTTCAGCTTCATCCTCCTGAGTAGCTGGGATTACAGGCATGCATCACTGCATTTGGCTAATTTTGTATTTTTAGTAGAGACGGGGTTTCTCCACGTTGGTCAGGCTGGTCTCGAACTCCCAACCTCAGGTGATCCGCCTGCCTCAGCCTCCAAAGTGCAGGGATTACAGGTGTGAGCCACCACACCCAACCCAGAAAAGTTATTTGACTTTGACTTGGACTCTAATTCTTCTAGCAGTTAAGATAAAAATAAAACAGTATTTTGAAAAGTGTTTTATTCTAACAAGACTAATTTGGTTCTAATTCTCCCAGCATCTGAGCAAAAGAAAAAATAGATGTCTGTCGCATTTTTATTTTCTGAGTAAGAACTTAAGGGAACTGCTTATACATATGGTCAAAGTGTAGAGTGTGAAAACCTTCATGTCTCTTCCCCTTCTCCAGCATAATCATATAATTATTATAATAACATCAATTGAGTATCTACGGCAGGCCAAAACAAGATTATCCTATTTAATATTCATAAACCCCTCAGGATGCATCCTCCATTTTGTGGATGAGGAAACTCAAGTTTAGAGATTAGAAGCGTCTCTTCCAAAATGTACACAGTAAGTGGAAAAACTGGGATTCAAGCCCAGATCGTTTGTCTCCAGAGCCTATGCTCTGCTGACTCTCAGATCAATGATAAGTGAAACAGCCATGACATATACACATTAGTCCTATTGAGAAGGAAAACTAAAGCAAGAGTAAGAAAATAAAGAGGAAGAACAGCATATGAGAAAACCAGACCTGAGGCTAAGCAATCGTTTATCAGGAAGGGGCAGTGGGCAACTCCTCTGCTAGTATGTAATTTGATTTGAGCCAATCCAGGAAATATCTCTAACTTATCTTTGGCCCCTGATAATAAGCCTTCAGGTAATAGTCACATTGACTAAAGAAGTTTGGGTTTCTTTAGACATATAAAGACATTCAGGCAGCATCATCAGCAAAAAGGGTGGAACACAGGACTTTATTATTATTTGTCCTTTGACAAGCTCACAAATTAATCATCCCCACCAATCAGCGGAGTCACTATCTTTAGCTAATTAGTCAAGGCTAGATGCACATGTTCACTTGAAAAAAAAACCCTTTATTACAAATTGTACATTTACAAAATTTCTACTATTATCTTCATGATCAATTTCTGAGATTCCTGTTCCATGTGCATTAGATGTCTTTGAGGTCGACAATTATTTTCTCCTAACGTGTCTGTCTCTTTGCTTTGTGTTTTTCTTTTAGCCTATATTCACAGTATGTTCTCGGCATTACCTTTGTCTCCAAACAGGAGGTGGTTTTGAAGTTACCTTTGATAAAGAAAGCTCAAAAGAGAAAATATTTGTTGTAATTGCATTAATTAGGTTACAAAAAAAAAAGATTATGTATTTTCTGTATTCGCTTTTTGGGTAAAGATGGCTGTTACCCCTGGTAGTCATGTGAGTTACCAGGAGAAATATCACCCTGGTTCATTTCTCTCATATCTTTAAATAGTCATAATTCTAAACTCCCTAAGAGATTATGATATAAAGTGAGTTATAGAATATATAGTCCTTCTGCAGATGATTCTTTATATGATTAGACATAACAGTTTGGTCTATGAGTGCAAAGGATATGTTGCAAGTGATTGACTAGAAATAATTCAACATTCTTTTTTGCAAGAGTCTCCTTTTTTTCAGATGCTTTCTCTGTTCTGAGTGTCATCATCTACCACTGTTAGCTTTAGTTTTTTTTTTTTCTCTCTATGTTGTTTTCTAACAGGGATACAAGGTAAGATGAACACCACAGTCAAAATGGCATCATGCTGCTGAAGCTGACATCAAGCACTTCTGGCGGTCTTCAGAAAACAGCTTCACTTGGTTCTGTGCTTAATGTCTAAGATATGGAATCTGCCAAGGCACCTGCCATTTTATATAGCTCTCTAATCTTCCTTTTTATTAGCTGTCTGCAAACATCATCACACTGACTGCTTGGTTTAAATTGTGTTCACTCTTGTAATGTAAAAAGATAAGAACTGTCCCCAAAGATATAAACTTAGACTCTTGTATTGTAGACAGTTATGTTTTCAACGTAATTTTCCTTGAAACAAAATTCCTTTAAAATTCAACAAGAAAAGAGTCTATCTGTTTGCCTCCTAAGTAAATATTTTGCATTACAATTGTCCAGATGTGCAAGATGCTTACTGAAGCTTTCTTTGTTTAATCACTGATTTTTTAGATCAGTTGTTTAAAAAGGCACACACTATGGCCTATATTCTCATTCATTCACATATTTATTTCATTCATTCAAATAACATTAATTGGGTTCCTGCTACAAACCTTATACTGTGTTATGTAGTGTAAATACCAAGAAGAATAGGATGCTTTTATTTGAGAAATCAGGTAGGAAAGATAAACCCACAAAAACATAAATTAAAATACATCATGTTAAGTGCTATAATAGACGTATGAGCAAAATGTCTTGGGAGCACAGAGGGATTGCTCTCTAAGTTCAAATAAGGGAGTATAAGGTTTTACAGAGGAGGGAGAGATATTCCAGTTAGTCTAGTCAGTGTGCTGCAGAGAGGGGAGAGAGTGGGAGAGGGATGATGGCGGGAAATGGCATTCTCAATAGAGGGAACGTGAAGAATTTAGTGTGGTTGGAACAAAGGGGGCTTTCTAGAGGAAGATCAGCATAGGAGGTTGAAAATGTCACCTGGGCCAGATTGTGAAAAATGTATGTGTCATGCTAAAGAGCCTGGAATTAATTGCCTGGGTATTGGGTAACCAATAGAAATATGACTAAGAGCTAAGAACTGGATCTGTGCTGCAGAGGCGACCCTATTTTCAAACAGGCTGTATAGTGAAATACCAGAAAGCAAAACTGCAACACCCCCTAGTGCAAGAGCTTGCACCACGTTCCTATCCTGGAATGAGGCTCCTGCAGGCCTGGGTGAGGGTTGACTGCTGAGGTAGCAAGTGAGTAGGCAGTTAAAGGGACCTGGAAAAAAGCAAAACAGGGAACAGGAAGGAGAAGACAGGGCCACAAGGAGTGAAGAGTGGTTTGGAGTAGGATTTCTTCACCTGCTTTGGGGTTTACGGTTTACCCTGCCTTTTCAGAGTTAAAGAATGGGGACAAGAGCTAGGAGGTACAAAGGAACCTTTGGATCCTCTTTTTTTTTTTTTTTTTTCCTCTCTCTCTCTTCCTTTTCTTCCAATGGGGAAATGAATCCACTTTGAGACTACTCTGGAGGCCTTAGAGGCAGAGGCAGAGTGGGCAGAGCATATGTACAAGTCAGGGTCTGTCTGTGTGTGACTAAGAAAGGATGGAGTTCATGATAAAGCAAGCCCTGAGTCAGGAGTCAGTCCTTTCCCAGGAGAGCTGCATTGCTTTCAAACGAGATGTCAGAATTTCACCCTTACTTTGAACTTTTTCACAATGTTAAATCTGGGCCAGAATTTGGCTCAGACCCCTTTCTAAGTCTACTTTTCACATTTTCCTTAGTACGGAAACAGTCGGAGCCTGTTCCTTTTTCGTCTAATCTCCATTGCTATCATATTAGTAACTACAGCTTGCTTCCCTGGTGGTTGTTGCATCTGTGAAGAAGAAGCAGGGCATAACATCATCCAGTCTATAGAAATGAAGGACTTGGAACATTACTTAGTTTACTTATTCATCACTTGCATTACCTCTATATTGTATTTCATCCCTCTTATGTGATCTTTAGGCTGTGTTTGAAAGACTCTACCATGGCAAACTCACCAGTTACCTGTGCCCTGGATAGCCATGTTTTACAATAATGTTCCTTTTAATATTGAGCTGGATATGTTTTCTTGAACCTTTCAGCTCCTGTTTTTATCACTTGAAACCAAAGCCAAATTGCATCTCTCTTCCACATAAGACTCATTCAAATATCTGAAAGAAGCTAACACATTTCTTAGCTCCTTTAAGGGGGAAATGAAAAAGAATGCTGGAGGACTCACTGCTTCATGTTAGATATTAAGGTAGGATCATTCACTTGCATTAGCTTCCTTATGAGGAAAAGCAAACGAAAATCCAACAAATATACAAATAAACCAGTTAAAAAAAAAAAGACTTACTTTCCCAAGGTAAGTGGTAAAGCAGGTATGTAAAGCTAAATTATAAATTTTTAATATTAAATACATTTAAATTTTGCTTTATTTTATGAAAGTAATACAGATTAATATTTTAAAAAGCCAAGTAGTTCTATAATAATATATTAATGATACACTAATAGGAAAATATAGTAATAATAATAACCTGCTTTATTCTTATCAACAGGCTTACTCTCACCTCTTATATTTGTATATTTTGATAATAATCTGTATCTAATGACACAGGTAAAATGCCATTTTTTCTTCCTCCTCCTCCTTTTTATCTTTCTCATTGATTTCCCACATGGAATATACAGATTTAGCTTCTTAAAACTGCCCATATGACACATATACATTTATCTTCTCTATATAGTTGTATTATAATTTTGGTTAAATCAAAAGGCAGCACTTATGTTATTATGACTGTTAATATTATCAGCTCAATAATATGATGTTCTATACATTTATTTCAATTCTTATCTCTCCTGGAGTTAATAATTGCCCTGTTTCATGACTTGCATGATTTCTATAAATCTGTCATTAATTAACTCCCAAATCATCCTGCAGAACTGAAAATCTTCTCTTAATATGTGTGAACACATTCATCATTCTTTCTGGTTTTGCTTATTGTATTGTATTTGGTTTTAAAACACTCCTCCTGGAGTCCTTCTTTCTATATTTTTGCTGCAGCTGGTCTGTTGAACTGGCTGTTCTCTAGAGGGGCTGCATAAGCTGATATTCCAGAACTTCACTGATAACCTGGGAAATGTTATCTCCTTCTTATATTCGTGACCTTATTTCCTGGGGGCCATTTTTTCTTCTTTCTTGGTGGAGCATGTGGAAATTTGAGAGTATTGCTCCATGGAATTCTAGCTTTCCGGATTGATACTGAGAAGTCATGGTCTATTCTGGCTCTTACACTTTTGTAGGTGACTCTTTTTTTTCCCCTTTCTTCTCTCTCTGGAAGCTGTAGTGTACTCTTCTGTCTCTTCTATTCTGAACTTTTATGGTAGCATCATAAAAGTTTGTTATTATAGCATCACTGGGCCCTTTTAATCTGAAAATAATTCCGGCTATTAGTTTGCAATTATTATTTATTAATCACTCACCTCCAACCTTTCTTTATTTCAAGAACTATTATGAGTCAGATGGTGGGTATTCTGCATTAATTCTGGTTTATTGAACTTTTTCCCCTATTTTTAATCTTTTTGTCATTTTTTTCAACTTTCTGGAAACTCTCCTTAAGGGTAACTTCCAATATGCTTCAATTTCTTTCCCTCTTTTTCCAAGAGCTTTTACTTTTTTTCTTTCTCTTTGTCTCTCTCTATGTACATCTACCTCTATCTCTGTATCTCTATCTCTATCTCATCTATCTATACATCCTGTTCTACTTTAGGGGATATAATGTCTCATCATTTTGAGAGTATTATAGCCTTTCCATTGTTTTCTATTACACCCTGCATTGTCTTATTTTTTTTCTGTTTGTATTGGTGTTCTTCTTTCATGGTGTACAATTCTCCCCTCTGTTTATAGGAGTTTCCTTCTGTTTATTGCAGAACCTCTAAGGCTGATTGGAATCTCTGGGTGTGTTTGCTGGACCTGTCAGTTGGTAAGCCTTAGTGCAGCCCACAATAAAGCACTGAACTTTTTGCTGGGAGAAAACAGTATCCCTATCTGCACTTCTTTTCTTTTGAGTTCTTTAGTCTCCAGAGAGGAATCCTTTGTTTTTCTGCTTGGCTTCCAGAGTTCTGAGAGCGAAGTTAGAGAGATGTATTAAGGGTCTCATTTTTTCATAAGCATACTTTTATTTAATTATCTTATTTTTTGTATAATTAAATCCTGTTTTCATTAGAGTGCCTTCTTTTCTTTTCTTTTCTTTCTTTTTTTTTTTTGAGAGACAGAGTCTCACTTTGTAGCCCAGGCTGGAGTGCAGTGGCGCTATCTCGGCTCACTGCAAGCTCCCCCTCCCGAGTTCACACCATTCTCCTGCCTCAGCCTCGCAAGTAGCTGGGACTACAGGCGCCCGCCACCACGCCCGGCTAATTTTTTGTATTTTTAGTGGAGACGGGGTTTCACCGTGTTAGCCAGGATGGTCTCGATCTCCTGACCTCGTGATCCGCCTGCCTCGGCCTCCCAAAGTGCTGGGATTACAGGCGTGAGCCACCGCGCCCAGCCTAGAGTGCCTTCTTTCTGTCCTAAACTGATCTTAGGATTTGCAAGACCAGTACTTCTCCAGTTGAATTACAGAATTCACAAAGTATATCTCAAGTCTTTGACAAAATGAAGCCGGGGTAGTTGCCTGGCTTCATGATGTGGGAAAGAATCTGGGAGCCCAATTCTTCCATTTACAAACTTTCAACCCCCATTTTAATGTTTTCAGTCACTTCCTTAATCCCTACCTTTAATATCCCTCATTTCTGGGCATTTCTGGGGATCAGCAGCTCAGACTCCTTTTCATTATTATTACTTTTCTGATTGCTTCAGTTTCAACCTTCTGTCATGCTACTATGACTATCTTTGTCCATCCACTTAACATTTTTGAAAATGTGTTTGCCATTTTTTGTCTGGTATTGTCTGTCACCTTTCTTGATTACTTTGTCCTTGGGGGGTTATGTATTATTTATCCTTTATTCTTATTTTAGTTACTTTTGGGGAGGGAGTAGAGATAAAAGCTCACACCATGTTTAATTAAAAGTGAATCCATTGCTATAACCACTACACGTGCTGCCACTGCTTACAATTTTGAGTCCATCACCATGCTATAGAATATGCATGGCTAAGACAAGATTTACTGACATTTGGGTACACTCAGCATTTACATAATCTGCCTATTCTTATCTCTCCTCTTCCATAGGAAAACCTAGAAAGATAAAATCAGACAGGTAGGTGGGTAAGAGGGAAGGTTTTAGTAAGAGAGACTAGGTTGAACTACATAATAAAATGCTGGAAGAAAGGAGAGAGAGATACATATGTAACAAAAGTGGCAAGAACTAGGGCTTAAGAAGAGCTTAAGGTTTTGATGAAGATTTGAAACATTGCAGTGTGAAAGATTTGACAGGTGAAGAAAAGGATTTGTGAAAAGAGTTGCCGTGAGTTACAAATTTGATCACCTTTAATGATCTTTGAAAGAGTAAAGTGAATATTGGTATTCCTCTTTAATTAATAATCATTGTATAATCTCTGCTTCTTTGACTGACATTCTGTATATTTTGAAGGGCAAAATAGGTTATTTATAGACTTCTAAATGTGTGGTGCTCAAATCTAAACACGACACTTTGAGTGTGAAAATATTAAACAGCTCTCACATGGAAAGAAGAGCTACATCCTATTTTCAAATACACAGGAAGGACAAAAGGAAATTAGATCTAAGATCTATAATAAAAAGGAAATTAGTTTTCTTATTCCTAATCTTTCTTCTGTATTTAAAAATTGAGTCTACTTATTCTAACGTTTAGCCTCTGGATCCTCTCTATCTATCCAAACATACCTTCACATTTTCAGTAGGCATTCTCTATTCTCTTCAGTCGCTCTAATGGTTTACCCTGCAAATCATTAAACCCACATAGTCTCAGATAAATTTAAGTGATTTCTTTTGACCACCTCCTCCTCACACACATTCCAAAATATACACGCATGCAAAAACAAAAACAAAACCCAGCCATCTTTCTTTGGTTTCTGGTTTCCTTCAGTGATTTTTTTTTCTAGATATTCTACAAAGAATATGAGTGGAATTCACTGAGTTGGAATAGAGGCAGAGGTTCAGTGTTATTGATAAGGTTTAGAATAATAACGAACTGTACAACATTTACCTAAACTTTATAAATATGGTAAAAATACAGAGAAATGATAGCCATGAGCTTTACCTTCAGGGAGATCATGATATAGTCAGGGAAGGAAAAGGGTTTTTGAGAAATGCTTAAAAATAGAGGACATAAACAATTTTAGGCAACAGATTGGTATGAAATGTGTTGTTACAGAAAGGTTTCCATTCCAAATGAAAGACCTTCCTATCCTCCATACCAACCACTGTGGGACGCCTCATGTTAAGATGGTAAACAATGTGATTGTGGACCCTATTTGGTCATTAGTGAACTCTGATTTAGAACAGTTTACGTATTTAACCTCTATAGGCCTGGATTTTATTATTTGAAGACAAAAATGATTAAAATGAAAAATAGTTGAAGCATTTTTCAATCTAAAAATCTGTTACTGGGCTTCCCTTTTATAAGAAGGGCATGAGTATACCTACAGTGGCTAATGCAAGCCATCAGAAGTATCTACATAGAGTGCATGTAAATGGAAGCATGACCATGGGATATTGTAGGGATAGACTAGGTTTTATAGGCAGGTTCAAATTTGGGCCCCTTCACTCAAATATTTACATGTTTCCTGGAGATGGGTCTGGAGTTATCAAGAATTATTTTCCTTTTTTAATTTCTTCATAAGGACATTGCAGATAATTAAGTTTTACCATTTATCTATGGAGTACAGTGTGGAGATGATAGTTCCATTTCAACCCATTGATGTTTTAAACTTTTATAACGAGAACACTAGTGTTTTAGTTTGTTCTAGCTGCTTTAACAAAATACCATCAATTTAGTGCATTGAAACAACAGAAATGTATGTCTCATTGTTCTGGAGTCTGGGAAGTCCAAGATCAAGGTACAGGCAGGAATACTGTATGTTGAAAGCCTGCTTCCTTAGAGACAGCACTTTCTGTGTCCTCACATTCTGAGAGGGGCAAGGTAACTCCCTTGGGCCTCTTTTATAAGGGCACTAATCCCTTTCATGATTCATGAACCTAATCATTTCCCAAAAGGCTTCATTGCCTAAGACCATCACCTTGGGGGTTAGGACTTCAGCAGAGTAATTTTGAGAGGATAAAAACATTCAGGCCATAGTACCTTGTCACTGCAGGGCTACACTGTACCTTTATCCAAGGGTGCTCATATATAAATTCAGTTCTGAGTGTTCTATCTCAGAGGCCAGATTAGGATTTCTTTGTACTCTCCTAATTTACTTGAATTACAATATACTTGGTAGTTATCGCCCTGATGATTTCCTCTTTGCCCCAATTATTTGGAAGTAGACATATTGGCATACACATAAGCTGAGGAATGTTAGGGAAACACTGCTCATTTATCAGATACAGCAAGTTAAAATCGAATACCTGTTATAATAGGTGAAGGTTTATTGCTAGTAATAAGCAGAAAGTGCTGGAGCAAGGGGTAGGGTTGAGAATCTGTTGAAGGTCAGCCAAACAATGTATGAAGAGAGGAAATTAGATGACAGGACCTTGCACACAATATGTAACTAGGATTCATTGATAAAAATATATGAATAGTAGATGGATGGAATGATGGATAGATGGATGGAGTGAAAAATTATTAATATTAAATGTTAATATGAAAATGTTATGTACTTCCAACTTCACAATTTTGCTACAGATTGAATCAGCTATTATATTTAATTGCTATATTGAATTCACTTAAGTCTATGTTGTACTTTTCTGTCCATGAGTGAGGAAAATAAAAACATAATGTTTTCTAATAGCTATTGGTGCAAAGCTAAGGATATATTTCTCTCTGCTACTTTCATATTGTTTCATATTAACATACATGTTAAATTCTGTCATTTATGACAACATGGATAGAACAAGGGAACATTATGCAAAGTGAAATAAGTCAGGCACGAAAGTCAAACTTCACGTTCTTATAGGTAGACTCTAAAACAGCTGAAGTCACAGAAATAGAGAATAGAATGGTGGTTATAGAGGCTGGCTGTTGGAGAGAATGGAGCGATGATAGTCAAAGGGTACAAAATTTCAGTTAGACAAGAAGAATAGGCTTTTTTTCTTGTTAGTTCTATTGCACAGCATGGTAAATCTAATTAATTATAGAGTATTTTATATTTGAAAATTGCTAAGAGGATAAATTTCAAATCTTCTCACCACAAAAAATGTTAAGAATTTAAATTGATGGATATGTTAACTAGCTTAATTATTCCACATTGGAGTCATAAACTATAACATTAGTTTTTACCCCATAGATTTATACAATTACAAATTGTCAATTTATAACAAAAATTATAAAATGTACCAACCTTGAAAGCTGCATTCTGTTTTTCTCACTTCACCTAAAAAATACAAAACACACACAAAAAGGAAACTGAAATAAAAGCCAATTAAAGTAACACAAGAAGTCAAAAAGACATTTTCTTTTTTTCTTTTAACTTTTACCCATTTTTCTTGTTGACAGGAAAGAAGCATTTAACTACAGAGAGAAAAAAAAACTGATAAAACTCTTTTTCTCCTACATTGTTTTTAATATATTTTTACTTTTTAAATTTTGTCATAATTTGCTTTTTAAAATTTCTTATGAGTATAGAAATTATGAATGACAATGAGTAAAAATGCAGAGGGGATGTTTAATAAACATGATTAAATTGTATGAAAGAAAAAATTATATAGGCAGCACTTATCCCATGGAAGCCATCATGATAAAATTTTTGATAAATTCAGGCAAGAGTATTTTAAGGTGCTATTACAATTTCTTCTCAGGTTCTATATTTCTACTCTTGAATGCTGATTAGAACACAGGCTTTTGCATCTTCTCTCTCCTTACTCCCCTAATAATCTGTTCTCCCTTATGGACCAAGTGATTATTCTGTTGTTTATAATAAATGCTCTACATTCCTTATGGAAATTGTAATTATGATGCTGAATATTCAAACTGCAAGCCACTTTTCTCAGGGAAATTGTAATTATGATAATGCTGTATTTACCCAACCGATGTTTTTTTTAGTCATTGTTCTCTTTGAGGAATAAAGAGGTAAAAGAAAAAAACTAACATAAAACATCATGTTGGGATTTAAGATATGGATTCAGGCCGGGCGCAGTGGCTCACGCCTGTAATCCAAGCACTTTGGGAGGCTGAGGCAGGTAGATCACCTGAGGTCAGGAGTTCAAGACCAGCCTGGCCAACATGGCGAAACCCCATCTTTACTAAAAATACAAAAATTAGTTGGGCATGGTGGCGTGCGCCTGTAGTCCCAGCTACTCGGGAGGCTGAGGCAGGAGAATTGCTTGAACTTGGCAGGCAGAAGTTGCAGTGAGCCGAGATCAGGCCACTGCACTCCAGCCTGGGCAATAAGAGCAAAACTCCATCTCAAAAAAAAAAAAAAAAGATATGGATTCAGACAAGCATAATAATAATAGTTAATCTTTACTATGGCAGGCATGACACAACCAGGCTTACATGTGTATGGCACAGATGCATGTTACAGGCATATGTGAATCACAAAGGTTTCTCCTTTAACCCGCACAACAACCTCATGAGGTAAGTAATAGTATTGTCCCAATTTTATAGACGAAGGACATGAGGCCTTTGTTCAGCACCACGACGTGAAGGCCTACGGAGTATTTGATACATCAATATATGTAACATGACTCTACTTTTGTTAAAAATATGTTTATATATATATGTAATATCCAATTGTGCATAGAAACAAATCTAAAGGAGTAGCTATCAGACACTTAAAGTAACCTTTTAATAAGAGGTTGAAGAGGGAACTTTTTTCCTTCATGATACATGAATATTATGCTTTAAGTGTTTATAATATTTTTTATAAGGAGAAAATAAATTTTAAAAAATGTAACAACATAGAAAGAAGGACATCCAAAAATAAATGCAAAAATTATACTATTTTAATAAGACAGCAAAAACCAAACAAAACACAAGGCCGATCACTGAAACAGCTTATTAGGTGAGTCCCTAGATAAAATGGGAAGCAGACCTCCAATAACTCCTTTCATCTGCCTGCCTTCTTTCTAGCTTGCCAGATCTGTACAACCAGAGCCCCAAATAAGGATGGAAGCTCTATCCTTTCCTCCTTAGCTCAGCAGTAATTGTTTAGGATTGTTTCAATATTGATAAGCAACTATTGATCACCCACCATGTATAAGCACTTTATAAGCAGGTTTCAATATTCTATAATAACCATTTTACTCCGCTTTCACAAATGAGAAAATTGAGTCTCACAAAAGTCATTTATTTGCCCAAATTTACCAAGTTAGCCTGTGTTCTTTTAATTTGACAAATTGACCCACCTTGACCAAAAGTAAAGTAAGATTGAAAAGAAACTCAGAAACTGAAGGCAAACAAAAACAGGAAATTAAAAAGATAAGGACAAAGTGTATAAATTAGTGAGTTTTTAGAGGACGACCCTCTTGTACAGCTTAAGAACTCCCAGGACCTATTCTTGGACCTTTTCTGGACTTTTGTTATATTTCTAACACCCACCCAAGAAATTCCAACCCCTTATTGCACACACACCCCTTAACACAAACACACACACACACACATACGCCCCACACTAAGCTTCTCTCCACTCCTTTGGCAGCATCCATCTGCTGCAATGGGGCCGTTCAATTATCCATTTCTGATTTTCCATACCTGAAAATGTAGATGAGCTGTCCAACCTAATAGCAACAGGGGTAGATGCTGGGTCTCAATTCAGTATTATTCCCCGGTTCAGCCTGCTAGTCAGTAGTAAGCTGATTATGACATCTACTACCTTAGAAGGAGCAGTAACTCATTTTGACTAGAACTGAGCCAATTCCAAATTAGGGTTTGCCTTACATGCCTGCAGGGCCTTGTTTAGCACCAAGATCTGAGGGCCTACAGAGTGTCTGAAAGGTGAATACATAATTCTGCATAATATCATCCAGACCAATGGGACTACTTTGGACGGGGGTAGAAAGTGGGTACATAATCATGAGATCCACTTGTCCTGGTACGCACTGCATGCCGCAGAAGGTGCTGGTCTGATGAGTGATGGAACAGCCTTTGGAGTCCTAAAGATGTGGTAAATTCTCTAAATCAATGACCATTCTTTGATACTGCATCCCCAACAGGTAGAATACATGGGTCTAGGAACAAAGGGGAAAATATAGAAGTGGTTGAACTTAGCATCACTCCCACAGTCTTAAATGGGAAATTTGCATTTCCTGTTCACAAATTTTAGGCTCTGTGGGTCTAGAGATCTTGGTTTTCAGAGGGAGGTTGCTTCTGAGAGGAGACACTGCCTCTGAGAGGGGACACAGTACGAATCTCACTAAGCTTCAAGCTATATCCTACACCAAATTACTTTGGGCTCTTGTGCCAAGAGATTGGCAGCAAGGAGAAGCGTCACTCTCTTTGCCGGGATAATTGTCTCCTCATCAGGATCTGATATGGCTGCTATTATACAATAAGGGCAGAAAAGAATATCTGGCATGCAGGTGATACACTAGGCATTTTATGAACTTTCCTTGCTTTTTTTTTTTTGTAATAAATGGACAAGTGCAGCAGCCTAAAAATAAAATGTTGAGGAGGGGTTCAGATCCCTTAGTAATAGTCTGCGTTACCCCACAAGGTAGGCCACATATGTTCATTGGGGTACTGGCTGAGGATGGGAGAATTTTAGAATGGGTAGGAGAAGAGAAGAAGAGAAGAGAAGAGAAGCGAGAGATATTAAGTATCTATTGTGAGCTTGAATAGCAGGGGCCATGGTTCCCCACTAACCTTCTTCTAAGAGGTTTCCTAAAGATGGCAACCTATTCGGATTCTGGAGGAGCTGTTCTCACATGGGATAAATATATTATATGATGCAAGTAGTGCCAAGTAGAAGCCACATGGCATCACCCCCTTCATGACAAAGACTCACTCTCCTAGCTGCCTGAAGTGCTGGCTGCTGGTAGCCCACAGCTGAGTCCTTCTCTGGGAATTTTCCACCTTCCACCCGAGGGAACTGCCTTGACCAAGACAGGTTATTCACAGGCAGCTCATGCTAATGACTGATTAATATTGTACTACAAAGACCGGACTCCCTTTCCTCAGCTTGGGACACCTATAAATACATGGATCCCAAGTAACTTCCCAATAAATTTCATGCATGAAAACCTCTGTCTTAGAGTTTGTTTCACCAGAAAATTTACCTAAATCAAGGTAAATTTGGAAGACATGGAGCAGAGAGTTGAACACAGATATGTCAGGCTCTGAAATCCATATCCTTTCCATTATATCTTTCTACCTCTCAAAAGGAAGAGTTGAAACAAATTTTCAAAACATTTTTGTGTATGCAGTAGACATAGGCAATGATGGTATATTTCAGCCTGTAAGTCGTCATTCTTCAGTATTACACAATAGCTACAATTATACTGCCATTGGAATATTAAACTAATGTATTTAGATCTCTTGAAATCTAGACATCTACAGAGATGTTACTAGATATGTACAAACACACGTTGATTTATAATATTATATTAAAATACAGTTGACCCATGAACAGCACAGATTTGAATTGTGCAGATGCACTTATACATGGAAATTTTTCCATAAAAATTATATAAGTATGCCTGCTTCCCCTTCCACCTCCCCCACCTCTTCTGCCTCTGCCATCCCCAAGAGAGCAAGACCAACCCCTCCTCTTCCTCTGCCTCCTCAGTCTACTCAATGTGAAGAGAAAGAGGATGAAGACCTTTATGATGGTCCAGTTTTACTTAGAGTAAATATATTTTCTATCCCTTATGATTTACTTAATAACATCTTCTTTCCTGCAGTTTATTTTATTATAAAAATACAGCATACAATACATATAATATACAAAAGATGTCTTAACCTACTGTTTATGTTATCAGTAAGCCTTCCAGACAGCAGTAGGCTATTCGTAATTAAGTTTTGGGGGAGGAGAAAAGTTATACACAGATTTTCAACTGTGTGTGTGGGGGTTAGTTTCTCAACACTTGCATTGTTCAAGGCTCAAGTGGATATAGTATACGTGTACACACGTCTGTATATCCTACAAAATGTATCTCAGCACTCATTCCAAGGTTACTGTGACCAAAATCCTTAATTATACTAGCCTATTTGCAAAGAACAATATGATACTTTTAATCATGCCATTTTTCTAGGAAGACTATTCAAGACTTCTCTATTTCAGAAAACTTAAAAGATTAGTTACGGAACAAGGGCTTACATTTTCTGCAATAAATGTAAGGATTTTATCAGGCATGAAATGTAGTCAGAACAATTTACGGTCCAGTAAAATGTTACTTAAGGCAGCATTTACAATCAGAACACAGAAGTTACCTAATTCTATGCAGTTGTGAGAAAATCCAGTTAAGATTTTACAAGCAGTGAACACTGCTTCACACTATTCCTCAAGAAATTCTACATCAACAAGTCTTTTATTTCATTCACAACTCTTAATTCTAGATCAAATCATTTATACTTTCTATTTAAGTATTTGTGGCATCACTGGTTTACTCAGGTTATGCCACCACTACACTGCATCAAAGGCTTAAATGTCATAAATACAAACGCAATTGTAGATAAAATTCCTCGGACAGAAAAGTAAAACTAGAGCATTCCAAGAAAGGTATCCTAACCTGTCCATGGTGAGGCAGAAAATAGTTGCTACATATCCAGGAAGAGCTACTAGCTTTAGTTTTATCTTTAATTGTGTTCAGTTAGTGGACAAAAGGTTATTTATGCCATTTTAAGCAAGGAGGCTTTTGAAAGAGCTCTCAAGTATCAGAGGGTTGTGAAACTCTTAAACTTGTGGTAACTGGGATAGGAACCTCCCCATGGAATCTGTGTTATATATCCCATGTGGCAATAAATACAGGAAACACTTTAATGAAGCATGCAGCTAATGGGGGACTTTCCATGAAGAGGCAGCAGGTTTTGCAAAGCACACTCTACTCAGTGAGCTTTAAGTCAAAGATTCTTCCAGACTTCCAGAAACTCTACTAGACCATTGCTCCCTACTGACTGATGAGGCTACGGAACTGTCGAGTTAGGCTTTCTAAGTTTATTCTGGGATCATTCACTATTCTAAACAGCACCATTAATACATAAACCTGGAAACTTCAGAAAGGCAGCAACATAGATTTACATCAATTCATCCTTAATTTAATTGGGATTGTGGAAGATACAAAGATGTATATGACCTACTCGCAAGCAAGCTTACTTTGACTTCTAATGCAAGTACACCTGACACTGGCAAGAATGCACCTCAGTTTCTAGACATCAATATTCATGAGTTCAGGGAAGAAAGTCAATTTTTGCCCAAGACACCCAGATTTCCTACAGCTGAGTGATTGTCAGTACACAGTACATTACATTTAACATCACAAAGGTACTTACAAAAAGTAGTCTGACAAACAGATAAAGACGGACAAAGGCATGGAGTTAACTTTGAACTACAAAGAGCTCTCCAGGACAGAGCTTATCAGCATGGAAAATAATGTTTTAATAATTTCCTTTTGATATTAAAAATATTAAAAGTCATTTAACTTTTAATTAAATAACAGGGAGAGGTTGGGGCAATGCCATAAAGTCTTTCATATGGTAAATTTTGAAGGAAGTATAGTCAGCATGAAGCCATAAAGTGTTTTTCAGATGAGAAGGCATTTTATAAAAATTGCTGAGGTAGCACCTGCAAGAGACTGAAAGCAGGTGTGTTTCATGTGTGTTTGATGGGGCCCTATTGACAAGGCTGGCAAATGTTGCTCAGTTTAACTAATTTGAAATCATGATTTTTTCTCTCTCACTAGGAAAGTAGAGTGGTGTGGTTCAAAGAGCACTGTAAATAAAATCAGAAGCCCAGGATTTAGTCTATACTCTGCTCCAGTCAGTTATCTATCTGTTTCTGTTCAACAATTTTACTTGAGTTACAAGTTAAATTTCGAGTACTCCCCTGCCCTCCTCCCCAAAACAAAACCAGCATCCCTAATACAGAATGGTTTAGGCAAGAGTGCAGAGCAAAAGTATGACTTAGGATCAACAGGAAATGCGATGTGCCTCCCACAAACACAAATGTTATTGTATGCTTTATTATTATACCTGTAGTATATAGAGGAAGGCAGGAAATGAACCTGCTTTACTTTTAAGTTGTCATATCGAGATGGAGCATTGCTTTTAGTTGAAGATACCAGATTTTATAAGATCCACAAACAAATGGGACACAATCTGGGAGGAAGGCTTCATGAGTGAAGAAACTAAAAATACTGCAAGGAATGGCAGAAGTTGCATTCAAGTGGGGGCATGCAAGTTGTTCTGGAACATCTAAGCAAGTATAATAACATTTTAGCTAGAGAAATTTGAAGTAACAAGAGGAAGAATACTAACTAAAAACTGTCTCAAGATGGCTTGTGTTAAGACAGGGGTTCACAAATTACAGGCCACAAACATCTTACTTCTTTTTATTTACAGATTATTTATGTCCTCTTTGCTGCTACAGTAGCAGAGTTAACTAGATGCCACACAGATGCCACACATATTTACAGCTGAACATGTTTACAATCCATTTACAGGAAAAGTTTGACTCCTGCCTTAAGAAACAGTCAATCCATCAATCATTCACTCATGTGTTCATTCATTTAATAAACAGGTTTCAAACATATACAATGTGTCTAAAATGTACCTGGCAACAGACAGATAAGAAACAGTCTGTTTCTTAGCCTACCCACCAATTTCCATAAGGCCACCAGACGCAAGCTAGGTGACCATTAATAGAGGACATCGTAGAGGGGAGTAAATCATTGACTCAATGACTATAAAGGTTTTTTTTTTCCAATGGTAAGAGTCTTTAAAATACAATACTTCATGGAGAAAAAGTCCATGAAAAATTGGTTAATGGAAATAGATGGAGAAGTAGGAGGTGGCAGTCTTCAAGGTACAGAAGAGTCAAGGTCAGTGATCAGAGAATGAAAACCAGACAAGTTGAATAAACATGTAGGGTAGGAGTGAGGAAGTACAGTATAGATGTCTGGAAAGATGAGAAACACCATATCGTGGAGGTCATTCAATGTCAAGCTTAATATTTTCTAGGTTATTTGGTAGCTAATAGGAAGCTACAAAGTCTTTCTTAAAATAGATAGTATAAACAAAGTGAAGTTCAGGAAAGATCATTTTGACAGCGATATGTAGGATAGATTGGAGATGGAATATAGAACAGCTGCAGTCTAGGCTTAAAATAAGAACATGGAACACTAAGGATTGGATGGGAAGAGAGAAGCAGACATGAATGTGTATTTCACATGAATGAGAAATACTAGGTACATAGCAACTCAGGCATATGAGGAAGAAATAAGGAGTAGAGGCTGGGTATAACTACGGGCTTGCCCTTGAGTATGTATTTATTTCTCAGGTCAGGAGCTTCCTCTACACGGGGCCCAAAGGAACACAGTAAACACCATTTTGATTTGCATCAATATCCAATGAAAGCCACCATTGGTTGGTAAAAAGTGGTGTCCTTCAGAAAAGGATCCTTGACAATGACTATTGCTATACAGAATGGGGTTTGGGTTCAGGGAGAAAGCTATCAGTTTTTCCAGAGTCCTAGTGTGGAAGGTAACTTCAGAGCAGAGCAAAACAAACAAACAAACAAACAAAAAACAAACAAACAAACAAAAAAAACAAAAACAATTGCAGAGTTTTGACTAACATGGTCAAACATGGTAGAAATAGGGAAAAGCTGTGAGTCTGTGGGTATTTGGGTGCCAGTGGCAGCAAAAATAATTTCAGTCTCCATTGGTTGGTGAGTTTCAGGCTGTTAATATAATCATACAGTTTGGAACTGAGTATGGCTACACATGCAGGTAAAAGATCTCAGGAATCACAGCCGCTCATGGAATACAGGACATAATTATAACTATTTGTGTGGGGAGTTCAAATATGTCTTTGTAATTTAGGCTGGAATGTATATGCCAACACATTTGTATCTTGAATATATGAAACCATATTTGTGTCTGAATCAGCACCATCAATAAAAAATACCATATTTTCAAAATGTTTATCTATTTATAAAGTCCCTCCATTATTCTTTGACTATAAATTGGATTTAAAAGGAAATATTCACCCTCTGCCCCTACCTTAACCAATTTTGTCTGATGGAAGTGTTTAGCTTGGAGAAAGGTGGTCTTGTACTGACACTGAAAACATTGACCCAGATGGTCCTTTATGTTGCACTTCTAATCCAACACTACAATTTGGGGAAGATTTTTGGCCAAATCATTAGAATGCTGCCCTGTGAGTCAATAGGCTCAGGCCACCATTTACATTTTGTTTCTTCAGTTTTTTTCTTTTTCTTTTTAAATATCCATGGATTCCTGTACTTTTAATAGCAGCATATTACAATCAGGATATTACAGTGTGAAGAGCCAAGTCTTTGGATATAGATGGACCTAGGTTGGATCCCGGCACTACTACTTATTAACAGGGAAATTTTGAGCTAGTTCTCTACTTTCTCTGAGCCTCTGTTTCCTTCTCTATTAAATGGGGATAATAATACTTGCCTCAAGGTTTGTTTTGAGAATTAGTGAGGTAATAGATAGTACTTGGCATTTATTAGACACGAAATAAATATTCGTTCCATTTCTTCTTTAATACTGTTTGTGATTATTAAGCTATCTCAGCTGGCTGCATTTATATTTGTGACATTCAAAATATGAAAGCATTGTTACAAAATCTCAAATGTCTAGAATTCAGATAAAGATGTTCTCTCATGGAATGATTCACATGGAAAAACTCATTAGATACGTCTTTCCAAAATAATCACATTGATAAACTATGTATTAAATGATTTTAGTTAAATACCTACAACACATTGTGGACCATTACTAGGTGCTCATTTATTTTAAGGACAGAAACAATACACACAGGGAGAGTTAGCTGAACAGTAATTAAACACATTTCATGTTTCCTGTGTTGTACATCAGCAGTATTTAGAGCAAAGCCTTGAATCTCATGGGGGGCCATTCACATGCAGTCTGCAGCTCTTCAACACCTAAAATCTTCATACAGGATATTATCATTCAGTTCTACGGGCCACATGGTACATTTCAATAAAAAACACTAAAGCATAGTGGTCAATAATACTTGCTCTGTTTTTAGACAGTTGACATAACTCTTTAACTTGCTGTGTGCTCTTTGGAAAGTTACTTGTCCCCATGATTCATTTCCTTAATCTGTAAAATGGGGATAGTAATAAATAGTGTTTACCTCCCTGGATTATTGTGAGGATTAAATGAAATACTACCACAGAAGTTCTTGATACATTGAGATCACTAAATAAATTTTATCATTTTTTCATACCTGCTTCCAAACAGGATTTGTGGAGATTTATTTCATATAACAAATATATAACAGTTAAAACAATGTGGACAAAAACAACAAGGATCCTATAGTAAAAGGTGGTAAGTGTGGAAGCGAAGTCTTTTACTGTGCTAAAGAGTTGATATTTCCCAAGACCAATCCAGAGCTAAGTCCCTTGAGTCCATGTCCCCACTTAAAATTTTTCATGTATAGCTCCTCATCTGTAGGAAGAAGAATATTCACCCTACAGTGCATGCAAGGACCTCCATGGGTGACTTCTGCCCACGTGGGTTGCTAGCAGCACTCACTCTTTCATTTCTAAAATTGAAACACTATAGATCACCATTCATTTTGTGTGTGTGTGTGTGTGTGTGTGTGTGTAAGATTCTATGTTTCTGCTCTGCCTCTTGTATATCTATATATAGTCCCTCTCTATCTGGAATAGTTTCTCCTCTGTTTTTAATCTACCACAAGTGACCAAACAGTATGAAAAAGGCTTGAGAAAGTCCGTGATCTCATTGGAGGAAGGTTTCCAAAAAGACCAACATGCTGAAGGCAGCAGAGGCTACTGGTGAGGCAGCAGTTTCTGGAGAGTGGGGAGTCAAACTCCTCAGGGGATCCCTACCTGGAAAGGAAGCAGTCCATACAGAGAAACTCACAGTGCACGAAGCCATAAATATATACAGGAAATTGGAGGTGAGTGAAATCCAGAGGGGTTTGTCACTTCCAAGCCCGAACCACTAAATTAATGCTGAATGTTGATTTATGTTAATGACATTTAGTAATGTAATTCTCTGTAAGAGCATCTGTATAATAATTCAGATATTCCCAGGGGTGCTTAGAGAAGGGGAGTTAGTCGACCATGTAACATTGTGTAAAATTAATTAAACAGAGATTTTAATATAAGGAAGCTCTGAATTGGAAAATACATCTGTTTTGTATATGCACTTTTTTCCCCCTCACCTGCAGTGCTTAGGTTTGCATAGAATCCCTGTGTTAAAAGAATCTGGGGTAGAGAAACCTATGATCTCATGCTAATACAGAAAATAAAGTTATAAGGCTTGAGGGCAGGATTACAGCTATGAAAGTCATTTATATATGTTCATTTTCACTAAAATAAAACATTACACAATACAACATATGTGAAAATCTATAAATATTAAATTAGTGATAAATATTACTATATTACTAATCTCTATCATAATAGTTTTTTAATTTATTTTAGACAATTTGAAAATTGCATTTAGACAATTGCAGATTTTTAATAATATAATGAGCAAACCTGCCACTCAAAACAAAAACTAGGAAGTTGACCCTATGCTCCTCTATAACTCCAAACACATAATCCCCCTCAATCCATCACCTCAGGCAACCAATACTCTGAATTCCACATTTAACACTCCCTTCTTTTCCATGTTATGCACTATATATATATATATATATATATATATATATATATATATGCCTGCGTATGTGTGATTTTTTAACTTAAAAAAGGTAATAATGTTGTATGTAATCATTTGGACATTTTTTCAGTTAACATTTTATTGTAGTTATTGATATGTTTTGATATACTTCATTTTAGTTTATTATTTCAATTTTGTCTCGTTTTCTATACCTTTAAGTAATAATTGTCTCCCCTCTTTCCCACTATTTTTAAAACAAACACTTCAGCACACATCACATTCATTGAATTTCACTCCTCAAATACGTCTGTCACGTTGGCATTATCATTCTAGACTTTTAATTCTGTGTTAGTGCTTTCTCTTTTCTTCGCTCTTAGCAATATTTATAACAGTTTATAACAAGGAATAAAGTTACTTTAAAAATATGTTTCTTGCAACATCTCCTAAGATTTTAAACAATGTTCTCATCTAGATACTTGATCCAAACTGCTCCCTGTATGGGTCTTTTCAAAGTTTCAGAGGCTTTGTGTGATAAAAAAAAAAAAAAGTCTTCACATTTCAACAACAGTTAGCCAGATATCACATTCTAGATCCTAAGTTATTTTAATACTTTACAAATAGCACTCCACTGTTTTCTTGTATCCAATGTTGCCCTCGAAAAATCTAAGGTTAATTTGATTCTTGTTTCTTGGGTGTGATCTATTTACTCCTATTCATTCTCCTTTCATTCAGTTAATATTTACTAAATGTCTACTATTTGTGATGTACTAAGCTAGACACCGGGGTACAGGAGGGCACAAGAAAGGTGTAGCTCTAAGTTCTTGGAGGCTGACCTCTAGTGAGATCCATTGAAGACTTCTAAGAATATGTTTTTATGGCCAGTCTTAAAGGAAGCATTACCTCCCTTTCATTCTTTTAAAGATTCAGTGTTTATAATCTCTATTCCTGTAGCATTTAACCTTACCTAATTTGCTACTTCCAGCTCTGCTCCTTCTGTAATATAATTAACCTCACCTGAAGTGATTTAAAATTCACTGGGCTTACCTAGACTAGATTCCATTTTCTCACAGCTGTTGAAAAGCAAATTCACATACAAGTTGATTTTATATAAGGTGAACTCACAATCAGGTGTGTCAGTGGGGAGGGATTGCTGTACTCAACTTCATGACTCTGCTCTGAATTAAGAAATATAGAAAAGGCACGGATACTGTTATGCTTCATAATGCTATTTTCTTTCTGGGCAAATAAAATTAGGCTTTGTGGCTGGAAAGAAGGTATATGCAGCTTAGGGAAAATTATGAAGCACAAGGAAATGGAGTGAACAAAAGATAAATATTCAAAACATAATTTTGCCCTGGAAGTCTCAAATGTACTAAATCCTCTATGAATTGTGTTTCTTTCCATAAAAACCAGGAAATGATAATGGAAAAATATATGTGCATGTGCTTCATTAGCATACCTTTCCAGATAACTGCATCTAGGCTTAGGCACAGATTCAGAGAAGGCAAAAGAAAATGGACCCAGAGAGAAAGGAGGGATGGCATTTTGGATTTATTAGGGAAGCTGGTATATCCTTGGAAACTGTGTGGAATTTATTTTTAATGAAATAACACAATTCAATATATATCTTCTTACAGAACATCATTAATAAAATACTACAGTTCTGGGCCTTCTGGGAACTCAGACATGATAGCAGCAGATAATTGCCTTTGAGAGGAATATCAACAAGCATGAAATCTTCTTTCCAACTAAGTTAGACTTTAATATTGGAAGCCTTGCACATAACACAACATCGATGACTTATATCCCTCTGCCTGCCTGAGGATCACCTGTTCCAAAGATTTCAGAAGGTGTAGTGTATCTCTGTTTTAAAGGGAAAGGATACACAATGTTCTTAAAGAGATCAAGAACTACCCGTTTATCCTGTGAATCTGGACATGTCCTTTGACACTGATGTGCACATGAGAGAGGCAAGCTTCCTAGCTGGGCAAGTTTTCTAGTTCTTTCATTTGCAACTAAGACACTAAATACTAAAAGAGAGACCCCTGTCTTTGTGTGGTGGTGTGTGTTTACTCAATTTCCCTCTGATTCATATTTCCCTAAACTGTACATATCCTGTTCCTACTCAACCAGTAGAAAAAACATTTTAAATAATGATGAAGAAAGATTAGAGAATATATAATTCAATGAATGAGTCTAAAGATGAAGGGAATGTTCATTATTCTGTATCATGCCAATGAGAGATGACAGAGTATACAACTCTTAAAAAAAACCACAATATCTTCAACAAATACAAACTTTAATAGTCTTTTAAAACAATCATAGTTGCTTACCTCAATTAACAGAGCAGTACTTTGTGTGGTATATGAGAATTTCTGTCACACCTTCTCCAATATGGCACTTCTAATTTTAAAAATAAACTATTCTAGATAGGATGTTTATAAAGTAGGTAGAGATTTCTTAGAATAAGTTATGAAGATGAATATGTTAAAAATATTTGACAAAATAATTAGATTTTAACAAAAAGGGAAACATGAAACAGTTATATTTTATATGGGAATAAGAAGAATATCAAGCAGTATTGTCTCTACATTATTTCTAATTTTTTAAAATTAATTATTGAAAATATAGTAAGAATGTTTGTAAACACTGTTAGCGATAAATAATTACAATGCAATGAACACTGTGTACCTAACATAGGTACCCAATTTAACTAATATAGTGTTGAGAGGTGAAGCCAGCTGGACTTCCTGGGTTGAGTGGGGACTTGGAGAACTTTTCTGTCTTGCTAAAGGTTTGTAAACACACCAATCAGCACTCTGTAAAAATGCACCAATCAGCGCTCTGTGTCTAGCTAAAGGTTTGTAAACACACCAATCAGCACCCTGTAAAAACACACCAATCAGCACTTTGTGTCTTGCTAAAGGTTTGTAAACCCACCAATCAGCACTCTGTAAAAATGCACCAATTGGCACTCTGTGTCTAAAGGTTTGTAAACGCACCAATCAGCACTATAAAAACGCACCAATTGGCGCTCTGTGTCTAGCTAAAGATTTGTAAACACACCAATCAGCACTCTGTAAAAATGGACCAATCAGTGCTCTATAAAATGGACCAATCAGCAGGAAGTGGGAAGGGCCAAATAAGGGAATAAAAGCTGGCCACGGGAGCCAGCAGCAGCAACCTCCTGGGGGACCCTTCCACCTTGTGGAAGCTTTTCTCTTTCGCTCTTTGCAATAAATCTTGGTGCTGCTCACTCTTTGGGTCCACACAGTCTTTATGAGCTGTAACACTCACCACGAAGGTCTGCATCTTCATTCCTGAAGTCTGCGAGACCACGAACCCATCGGGAGGAATGAACAACTCTGGACGCGCCACCTTTAAGAGCTGTAACACTCAATGCGAAGGTTTGCAGCTTCACTCCTGAAGTCAGCAAGACCACAAACCCACTGGGAGGAACGAACAACTCTGGACGTACCACCTTTATGAACTCTAACACTCACCGTGAAGGTCTGCAGCTTCACTCCTGAAGTCAGCGAGACCACGAACCCACCAGAAGGAAGAAACTCCAGACACGTCTGAACATTAGAAGGAACAAACTCCGGACACACCATCTTTAAGAACTGTAACACTCACGGCGAGGGTCTGCAGCTTCATTCTTGAAGTCAGCAAGACCAAGATCCTACCAATTCTGGACACAGCATGCTGATTACTTTTAAGGCCCTCATGGATCCATTACTGAGATCAGCCATTACTCCTACCCACCAAAGGTATAAAATAAACATAGTGCTTTATCATTCCCTCACTATTCTTCATAGTTTTACTACATCGGATAATAACCTCTAACATCCTACTTTGCATGTTTTTAAAGTTTGTGTAACTAGACTTGCTTTTTTCTCTCAGTGTCATGTCTCTATGATAGAATCGCTCTTTTATGCATCTGTTGTTTGTTAATTCTCATTAATGTATAGAGTATCCCATTATGTGAAAATACCCCATTATCCCCCTCTATTCAACTGTTCATGGACATTTGGGCTTTTTCCACTATTTTGCTATTGTAAACATTGCTGCTGTTAACGTTCACCCCTGTGTCTCCTGATTCAGATATCCTGGGACACATAAGTGTCCCTTAGGTTTGTAGCTAAGAATAGAATTGCTAAGTCATAGGGCATGCATATGTTCAATTTTACTGTAATATGGCAATTTGTTTCCCAAATACGTTTATTTGAAACATGGACTTTTTCAATTTTATTTGTTCCACATCTTTGCCAAAACTTCATATTACATGACTTTTAATTTTTGCCAATCCTGTATCTCACCCTTCATTTTAATATGTATGTCCCTCGTTATTAATGAGGTTCACAAGATATGATTTCTCATCTGTGGTATGCCTATTTATGGTATTTCCTTGTGTATTTTGTGGTTTTTGACTCTAAGTTGATATTCCTTGAAGCTTTATCTGAAGGAATTCTTTGATGCCTGAGTCAAATGTGAACTAAATCAGATATAATTTGCATTTTCTCCTGCCACATATTTAGAAGCGTTACCAAACTTCACCAACTGTAAATATTTGACTTGAGGGTTTTCTCTCTTTCTCTCTTTCTCTCTCTCTCTCTTTCTTTGGATTTCCCAAGTAGAATGAATTCAGGATGCAAACCATACATGAGAACCTACTTGTGGTTACTAAAATTCTTGGTTTTGGTTTTTCTTCACTCATTGTCAAGGCTCAAGGAAGACAATTATTTTTGCTATAACCTGGTATAGATAGGTTATTTGTAATTTACCTTAAAATGTAGCTACAGCCCTTTATGTCTTTAGAATCTTGGGCATGTCTCCTTAGACGCTCACATTAAACCAGCTTTAGGAGATTGTTATCTAAAGTAATTATGTTACTCTAATAATAAAAATATTGAACTGCAAAACATATGAACTATTAGCTTATATTTATAAAAGTATATATTTTATATGCCACTTATCAATGTATCTAGGAATAGCTATATTATAAAGACAAGATAATGTCAGAGAAAGATAATATTTGTCTTCAAATATTATTACTTTACAATTTCAGAGATTTCTAACCACAGATTGGAAGCTAGATATCAGAGTTTTAAAGTTTTATATCATAAACATTCTTCAACTCTCCTGACCTGGCTGGGTTAGATCCCCACCTTCAACAATGGTTTAAGAATTATGTCTTCCATAAATGTTGACAACCATGCACAGAGGCATCATTCCCACCTACCCAAGATCTCTAGACATCAGCATTCCTAAACTCCTGCCTCATCTCTTAGAGGATTCACAGTCAGCCCCACCTAGTGTTGCATCACCCTGCAGGGAGCCTCATCATCTTCCTAGAAAACCAGCCAACCTAGCATCTCAACTTTCTACACGAAACAAACAAACGAAAACCTCACCTTTCATAAATGCATCCAGAACTTTGCAATCATAAAATCTAGAAACTATTTTGCATTCAACAGACATCTAGAGTTGTATTATGTAGTTGAATAATATTTTTACTTTGAATTACCTATGGAGGACACAATAAATTTCTGATTTGAGGGGACATAAAGTCTTAATGTAGTCTGATATATTTCTAATATGAGGAGAAATAAAGTCTTAATCTGGCCCTGGTTTCATGTTCCAACATTCCATGCTTCCTTTTCCTGATGTCTGGATTTGGACTACTCCTAAATTGCCCTTAAAGAGCCATTATACCAATAATAGTTACTTATTTTTGTTTTAGTGTCTACTATCTGCCAGACAACATGTATGTGTTTTACATACATTTTCTCTAATTCTTACAATGCTTCATGATGGCTCAATATTGCCCAACTAGTAAATGCCTGAGCTGTATCCTACCTCAGCTCATTGCTTCCACGGTTTCTGCCTTCTGCTGTACGATGCTACCACACATTGTGAGAAAATAGCCTTCCCATTGTTCGCATCCAGCAGAGGACTACAAAATTAAACTATTTCTTTCAGCACAAACATGTTTAGAGTTGTTTGGCAAATAATAAAGGAAGAACCTTTTACTCTGAAATCTTAATTCACATCTATGCATAATGGATGTTAACTCCGAAGCCATGTATTATTTAATAATTATCTAGTTATATCACTTTGTGTATCAATTTATCAAGTCTGGAATAAAGAAATGGCATGACAAATACTTTCAGCTTTTGTGTTTATGAACATCTTCCATTGTTCTCCTGCTATTAAAATGCTGACATATACACATAGAGCAGAAATAGGTTTTCTTTGAATGATACATAAATGAAAAAAAAAAAGAGAAAACTTCAGAATGGAGTTTACGATCACAGCCCTTGTAGCCCTTGACAGATACTTAAGTCTGCCATCTCCTAAACCTTCTTGTGCTCCTGCTTCCTCCCTGCAAAATGGGGATAATACACATCTGACTTCTCCTAGGTAAAAGCTATTAAATGTAGACATAAATTCAAAGCAATTTGGTTTCTTCAGAGCTAAGAATTTTATAAACAAAAGACATTATCGTGATGCTCTTCTTATTATTCAGGAATGCAGCCACAGTATGGGGGAAAATCCAACATTTCACATCATTGAAAAAGCGTCTATCTCTTTTATTCTTCTATCTTAGTAGCATTAGTGAAAAAAAAAGTCTGATATATTTGACAAGTCAGAACTATTGATACAGATGTAAAAGTTATCTGTTTGCATGTACTGATCCAATAATACACGACTCCCAGACACGTAAAACCATTAAAACTTAGATGTGGGTAATTCAGAATCATTTGAATTCATCTTTAATTTGTTTGCTTATTGACCTATTAGCTTAAATCTAGTTTTATTTTGAATTAACTTTATTACTATATAATTAATGTATTACAATTTACAAAGTTTTACTGTAAAATTCAATGAAATGAGACAAATTTATAAATCCAAATAATCAGCACCACACTGATTAAGATATGGAATATTTTCATCATCAGAGAGTTTCCTTGTGGCCCTTTACATAGGCCCAGTTTTAACTTATTAGAAATTAGAGCTTATATCAAAGGAGGTGGTATTATCAGCCCCATCCTGAGATTATCTAAGGGCTTAGTTATAAATCACCTTATTACTTATAAACTCAGGTGTGCTCTTACGGGGTTCATCAGATTCAAAACTTCAGTGCCTGGATTCCTGTCAAGGCGACGTGAATCGGGAAATCATCTGTTCTTCTGTTATGAGTTATCATTTCCTTACCAAGGCCTTCCCTATCTAACGGCCTTATTATTCTGTCTTGTCCTTGATTTTCCCCTTTTTCCTTCTTTTCACAATTTGTATTTATGTTTGAGTGTGTGTGTGTGTGTGTTTATTTAATCACCTCATCCACAGGACTGGAGACCTTTCAGAAATAGGAATCATGTTTTCTTTATTGCTGATATGTCCTTAATTAAAGCCTGACCCCTCCTTATCACATGGAAATTCTTTATAATTATTTTTGAATATACCAATAAATACCCAATTTATTTATACAACATTATTAAATACCTACTCTAGGCAGGTGGGCTACATTGTACAAAAATCTAATAGGGAAAAATAACTCTTAGTAAGAAAACCCTATTTTATGCTGAATCCATAATTATGTCCCTATAAAACAACACCTTGGCCAAGTGTGGTGGCTCACGCCTATAATCTCAGCACTTTGGGAGGCCAAGGCAGATCACGAGGTCAAGAGATTGAGACCATGCTGGCCAAAACGGTGAAACCCCGTCTCTACTAAAAATACAAAAATTAGCGGGGCGTGATGGCACGTGCCTGTAGTCCCAGTTACTCGGGAGGCTGAGGCAGGAGAATCTCTTGAACCCAGGAGGTGGAGCTTGCAGTGAGCCGAGATTGTGCCACCGCGTTCCAGCCTGGTGACAGAGCGAGGCTCCATCTCAAAAATAAAACAAACAAACAAACAAACAAAAAACACCTTGACTATTGCCATCTTTAGTCAGTTAAGATATTTTGCCTATTAATTAGGATCTAATTGACAATATGCATGAGGGAAGGAAGGCTACTTGAGAAAAAGTATAAAAGCAACACCTTTACCCTGGCTTTGGAGTCAGGCATGCCTAGATCCTGTCTGTGATATTCACTAGCTGTTTGCTCACATAAAAGTCATGTAATTTCCCTGAGCTGTGATTTACACATTAGTGAGTAGAAATCATAGTTCCACCTCATATGGGTGATGTTAAAGTTGAATGGAAGAGACGCATAAGGCAAGGTATGGGAGAGCAGCAGGTGCACGGACCTTCCATGCTCTCTTCAGTTAAACCGCATTCCCAACACCTGGAGGTGTTCAACAACTCTCTTCTCTCCAGGCTCCAGTTCCCCCTACCCTTCCGGAGGTCAGTGGGTGGGGCTAAAAGTTCCAGCCCTCTAATCACTTGGTGTTTCTGGTGACCAGTCCCATGTTGAGATTATCTAAGGGCCCAGCTATAAATCACCTTATTACAATAAACTCAGGTGTACTCTTAAGGGGGCTTGTTATGAATAACAAAAGACACCTGATCACTCAGGCAACTCCAAGGGTTTTAGAAGCTCTACGCCAGAAGCTGCAGACAAAGATCAAAAATATTTCTTATGGCAGTAGTTTAATAGATTGTTTTTTCAAATTTAGATGTAGGAAATGTAACACTATCCCCAAGGGTAAGGCTATGAATGGTGCTGAGGGAGAATATGTCCCTAGGAACTTCTTAATACTTAGAACAACCTTGTCAGAAAGTCATTTGACTAATGAATCCCTCAGAAAAAGTCTCTTAGAGTGATGAAAACCTTGTGTGAAATCACACAGCCAGCAAATAGCTGAGCTAATATTTGAAATCAAGGAAATCTACTTCAATGTTTACTTTCTTTTAATAGGTAATTCTTATATCTGTCCTGTACCTACTATGTGGGATGTATTCTATGCCCTGGGGGCAGAAACAGCAGTGAAAAAACACAAACACTGCCCTCATGGAGATCCAGTTCTAGAATATAGGATAAAAGGACATATATTTAGTAAGCACACTTTGTATTATCTCATTAAGTCCTTACAGTACTCTCAGAGTTCAGCAGAGAAAATTACATTATTCCCATTTCATACGCAAGGAAAATAAGGCTGAAAGAGAGTTATTAAGCTGGTAAACCAGACTGAACAGGCAGTACTTAAGCCTGCATTTTCTGGTTCAAGATCTGGTGTTTTGCTGGTTGCCAAATCAATGAAAACTTCAAATTTTATCCTTCAGGTAGGAGAGGTGGTGGTCATATTAACAACAATATACTGAACCACAAGGCAAGACTAAACATTTATCCTTAAGAAGGAGAAGAGGGATGGGTAACAAGAGGTAGATAAATAGCGATGGAGTGGAATGCAAGGCAAGATCAACTGTCAGAGGTGAACATCAGGACTTACCAGGAGGAAAACACCAGCCTGACTTCCAACTTCCAGCAACTCCATCTTTCTGCTCGATGTCTTTCTTCAGAGTTTGGTCTGCCCCAGTATAGCAGGGCAGGTCAAAGGTGCCAGGGAATTAACACCCATTCTCCTCTCCCAAGCAACCTTCAGCTAATGACTAATGGAAGTTAGTAGATAAATACCCTTTGCCCCTTAGAGGGGATAACTCTGAGGAAAAAGCTCTTATACTAGCTGCAGGTGTTCCCCAGCAGGATTCAATCTCAGTTACTGAATGGTAAGTTGGTTGATAACTTGTACTAACCTCTTTTTTTTCCCCTTGTCTCATTCCCCTATCAGTGTTTTTTGGGATTAATTCCCAAATAAATTTCCTGCAATATAATCTTTTCATGAGAGTCTCTGTCTGACGGAACCAAGACTAAGACACCAATGGATTCGCCCAGGTAAGGGTAGCCAGTCAGTGCTCATAGGATTAACAGGTCCATACCAAAGCCATATCAGGTATATCTGAAGATCTCTTTCCAACGCAATGCTTCACTTTGCATAAAGACTATGAACCACAGTTTGCCAGGCCTTTTTCTGATGGAGGACTTCACTGTCAGTAATCTCTAATTCTGAAGGCAAGAGATATGAAACGTAGTTACTGCTTACAAAGCAAATGGGGATTGTTTTTTCCATCATCCAAACAGAATCAGATGACAGTGAGAAAAGCCTTTTCTTCTTTTTTCCCCACTGCCCTCACTATCAGTGTTCTCTCTCCCTTCCAGCCTCCCTCTTTTCTCTCCTGCCTCCCTCATTTTCTTGCTTCCTTCCTTTATTCCTTCAGTAAAGATAATCTTATCTAAATTATAGCCTTTTTGAAAGAAGACATTTCTTTAGATAAAAAGGTAGGCAGATACAAGATAGGTGATTAACCTTTCCTCCCTTGATGTCTTTTTTTTTCTAAATCCATCAGAAGATGTATGGGGGTAGGTAGAGGTAACAGGTAAGAAATAAATTATTAGTACTGAGCTAGCTGTACTTAGAACTCCTTGTTATTACCCAGTACTATACATATAGATTCTTATTAAGAAAGAAAATCCTCTGTGAAGGAAATAATCCATTTCATTTTCCAATTGAACACAGTGTAGCTAACAGAAATAACAGAATTAACTGTAGAATTCCCAGCCCCAAACTGTTGTCATTTTCTTCTTTAATAAAATGAACACATGTGCAGAGTGTATTAATTTCATTACAAGGTAGAAAAGATAAACTTGCCCCATCTTTTTGCATTTAACTCCCATTTGGCATGAGGCCATTGCTCTCACATTCATTAGATTACCAGAGCTCAAACAATCATCTGTCTTGGCACTTGAGAAAAAAACTTAGACATTCTTGTTTTATTAAAACATGGAATCATTGGCATAGGAAACAAAATTAACATGTACTTGATAAGGGTCCCAGCCCACCATCAAAACTGATAACTGTCCTTATTTGAAATAAACAGAAGAAAGCCCTTCATACTAGTCCTTGAAGTAAGCTCTATGATCATAAAATAAAATAAAATAAAATAGGTAAACTATGTAGTTATAAGAAACGAAGGAGATAACTCAAGTCGAAAAAAAAATGTATTAGTGAATAGCTTCATCAATTAAATTCAGTGCAAGGTGTGCTGGAAAATGTCACTTTATTGTGATTTTACCCAATCACTGGCATGCTCTCTTTCAATGCCCACATATTAGAAGTTTAGAAGAGTATGTATTCGTTGCCAAGAAGATGGATATTGTTGCATAAAGTATATTTCAAAACCATTTCAACTATGATATTGAAGCAAATATATGACAGTAAATCCTAAAATAACAGAAGTGAAAAAAAAATCATGTCCTTGCTGCTTAAAGTGGAAAGCCTGGTCTCCAGGGCACATACCCATATGGCAAGTTAACCAACAAAGCCCGCACAAATCCTGTAATGTCAATTTCATTGGGTGGTAAATAATTTAAAATACCATTTATATACTTAAACAGACATAGTATAAAGTTGAATGAAATGTTTTCATCACTTTTTGAAATAAAACCATAGCATTCTGATAAGTTTTTATAATTACAGTTGGTTCTTTCTAGCCATAGCTCAGACCTCAGCAGGGCAAATTCACACTCCTCTGTCATGGATACTTTTTTGGAACAGGACTTATTAAGCTTAGTTATTAGTGGTATAAACCTTTCAGCAACCTTTTTCTGTGTTATAAATTAATATTAGATCTTAAGTTTGGCCCTTTGGTCTTCAATATAGATTCCTATCCATTTGTCTTGGTTAAAAAAATGTTAAAAATAGGAGTATCCATTGGGCAGAAGGAAACTAGGGACGCTACCATAATTCACAGTGAGCTCTGGGTAACAGAAAACTCAGGGTTCCATACAACTAGTTATGGGGCACTTCATTTCTGAGACTCCATTTCCTCCCACGAAATGTAGAAGATTGATGATTTATTTAACAGACACTTATATAGAAATTACCAGGTGCCAGGTGCTGTTATAAGCACTTTTTTATGTATTGACTCACTTATTCTTTATGACAAAGCTGCGAGTTACAAGTGCTATGAATCATATGCAAAGTAAATCCAAGTAAGGAAACAGAGATATATAGGACTATTTTAGAGAGTCTAGTTAGAATATTTTATTATTTTATTTACTATTTTATGTGTGATACTTGGAGTTGACAATTTTGAATAGGAAGTAATATTTAAGAAGTCCTGATTAGGCCGGGCGCAATGGCTTACGCCTGTAATCCCAGCACTTTGGGAGGCCGAGGCGGGTGGATCACAGGGTCAGGAGATCAAGACCATCCAGGCTAACGTGGTGAAACCCCGTCTCTACTAAAAATACAAAAAATTAGCCGGGCATGGTGGCGGGCACTTGTAGTGCCAGCTACTTGGGAGGCTGAGGCAGGAGAATGGCGTGAACCCGGGAGGCGGAGCTTGCAGTGAGCCGAGATCACGCCACTGCACTCCAGCCTGGGTGACAGAGCGAGACTCCATCTCAAAAAAAAAAAAAAAAAAAAAAAAAAGTCCTGACCAAATCAAAGGGTCATCCATGCAGTTATCTGGGAGAACAATATTTCAGACAGACAGATCAACAAGTGCTCTGAGAGAGAAACTACCTTGAGGTTTTGAGAACTAGCAAGTTGGCCAGCTTCCTAGAGAGAACCTAGTAAAAAGTTGAGGAGTGGGAGGTAAAATCAGAGAGGTTAAGAGTTCAGATTTACTCTATGTCTGATAGAAAACCACAATGATTCACTATCCTTCAAGATGATTTTGCAAGTATTTTCCTAATCTAGCCTACTCCTTTACTAATCATAATAAATTTATATGTAAAAAGATGATGCCCTGGGCTCATTATCTTTGCCTATCCATTCTTCTCAGGAATGTTTGTCAAGTAACTCATGAGTACTTCCTTCCTAATAATCCTGGACTTAATTTTCTAAGAAGAGTTCTATCACTTGGCATGCAATGAGTCTTGATAATATGTATAACTCCTACTAACTCCTATGAAAGAGGCAGTAAAAGTAGAATAGGATCCATATCCTTCAATATCTTCTTGGGAGGATAAGATATATAAAAATAAAAACTGTATTTTTCACATTTATTTATTTTTAAATTGACATAAAATTGTATGTATTGTGTATGACATGATGTTTTGAAGTATATATATATATATACACACACACACACACACACATTATGGTATGGATAAATCTAGCTAATTAACACATGTATGACCTCACATTGTTATCATATTTGTGATGAGAATATTTAACAGCCACACTTTGGATTTTACAAGAAGACATTTTACTGTTAACTATCAATACCATGCTGTACAATAGATGTCTTTTTTTTTTTTTTTTGAGACGGAGTCTCAGTCTGTCACCCAGGGTGGAGTGCAGTGGTGCGATCTCAGCTCACTGCAAGCTCCACCTCCCGGGTTCACGCCATTCTCCTGCCTCAGCCTCCCGAGTAGCTGGGACTACAGGTGCCCGCCACCACACCCGGCTAATTTTTTGTATTTTTAGTAGAGACAGGGTTTCACTGTGTTAGGCAGGATGGTCTCGATCTCCTGACCTCGTGATCCACTTGCCTCAGCCTCCCAAAGTGCTGGGATTACAGGCGTGAGCCACCATACCCGGCCAATAGATGTCTTAAATTCATTCCTCCCATCTAACTGCAAATATGTATTATTTGGCCAACATCTCCCCAAATTCTGTGATCTTTGTACCTCTCTATAGAGTATTGTGCTATTACACATGTACTCCAATAGGCTTTAATAAATGTCATTTACGTTCAGAAGCAAAAGTCATACATTGAGAATAAAAGAAAATTATTGTTGGAGTTAAATTTGCATGTTAAAGAAATGCCATTATAAGTGCCAGGTTGGGAACTGAGACAGAAAAGATCAGTCAGTGTTATGATTACCCTGGCTGATCAGGAACTGGACAGAAATTATCTGCATAACCCATGTTATGTGGAGGTCAGACTATTTAATCTAAGGTGGATTACAGCATCAATGATATATACGGGGACTCTGTTACCTGACACTGTACCTGAATTTAGAAGGCATTGAATGAAAAGTTTGGTTTTATCGGTTGCAAAGAGTTAGTGGTAATTTAATATACAAATATATTCATTTTACTTTCTAGCACAAGTTTAGCAGAAATCCTTTTTATAATCTGGTTATGAGTAAACATTTCTATAGTGATTTCCTTTCTTTGGTTCTCATTTCCATAAATCTTACTTACATAACTTGATTTGGTATGAAAACCAGCTTAGATACAGTTTGGCAAAAATGTAAAATAAGATAATTTGTTAACAGGGATTAAAATCCATTCAGAAAAGAATTAAGCAATATAGGTAAAGAGAAAAGAGAGGTTTTTGAATATGCAGTTGGGGCCAACAGTCTGTTATAAAATCTCACAGCATGCTGAGAAGTAGAAACCTATACTAGATGAATAGAAACTGTATGTTAGAGCAGGTAAGAAGGTGAGTAAAAACGAGATTGAGAGAGAGAAGGCCAAAAAAGAGGCTCTATAACTTGTATAATTTTTTGCTTTAAAAACCTGCATATTTCTTTATATTTTTATTGATTCAGGAAATGTAATTTTTGAAGGATGGCATGCAAATGGTGTCTAGGAGATTGGCTAAGTATCTCAAGGCCTTTCACTTAACTCCTTTTCGTCTTACATTCAAATTCCCTGAGTGATAAAATTCAAGGAGACTCTCATTCCATCTCAGTTCAATCACAGTCAAAAACTCCATGTAGCAAAAAGATATATTTCTGTCTTTGTAGGACAAAGGGGATAATATTATTCAAAGGCATTTGCCCAAGCTTTGGGGAGTTTGGCAGCATCTTCTCACCTCCTCCATCATCAGTAGGATTTAGCACATCCAAATATCCTACCAGAAGAGAAAATCTGCCAAAGAATTTTTCCCAATACTAAACCCCCAACAAGAATTAAATATGCATTCTTCTGCAAATATGAGGGGCTTGAGAAAATGGACACATAGACTAGCAAACCTTTCTTCTGGGGACTTAAGCAACATAAAGCAAAAACCTTAAAAGTCTGTGTAGCCTTTGACCTGAGTCAAATTCTAGGAATTTATCCTAGGGAAATAGTAATGAATATGTGCACAAATATTTTTGTCATAACATTCGTTATGAAAATGAAACTAAAAAGTATATAAATATTGGAAGTGTTAGACTGATTACATAAATTATGACCCTTGTAATAATTTGTAGATTTACATGTAAATATTAGGCAAATAAAAATAATTACATAACTGTTAAAAATGATGAGAAATAGAAACATAGGGAAAACATGGTTACAATAATTCATTAAAGAAGAAATACAAATAAACAGAAAACATAAATAAAATGTTCATCCTCAGAGTAATCCAAGAAATGCAAATTTAAACAACAAAGTGACCATTTTCCACCCACTGTGAAATACTATGGGGTTAATACTTCCTGTGATGATCAGGGAAGGATTCTGGTTGGAACTGGCTTAGAGTATTAGAAAGAGTTCCTAAGAAGGCAGAGTTCTGAATTACATTAGGCATTATGTTAAATTACGGGATTTGATTTACAGATGTTTAATGTTCATTCTATTTTCAGTTCTAAGATTCTACATCCGACATATTTGCAGTGGGCAGATTTTTAAAAGTAATACCTATTTTGAACATATTGAAGGCAGCTGTTGAAGAATCAATATAAATAATTACTTAACTAATACCATACTTGAAGTAGTGCTTAGTTTATAAAATTAAAACGAATGGTCTATGGTGTCCAAAAAGCAGTCAGTTTAATTTTGCAGCATTATTTTGTTGGAAGCAAATAATAGTGGCAGGTCCACCTACGTGGACACAATGGAGCTGACCACGGAATGCAATGGGGGTGTCTAAAGCAGACAGAGTGACTCTATTGTGACCCTTTGGCACCGGAAAGACCAGCCCAAGATACAATTATATCTTTGCACTATAGCCTATTTTGTGAAGAGAATTAATTTATGGGGATTCAGAAGAACTTAGATCCAAGTGCTAGCTCTGTCTCTTATGATCTGTGGGAGCTCACAGAACGTATGAATTTTCCTAAGTTCCAGTTCCAGTAGTGTGTGGGAATTGGCTCATACTGGCATGTGAGAGTCAATTATGAACACCTCTTTCCAGCTCCATGTTCAATGATGTTATATGAATAGCTTAAAATTAGGCATGGTAGGTGAATTTACATCATGGAAACCAGCAAACACTAATTACCAGGGCTCCCTCTACCCAAAAGACCTAGTTGTAAAACATTTACCAGTATACCACTGGTTTAAACAACTGGTTTGTCGGAGAGTTAAGAATAACATGACTAAGGGATGTAAAAGTGCCTTGTAAAACAACATGCATTGTAAGGTATCGTTAATAATATTCTATGCATAGTGTTTTGATAGCTCAAACCTTGAACAAATAATTATCAAAGGTACCCATGAACAAAGAAGAGTTGAGACAAAAGGGTAATTAATGATGGTTGATAGTGGCTTTCTCAAACTTAAAGCTTAACGTAGGTGCAGGAAAACATTAACAAAAGATGAAATTAAAGAGAACAACACGAGTAAGGTAAAGGGAGCATGTAAGAAGTTCTGAAAAATAAATTAGTTCAACATATGAGGGTGTTTGAATGTTACACAGAACTGCAAATAATTGGAAAGATATATTTTATTTTTTTATGTTCTGCAAAAGTCTGAACAGATCTTTTGAAATCATTTTTTCTGTTTTTTATTTCTTTCATGGACATTGAATCAAGGTGACTGCTCCTAAACACCAATAACATTAACATACGGAAATGTGTTTGCATTATTAATAATCATATGTACAATGTTTATATATGAAAAACAAAATATAATGTTATATTTTATGAATAAGTGAAAGACATGTAGTGACAAAACAAGGGTACAATTAAGATTTTAAATGTTCTTTTTTTTCCTTTATTTCTTCAAAAAAAAAAACCGAGATAAATGTGCAGACTGTACAGATTTGTTACATAGGTATATTTGTACCATGCTGGTTTGCTGCACCTATTGAGCCATCCTCTAAGCTCCCTCCCCTTACCCCCAACCCCCAACAGGCCCTGGTGTGTGTTGTTCCCCTCCCTGTGTCCATGTGTTCTCAGTGTTCAACTCCCACTTATGAGTGAGAACATGTGGTGTTTGGTTTTTGGTTTCTGTGTTAGTTTGCTGAGGATGATGGCTTCCAGCTTCATCCATGTCCCTGCAGAGGACATGATCTCATTCCTTTTTATGGCTGCAGAGTATTCCATGGTATATATGTACCAAATTTTTTTATCCAATCTGTTACTGATGGGCATTTGGGTTGGTTCCATGTCTTTGCTATTGTAAATAGTGCTACAGTAAACATATGTGTGTATGTGTCTTTATAGTAGATAATTTATAATACGTTGGGTATCTACCCAGTAATAGGATTGCTGGGTCAAATGGTATTTCTGGTTCTAGGTCCTTGAGGAATTGCCATACTGTCTTCCACAATGGTCGAACTAATTTACACTCCCACCAACAGTGTAAAAGCATTGCTATTTCTCCACAGCCTCGCCAGCATCTATTATTTCCTGATTTTGTAATAATTGCCATTCTGACTGGCATGAGATGGTATCTCACTGTGGTTTTGATTCGTATTTCTTTGATCATCAGTGATGTTGAGCTTTTTTTCATATATCTGTTGGCCCTATAAATGTCTTCTTTTGTGAAGTGTCTGTTCATATCATTTGCCTACCTTTTGATGGGGTTGTTTTTTTTTCTTGTAAATATATTTAAGTGTTCTTTAGATTGAAAAAAAGGATAAGACTTATAAGGAAAGACTAGCTTTTTGGCATTTAAGTGACCAAGGCCTCACTAGGGCAACATAAGCAATTCTAAAACCCCACCCAGGTGGATACAGTTAATGTCATGCAGCCTGGGATCTCCTCCCTTATCTATTTTGTCATTTTATGAGTACTTATAGCCACACAACTAAAGAAAAAACAATAACTTAGGATAGGCATTATGAAACAAAGAACAAATTGTATTTTCTTTTATTTGTATTTCCTCTCTCTTTTCTTTCCCCCCTATTTGTTGAAAAAAGTGTTAGTATGTGAAAAGAGGAATAGTCGCAGTTAAAACTTCATATTATATATAAATCTAATACAGAGTAGAAGATAAAACATTGAAAAAAGTGAGATTAGAAAATAAGAAATCATCACCAAGGTGTCAAAAAAGAGCGAATGACAAGTATAACAAAAATCATCAATGATTTTACAACTTTTAGCCATGAAGAATCTTTCCAGCAGATCCGTACACTGCCTCCTATCTTCTCTGCCCCACTTCCCCTCCCTTCCTTCTTCCCTCTCCTTCCTTCCCTCCCTTCCTTCCTCTCTTCTTTTCCTCTTAGGTATCTGCTCTCCTTCACTCTTTCCTCCAACACATCATCTCTGTTTAGCTCAGAATTAACTCTACAAAGGTCATTTTCTAAAGCACACATCTGACATGACATGCACACAATGAGAGACAACCCTTTCCCCACTATATCCCAGGCTATCTTTCCCATCACGTTTTTTCTGTCTTCTTTCTCAGTGGACCCCCCGCTTCAGCAACATTTCAACAGGATAGTTCCCAAACACCTTACACTTTTAGCCTTTTCATTGAAAAGAAGGTAGAATGTGCAGTAGAAAAAGCAGGGTTTTGGCAAAATCACATCGGGTCTCTACCACTTAACAGTTGTAGTATGAAGAGCAAGTTACTAGGCTTTTCAATGCCTCAGATTCTTAATGCATAAAATAATGATACCCTATCTAGGGTTTTTGTGAAAAATAAATGAGATAACACACGTGAACTGTCATTAAGATAACTTTGATAATCATCAACTGTAGTGATGATAAAGGTGATAATGACTCTGCTGGCTGAATATTTCCCCTCTGCTGCTCCAGATCTGCCTCGTACTTTTCCCACTGGCTCTGTATTCCAAAATGCTGAACTTCATGGACTTAACTAATGGGCTCCTTTCTCTTTGGTGTCTGGTTGGAGTAGTGCAAAGAGAGGTTCCTGTAGGAGATGAATGGAGAGGAATCTTTGGAGTATTTATTCCCAAGGCTCCCTCCCAGCTCCTCTACAGGATGGCAGGGGTTGCATTATTCTGTCAAAGGCTGCAGCTTCTATAAGGTGGCTATTTCTCATGGCTACACCTTCTCTTCAGGTCTGACAGCTAGCTCTTCTGGCTCTTTCTGTTCTAGAAATGGTAATGTATATCATTGGAGTGCCACCTGTCCTGCCAGGATTCTGACAAATGCAGTAATTATGATTGTTGTCTTTGCCCGCAATACCTTTATTTAACCTCTTCTAAACTTATCGAGGCCCTACCCTGTTCTCAAAGAATGACTAAAATGCTATTGTTTTAAATAATTATGACAATGCCACCCCTCTCCTTTTTTTTTTTTTCAAAGGATGACCTCAACTTTTCCTGGACTCCCAGAATAATATGCATGAAACTTTAATCTACTTTGGCAAGAAGCAGAGTTTACATAATAGTAATTTGGTTCCTGCCTATAAAATTGTGAGCCTGTTGGAGATGAGGGACTGGGTCCTACTCAAATATACCCTAGAAACACTTGGTACAGTTATTTGCACATGGAATATGAATATAAGATTTTAAAAATGGAATTAAATCCTTTTTTTGGCATCATCTCTATTCTTCTCCCAATTCCTTAAGATGAAGATTAATTTAGTCTCTCTGCTTTCTTTAATTATCTCTCTAATTCTGTCTTTACCTATTTTTTTATACCAAAGGATGCCCACAAGCTGACCCAATAAGCCAAAATCTTTTCCCCTTAAAAACCAAGTAGAAGTTGGTAACACTCATGTATGAATAACTTTTCTTTGCTAATACACATTCATAATTTTTGCCCCAAATATCTTTAAAAATATACCCCTATATCTCAACTTACTTTCTTCAAAGGTGTCTTTTTTGTTTCTTTCTTTCAGCACATGCTAATAAGTAAGGTTTCTTTCATTGCTTATTTCTGTACTTTTTTGTATTGTTAAAACAATATGTTGCTCTTTTCTATAAAAGATGAATAAATATATTCTCCAAATGATTCGTGGTAGAGGTTTAAAGAAAAAAAATCAGCTTACTTTATTAACTTAATTTTCTTTTTAAAAAATTATTAAACCTAACAGGTAGTCTATTTCAAGCATTTGAAAACTGAAAGTCTCATAGATGTTATTTACTCTAAATTATATTACTAAAAAGAATATTCTGTCAGAAATGAATTTCTAATGTACCATAAAATGTATGTGATTATATTCAAAAGAAAAAAATATATATGAAGTATAAGAACCTATAGCACTACTGTGCTGAGCTAAAGCTTGGCTAGTGAGAGGCTAAATGTTGCCTCTCCCCGGAATATCCCTGGAATATTTCTTTTGACATAAATTTCTTTTGAAATATTCCAGGCATACTTGCATCACTTGGGCGCCTGCATTCAGGCTTGACAATCAGCTCTTTATTGTAATCTCACTTTGTGTAATCATTTTTTGCCACTGTAAGTATGGCAAGGCTGAATAATTTCATCCATAAGTGAGCTGCAGTGACTTTTAAAGTAGAAAGTAGTAGCTACCAAAATGTATGGAAGAATGTGACTGCTGTTAAAACTAGAGGCTCAGCCGCTTTGTGTGTGTGTGTGTGTGTGTGTGTGTGTGTGTGTGTGTGTGTGTGTGTGTGTAAAATTCCAGAAGGACTACACCTTTGAGCTTGCCATATAAACCTTTGACTGAGGAATTTCATTTGGAGCAAGCCAGCGGAAATTTAATTTTCAATTAAATTTAAAAAGATCTAACTCAATAAGGAGAAGTGTGCCTTTCTCTTTAGGAGATATAGAAAGAAAGCACTGAAAACCAAATCGCTGCCAAGGGATCTTATTGTAGAAGCCTTTGATTAGGTTCACTGACATTTTAATATTCTGCAAGTTTAAAACTTTCAAAGAACACTAATATATATTACGTAACTTGTATATTTAATTTAAGGCATTTTATTTCTTATTCTCTCTTGAACTTTAGCAACACTGTATTATTATTCAACATTGTTATATTAATATGTGTCCTCTCAATTGAAATAGAATTGGGTCCTTCAAAGAGAGTGCTCATTCTGAAACCTCTATCATAGTTAACTCTAAAACTGTGTCTTCATTCCTGTCTTCTCAGGGGAGTCTGGGCCCATCGCCTCTAGTTAGAGGTCTTACTGTCACATCAAATTCAATTTAATTTGTTATTTCTAGTACCAACCTCACCAATTCCTTCATGCAGGTAGATTTTCCTCCATTTAAAAATGTATTAAATTTACCTCTATCACTATTAGATTTGTAGCATTTACCACATAATAGAAACATACAGACATATACATATACACATTCTAGAAGTAAAAGGAGGAGAGTAAAATAGAATTACTTTATTGCTGTGCTTGTTTTAGTTATTCATTGAAAATGGTTTTAGAAGTGGTTGTTTTTAGAATAAGACAAACTTCTCTTTCTATCAAGTTTCCAGACATTGGTGTCAGGGCATTTTTAACTCTTCCTTCTCTTCATTTTCCACCTCCAATCAATACTTAAGCCTTCTCTATGGTTTTTATATGACTCCGTTTTTCTTCCTTCCTTTTTATTTTTTATTTCACCAACCGTGTGTAGACTAAAGGTTACCTCATTCCTTTATTCATTCAACCAAAGAGCGTTTATTAAATGGCTGGCTATTAGCAAGGTATTAAGGTACTTTAATTCCTAAATATGCCAATAGCTTTCTAATTTTTCTCCAGGACTCTAGTTCCTTCCTGCACTACCAATGCATTCATATTTTTCTTATCTTTATTCTAATTCCTTGTTTTCAAAATTCCCTTGACATATCATTGTTCATTGGATAGAATTTGAAGTTCTGACTTACATTCGAGATTTCTGGAATGTGCGGCTGGGTGCGGTGGCTCATGCCTGTAATCCCAGCACTTTGGGAGGAGGTGGGCAGATCACTTGAGGTCAGGAGTTCAAGACAAGCCTGGCCAACATGGTGAAACCCCATGTCTACTAAAAATATAAAAATTAGCTGGGCATGGTGGCGTACGCCTGTAGTTTCAGCTACTTGGGAGGCTGAGGCAGGAGAATTGCTTGAATTCAGGGGGCAGAGGTTGCAGTGAGCCAAGATTATGCCACTGCACTCCAGCCTGGGTGACAGAGCAAGGCTCCATCTCAAAAAAAAAAAAAAAAAAAAAAAGATTTCTGGAATGTTGCTACTACCTGTCAATCTTTGCCTTTCATTATGGCTAAATGTATTTAATTGATGACCGTTTCCAGCCAGACATTAGCTTGCTATTCTCTTTATGCATCCTCTATTTTCTTCATTTCTATATAATAAAACCATATATTCAGATTAATTAACAGAACAGGTGAAAACAACTCTCCCTACTCTATCTCCACCAGATTCTGACTATGTATACTTTAGAAAATTTGCTTTGGCATTTCTAGACAAACGTGAATCCATCTGCAGCATTCTCCAACCAAATTGTTCTTCTTATTATTTCTTATTTGTTCTTTAAGGACCAAGTTAAATATACAACTAGGATAAACATGTTTCTAGATTTTAAAAAGGTACCTTGAAAAAGCTATTTTAATTCATTCTTCCCACCAACATTGGTCCAGATAAAAGAAATTTCCAACTGCATTGCGCTACTGATACTTGGCTTTTAGAGTTCATGATGATTCTATAGTCCAGACACTCAAGATAACCACCAGCAAAAATCCCAATTAGTCTCTTCATTCCTGTGTTGGGTGCAGTTACTAAAGAAATCTCCAACTGCAGGGGCTAAGTTTTATAAGAAAGAATATATGATACTACTACATTTTTGTTTCTAGGGCTATATGTATATCCCTATATATAGAGATGCATATATAAATATGTATGCACTTATGATAGTTTATAGTGGTGCATAAACTATTTATCAAGATAAGGAAAGAAGGAAGGACATAAGAAAGGGAAGAAAAGAAAGAAAATAATTTAAAAACAAGAAAAAAAAGGAGGGAGGGGCAGGTTAAGGAATAATTGAGGCAAAGAGAAAAAAAAGATAGAAAAATATAATGAGCCAGAGTAAGGTTATAGAAAAAAATCACTTATGATATGGAAAATTAACTTACTTGTAACTCAGCAAGGCAGGGCTGAAAGGCTAGCCACAAATGTGTAAAGCACTATTCAAAGGTTATTATTGCTCCTTAATGAATGGCTCTATTTGGAGGCAAATGATTACACAGAATTAAAAGCACAGACGCACATTTCTCAGCTCACCTAAGTCCCTGTGCCAAGATTCTGGTTATCACAGAGGAGAGGTTTCTAAGGCCACAGCACACAACTTAAGAAAGGAAACATGGATTTGTTGCCAACACTTGCAAATTTTCCTAAGGGTTTCTGCTAATTTGCAGCACATAGCAAAACAAGTGTGAAAGTACGAAATGACGCATGCTAAAGGGAAGGTTGAAAAAGGGGGGAGAAGGAGAGAATGGTTCTATTTCAGGAGGATGCCTGATTTCATTAAAATCAACTGTTAGCCTTTTCCTTACATTGTATTTACTGAATCACTATAATTTTACAAATAAGTCTGTGTCTCAGTCTTATCCATAAATCTTTCTGTGAAGCAAGCAGACCATAAGATTAACCCCAATGAAGTCTTCTTTGTTGGCCAAAGCATTCTAACAGAATAAAAACTTGTAAAACAATGTGCATTTGAAGTAGTGTACAGAAAGCCCAGTCCTTGACTGGGCAAAGTAACTCATGGAGTAGTAAGAGTACAGCGAGAGGGAGGGAGGGAGAGAAAGACAGAAAAGAGAAGCAATCTGATTATTTTACTAATTTGCTTAAAATTTTCTCAACAACCCTGTTATCTGTAAAGGGAGGAGGCAGCGCTGAGGGACTGCTGGGTAAAACCAACACTCGTCTTTGTCAGTAGACAGCCTAGGTTCATATATAGTCAGTAACTTACAAGGTACCCTTGGGTACATCATTTATCTCCTTTAAATTTCAGCTTTTTCATGTGGAAAGCAAGAAAATGTTTATGAATATTGTAAATATTTTCCTCTATATGTTTGCTTCACTGAGATCACTTTACAGAGCACTTAATACATTGCATGGCAAATAAGAAACACCAGAAATATCTTGAGTATTATCACTATTATTAGTTTCAATGTGGACTGGTAGATTTGGAAAAGCCTGCAGAGGATTATGCTTTTATTTATACATCAGGGAACTCAGGACCAGGGATGCTTCCTAACTTTCTCAAAGTCATTCAACATGGATGAAGCTGGAAACCATCATTCTCAGCAAACTATCGCAAGGACAAAAAGCCAAACACCGCATGTTCTCATTCATAGGTGGGAATTGAACAATGAGAACACATGGACACAGGAAGGGGAACATCACACACCAGGGACTGTTGTGGGGTGGGGGGAGGGGGAGGGATGGCATTAGGAGATACACCTGATGCTAAATGACGAGTTAATGGGTGCAGCACACCAACATGGCACATGTATACATATGTAACAAACCTGCACGTTGTGCACATGTACCCTAAAACTTAAAGTGTAAAAAAACAACAACAAAAAAAAAACAAAAAAAACAAATGGAAAGATGGCCTCCTGCTCCATAGTCTATAGTCCTCCTAGATGACAAAGAGAACCACTTTCTTTGAAGTTCATAAAAAGGGAAGAATTTAGAAAATAGGCCCCACAGTGGTTTATGAACTTCTAGCATTTCCTTTAAAAGCTTCTACAAACATTATTAGAAATAAATTTCTCCTGCTTTAATGCCATATTCACCATATTACCATATGACACTAAGAACACAGGACAGGTTGTCAATAATCACCCCCTCCCTTGCATCACCTTAACTCCCACTGGGCACCTGTCTAAGGCATCATTTTCATGTAGGCATTATGTGAAAAATAAATTTTGAACACATGGCTCATGTGTTTAAAATGAAAACTTCCTGAGAACAAGTGAAAAAAATTCATGTTGTATACCCCATTGTGGATGGTAATTATTTTCTGTGATCCCGCTACAGGATCATTTGCTTGTCCAAGATACATTTACATAGAGTTCAGCCATCTCATCTTTCAGAAACACAAGCCAACATAATTTTAACACCCACTTCACATTTCCTTTATGAAAGAAGAAATCAGATCCATCCTATCCATTTCTTACGACAGCATGCACAAGTGTACAATTTTACAATGTTTTATCTTGAACTTTGCTGTGGATAGTTATGTACATGAGTCACTTTTGTTGAATCTGATGTGGATTTTTGAATAGTGTTAAATGATTTAATATATTTCCCTGTTGAGACTCTGATAAATAATACTCATATTGTAGGAAGACTTAAATTTTATATTTCATATAAAATCTGGATTATTATTACAAAGCTGGCTTAACAGATGTGCAGGGGTGTGTGTGTGTGTGTGTGTGTGTGATGTTTCGAAGTCATTGTAAAAGGAAAAGAGAGCATCAGGATCACACACTAATAATGTCCAGGTTATTATCTGGTGCAGTTACTCTTCTCCTGAACCCACCACTAGAATCACAGTCATTGCATATTAGAGTAGAAGGGACCTCAGATACCATCTAGCCCAACAACCTCTTTAAACTAATCAAACTGAGGCTAAAGGACATGAAAATCATACATTTCATGATAGAGAGGGAGAAAGGTAGGGAGGGTGTGAGGGAGGGAGAGAGAAATAAAGGGAGAAGGAAAGGAAGAGGGAGAAAGGCAGGGAGGGTGTGAGGGAGGGAGAGAGAAATAAAGGGAGAAGGAAAGGAAGAGGGAGAAAGGCAGGGAGGGTGTGAGGGAGGGAGAGAGAAATAAAGGGAGAAGGAAAGGAAGAGGGCTGAAGGGAGGAAGGGAGAGAGACAGAAGAAGTGAGGGATGGAGGGAGAGAGGAAAGAAGAAAGGAAGAACAAAAAAAGAAAGAAAAAGTTAGGAAGAAAGGAAGGAAGGAGGAAAGAAGGAAGGGAAAGAGACAGGAAGAAGGGAAAAAGTAACAGAGAGAGAAAGAGAAAGAGGAAAGGAAAGGAAAGGGAAAGGAAAGGAAGAAATAGAGGTTATAATTTGATTCAGCCTTCTTAAAAATTTATTCTCCATCTTATTTTATAATTTGTATATGAAGAAATTACGAACCAGGCAAGTTAGGATTTACATGAAGTACTCAGAGTTGAACAGTTGTTTACTTTATGTGGGTTTTCTGCTAAAGAATAACAAGCCACTTGCATATTAAAATAAAAAGTCTAAGAGTCATTAACAGAACTGCACAGGCATAAAAATAAGAATGTTCCCCTGCTCCCCTAAACCAGCTGAAAGGCTGTTTAGATTTTTGCTCACTCATAGAACAATCATACAACAAAACAAAACAAAAATGAGTGCCAGAGCCAGGAATCCCATGAGATTTCCTGTGACTTAAGTCCTGACATTAATGAGAGCATGAGACTGCTGCTTCGTGACTGCCAGTGGCTCGTTATCACCAAGATAAAGGCTGACAAAGTATAGTAAGAGAAAGTTTGTTCTCTATTACAATCTGTATTTGAAAGATTCAGAACAACAAACGCAATAAGGGGGAAGTGCACTGTGTATGTTTTACTTGCTTTCTATTGCATCATTAGTTTTGACAATTTACTCTGACATCTTGTAATTCTGATCATTTTTCTTCTGATAAAATATGAAAACTCAATCGTCAGGCAAAAATTTCAACATGTTTCATAGAATACTTTTGCAAATGAGGTAAAAGTGCACACCTTCACTGTAGTTAGTTGATGAAAAAAAAGGTCTGGTTCCTTACCAATTGCTTTCCCCTCAGTGTCAACATGCACAACGACCAAAACTGGCTGACATTAGAGAAGTTACTAAGAATTCACAGGTGCCTACCTCTGAAGGCTGCTAGCTGCAAAAACAAATTCTTAAGACAAGCTAGAACTTATCCTTTTTCCTTTAAATGTGACAGCATATCATTATAAATCAGGTATTAGGAGAGCCTTCTAAACAAATAAATGTATGGATTTTTTTTAACAGGCATAGGAAAACATGCTAAGATTAGTTATTTAAAAACCAGGCAACTCCAGAGCAAAGTGATATTTAATAAACCACATGCTCCTTTTTTTTAGGATATATTTCAAAATCTATCAAGTTTTCTGAGTGGCAAAATGATTTTATCCTTGGTTTTTCTCTTCAATTCTTATAATTGTAACAAAAAACACATAACTTACAATATACTATCTTAACCATTTTTAGGTATACAATTCAGTGGTATCATGTACATTCATATAGTTGTACAACCATCACCACCATCCATCTCCAGAATTCTGCATCTTGCAAAACTTATTTTATGTATTAAACAAGAAATCACCATTTCCCCTTCCTGCCAACCACCATTCTGCTCTCTGTCTCTGATTTCAACAACTCTAGGTACCTCATATAAGTTGTTGCATAAACCATAATTACCTTCCTTTTTGTAGCCAAATAATATCCATCATATGTAGATGCCACATTTTGCTTATCCATTCATCTGTTGGTGGACACATGGGTTGTTCAAACATTTTATCTATTGTAAATGATGCTGCTATGAACATGGGTATACAAATATTCTTCAAGATCTTGCTTCTCATTATTTTGTGGTATGTACCCAGAAGGGATATTGCTGGATAACTGGTAAATCTATCTTTAAGTCTTTGAAGAATCACCGCATTGTTTTCCACAGTGGCTGTGCCATTTTAAATCCCATTAACAATGTACAAAGTTTCAAATTTCTTCAAGTTCTTGCCAAAACTTGTTATTTTTTTATGAAAAATATTTATTTCAATAGCTTTAGGGGTACAAGTGGATTTTGGTTACATGGATGAATTGTATAATGGTGAAGTCTGGGATTTTAGTGTACCCATTACCTGAGTAGTGTTATTTGTACCCAACAAGTAGTTTTTCATTTCTCAGCCCACTTCTCCCTCCCCTCTTCTGATTCTCCAGTGTTCACTACATTATACTACTTTGTCTGCCTTTGCATACTCACAGCTTAGCTCCCACTTGTAAGTGAAAAAAAAAAAAACCTTGTTAATTTGTTTCTTTAATAGCAGTTTAGTGGTGGGGTGGTATCTCATTGTGGTTTGAATTTGCATTTCTCTAATGATTTATGATTTTGAGCATCTTTTCATGCTTAATGATTAATTGGCCATCTGTATATGTTCTTTTAAAATATCTATTCAAATCCTTTGCCCATTTGTGAATAGGGTTGTTTATCTGAAAGCCCAAGCCAGGGCAATTAGGCAAAAACATAAAATAAAAATTAAAAAACATGCAAATTGAAAAGGGAGACGTAAAATTATTCCTGTTTGCAGATGATATGATCTTACATGCAGAAAACTCTAAAGTTTCTTCCCAAAACTGACAGAACTAGTAAATGAATTCAGCAAAATAGCAAGACACAAAATCAGAACACAAAAATAAGTTGCATTTCTATAGTACTAATTATAAATCTGAAAATAAAGTTAAGAAAATAGCTCCTTGGATTTTTAAGAGTTTTTATTAAATACATTTGGTAGCAAAAAAGAGGCAATAGCAATGACATAAAATATGCATTTAAAATTTAGATTTTCATTAAGAAATCTAAATTTCATAATAAAATTTTAACTCACCTTAAATGATAAGTTCACTTTACCCTTGAGCAATATAGGTTTAAATTGCCTTGGTCTAACTTTATGCAGATTTTGTTCCACCTCCTCTGCCTCTGTCATCTCTGAGACAGCAAGACTAACTCCTCCTCATACTCCTCCTTCTGAGCCTACTCAGTGTGAAGATGATAAGGGTAAAGATCTTCATGATGATTCAATTCTACTTAATGAATAGTAAATACATTTTCTCTTCCTTATGATTTTCTTAAAATATTTCTTTTTTCTTGCTTACTTTATTGTAAGAATATAGTATGTAATACACATAGCATACAGAATATGTGTTAATCTACTGTTTATGTTATGAATAAGCCTTCCAGATAACAGTGGGCTATTAGTAGTTAAGTTCTGGAGGAGTCAAAATTAAATGCAGATTTTCGACTGTGCAGGGAATAAACAACCCTAACCCCCACCCCATATTGTTTAAGGGTCATCTGAAAACAGAATAATTTAATTTTGGATATGCTAGGGTTTATCTATCATTTAAGCTTTCATTTTGTGGTTGGGAAAGTGACTTGCCTAAGTTTTCACATGTAGGTCTTTATTCATATTGTATGCTACCTGTTCCTCCTTTCCCCATAAAATAAACACACACACATGTAACCACATGCAAATGTAATTAAAGAAAAGTGATATGAGAACTCTATAGGCATAAAATGCTTTCCCTCCAACTTCTCCCTCTCAGTAGCTCTGTGGTAATGAACAAATCATTGAGCTCTCTGGGCTTAATTTTCTTCATCTGAAGAAAAAAGAAATGGAAGAGACTCTTACTGTCATCTTCTTGGCACAGGGTACCACAATAGCTTTCCAGCTGTGCTCCATTATGCTGAAGGGTTCAACAGATTACTTCTGGGACTATGCTGAGGGCTGAGATGTGGGAGTGGTAGGGGTGGCACCTGCTGTGCAGGTGGAGCTTAGACTGATCCTTTCTGCTTCACATATACTTCAAACAGAGGCTATGCTTTGTCTGTGTTATAAATTAATACTTGATTATAAGATATATTTGAAGCCAGGATTCTGTTACTAATGTTAATTATTATGATGATCAAACAGGCTGGTGCTTTGAAAAGAGGCTGTAAAAATATAAGTAGTATTAATATTATTAAATCAATTAGTATTAATTTATAATTATTATTTAATTCCCATATTAATAGCATTTCTTAAGTGAATCACAAAATTGCCTCCCCTATGACATATATTTGCACTGAATCAGAGTTGTACATAAGCAAAGCAGCAGCTTGTTTTTTAAAAAATATTTTTGACAAGTAAGTGAAAGAGACAGGCTCCATAAGCTTTCTACCCCAGGGCTTCCTATTCTAGGCTTCTAGCTATGAAAATAAAAAATAATAAGACTTTCAGAACTTTACTTGTTACTGTTTTGGGAGTCAGAAGGTCCCTGAATTTTTAGGATTTTATTTCGTTCCACAGTCCATGAAGTTGTCTATTTCATCATTATTTTGTTCTAGCCCTTGAAGCAGGTAGAAATCCATACACAAGGCTATTGATGACCTGAGAAAGTACATATATGTAAATATATAAAATATATTTTGTTAAATACACATAGATGGATAAACAAATTTTAACACATATTTTCCCTCACCATGTGCTTGCAAGTCTTCAAAACCTGCTGCAAAAAGAAGAGAGCATTGAGGGGCTGATATTTGCCAATCATTTTCTAAATCATGAACTGTTTTAGAAGGAGATTAGAGAAAATATACCTTACCAACTGTGTATTTAATATTCAAAGTTCCAACTATTTGTTTAAAACCTTTAGAGTCCCCGAAACTAATAACATGCTGGACTGTTAAAATATAAATTTGAATCATCTTCTGATGGGGGTGGGAGACACTTTTGAAGGGTATTAATGAGCCATTTATTAATGAGTGCACCAAGCTGATTGCCCTACAGCCTCCCCTCAACTGGGTTCATTGTTCTGTATTTTTGCCACAGTAATGATGGATATTTGTTTTACAGAAAGTGATGGTTTTGTACAAATAATATATCCTCAGGAGATCATTCAAGATAGGCATTAAGATTTTGTGAGTGAAAATTCTTGAAAAGTTGTTTATTATAGTAGAGCACTGAAAACAAGTCCAGAGTTAAAAAAACAAGGGGTTATTTAAATAAACATATAGTATATCTAAGCAGTAAAATTTTGTGTCTAAAAGATAACATTGTAGAAAATTATTTAATGGTATGTGGTCATTAATTATACTGTTAAGTGACAATAATCAGAACACATATAAAAAAAGAGAAAAACAGAGAGCAGAAGAGGAATAGAAGGACATGCACCAAAATCACTGATAATGACAAATTCTTCGACATGCATTTAGAATATTAATCAATTCACGTGCTAGTTCCTTCTGTTTTTAGTTAAAAAAAGTTCACTCCCATAATGCAGTAGAATGGATAGGAAACTATCAAATCCCTGTCTCAGTAACTCCAGGACCTTGGGTCTTTCTCTTAGCTCCCTCTCCAGTCTGTCTACTTCCACTTCTGACACAGTCAAAATGTTTTTGATGACAACAGGCAGGATAATATATTTTAAATGACGTCTGGATGTTAATACTTTCCAAAATGATCAATGGCATCCCATTATATTGACAATAAATCCTAAACTCTTTACTGCAGCCTGCAAGGTCCTGCATGAAATGGCCCTTCTAACTGCTACCTCATTCTGAGATGCTCTTGCTGGAGCTCACTTGGCTCCTATCTTCCGATCTTTTCTCCAATTCAGGGTCTCTGAATGCACTACCGTTTTCCTGGAAGTATTCTTCCATTTGTTTATCCATGAGACCCAGTTTAAATATAATCTCAAATACACTCACAACCTTAGCTAAGGGAGGCCATGCTGTATCTTGTAACACTTTCTATAACAGCACCTTAGTTTTTAATTATTTTATTTGTCCATCCGTACCTTTACAGAAAAAGTGTTATACTATATGTTCCATGAGAGCTGTAATCCTGTTTTACAAGCAATTATTATATAGTGGCTGGCACATAGTAAGTGCTAAAAAAAGTTACATAAATGCATGGATGAAAATAATATCTTTTTAGTATATTTATATGAACTGCAGTTGTGATCTCTGTTATATTCAGAAAGATCAAGTGTTTAACACTATTCAGTTTAGATTTTTGCAGAATACAATACACCTTATTAAACCAAAGACTTGAACAAAATTATTTCCATTTATCTGCTCAACTTTTCATTTGTATAAAAAAACTGTAAAGATTGAGGATTTTTATGTTTTTTGATTACTTTATCAAAATCTTAGGCAAAATTGCTCATTATACCACTATCATATGTGACAGGAGTAGCTATAGCAGATATGTAAACAATCTGGTTTCTCTGACCACACAAGTAAAGCCAGAAAATTATACTCTTTTCATAAAATTAAACATTTTCTGTTAAATAAATATACTTCATCACTATCCAGTTTAATTAAAGATGCTAGATTAATAAGCTTGGGTAGTAATCATTATAATCAACAGCATTCCTTAAAAAGAACAGAATTGCTATGGTTTTCTCTCCTTTGTGATTCTTGAATTTAAAGCACTCACACACACAAAACTGATTTCTAAGAATATTTTGAACATCCACAATTTACTAAAGTGTGTCATCACCTCACTATCACTTAAAATAGATTTTTAAATTAAATTTGCTTCAAGAGATATTACCTTTTGTGAAGCATTAATTATTTTTAGAGAGAGATAGGGAAACTCAAGATTACAAAGTGTTCCAAATGAATTACAATGAGTGAATCCCTTCTATCCCAGCACACTCAGCTTCAAATCCCATGCAAGAGGCCCTCAAAATGTCTATCAAGAAAAAAATATGACATGTTATCTCCTCACTGTGAGTATCTTAGAAAAGGTCAGAACCTGTCTCAAAAGCAATGAACAGTGGAGTGTTTTCGTCCAGAGAGCTGCAGAGTATAAGAAGACGCTTTTATTAGGTTATATTTAAGCTGTTAATGTTAAGATAAAGCCATACAATATAGGACAAAATCCTTTGTATTTTTTAATCTAATGTATACATTTTCCTTCCATACCTACTTAGATGAAGAATTGTACATATGTACCCAATTCTTTGTACTAATAAAAAAAATACATGGGCACACATATGCATTTATATACCCTTACAGCCCTTTAGAAATACACAATTTATTGCAAATATCAAGTACATAAGTATGTAGATTGTAACTGACCTAGTGAATAAATCACTGTAGATGGAAACTATTGCAATATAGTAAGGAGTTCAGATTTAAAAAAGCTGATTCAGTTATATATTGCTGTGGAATTTATAAAAGAAGTCACTGGGGAAATGGTTAGTCTGTGAAGGACTCTGGCAAGGCCAACTTGTTTCTGGTTTTCAGGGACATGAAATGGGCAGGGAGGAGAAGTTTAAACCAAGTCCTATTAGGAATGGCTGCAGTTCAGTGGTGTTCAGTACCATACTTTTCCTTTAAAGACATTATGAAAGCCAACACAGTCCTAGGTGCTACATTTAAATGTCATAATGAATAAAATCAAAGCAGATCACTTTAACATATTTTATTTGTTATTTATCCAGTAATTATGATAGTAATTATATTTTAAAATGTGGCATTGGCCTGAATAATAAGCATCTGATAAGTCTGATAATATAGAAATAATACACTACATAATTATTAGGAGATAATTATTCCATAAGGTTAGAAAAATTTCCCTTAATTATGTAATACATAGTTTGTGGTTCCCTGAAGAAACATCAGGTTGCTATTTCACTTTACATGATGAACTCTTATAGAACTCTCACAATCCTTCTCAAATGTGGTCTCCTTCAAGAAGACATCCCTAACAAAATGCCATTCCTACTTTCAATAGTGTGTCATTACCTTGTGTGCAATATCTGTGTACCATGTATAACTTTTTATTGTTACTCATGTCATACTATTAGGTTGTTTACATGCTTGTTGGATCTACTAAACTGTGAGTATCTTGAAAGTAAAGACTCAGTTGTATTCATCTCCATATCCCTCATCCTGCAGAAAATATATAGCAAAAGGTAGGTTCTGAATGGATTTTTATGAGTGAACTAATCAATGAATTTGTGGCCATCTTCTCAGAAAACTCTAATCATTAACTCCTTGGGTGGTAAGAAAGGGGACTGAACTATCATTCTTAGACTTGAAGCACTAAAAACTAAATTGAACCACAATTTAAGGAAGTCTAAGAGAGGTTCCATTTTTTCCCCCAGTGGATAACTACTATTTTTAATGAACAGAGATCAAACTCCTTCAACAATTTATTTAGACTTCCTAATTTTCTGGTGTCACGAGCATATGATTAGTGTTCTTGTTCAGTAAGAAAGCACTGAATATTTAAGAATCCAAAAATTACAAGGACCTAGAATAAGTCCTAACTCTGCCATTTATTACTTATGTAATGTTAGGCCATGTACTTTTTTTTTTTTTTTTTTGAGATGGGGTTTCGCTCTGTAGCCCAGGCTGGAGTGCAGTGGCACAATCTTGGCTCACTGCAACCTCCGCCTCCCATGTTCAAGACATTCTCCTGCCTCAGCCTCCTGAGTCGCTAGGATTACAGGCACCCGCCACCACGCCAGGCTAATTTTTGCATTTTTAGCAGAGATGGGGTTTCACCATCTTGGCCAGGCTGGTCTCGAACTCCTGATCTCGTGATCTGCCCGCCTGTGCCTCCCAAAGTTTTGAGATTACGGGTGTGAGCCACCGTGCCCAGCCGGCAATTTACATTTATACCTAAGGGTCAGTTGCCTTATTTTCTCATCTGTAAAATGGATAAGATTAAGCTCTTAAAGTAAATGGCAAGATTAAAAGAGACCATTTAGACTGGGGGCTTAGCATATAGGAAGCATTTAATAAATGCAAATGATCAGAGGCTGCAGCCTCTTGATTATAAGGTAACTTTCTTGATTACAAGGAAATTTTTGATTGCAAAAGGAAATGTCTGTGCTGTTTCAACATTTAACATAATCTTTAATATGGTTTGAGGTAGCTTTTATATCATGTTAAAAACTGTCTTTGAAAATGTGGAATGAATATTGTTGATTTCAACAAATGTGTTTTTAGTACCAATCAAAATATTCATACACATTTTTCCTCCTTTGATCTATAACATGATCAATTACTGAAGTCATTTTCTAATTTTGATCAGTCCAGAGTAAGTCCAGAGTAACATTTCCAGAGTAAATCCCTCATAATTAAAGCATATTATTATTTTACTAAACTGCAGAATTAATATGTCATATATTTTTTTCTCCTTTGTAGTCTTTTATGTTACTTTTATAGTTCGTGTTGTTTTACTGGCAGATTTAGGCTAACTTAAGGAAATGAATAGGGGAGTTTCCATCATTTTTTCCGGTCAGCAAATAGTATAGAAGCTATTTGATCTTCCAGCTTTGCTTAGTTTTGAAAACTTCTTGAATTTTTGTTTTTTCTCAAATGTATATGCTGTGTAAACAAAGAAAAACATTTATTGGATATTTATTGAGCAGTAGTTCACAAACATTATTTCATTTTTGCAATACTAATCTATATTTAGTAATACTATTGCCATTTTCCAGATGTGAAAATAGATTCAGAGGGGTTATTTGCTTAATGTAAGCTGTTGTATAAAGGTAAGACTGTTCATAAGCAAGTCTGACTCCATTAGTCCATCTTGTCCTTAAACATAGAAACGGAAGAAGAACAAGCCTGGCCAATACATTTCAATCTCCTATAAGAACAAAGAAACAAATGTGGAGATAGATTAAATAAAAAGAAAAGAAAATATCACTTCTCTATTTTACAGTTCTGAAATAAAACATATTCAGCCAAAAATAAAAAAATCAGCCTTAAGACCAATGACATTCATAAAATAATCCTTTGTTTTAAAATTTCTATTCTGAAGAATCTAAATTTGCAACATTGCCAATAATAGAAATACTACAAAAGAACAAAGTTATGTATAATTTTTATCGGTAAATATAAATTTATTTTCAATTTTAAAAATATGGACTAAGAAATGGATTATAAAAAGTAATAAGTAAGGTGGCTGCCAATATAAAAGGTTGGCAAATTATAATTTTAAAAAGTGAGAAAATAATTGCATGGTAGAAAAATTGAATATAAAGAAAAAATAAAAGTCACTAACATCAAATGACACATTTGCATGTTTGGCAGTGCTGTAGTATATCAAAGTTAAGAAGGCCATTGCCTCAACTGAGGAAGAACAGAATTCATCTTTTTGTATAATTTCTTAGAGTCCTAGTATTACAAGTTTGTGACTTCACAAAGGAAGTCTCATTGCCCAAAGAAAATTATAGCTCCAAAATATCCAAACATGGCAAAACATAAAAATAAATCTGCATTTCCAAATACTCTAGAAGTAATATTTCTTACTGTAAAACTTATTTCTCCTTCAGGCATAAGCACTAAGTCTCTTCTTAATTACAAGGTCAATTTTAGAAAGCAGCAGGTGACATTTTCTTATTGATAATTAGCAATGCCATTTATAGTGAATAGAGGAACATTCCTTCATGGTTATATAGTTTTTAATTTAAACTTGCTGGCTCACTAAAAGACTTGCTTCATCTATGGTTATAAAACTTTTAATTTAAACTTGCTGGCTCACTATAAAGATTCGCTTCATCTATTGTACAAACACATTTTTTTCATATATCACTTCCCATCTACCACATGCATACCATTGTTTGTAAGGGAGACAATAAGGCAGATCAAGGGGATTAATTTACAGCTATTGCTGGGGAGGGGCCAGGGATTTCCGTATAGATACAGGTCACAGGGCTGAACTATAGTACCATTTGTTCTCTATAAAAGTAAATTCTGCTAAAGTTCAGAAAATTTTTACCATCACTCCTTTCTTTCTCTGTGTCAAAACCATAGGTTTGCACAAAGTAAGATAGCCCTGTATCATGATATTTATGGAAAACTGACTTGGAATACCTTTTTCTGTATTCATCATTCTTTTGTGGCCATGTCGAGAGGGACTATATTTTCCCATCAGGCATGTAAATTTCTCATGACTTAAGAAACAAATGCTGAAAAAATACTAAAAATACTAACCAAATTTCAAAGATTCTTGAAATGTTTAAAGAAAATAATATAGTTGGTGATTGTATAAATCACTTAATAATAAACCATTTAATATCTCCCAAGGTAAATACTAAATGGCTTTCCTTTTGCCCAAATTGTCATGATCATTATACGGTAGAACAAAGAAACAAAAAAAATTCAAAGTTGTAGAACACAAAATTAACACAGTTGCATTTGTATACACTAAAAGGAAATTAAGAAAACCATTTAATTTATAATAGCATCAAGAACAAGAATAAACCTAATTAAGATGAATGACTTGTAACTAAAAACTACAAAACATTGCTGAAAAAAATAAAAAAGGACATCAATAAATGAAAAAACATTCTATTTTAATTAATCAGAAGGCTTAATATTGTTAAAATGTCAACACTGCCCAAAGCAATCTCCAGATTTAATGCAATACCTATAAAAAACCCAAAAGCATTTTTTTGCAGGAAAAAAAAAGCCATCCTAAAATTCATTTGGAATTTCAAGGGACAACAAATAGCCAAAAACGTCTTGAAAAAAAAACAAAGTTAGAGGTCTCACACTTTCTGATTTTAAAATTTAGTACCATAATTCCTTGGTAAACATGGGGGATTGGTTTCAGGACCAAGGGAGTACCAAAACTCGCTCATACTCCAGTCCTGTGTTCAGCCCTGGAGAACCCACATATGTGAAAAGTCCACCTTCTAGATACAAGGATTTTACATTCCATGAACACCATCTGCATTTAATTGAAAAAAATTCATACATAAGCGTACCACAGCTGATCAAACCCATGTTGTTCAAGGGTCAACTATACCAAGCTACAATAATCATGACAGTGTGGTCCTTGCATAAATACAGGCATATAGACCAAAAAATTAGACAGCTCAGAAATACCCCATCTCATATAAAACCAAATGATTTTCCACAAGAGTGACAAGACCATTCAATGGGAAAAGAACAATCTTTTCAACAAACTGGGAATACTGGATATCCATATGCAACAGAATGAAGATGGACCCTTACCTTACCTACACCATATAGACATATTAATTCAAAATGGATCAAAGACCTAAACATAAGAGCTGAAACTATAAAACTCTTTGAAGAAAACGTAGGGGTAAATCTTCAGGACATGGGATTTGGCAATGATTTCTTGGTTGTGACACCAAAACCAAAGACAAGAAAAGAAGTGAAATAAAGAATGACAAATTGAATTCTATCAAAATTGAAATTGTGCATCGAAGGACACTATCAATAGAATAAAAAGGCAACCTACATAATGAGTGAAAATATTTTCAAATCATATATCTAAAAAGAGGTTAATATCCAGAATATATAAATAATTCCTACAACTCAACAGCAACAACAAAACAACCTGATTTTTTGAAAGAATGGGTAAAGGACTTCAATAAAGGACTTAAAAAGAAGATGTGCAAATGGCCAACAATTGCATGAAAAGATGCTAAACATCACAGTCATTAGTGGAAAGACAAATCAAAATGACAATGAGCTACCAACTAATACCCGCTAGGATGGCTACTATTAAAAAGAAAGCAGAAAATAGTAAGTGTTTCTGGGGATGTAGATGAATTGAAAGGTTTGTATACAGTTAGTAGGGGTGTAAAATGGTACAGCTGCAATGCAAAATATATTATCGGTCCTCAAAAACTTAAAAACATAAATTCCACATGATCTAGCAATTCTACTCTGAGTATATATGTGAAATAACTAAAAGCAAGATTTTGAAGAGACATTTGTATATCTATGTTTATAGCAGTATTATTTACAATAGCCAAAAGATGGATGTAGCCTATGTGGCCATTGGTAGATGAATACGTTAATAAAATTTGGTACACATATACAATGGAGTATTTTTCAGGAAAAATAAAAAGGAAGGAAATTCTGACATGTGCTATAACGTGGATAAACTTTGAAGGCATCATGCTGAATAAAATAAGCTAGTCAGAAAAGGACAAATACCTTATAATTCCACTTATTATCAGGTACCTAGAATAGTCAAAATCATAGAGACAGAAAGAATGATGGTTGCCAGGGGCTGGGAGGAAGGAGGGATGGAAAGTTATTTGTTCATGGATACAGATTTCCAGTTTTGCAGGATGAAAAGAGTCCCAAAGGTTGATCGTGGTAATGGTTAAACAAAAATATGAAAGTATTTAGTGCCACTAAACTATATACTTAAAAATGGTTAAGGTGGTAAATTTTATGTCATGTGTATTCCACCACAATTTTTTAAAAAGTTTCCTTTTTTGAGTAAAGCTTGAAATGGAATATACAGTTAAAATATTAAGAGAATGTCCTAAGACTACATGTCAGAACAGATCCCATCTTTGCCAAATAATCCTGAGACACTCTAGGTCTAAGAAATAAGGAAAAAAAAAATTAAACAGTAAACGATTTAGAACTAGAATATTCAAGTTAATCATCAATAACCTAAAACTTCAAAAAAGGAAATGAACCTATGAAACTGAATTATCAGTGAATGTCCTTTGTGGTTTCTCAGCCATGGTTAAAGGACTACATATGCATCTTTAAAAATTAAATCAATTAAGGATGCTACCTGTCACTAAATTAGCTTACACTCTGTTCAGAATAAAATTTCCAGGGTGATTAGTGGCATGATTTATAACTCCCCATGGTAATTCTTAGAAAGGAAAAATCTTATAGTAGCTCTACATATGTATAAAATATTCACATGTGAAGAAAACTGAATTTACTTCTACTCTATGTTTTATATAAATATGAGCTGTTTTAGAGGACTAATCTCATTTAACCAAAATGTAAGTGCTTAATAGTGGTGCTTCTCGGGTTGGGTGAACAAGGTGTATAATATCTAAATCTTTGTTCATTTTCAAGATATAATTCAGAGAAATAGAATGATGGAGTGTTTTAAAATTATTATCTTTAAATGTGGTCTTCCAATAATTAATTTCAGAAACAGCTACATCGACTGCCCTACTTCCTAAATCAGGTTTAAATAGAAAAATCATGAAGTGCCTCACTCAGAGGGTGTCTCTTTTTCCCAGATCTCTATCAATAGTGTTAAGACTGGTATTATGGGCTCATGCCACCAATTCCCATCCATTGCCTACCCCTTGTCCACATTGTCTGTCATACTAATTTATAAGGAAATTAAGTCACTTGGTAGGATCACCTCTATATAAGCCATGACAGATTGTGAAAATGCCTAAAATATTTTTTATTCACCTTCATGAAGAGGCGGAATCTCTTTCCCAACCATTGAAACTAGGCTGGTTTTTCAGTTCACTTTGTGTAGAAGAACATGAAGGAAGTGAAGTTATACAACTTTTAGGCCTAGCCTGCAAGAGGCCTTTCAGCTTCTACTCTTGGTTTGCTGCCACCATATGAATAAGTCCAGGCTAGCCTGCTGGAGAATAGACAAAATGTAGGAGAACCGAGGTACCGTAGCCAATAGCTAGACAATTGCCAGACATGTGAGTGTGGTCGCTTGGAATCAGTCAGTCCCCAGACAACACAACAACTAACAGCACATATATGATCAGGCTCACCGAGATTAGCAGAACCCAGCCATGTTTAAAACAACTGACCAGCAGAATCATGAACTAAATGAATGGTAGTTGATTTGAAGTCACAACATTTATGGTAGCATTTTATGCAGCAATAGTTAATTAACATGTAAGCCGACGTCATTTAAGTACATCAGTGTAATACCAAATTAATTACTACTTTTTGTTCTATAACTTGATCCAGTATTCCAGTTATTACAACAAGGCTTGATTTCTCTTTTATACTCTGTTTAGCCAGGTGCTATGTTTAGCTACACTTGTGTCAATGAGTTCCATATGTAAGAATCAAGATGACATAAGAGGCAGTGTTGTGCAGTAGTTAAATGGTCAGGCCCTGGAATTAAGCAGGCCTTGTTTGAGTCCTTTCAACCATACAGTGGTTCATTGGTCTTGGATAAGTATATTAATTTCTCAATTTTTTTCTTCTGTAAAATAAGGATAGTAATACCTGCCTTATAAAGCTATAGTGAGGACCAAATAATATAACATAGTTAATGTCTCATGTACAGTAGGTCTTAAACGGGTTATTTTTAAATTTTCTACCACAGTGCAGGGCCCTAGTGTTTTTGATTAATATATAATTAATACATAATTTTCAACTTCTTTAACTCCCATGGTTTCTTTTAAGTGCCTTTACATTCTGTACTTTAACAATACAAGTAAAACTCTTAATAGAGCTTACTATGTGAAAGAAATAATTGCACATAATTATATATTATATATTAAATACATGTATTATATATTATATATGTGTATATGTATATATACGTGTGTATACACAGTATATATGTGTGTGTGTACATATATATATAAACACATACATATACACATATATTGGCTCAATTATCCACACATAAGTTCTAAGAGGTAGAAACTATTATAATATTCACTTTAGAAAAGGAAGATGTCTAAGAGAGGATAAATCACCTGCTCTGATAGTACTAAAGAAGTAGTGGAGGCAGCCTGGCACTAAAGCTCATGCTCTTAATACTGTGCTATGCTGCTGGCCTTTTTCCTTTTATCATGGTCTGGAGCATTCCTGTCTTGTGACTGTGTTGATAAGGGCAATATCCAACACCATAGCGTTTGTTAGGGGTTACAGGGAAGTAACTTATCTAGTAGAAATCAAATCCAATGAAATCTACATTTTAAAATTAAGAACAACAAAATCAAAGATCTTATCTACTAAAGCATCTTCTCCAAAATGTAGTGTCTTCATACTCATTGCACCAGCTGCCTATGACCTGTGTTAATCAAATATGTTATCACACCGTATTGTCCAGAGAAGCCAAAATGGGAACTCTCTCAAAGAGAAATTTCTTTTGAGTTTGACTATATTTTTGTGGTTGTTGTTATTGTTAAATGTAGATAAATTACTTTCTTTTTGAAATGCCTATTCAGCTTGTTTCTTTTTGAGATCTACTTTAGGCGTATTTTCAAGATTAAATTCATCTATAACTATAATTTGCTTTGCTTCAGAGAAGATAGAGTCATTTGTTTTGAAGTGGAACACATTGAAGATACTTTGAACTGTATTACTGAAATCAACTACTTAAAATGAAATTCTTCTTTCTGCCTTTATGAAGATAAAATGGCAGATTAAAAGATGTCACACACATGCACACACACTTGCTACAATACAACGACAATAATTTATCCTAGCAATAAACACTTTTGGGGAAAAATGATAAATAGCACATCCCCCTCCAAAATAAAATATCTCTCCCTATAGTTTTGCCTATAACATATTAATGATACATAATATATAATAAAACATTTAGTACATGTACTGAAGTAGACATAGGACGTGTAATTCCAGAACTAATCTCATATATCTGAAAAAGAAGTAACATTTTGCTGATGTTTTTAAAATAAAACTATAAATTCAGTAATTCGAGAGTTATATTTATAACCTATTAATTTGGAAGGTAAAAAGGATGAAATGAATTTTGCATGGACTAGCACTACTCTGCCACCATTGGTAGAAAAGCAATCAAAACATTGTTTGTTTTGTTATTTGTTAGCTTGAAGGGAGCACTACCAATAGAAGTTTTTAAATATGCAAGTATATTGTGCTGATGTTTTCATACCCTTTGCCATGTTTGTAAAAGATGGGGATAGACAGGTTGCCCCTGAGGTGCACATGGCTTAAATGGAGGTTTAGTGTCCATCCAAGAGGATGGAGCTCAATAGATATAGTCTAAGGTTGTTTAAAGGGAAATTGCATCGAGCATTCTTTACCCTGTTTTTATGCCTGTAGCATTTCTGGTTGTTTTTAGAGTGAGAACACAGATTATGATTTACCTGCCAAACTCCCCTTTAACAATCAAGATACACTTCAGATGTTACTTCTTTCTGTCTTTCCTCTGAAACTGAAAAGCATGAGGTCCCGATTTTTACTGGAATACTTATTTATTAATATTTTACTATAATTTCCTTTCAAAGGTGTAGCTATCATATACCATAAACGAAGACTGGCGCTTAGCATATAGAGGCATTTTAGAAAACCTAATATCTGGTTTCTTACCTCTCAGCTGCTTTGGATATCAAATAAATCATCTGTTTCTCTCTTATTTATTTTACTCTCATTTAAAAACCGCACATGAGCACTTCCCATGCAGTAAACATTAGGTTAGATGCTGCAAGGGATACAAAGATGTTAAAACACAAGAAGACATAGTCTAGAGGAGTTGAAAAACCCATTAGGAGCTCCCTTCTCTCCTGAGCTCTGCCATAGATGGATAATGGGGCACTAGAGGGGTTTCTTGCAAGTGGTCCAGCCCACCGGCTCTCACACATGTTCCTGCTTAAGAGATATGAAGGCTCGGTGTGTATGAATACGATCACTTCACTACTCAAACAACTAGCTATTATTACTTACTGAGCATTCATTGTGTACTTAGCACTTGATGTATATTCTCTCCATTAATCCTCACCATAATCCCATGAGGGATAATCTTCATTTTACATATGAGAAAACTGAGGTTGTTTATAAAGGTTAAATCATTTGCTTAAATTCATACAATTAATATGATACAGATGGATTTTTCACAGATTTGTCTCATTCTAAAATCTAGGCTTCTTGTAAATTTGTTTGAGTTCATTGTAGATTCTAGATATTAGCCCTTTGTCAGATGAGTAGGTTGCGAAAATTTTCGCCCATTTTGTAGGTTGCCGGTTCACTCTGGTGGTAGTTTCTTTTGCTGTGCAGAAGCTCTTTAGTTTAATTAGATCCCATTTGTCAATTTTGGCTTTTGTTGCCATTGCTTTTGGTGTTTTAGACATGAAGTCCTTGCCCATGCCTATGTCCTGAATGGTAATGCCTAGGTTTTCTTCTAGGGTTTTTATGGTTTTAGGTCTAACGTTTAAGTCTTTAATCCATCTTGAATTGATTTTTGTATAAGGTGTAAGGAAGGGATCCAGTTTCAGCTTTCTACATATGGCTAGCCAGTTTTCCCAGCACCATTTATTAAATAGGGAATCCTTTCCCCACTGCTTGTTTTTCTCAGGTTTGTCAAAGATCAGATAGTTGTAGATATGCGGCGTTATCTCTGAGGGCTCTGTTCTGTTCCATTGATCTATATCTCTGTTTTGGTACCAGTACCATGCTGTTTTGGTTACTGTAGCCTTGTAGTATAGTTTGAAGTCAGGTAGTGTGATGCCTCCAGCTTTGTTCTTTTGGCTTAGGATTGACTTGGAGATGCGGGCTCTTTTTTGGTTCCATATGAACTTTAAAGTAGTTTTTTCCAATTCTGTGAAGAAAGTCATTGGTAGCTTGATGGGGATGGCATTGAATCTGTAAATTACAACAACCCCATCAAACAGTGGGCGAAGGACATGAACAGACACTTCTCAAAAGAAGACATTTATGCAGCCAAAAAACACATGAAAAAATGCTCATCATCACTGGCCATCAGAGAAATGCAAATCAAAACCACAATGAGATACCATCTCACACCAGTTAGAATGGCAATCATTAAAAAATCAGGAAACAACAGGTGCTGGAGAGGATGTGGAGAAATAGGAACACTTTTACACTGTTGGTGGGACTGTAAACTAGTTCAACCATTGTGGAAGTCAGTGTGGCGCCTCCTCAGGGATCTAGAACTGGAAATACCGTTTGACCCAGCCATTCCATTACTGGGTATATACCCAAAGGACTATAAATCCTGCTGCTATAAAGACACATGCACCCGTATGTTTATTGCGGCATTATTCACAATAGCAAAGACTTGGAACCAACCCAAATGTCCAACAATGATAGACTGGATTAAGAAAATGTGGCACATATACACCATGGAATACTATGCAGCCATAAAAAATGATGAGTTCACGTCCTTTGTAGGGACATGGATGAAATTGGAAATCATCATTGTCAGTAAACTATCGCAAGCACAAAAAACCAAACACCGCATATTCTCACTCATAGGTGGGAACTGAACAATGAGATCACATGGACACAGGAAGGGGAATATCACACTCTGGGGACTGTTGTGGGGTGGTGGGAGGGGGCAGGGATAGCATCGGGAGATATACCTAATGCTAGATGACGAGTTAGTGGGTGCAGCGCACCAGCATGGCACATGTATACATATGTAACTAACCTGCACAATGTGCACATGTACCCTAAAACCTAAAAGTATAATAAAAAAAATTACAATCATTCATGTGAAACTGGAAAAAAATAAAAATAAAAATAAAATCTAGTCTTCTAATTTCTATCTAAACTTGTCTCTTCATCAATAATTTTATCCTCCTATTCCACAGACTTTTAAATGAATGTCACATTAGTCCAAATCAGCCCTCTGTGGCATAAGGACAGTGTGTTCGTTCCAAAGGTATTCCTTTGTGTTATGCATCAGGTGAAAAAGCTGTGCCAGGAAACATCACTCCTTTGTTACATGAGGCCATCTCCTCTTAACCACTTTAAGATGTAGGGGAAAACTCCTAATATAGAGCTCGGCATAACTGATAATATTATATGAGGACATTCAATAGGTCAAGCTCCCCTACTTTCTTCAATTGAGACCCTTGAAATCATCAAATTACATTCTAGATCTTATTCTTTATTTCTCTAAACAGTATCACATCTGTTTCCTTTGCAGAGTCTCTGTGTATAATACAGTCAGTTACACCCAGTACAGTAGCAGCATGAAACATCTTCGATCATTCCCCCAGGATTTTTTAACATTGCAAAATATTCCTTAATCATAAAAAGGTAACAGGTTGAAGCCAGTTATAGCCATGTATCACTCCTTAATTTAAAATGATGCCTCACCTAATAATGCAATTTCACAGAACAGTAAACAAAACAGCCATCTATTTGGCTTTTATATTTCATCTGAGGATCAGGAACAAGGGTTTCTGATATTTGAGAGGATTCTTTGGGCAATCTTTGAGGAAAGTGGTTAAGAAAATCACAATGTGAATAATAAGCAAAGGAGGAAAGGGGATCTTGCCTGCCTTCATCCTCTGGCTGACGAAGCAGAATCACTGCTTCTCCACAGAGGAAGGAAACTATGAGATTGTATTAGACTGTGTTTCCATTTTCCAAAAGTAGGTTATTTTCACGTCTAATCAATTCTTTGGTTCATCAGGATGGTTAATTGCTGAGAAAGTCATCTGATCAAAACAACCAGACCTTAACAACTGCTTGGCAATGCAGTGGGGTTTTCATTCATTGACCTCAATTGACTCAAAAATTAGCTTTAATTTTAATTGACCTAATTGACTCCTCTGATTAGCTTTAATCAGAGGAGTTGCTGCTATTATAAAGCTTGACTCTGCTTTTCATCAGGATCATGGTGGGTTCAGACGTAGTTGCTGCTGGTTATACAGTAGGTGCAGAAGATTTGGAATCAGACACACCTGGATTTGAAACTGCCTCTGTCAGTTATGAATGACTTTTGACAACTTACTTGAATTTTTCAAGGATGGGTTTTCTCACCTGCATAATAATGAAATTAATATCTACTGCATTTAGGGAGAATGTAAAGTAGTATTAAGTGGTAAACTTTTAGTGCATCCTAGGTCCCTTTGGTTATCCTTATACTCAAAAGGCCTAGCCATATAAACAGGTAGCTCTAAGAGAACATGATTCTTTATATTGACTTAAGAATCTAACTTGTTAAATAATTTTGGTTGAAAATAAAGCATACTGTTTACTTACATACTTTTTTGACAATTGCATCATAGCAGTGAAAAATAGAAACAGCGCTATTCTAATAAATCATCTTAACAGCTCAGTAAGTGTTTAATGTTTGCTTAGCACATTTATCTGTTTAAAGAAAAATGAAATAGATACAAAGAGTATTCTGCTATTATCCTGCCCCAGCAAACTTTCAGAACACATTGCAAAGACACTGTGCATTAATAAGAATATATTGTATGCTCTGGACTTTTTTCTTCCTAAAAACCTCACAAGAGTTTTAAAATTTTAGATTAAAAAAATAGTGATAGGGTAATAACAAAGCCATTTTTTCTTCCCTATATGGTATAATGACAATGTGTTAGTCCCAAAGATATTCCCTTATGTTATGAATGAAGTTTAAAAGTTGTATCAAGAAACATCAGTCTCTCTTTGGTAGTTGAGGTCCATTTCCTCTTAGCCACTCTTTAACATCTAGGAGAGAACTACCAATATGGCGCTGTGCATAACTGATGATATTATATGAGGATGTTCAATAGGTCAACCACCCCCACCTTTTTCAGTTGAGACACCTGAAATGCTAGAAATGTCTAATGACTCAAGGAATCCTTTAGTTTTAGAGTAGAAGATGGCAGTAAAAATAGTCTTCAAGCTCTCATACACTAAACTAATTACCGTACTCATCACCACTAAAGTACTTCCATTTTCTCATTTCTCTATCTTCTCTTTTATGGCTTCTTAACCTCACTAAAGATGTAGCCCCTGGTGTTCCAACAGACTTTGAATCCATGCACATAAAAATTGAGAAGCAGGAAAAAAGAGGGAGGGATGTAAGAAACTGAAGATAGCCTAGGTAGGATGTTATGAGATTTGCAGTTCAGTTTCACAAATATGTAATATTGGGTCACTGCTTTTGCAAACCCCTGTAGCACCTATGAAGATGAATTAGTTATGTCTTCAGATGTCCTATATTGAATTAGATATGTGTGTGTCTAATTCTCAGAAACTACCAGGAAGAATCATAAGTAATCCCTAAGATGGGAAGTCAGGGAGAGGGAGAGGCTGATTTCTGTGTGTGTGTGTGTGTGTGTGTGTGTGTGTGTGTGTGTGTGTGTGTGATTTTGGATATTTTGACGAGATTCTTAGTTTCATTTCAATGATTGTTGATTGATGACAGCTGACTGGAGCATAGTGTAGAAGAAGATTCTTTCCTCATAGGTTTGGCAGAAGAGGGTCCTGGTCAAAGTGCCAGCCATGTGACTTAGGTGGGTGAAAGGTACCAACTTTGTTTTCAAAATTTCAATCCCAGTCCCTACAGCATAAAATTCAATCTTCCTAGTATGGCATATAAGATTTGTATAGCATCCTATGCTCTGTCATAGCACACAAGCATGACAAAGTACTTACAATTGACAAAATACACCATACTGTTTCACTTCTATGAGCCTTTGTTCACCTAACTCTTTTCCTAGAATAATTTCTCTCTCATTCCAATATCATCCTCCTAGAGAAAATCTCCTTAACTTTTAAATTCAAAATCAAAAGACTTTTGTCTTCATTTTATTTCAAATAGATATGACTTCTTTTGTTTTACCTATATTTTTCCTATATGCCATCAGTATACTGTCTTTAATGAATGGGTTGCTTACACTCAATGTCATATTACATATTAGTTATGCCTTGCTGGGTGACAAACCGACCTAAAACTGGGTAGCTTAAAACAACAAATGCTTACTTTTTTAAAGTTTCTATATGCCAGGAGCTCAGGGCTGGCTCAGCTGATGGTTCTGGCTCAAGGTCTCTCATTACATTGTGGTCAAGGTGTTGACTGGGGCTGCAGTGATTCTGGCACCTAATGGGGACTAAAAAATCTGCTTCCCAAGCTCACCTGTGGTTGCTGTCAAGCCTCAGTTCCTTGTAGGTGATTAAACTGAGGGCCTCGTTTCCTTGTACACCAATGGACCTCTCCACTGAGCTTCTTAGAACATGATAACTTGCTTACTACAGCATGAGTGATGAGAGAGAGAGAGAGAGAGAGAGAAACTCAAGGCAGAAACAACAGTTTTTCTTAATAACCTAATCTCAAAAGCAACATCCCATCACATACGTCACCTTCTATTCATTGAAAGCAGTAAGTCTGGCCACATTCAAGAAGTGATTATAGAGAACATAAATACTAGGAGTCAGGAATCATTGTCGGGGATGGAGAAGGTAATCTAAGAGACTGTCTACCACATCCAGTATCTTCCTAACTAGACTTAAAGCTATTTGAGAGCTGAAACCAAACCAAACTCAATTTCTCTGTTTTCCTGTCATCTGCCTAGTGTCTGGCACAGTAAATATTAAAGAAAGGAAGAAGAGAAGAAGGGAGAAAGAGAGAGCGCAATCAAAGATAAATCACATATTAAATCCCTTAAATAATTGGAAATGACTGATCTATAGAACAATTGTTTGGAAGAAAGAAACAGAATTTTAATATTTTGGTCAAGATTGAAATTATGTAGAATTTCTAGCACCATGGCCCTTGATTATGGCATTGACAGAAACAGAATTTGTGATTCAATAACTCATGTATAAGTCTGGAAAGAATCACTAAAGTTAGAAACAAAAAGATCAGTTACAGTCATTCTCCCAGTTCACGGCAGCTCCTTGCAGTATATTCTGTGACTCTTTCAGAAAGCCCTGTGGCTGAAACACTGACATCTATGGATGCAGTTTTATATAATAAACAGAAGTTCAATTATCTTAAATGGGCTATTTTAAATGTTTTATCCAAAGTGAATTCCAATTTAGGCTGATTTCTCCTCAAAAGCACAGTGAAAAAGTATTCATTCTCTGTCTCCAACAATACTTAATAGGACATTTTTTTCCCTTTCAAATCTAGTGCTCCGTTTTTACTTACTCCCTCTCTCTTTCCCTAAATACGTAGATGATGGGAAATCAATATGATTGATATATAGTCATTGCCCTAATAATTCATTGTATGTACATCCAGATGAGCATTTAATCAAAAAACCATAATGTAATATGAATAAATGTGCCTTACCATACTCTATAAAAGCACTGTAGGGTCATACGAAAAGAGTGATTAGCTCTGCCTGGAAAGGTCAGAAGACCACACAGATGAGATATTATTTAGGCCTTTACTGCTAAGGAAGAAGGTATATACTAGTTTGTCATCTTTTTAAAAATAAACAATGACTGTGGGGGGAGATAGTTTAGTTATGGGTCAAACTTGTGGAAAACAGACACTGAATTTAATTAAAAGCTCATTTTGACACTAAAAGACACTATGTGAGCTGAAGTTGTACCTGAATTTCAACAAATAATTTTTCCCAATCAATATAAATTTAATATTTAAAATAATAAGATATTTACTAATATACATAAAATAGAAATATTTCAACTGCCATTTCAAGAAAAAGAAAGGAACTGATGATGGAAAAAATCAAAAGGCAAAACTTTCCCTGTTATTGCTCAGAGTGGCAACTATAAGAGTTTCCACTTCCTATTAACTGTGATTGATTTTGTGGCAATTTACATGTATTAAAAATAAATCTATTCACATGGGTTAATTTGATTGCAGCTTCAGGGCTAATAAAGGACAGTCTGACTGCTTTCAGATCTGAATTCTGTCTCTATTTTCTTTGCATTTATGGTCACATTAATCATGAATGCAGAATAGAAAAATGTTATAAGATACATTTTGTATTAACTGCACTTTTAAAATACAGGATTCTGATGTTTGTATTTAATTGCTATTAATTTCCCATAATAAAACATTGCAGATAAAAGAGACGTTGACTTCAGCTTGACTACATTTTCAATTTATTATCAGCCATATATACTGAAGATTAATCACAATTCCACTAGTAGAAAATGAATGTTGTTAAGAAATCTTGTTTTAATTTCTGGAGAGAGTAGAAATGAGGAGGAAATGACAGTAGTAAGACAATAAGAATATGCATTAAAAAATCCCAATCTTGGATTTTCTTGAAAAAACATAGTTTCAGAAAGACTAAGCATAGTAATTAATTGCTACTTTTTAGCATTCAAAATGGCTATCGTCTCTCTTAAAAAGCAGTGGATTATAAAGACATGGAAGAGGTAACAGTAGATGGTTTCATGGGAAGGCATCATTGCATACAATTCCAAGTTGGAAAAGTGTATGTTAAGATGTGATCTTGCAAATAGGCTTCCTAAATTATAAAACCCACGCCTGTTATCCCTTTCCTACTCTCCCAGCTGTGACCCTTCACCCCTATATAAAGGGAAGATCTCAGCCACTGGGTGTATTCCAAAACTCTTCCACTTCTTATTTATTACACAAATATAATTTGCAAAGATGCTACATATCAGGCATCATGCTGAGCCAGAAAAGCAGGTAAGTAAGAAACGTCCCCTCTACTTAGGGACATGCAAACCAGAAAGAGATGAACCTCAAAGCCTAGGATAGTGCTGATGGAAAGGAAAAAAACAGATTTAAGACATATTTCTGAAAGCAAATAAAGAAATCTTCATTAAAATCTGGATATGGTCACAATGAGATATCACTGCACTCCAGCGAGAATGGTCAAAAAAAGGCAAAAAGCATTAGATGTTGACGTGGATGTGGTGAAAAGGGAACACTTTTACACTGCTTGTGGGAATGTACATTAGTACAACCACTATGGAAAACAGTTTGGAGATTCCTTAAAGAGCTGAAAATGGAACTACCATTCCATCCAGCAATCCCACTACTGGGTAGCTACCCAAAGGAAAACAAATCATTATATGAAAAAGACACATGCACATGCATGTTTACAGCAGCACAATTTGCAACTGCAAAGATACAGAACCAACCCAAGTGCCCATCAACCAATGAGCGGATAAAGAAAATGTGCGCTCTCTCTCTCTCTCTCTCTCTCTCTATATATATATATATATACACGGAAATACTACTATACTACTATGGAATACTACTCATCCAAAAAAAGGAATAAAATAATGTCTTTTGTAGCAACTTGGATGGAGCTGGAGGCCATTATTCTAAGTGAAGTAATTCAGGATTGGAAAACCAAATATCGTATGTTCTCACTTACAAGTGGGAGCTAAGCTATGAGGACTGCAAAGGCATAAGAACGATATAATGGACTTTTGGGGACTATGGGTTGTGGGAAGAGAGGGTTGTGAGGGATAAAAGACTACAAATTGTGTAGTCAGAAAGAATGACTACACGAACCCAAAATGACCTGTACCCTAAAAATTACTAAAATAAAAAAATTAAGAAAAAAAGGAAAAAAAAGAGAGAGAAGAGTCTCCAAAATACTAAGAACATTATTCAGATAGAGGACAGAGACCCTCCTGGTTAGTCAATCATCTGAACCCTGATTGTGTCTGGCCCATGCTACAACCTGCTTTCTCTATAACTATCTATCTTGTAAGAGCACTGCCAGAATAAAGTCCTTGAGCATCAAAAAAAAAAAAAAATACTGGAGATGGGACTTGAGAAATGACATTTTTATCCTTCCTGTAATTGGCTTCTATCAAACCAGAAGTCTTCTGTTTCAGTATTCTCCATAAATGCCTTATTCTCTTATGCTCTCAAGGCCAAATTTTTTATCACATTTACTTTAAATGAGAAGGCCAATACAATCAGATATGAATATTTCTCTTTTGTTTCTTTCCTAATCCATAATTTGGACTCACTTTTATTTTATTCTCTAGTCTGAGTCATAGCTTGGATATCTATTCTTCTCTATTGTTTTTAAAAGGTTTATTGACTATTTTCATGGAACACTTGTACAAAAGAAGAAGGAGGAAAAATGAAACACTGATATAACCCATGAAGACTATATTTTACCATTCTATTGTTAGCTTAGAGTATTCCAGGCTCTCTCTTGATCGACTATAACCTCTACATTTTTCTTCCTTACACTTTCATTTTACTTAAAAAAAATTCCCTGTCAAAAGACCCACTTTTTTCTCTTTAGCAGAGTTAACTTTTGGGAAACAAACTTTGTCACTGGTAATTTTTTATAATAAAGAACATAAAGTGAGCACTCAGTATACAAATATTAAAACAAACTCACTACAGGAAATAATTAAATAATATAGACCAGATTCAAAAAACTACACACACTAAAGGCTATATATTAAACAAAAACCTGTTCAATTTTACTGTAAAGTAATTCAAGTCTTGTTTATTATGCCATTTTAACCATATTTCATAATTTAACACTCTAGTACCTTTATAATGTTGTTATCTAAGAATCATGTCAAATTTTATTTAGCGGTATCACTATATGTAAGAAGAAGGGTTATTGTGCTTTGTGGCCAAGAAAACTTCTAAATTAGCAAAAATTGTGATGCCTCATATTTCTAGGACAAAAACATGCTATGTAATAGAAAAATAGGAGTTGCTCACAAACGTTCTAATGATCTCTGGACTGTGAGGTTTGATGCCCAATTGTCATTCTATCTGAAATCAAGATTACTGTGAAGGACCGTGAATTTAACATAGAATGACAATGTAATAGGAGAAAAAACAATGTAGATTGGTTACTGGAATGCAGGCTTACACATTTTCCCCATGATCTTCAGTCCTGATGGCTAGGATTAGAATGACAATATCCCTTCCTGGTTTTGTGTATCAAGTAGCTCTCTCCTTGGAGAATGAGTATCAGACTAAGAAGGAAAGTGATATGACAAAGGACCATGTGAGATTGCAGTTATTATGAGCAATGGGGTCAATGGAGAGTAATAAAAATCAATACAAAAGATAATAGAATGAACAAAACTTGGAAAATTGTTGGATAAATCAATAGAAAGAGTGGACTGGGGACGTGAGATTTTAGAACAGTAAATACTCACTGATTGATTGACAGGTTGGTTTAACATTCTTGCCACTTATTTCATTTTCAGTGTTTCTATTTGTGTTGGCCAGCAGTGATCCGCAAGAGAAAGCAGTTACCAAGATTACTAACTTGGGCGTTTTATTAATAGTCTTTCTTTCTGTTCTTAACATAATAAATAGCCCACTCCACAGTTTCTCAGAAGCTTTTGACCAAATTATCCATAGCAACAACCTGTAATTGCAAGGACTTCAAGTATTTGTTATGCTTTGTTTTTCACTTGGTAAAGTCAAGACTTAAATTTACTCTTTATATAATAAAAATAATTTTGAGATCCTAAGAACATAAAATCTTAATGGAAGATTAGTTTCTGCCAAGACCTTTGCAACCTAATAGTTTTAACTATTGGCACTGAACATAGACATGTCATAATACCTGGAGACAGTGATTGTCAGGATTCTGGCAGGAAATGGGACAGTCTGTTTGAGAGAGAAGAATGAGGAAGAGAATTTATTTATTTATTTATTTATTTATTTATTTATTTATTTATTTATTTATTTTTGAGATGGAGTCTCGCTCTGTCGCCAAGGCTGGAATGCAGTGGCGCAGTCTCGGCTCACTGCAAGCTCCGCCTCCCGGGTTTACGCTATTCTCCTGCCTCAGCCTCCGGATTAGCTGGTACTACAGGTGCCCGCCACCACGACCGGCTAATTTTTTGTATTTTTAGTAGAGACGGGGTTTCACCGTGTTAGCCAGGATGGTCTCGATCTCCTGACCTCATGATCCGCCCGCCTCGGCCTCCCAAAGTGCTGGGATTACAGGCATAAGCCACCGCGCCCGGTCAGGAAGAGTATTTATAAAAGTGTGTCAGGGTATAGAGAAATGAAGAAGAGATAAGGCAGTACTGCATGGTAGCAAGAGGAGGAAGTCCTTACCACCGCAAGGCCTGATGGGGCGAGGGTAAGGAACGGTTCCTGGAGCCTTGAAAGCATAGCTCTGTGGAGAGGGTCATGTGATACGAGCTGCAGCTTTCAATAAAGGAAAGGGGCCACCCTCTGAAGACCTGGCAGAGTGAACTGGGGTTCAAATACCTCAATGTGATGGTTGCTTATAGGTATCAACTTGACTGCATTAAGGAATACCAAGATAACTGGTAAAGCATTATATCCAGATGTGCCTATTGGGTGTTATCAAAGGAGGTTGGCTTATGAGTCAGTGGACTGAGTGGAAAAGGTCCACTCTCAATGTAGTGGTCACGATCTTAGGCTGGGGCCCAGATAAGACAAAAAGGCAGAGGAAAGGCAAACACTTTTCTTTCTTTGTCCTAGAGCTGGGACACTCTTCTTCTTCTGCCTTTGTACTTCGTAACTCTAGACTCTTCAGACTTTGGACCCTAGAACTTACACGAGCAGCCTCCCCACTCACCACATTCTTGGGTCTTCAGCATCTGACTGAGAATTATGTCATGGGCTTCCCTGGTCCTGAGGCTGTCACAATTGGCCGCAGACATGTTACTGGCATCCCAGGGTCTCCAGCTTGCAGACAGCCTGTTGTGGAACTTCTCAGCCTCCAAAATCACATGAGCCAATTTCCCTAATAAATCCCTTCCTATACACACAGACACATACACACACACACACACACACACACACACACACACACACACACACACACAGATCACTTCTATCTTTCTGGAAAACCCTGACCAATATATCTCCTCTCCCCCTTTCTCATCTCTTGATGCCATCTCCAATTTTTAAACTCAGGAAGCCAAAGGATAAGGGAGCTACATGCATCAGACTTCTTGAGCCTATAGAAAGATAGAGAACAATGAAGAGGGGTTCTGAAGGACAAACAACATATATTTGGCTCAGAAGGCCCTTTCATAATTTTCCAATGTAGCGCAAAAAAAATTCTGCCAGGCATAATTTTTCACATCATTTTTAACAGTTTAAGTTTTAGTGTTAACACCATAGATCCAACTACCTCCTCCTCTTCCAAATGTATTTCTTACAAAGAAAAATACTTTTTTTCATACAATAATTATCAAACAAGTGACTTAAGAATATGGGGGAAATTGTAAGGTTGAAACATTGGCTTTGGCTCCAGGAATCTAGTTTTCTCCTTTCCTTGTCACACCAAAGGCCTAGGGCTTTCATGATGGTTCCCTTTCTGATTATATTGATTTCTATGGCTATTGAAAAAAATTATCGTCCAGCTAGTCTTTTTCTCTCCCAAACCAGGTGGGATGGTGAATTTTATGGGTCAATTTGAGTGAGCTAAAGGTTGCCCAGATAGCTAGTAAAACATTATTTCCATGTGTGTCTGAGAGGGTTTTTCTGGAAGAGATTTGCATTTACATCAGCAGATCTAGTAAAAAGATCCGCTATCTAATTTGTTAAGGATCCAAATAGAATAGAAAGGTAGAGGAAGGACAAATTTTCCTTCTGTCTTCTTGAGCTGCGACATCCATCTTCTTCAGTCCTCAAACATCAGAGCTCATGATTCTTGGGTCTTCAGGTTGTGGGACTTAGATAAGTGGTCCCACTGGTTCTCCTGTCTTCAGCCTCAGACTGAATTATACCACCAGCTTTCTTGGTTCGTCAGTTTGCAGAATGTATATTGTGGGACTTTTAGGCTTCCATGATCACATCAGCCAATTTCTAGCATAAATTTCCTTTTGCATATCTACATATGTCCTATTTGTTCTATTTCTCTGGAGAACCCTGACTAATGCATCAGCTATTGGCAAGTAGTAATGAGGAATTAAGGTTACAAATCTTTACTACTGCCACTGAAGGTCATCAAGGGCTAATGCCTTTGTCTTAAATTTCAGAAAGCCAGCTGTGGAAGATAGTTCTGATGTTTAAGAAAGGAAGAAGAAAATATATACATATATATATATAATGAAATATATATATAATGTATATTTATACATTATATATAATGAAATATATATATTTATACATTATATATAATGAAACATATATTTATACATTATGTATAATGAAATATATATATTTATACATTATATATAGTGAAATATATATTTATACATTATATATAATGAAATATATATAATATCTATTTATACATTATATATGATGAAATATAGATAATATGTGTACATTGTATATAATGAAATATAGATAATATCTATACATTACATATAATGAAATATAGATATCTATACATTATATATAATGAAATACAGGTAATATCTATACATTATATATAATGAAATATAGATAATATCTATACATTATATATAATGTATAGATAATATCTATACATTATATATAATGAAATATAGATAATATCTATTTATACATTATATATAATGAAATATAGATAATATCTATTTATACATTATATATAATGAAATATAGATAATATCTATTTATACATTATATATAATGAAATATAGATAATATGTATTCATACTATATGTGTGTGTGTATGTGTGTGTGTGTGTGTGTGTGTATATATATATATATATATATATATATATATATATAATGAAAATGCCCAGTAAGCAAGGATCCTCTGGCAGTCGTTAGTGCTGTTCATCAAATGTTTATGGTTCTCTTGGGCATATTGTGTGACTCTGTTCCCCTGCACACTGGGGTTCGGTATGGCCATGTGATATGGTTTGGTTCTGTGTCCCCTCCCAAAATTCATGTCGGTTTGTAATTCCCAGTGTTGGAGGAGGGGGCTTGGTCAGAGGTGACTGACTCATAGGGGCAGACTTCCTCCTTGCTGTTCTTGTGGTAGAGTTCTCATGAGATCTAGTTGTTTTAAAGCATGTAGCACCTTCCCCTTCACTCTCTCATCCTCCTGCTCCACTCACATAGGACGTGCTGGCTTCCCCTTTGCCTACTGCCATGATTGTAAGTTTCCTGAGGGCTTCCCAGGCATGGTTCCTGCACAGCCTGCAGAACGATGAGCCAATCAAACCTTTTTTCTTCATAAATTAGCCAGTCTCAGGTAGCAGTTTGAAAATGGATTAATACACCGTGAAACTAGCTTTGTTCAGTGCTATGTGTTACTCTGTGAGGAAACTTTAAGGTCTGTTGTATGATTCACGTTGCCATCACCTTCCCTCCCATGGGGTTGAGCAATGTTCCAGAGAGTGGCTTCTCTGAAATCCTAAATCCTGAATTGAGTATAACTTGATGTGTACATGCCAGTAGCAAACTAAATTTGGGCTGCTGTTAGACTCTGAAATTTAGTGTTATTTTTCACCCTGGCATAACAGAGCCCATCCTGACTGATACAATCCTTAAGGGAATAACTTAATACCATAAATGTCTTGTTTTTACACAGTGACATTTTGTTTTCCTCAAAACCCTGATATTTATTATTTTATTTTTAAAGAGTAAAATTATACTCAGGAGTATGTGCATTTTGTGAATTGAAGCATCTGGAATTCAGGATGCTGAAAAAATTTCTGGAATACTAAGTATGAATACATAAGAAATTTTTAAAAAATATTTCATAAGTCAAATGTATATAAAAAGGTGTGAATACTGAAGTTATATAAAGTTACAGGTATTCTTTTAATGGCAGACACAAGACATTTATAAAATGTTCACTTCTGGAAAAATGTCTTTTAGCTCTTCAGAAGAATTTGGAAATAGTGCCCCTTTGGAAAAGCAAAGCCATCAATTATGAGGACAGAATGTTACCTCTGATATTAACATACTATTGGTCTCATGAATTCTTCCTATATTTTTGGCTTCTTAAACCTTCCAGAGCTTAAGTGTAGTCATGCCTTTTAGAAATACCATAGGATAAAAAAAATACACAAAAACTCTGAAAACAACAAAAGTAATTTACCTTTGGATTTAATAACTAAAGGAATATAAATATCTCAGATAATGCTTTTCTGTTTCAACTATGACTACCCTATGAAGTAGGATTAAAAATAAACAGGGATCACATTAGAATAAAATTAATCAGCTGAAACATACTACATATGCCTCAATGATTAACAAGAATATTTTATTTCTATCAGTTATGCAAATGAGAGCAAAGCATTTTAAAGTTTTCCCAGTTCACATACTTATTCAGAATATATAAAACAATTTGAATGAAAATGACCTAGAGGCATATCTGTAAAAGTGTATATACAAGCTGCTATGGTTTGAATGTTTCCCCAAAAAAGCATGTGTTGGAAACTTAATCCCAAATGTAACAGTTTTGAGGAGTGGGGAGTAATGAGAGATATTTATATCAAGAGAACTCCACCCTCATGAATTGATTCTTGAGACTTCCAGTTCACTTTCTTGCCCTCTCACAGTTTTTTTCTACCTTCCTGGGACAGTGCAGCACAAAAGCCTTCACCAGTTGCTGAGGCACCTTGATATTGGACTTCCCAGCCTCCAGAATTGTGAGAAATAAATTTCACAAAATGACCTTAGTCACAAGTATAGCAGTATAAATTCATTGGAGGCTTTTTTTTTTTTTTTTTGGTGCATTAGCCCATTCTCTCTTCAGGAAGTTTATATATTAAACTAACTTTCAGTTAAATACAGAAGCTCTTTGTATAAAGAGAAGTATGAAATCTACCACTTTGTTCATCTTTGATAGACTTTACCCCATACTTCCTTTGATAGATTTTAGCCCATACTTCATGTTAGTTCTCAAGCTTCAGTGAATTAACTTAGGCACTTATTGAAAAAGCAGATTCCTAGGAAATATGACTCCAGATAATTTGATTTGGTGGCCAGGGTGGAACATCCCAGGTTTTTCTCATACCAGTTGTCTAGGCATTACACATTGAGAAAACTGCCCAAGACAGGGACTTTGACATCTTATAAGGGCATTGATTTTCTTCTTTTTCATCATGCATTTATAGTTACCACGCTTTTCATAAAAATCTACTTCTCTTAATAACAAAGAAGAAAATAACATATTATCCTATTGATTTGTTTTCCTTGATGAATAGTCAATTATTCTTCCTTGTATTATTCAAGTCACCTATTACTTGAGATTTATTGCAAACAAATAACTCTCTAGAAGTCTCTGTGGCTGTAAAAATTATACTTTGATAACTTATTGTGTTTAAGATTGTTAGTTGTCTCTGACTTCACTGAACTAAGATACTCCCTAACTTCACCCACTGTTTTCTATTGTAAATGCTCTTCAAAATTTATATCGATTCAATCTTTTTATTATTATATTTTAGAAAACTTTTCTGCCAAGGGCAGTGTATTTGCAATGTATATTTTCTCTTTGATTTGTTTGAATTTTAGTGTTTTCCCTGTGATCTCGGAGGGATTTCTTAAATTTCCTGAACATAATACAAAATTGTTCAGTTTTGCAAATTATAAAAAAAAAGTTTCCTATTTGTCAGCTGGTCAGCTTACTTTTCATTTTTGTTTATTTCTTCTTTAAGGATATAAAAAATACATAGCAGAAAAATAAGAAAATAGCTAGCTAAATAACAAGTAAATGAATGACCAACCCAAATCCTACCACCAAGACATAACCACTTTAAGATTTTGGTTTGTATACTTCTCTGATTGTTTATGCTAAGAGTACATCATAATTTTTAACAATAAAGAATGGATTAATGATTCTACACTATATACATATATCAAAACATCACACTGTGCCATGTAAATGTGTACAATTATAATTTGTTAACTAAAGAATAATAAAATATTTTAAAATGTGCTGTATTTGTTTTATAAAGTTTTTTTATTTCCTTCTTCAGTACTTACCAACTATTTTTCTTTTTTATTCTCTCTATTATTAGGGCCAAAGGAACATATACTTCCATTAAATGCATTCGTTTATTTTCTTGTTTTTAAACATGGACTCTCTTTGAAACAGCAATCAAGAGTTTACATTCAGGAGAGCCAGAGGCTTCTGCTAGGTAATTAGGCTCATTTACATCTTCTCTTACAGTGTTGAACACCGTCAGTGGTATAAGCATTCCTGTGACAGTTATATATATATATTCTTACAAATTCATGGCCATTCATTAGTTGAAATCACAATTCTATGGTTATGAAGGCACATGAAGCTTTTGGTAGTAAATTTGCTTCAGTGATAGAGGATCAAATCCTTGGTTTGGTGTAACTTCATTACATAGTATATATTTTCAATATACTCAATATTAAAAATATACCCCAACATTGTTTTTTTTTATCCCACAAACTGAGGACTTTTAAAAGTGAGGTTGTAACACACATAGACTGATAAGCTTTAAAATAAGGAGTACCTCAGTTATAATTTTATATAGACCATGGCATGTGCATGAGTAGAAGAGGAAAAATGATGTAATAGGAAAAAGGAAGTTATGCTTTTATACCAATTGCCTCGCTTCATCTATCAGGTGCCTATTGCCGTGCTTGTTAAAGGTTCTGGCTGGGTAAGTACATTAGGGTAACAATAACATAATAAAAGCTAACATTCCTTAATATCCTTAATGGATAACGTCATTTAAACTTATGGTGGTAGAGGCCCATCTGGAGCAACTGTTGTGGGGATGCCAGCTGCAGGTGGGGAGGCATGGCTGGGGCTGCACACTCTGTTGAGCTGGTTGGGGCGGGGAACAGGCAGGAGCCCTGACCCCTACTGAGTTGGTGGGGCAGGAGCCCCATATTCCTGGGTGCAGCTGCCCCATGGCTCTAGACTCACGCATCCTTGTGCTGTTGGGGCCCTGGTAAGCACCCTACCCCCTCAGGCTTGATGTGCCTGCTCCTGCTCCCTGGCCTCTCCCCACTTCCAGTGGCTGCTCCAATGTGGAGTAAAGTTGTGGCTGAGCTTGGATGCTGTCACAACCTGGCCAGGTGTGAGCACTCTTGGGGCAGTGCTGACATGCCAGCCCCTGCTACCTTGGCCCCCTCTGGACTTTGGGTGCCAACGAGTGTGGGAGGGAGGCCAGGGAGCTGAGGGTGACTCAGTGTGGGCCTGTGGGCGGCCTTCAGCATGGACAGCCTGAGCACCACAAACAGCACGTTGATGGTGGCAGGAGGCAGACAGGTTCCTAGGTGGGAGGGGATGGTCTCTGGTGGAACCTCACCTTCAAGCCAGGGACAATCTGAAGCCTGGGTCTGGGCTGGCAGTTCCAGGAGGAGTCCATGACCTGGAGTGAGAACTTATGGTGCTTTTTCCAGTCCCACCCATGGCTGTCCATGGATCAATCAGCACAGACTTCCTCCCTTCTGAACCCATAAAAACCCCAGACTCAGCCAGACTCAGACTGCCTGTGGATAGAAGCTACCAACTTTGGGTGTCCTGAGAGCTGTTCCATCACTCAATAAAGTTCCTCTCTGCCATGCTCACCCTCCAGTTGTCCATGTCTCCTCATTCTTCCTGGATATGGGACACGAACTCAGGATCCACAAACAGTGGGAGGAAAGAAGCTGTAACATGTTCCTGGCCGGCTCGCTGAGCTGCAGGTGGTGAAACGCTCTTAGACTGTGGGAGTGAAGAGTGGTGACCCTTCTGGTGGCCCAGACTTTGGGGTTCCCAAAACCAAAGCTGCTGTAACACTATAGCCCTCCTGTTCTCTGCTGGCACTGGGTGGCCATGCCATGCAACAGAAGCAGCAGTGGGGCTGGGCCAGCCCATGAGTTGTGGGCCAGAACGAGGCAGCAGGACTAAAAGTGCTGTAACACAAATGGGCTGAAACATGCCCCCATCAACCCATTCACCACGCTGCAGGTGCCATGAAAGAGAGAAGAGCTGCAGTCCTTCTTGGAGTCCAGACCTTGGGGCTCCCCAAGCCAGGGCTGTGACAGGCTGTATGTAACACCCTCTTTGGACTCTGTGGTTTCTGGCATCTCTGAGCTTTCAAGCACCACCATATTCCCCTCATCCAGACACTGGTGCCCACAGTGGAAGTTTCTTGTGGTATGTCTGGTCCAACTGGAGCCTTGCATTGAGCCAGCACCTGTGCCGGTGCCTGAAGCTGCCCACCCCACTGCAGCAGCCAGTATGCCTGGCTGTGTGCAGTAGTCAGACCCCACACTCACTTACTTACATACCCCTTGCCACTCTGCACCTGGCTCAGCCTTAGCAGGTGTGGGATCCAGGCTGGTAGTGCAAGCCAAGTGCAGTCTGCTGGGCCAAGTGGGCAGAACTAGCCCAGTGAAAGCAAGCCATACTCAGGCATAAGGTGCTGCTGTCTACAGAGGTTTCTGGCTGGTGAAGTGACACCCCAAGGATCCTGTGACAAAGCCACCCAAGAACACTACCTCACTTAAGTAATTTAGCCAAAGTCACAGAGCTAGTGACTGATAATGCCAGAAACCAGGGTCCAGAGCCTGTGCTCTTCACTACTCCACATGACAATGTTATCAATAATAATATACATTCTTAACATGCTACTTTTTATCCTTTATTTTCAGAAGTTATCGTTATTTCTTGATTCTGTAAGTCTGAACCCTTGTCAATGGGAATGGTGGTTTCTGTATTGCAAAACAACTTATTTCCTCTCACTTGATAGTTACCATGTTCCTCACATTGTCCCAAAGGGCTGGAGATACATGGTCCCTACACCTCATCCTGACCACCCTGAAGCTTGTGATCAAAGCCACAGAACTTGCTCATCTTCCGCAGATCAAGCATAATCTGACATGTCTTGATTTGCCTCTTTTGGAAAAGGAATGAGCTAGAAAAACAGGAAATAAACTGGAGAAATAGCTATATACACAGTAGCAGGCTTGTGAAGGAGACAAAATAGTGTCACCATCTATAGTGGTCTATCAACATTTAAAATTGTTATTTTTTTTACATATTTTATTACTCCCTTTGTTCCATCAGAATAATGTGTACAGTGTCCATATGCAATTACACCTAAAAGTATATTATGTAGAAAACAGCATTCAGAGCTGTCAGAGAAACTTTAAGTAATACATTTTGAAAGCAAATCTGAAACAAAAATTTAAGAATATACAAGGCAAAATTGCACCTGATTCTGCCTGGTGACAATGTTACTTATTGTTGGCAACATTTTTAAAGATGAAATCCTGTGGCTATAATTCTTTTTGTGATTCTCTGTTAACCCAGAAGGGGGAAAAAAAACATGATTATGGGTTATGATTTACTACCTCACATTACTAAGGGCATCTGAATTCAAAAAAGAGAGATTCTACCTGACCTCACATATAATTAATTCTCCTGATCTGTGCAAATGGTTACAAAGTAATTTGAGGATATATATCACAATTTTGATATTATTAAGCAAGACAGAGCAAGATAGAACATTATAGAGAAAATGCATTATTTTATAATTTGGGGAAAATTTTTTCTTTCATTCAAGGATCCTAAGGAATGTTTATTTTTCATTTTACCTTGAATACCTCATTATGATCATTATGTTTATCACTAGGATATGGAATGAAACAAATTAAGGAACCCCTTATTTCATAGGTTCTCTGAAGAGTCATCAAAGCTAATTCTGAATGACAGATCCTGGATCTGCTCCATTATTCATTTTGAATTGCACATGTCTCTCCATTATGTTGTTATGCACATTCAAGCACAACCAGTTTATAATATAAAATTTCAAATACTGGAATGCTTGGCCATTTTAAGCTGGGTTTCAGAGGAGCATACTGCTAACAGCACAAATTTTAAACAAGGTCCAAATCCCTAACATTTATTAGCTATTTGTCCTTGGGCAACTATTATACTTAATTAATATCCACCATGCTGAACAAAGCCTAGGCTTTTTCTTTTTGCTCCTCACCACATTCAATCAATTACTAAGTCTTATAATTTCTATTTCCTAAACCTCTTTTGACTCTATTCACTAATCTTGATCCCTTTTGTTATTACGTGCTCCAAAGCACTGTTATTTTTCTCCCTCACCTCTGCAAAAGCCTTCAAACTGGTTTTCCTTCACCTACTTATGCTCTTTTCTAATCCATTCCCTACAGAGCAGGCAGAATGATCTTTTTACAGTGCAAATCTGATTATATTTCACTGTTAATTTAAACAAACAAAATACAAATAAGCAAATAGGCTTTCTGCCATCCCATTCCCTTTGGGCTAAAATCTAAAATTAATAGGTGGCCTGCAGGAATACCATAAATGACAGGAAGCCTGTATGCTCCCTCTCACTCTCTGCCCTGCAGTCACATTGGATGCCTTTTATTTTTCTAAAAAGTGCCAGACTCCTTCTCATCTCAGGATAGGTGTTCCTTTCTCTGCCTTAAAGAATCTGCCCTCCCCCTCAGTGCCCAACTGTCAATATCCCTTTGGCTGTCTAACTCTTATCAGGATTTAGATTAACTGTCACTTTCTTAGAGAATCCTTCCCTGACCCTCCATCCTAGGTTAGGTTTGCCTGATATCTATCCCCATATGACTCTGGATTTTTCTGTATTACTTTTCATAATTGCAACTGTTAGGTCTGGACGTTTGTGTCCCTAAAAGTTCATATGCTGAAACCCAATCTCTAATGCAACAGTATTAAGAGGTGGAGACTTTAGAAGGTGATTAATCATGAGGGCTGTGTCCTTATGAATGGAATTAGTTGCTTGTAAAACTCAAAGGTAGCTTGTTTGCCCTTCCACCATGTGAGGACACAACTAGAAGGTACCATGTGCGAACCAGAAGAGTGAGCCATCACCCGACATGGAATTTACTAGTGCCTTGATCTTGGACTTCCCAGTTTCTAGAACTGTAAGAAACATCTTTGCTGCTTATAAGCCACACAGTTTATTGTATTTCATTATAGCAGCCCAGGTGGACTAAGACAGCAACCAACTGATTTTTCCTCTAATGAGTTTGAAGTCAGCCTGGGGAACATAGTGAGATCTCATCTCTAAAAAAATTAAACTAATAGATGTTTCAAAAGATTGAAACTGTTAGCTTTCACTATTTTGAAATGATTAATAGAATCTTCTCTCAGTATTCATTAAAGTCTAAATGCACAGCTAACATTGGAGAACTATATATGTTGTCAAACAATGCAAACAAGTTTATAACACAAAACTTTACATTACTTGCTTGATATAGGAACTCATCTCTTTTTATTGTGATGCACTGGATATATTGGGAAAAATTTTTAAATAAGAACACATATTGATTACAGTAAGGCAGTGAAATATCCTTTGACATCTTTGTGGATAAGATGGAGGATTATGGTCATAGTGGATGATTTATAATTTGCTGATTTTAATTGATGCCAGAGATAGAAGAGAGGTCTCTATTCCTGTCCTTGTACCACTCAGTTTTATCAATGAATTGCTAAGCTTCTCTGTGGATCATACTACCTAGAGCTGCAAATGAAGGGGGTACGTGCAGGGAGAGAGACAGCTAGTCTTTCTACTGGCAAAACTGATTAAGATCTAAAAATATCTTGAAAAGATAGAATAAAGGACAAATAAAACCAGCATTAAAATGCTGTATGAGTTTGAAAGTTGTGCACCTACAAAATGGAGAATACTTTCTGGGTTGACAGCAGGTAGTACAAAAAACCTTGCAGAATTTAATAGTCAAGGACATGACTGGTACTAAAAGTTAAACAACAGCATATCCCAAAACACATTTAAAAACTGCTATAAGACAATTTTAGATTTTATTAATAGACCATAGAGTCAGAAAGCATTCTGATGTTTAAATTTCAAGGCTCATATTTTGAACTCTTACTGATAAGACAAAACGCATGCAAAAGAAGACGTTTGTTAAAAAATACATATTGCATACTTACTACCTATATAAAGCTATTTGCTAAAGGCAATTGCAGGGGAGGGACAACAAGTTCTTGATACCCAAGAACATATAGTTTTCAAAAAGGAGATGATCCAGATGCAGATAAATACAATAGAAGTGAGAAAATGGAAAGGCCTAGAAAAGAAGGTAAATCTAAAAGTGCTATGGAAATTGAAAAGAAGGTGATTTATTTCCTTCTGATCATAAAGAACAGACAGCTTCTAGGTGGAAGGAGCATTTAAGCTAGCCTTGAGTGACTGGTAGGATTCTGCATCTGGAGAAAACAGTACAGCAAATAGAGGAAAGAGTGTGATGAGAGAGTGCAGCCACAATACCTAGGGTAAGTTTGGGAATGTTAAGTTATCCAGTTTGAGTAAAATGTAGGACAAGTCAGGGATATATCAAGGGAACAAAGAAAAGCATTACCACCAGATTGGTACCACATAGTGAAGGGCCATAAGTATCACATCAAGGAGCTAGGCTTGATTCTGTTGGCAACGACAATCCATTCTGCCTATGTATTCACATTCGTGTGTGTGTGTGTGTGTGTGTGTGTGTGTTGGGAAGGTAGATTTTATTTGGTTGTTTTAATATTGGCCTTTTCTATAACAAATGGTTTTCTTGTGTCTTTCTAGGCTATGAATCAAGGCATCACACCACAGCCTGTGTATGTGATGCTGTTGTTGGATTTTGCACTAGCTGTCTCCACTGTATTCCAAAGTTTACTTACAGGGAAGCACTGGCTGGATTAACAAAGCATCTCAAAGTCCTATGGCAGACAAGGTAGACTAATTTCTTACTTCTTGCATATTCTGCCATAGTATCCATAAACAGTTTGTTTTCAAGCAAAGCACAGAAGTGCATTTCTTTTTTTAAAAAAAGTGACTATGAGCAATGTTTAAAATAAATATCCATAAAGCCAGAAAAGGAGTTTAATATTTAATAGTTGGCCTGTTGCCAATGCTCTTTTGAATACTGAGTACTGCTACTTAAAGTAGAAAAAACAAAGTAAAATGCTATTTTATATAATACTACCTCAATACCCAACAAGTTACTCGTCTACTAAAGAGTAAAGCAAACAAACCAAAATCCCATTTTTTTTCTCCCTTTGAAGAATCAATTCTTTATTACCATACGACGAGTCTGGAAAATGGAGATCAGCTAGAATGTTTATAAAAGGCAGACTTGGAATGTTTCGACTGCCATTTCTTACCTGATTTTCTTTGCTTCAATTACTAGTCCCCACCTATTGGTTCAATATTATCTACTTTATGAATCAATTCTGAGACTGACTGTACAGAAGTAAACTTGGTGACACCATCCACTGAGACTTGAAATTAAGTCACCAAATCAGGCTAAATTATCCAGCAATTTCTGCCTTTCTTAGAGTTGACTATAGCCAAATCTCATTTCCTTATCCCCTGGTCCTTGCATTGCAGGAAGGAGGGAGTGCTAGAATGTTCTTGGATTCGTAGGCACACCATTCCACATTACTCATGCATCACACCATAACTTAGACTCCCTTCTTGAGATGTCTTCTTGCAATATTCAGTCTTGTGGATTGAATTTCCCTGTATGCAAGATGTCTGAAACACATCTGAACTTGTATACCCTTTGAACATTGTTCTTTGGGCTGTCAACTATTCTCTCTTGCAGTGCTTCTGAAATGTAATCTGTGGACCACCTGTAACAGATTTAAGGACATTCCTTAAAATCAGACCCCTAAGTCCAATCTAAGACCCATCAAACAGATAGGGTATTGGGTCCCGTGACTCTGCCTACTCACAAACTTCCTAGATGAATCCTCTGTTCATTAAAGTCTGAGTATAAGTGCTTTTTAAGAAGTGTTCTATTTAACAAATCATCACAGTTTTAAAGATAGTGAAAAAGAGCGGGCTTTTGAGCTGCAGAGAACAATTAAAGCAGTTTTGGAGGAGGCCAAGGCCATGATCCTTGTTGCTAAACATCTAGAGTAGTAGCATTAATTATGAAGATTTGATTAGATTAGGATCCTCTTGCTCCTTTTAACTTTGAAGCTCAGAAAATGACCAAATAAAAATGGTACTTAAACACTGAAGTCTGATCAGTCACATTGGAATTAAACATTTCTCTACCTAATTAGTTTACTTATCAAATCAACCTAACCCAAGAACATTGTTTCTGCTACCATCAGTCCATGCCGTATGTGAATACAGTAGAGTGTTCCTGACTATGGGTTGAAGTATGACTATTAAAAACACCATCTTTACATTTTCATGACTTTTTAAATGTATATATTAACTTGGCTGGAAGAGATTCCTCATATTTCCATTTTATACTCTATTGTCATTATAAAAATAAAAGTTAAACCACATAAAAATGAATGATTAATAGCTGTATTTAAATGGCCCACTCTCCTCATTGATTTTATCACTTAATTGTGGTGAACAGTATAAATGAGCCTGAGTCCTTTCCTTCATTTTCAATAGAAATAGTCTTAATTTTTTTCATTGTTTAAATTGGTAGAGTAGTTTAAAAGACTACAATTGTATCTTCAAAGTGAAAAAAGATAAAATTTTTGAATGCAAGCGTGTCAAATTGTTTAATAAAAATGCAGTTCCATATAACTAACCAATAAGATCAATTATTAGTTCTAATTCTTCAATATTTCCCTGTGTTTATAAGAACTCTACTTGGGTATAATGTTTCAATAATTCACTTACAATGTTCTTTATGAACATTACTCTCAATAACATTATCTCTCCAGACTTTAAAATAATTATCTGAAGAAAATAATCATTTCATAGAAGGAAAAGAGAAGAGAAATGGCAGTAGAATGCTTATCTCACTTCTCAGGCTATAGTCTAACACCAGGAAAATAATGTTTAAACAATGGCATTGAATATGTATGCAAACAGGTTCGATAAAGTTTTACTTTTTTAGTTGAATCAACTCATAGATTCAATAAAACAACTGAAGAAATTCAGCCAAACCAATGAACAATCATCAAATACACAAATTCAGGTGGTTTTTATAAACTCTTTATCTTGCCACAAATTGGGTTAGTATGGAGTAGAAAATGTTCTTAGTGTATTTTTAAACCAATTATTCATTAAAATATATTATGGGAGCAATATTGACCATCTATTTAGAATGAAAGCTAACTAAATTTCGGATGGTAAATCTAAGTATCTATGTTTGCACCTTGACTACATTTTGCCATCAGTCTGTATGAATATTTTGGTGTTATATCTGATATTATAAAGGGATTTAGCTACACCCAGTAGCCTATTAAATATTTTAAATATAGGCTTAAATATAGTTGAAATAATTGTACTGTCTTTTATAAAATTCCAACTGAATATGTGCATAATAATGATCAACATGAAGTAATTATCAATATTAAGTACTGTAAAAATGTAAAATTTTAGTGTATATTATTTTTAAAGCTTCTTGACCATTAAAATATACTGCAATAGAATATTAAGCATATGAAAAACTCTAACATTGAAATAGGTAGAGTACACTAAAAAATAAATTCTCATTTTATTTACATGTTTTACTTATTTATCCAACATTCATATGCACTAGTTCAAACAAAATCACAGCAATTAAGATGGATGAAAAGTGACACTTTTTTAGTCTTTTCATTGAGATATGATTTAGAATATTTTCATATGTAAACTAAGTCAATATTCAGACAATTACTCTCATTTACTAAGCAAAAGAGTAGCAAATTTTACTGAGTGCACAGTCCCTGATCTCAAGGACTCACATGTCTTAAGAAAATAATCATAGTAAGTAAAATAATAGAACAGCTTTCACGAACTACATTTAGTAGAAGGCTTGTGTCCCATGGGATGTTAAACGACGTGTGAAACATGTATTTCATAGAGGAATACATATGGGAAACTCTGCATATTATGAAGTCTACTCTTAAAGACTCACAATAAACATGAAAACTGAAAAGGCTCTGACTATTCCTAGAATAAAAACACTTGCTTAATTTTATTAAATACATAATTTTCCAATTTTGTTGACCCTAGAATATTCTTTATCCCCTACCTCATGCAATACACTGTTAGCATTCTACAGGACTAGTGTCCTTGAAACATGGTTTGGGGATAATAGCAATAAAAGTACAAATTAGGGAAAGTGATTGCATACAAGAAGTGATTACATCTGTTGGTCAAGGAAGGTTTTAAATATAGAAATGCCTGGGATGGGTCTGGAAGAATTAGTAGAAATTTGCTAGATCCAAAAGAAAGAAGTACAGTCTAGACAAAATGTAAGCATATATGTACAAACATGGGTAAGAGCCCAGAGGTGTGGAAAAAGTGAAATGTACTGAGTTGAAGGAGAGCAGTAAGAGTTAACACTGAAAGAATAGGCACGAGACAGTCATAGTTCTTGTATATCTTGCTTAAGGAGGAGTTTAAATGTTAGACTTTATTGTGCAAAACTTAAAAAGCCATGCATATTTGCCAAATATATAAAATTGGGAAAAGTTTAGACTTAGCATTAAGATCAATGACTCTGATATAAATAAAGATAATAGATTTGAGTAGGATGATACTGGAATAAAAACTGAAATGGCAATATATAATGTACCATAAAATTTCGAAATGGTTGTTAACAAACATTTTTATTTATTCAATATTTTCTCAGCATTTTCTGTGTTCCAACCACTATGCTAGTCACTGGGATATGAGAGTGAATAATAAAGAGTTCTTACTCTCAAGAAATTCAATTTATTGTGAAATATGCTCATACAAAGAGATAAAATATAGTGAGGTGCACACAGTTCCATCATTTGACACTCTGTACTGTATAGCAAATGCTCGGTTAATTTTTTTGGATGTGTGAAGTGGATGAATGTTGGAGGTAACATCGGTGTTCTATTAAAATATAAAGAAACCTGATGCAACTTTCTGGTCTATTTGTTTTGCTTGACAGTAAAATTTTAATACAGTCTTTCAAATTGTGAAATAAATAAAATATTCAGATACATTTTTAAGGTAAGACTCAAAGACAAAGAAATTTCATGATTGTCTCTTCTTTGTCCTTAGGGATATTTAAGTTAAAAAGCTTTAAAATCACTACCTAGATTATTGGGAATCTCTACAAGTTTTTCAAAAGAGGAGTAAAATGGTCTAATTCAGATTTATAGAAAATCATACCAGATTTCTTGCTAATACTAGAATATAAATGTATGTTGAGCCCTTTATTTCACTGATGCTCCTTTTGCTCAAGATCTTTTTGGAACTCCTCCTTGGCAACAACCTTCAGGGCCCACAGCACATGACTCAAAAAGCTTCCTAATTCTTTACTCAGTGTCAGTGTCTTTAGAGTTGTTTTCCTGATTAGTGCTTTAAAAAAAAATCATTTGGATGGCTCTTCTAAACCACATAGATATTGCATATGAATACTGACCCATGCCTTTAATTTTTGCTGCAGCTGCCTTGCAGTCTGTCTGCATTCATGGCTGGAATGGTGAAATAAGAAGTCCGAAAGATTAAAATGGACCAAGGAGTTGGAAGTAGGCTTTTAATGAGACACGCTAAAATCAGTCTTGAGTAATGAGAGTGTCACTGTAGATAGAGAACAACCTCTCAAAGAGATAACTTAGAAGGTAAGTAAGAGGCTGGAATGCACAAATCCTGTTAAGACATTAGTCATACTACTTCACTTTATTAACTCTCAGATTCTCAGATTATAAACAATAAATATCAATATATACCAACACAAGTCACTTTTCCATTGCTTATATTTGTCTTCCTTTTATGACACTTTGCTAAAATTGTTTTTCAACTTTTGCACTTATTTTTAAGCTGTGTCTCTGTTACCTCTCCTGTGGAAAAAAGCACACACATACACACAAACACAGGCCACCTTCAAACAGTGAACTCAAACAAAATTTCCAAAAGGGTTGATATAACACCAGCAGAATAATGTATTTAAAAGATGAGTATACAGGCAACAGATAGACATTAGAGGGCATGGTAGACATGAGGAAGTCTATACAAGAAAAGTAAGTCTCAAATGTTGCATTTAAACAGGTTGTTGGTATTTAGGATACATACATATACATATTATATATATATATATACACAATGTACATATATATTCTGTACTGTATAAGTTTTGATCATTGAAACTGCAAGATAAAGAAACTTAAATGAAATAAGATGAAAGTGTGGGAAGCAATACTGCAAAAGGAATCAATTCAAAGCAGTGAATTATTACAGCTAATTCCTTTAAATAGGTTTTTGCACTTGACAGATATCATAGAAAATGGATTTTTCCCTCAAAATAAAGGATGACAAACATTTCTGAAACTTCTTTTTTCCTTAGGACAATTTTAATATAGATGAAAGAGCTTTAGATAAATGAGTTAACGAAAAAATACTACTTAACCATCTGCTAGAACATAATGTGATACATTTTTGACACCTCTTAGCTTCTTTAGCTGAATTTCAGAATGCAACCATTAGTATTAAGAGCAGGTACTAAGGATTTTCCAAATCATTTTGTTATTCTCATCAATATTTCTAGTATTCTTTTAGATCCCTTCACTCACTTTCTCTACTGCTTTCCATTTCCTGAAGTTTTAAATAAAATTTCCCCTCTGTTTGTCTTGTAGGAAAAATCATCACGCTTGCCACATAGAATATGAGTTGTAGGAGAGACACAATGGGAGACATCGGTTAAGGGACAACAGACATTAACATTTTAGGTGATTGTGAGTTCATAATTTTTCCAGAACACAAGCATTGCATGGCTACTCTAATATACTAGATTATTAAAATAGATATATCTTTGCCCTACCTGATAAACACTATTTGTATAAGTGAATATATTTTTAATATTAATCCAATATATTTCATAAGAAATATTTGATTTGCAAAGTAATCTGAGCATTATGATGATTCCCTATCTAAATACTTGCATGGTGAAAATGAGGACAAATCTACCCTTTCTCTAATGTAGTTACAGGCAAGCTATACTCATATAATAAACATAGAACGTACAATCAAAACCAATGCATGAGTGTAGGATGCAACTAAAGTCAAGAGCCAAAGAGTAAAAGATAGGTATGGGTTTTGAGAAGGGACCACATGAAGAGTAATGTATTTAATTTGTAAATCTATGCTCTCGTGACAGTCTGGGAGAATAGGCCATGCTACTCTCTTGCTTACAACCCAGCAATGGCATTCTACTATTCATAAGGACAGGTACAAACTACTTACATAAACTATTATGGCCTTCATTAGACAGCCTTCATCTGATTCTGAAATCCTGTCTCCCACATCCCCCTGCCTTGAAGAGTATACTCTGAAAGTACGAACCATTTGGCAGTTCTTCACCTACACCATGGCATTTTTCTTTTAACCAGGGGCTATACTCTCTGACCATGATGCCCTCTGTATCACGAAGGCACTATTTTCTCATTTGCCAGGTGGACACATGCCTTTTTAAGACTCTGCTCAGCATATTAGTAGTACCACTAACTTCCATATTCCCATGTGTTCTCTTATATCTCATTTTTGTCTTCAAACTTTGTTTCTCAAATAATAACTAACATTTTTTAACCTGTTATGGTTAGTAATTTTTGAGTGTTTATCTTATGCTGTGTTGTGTTTTATAAGCCATATGCTATTCAATCACCACATAAACTTTACTGAGGTAAGTGCTATTGTTATTGCCATTTTACACATAAGCAAAGTGAAAAAGACTTGTTGAAGTCAATGCTGGTTAGTACTAAGACCAAGATTCAACACAAGGCAACTACAGGGTCTGGCCTGGCTTGTCAGCCTACGCACACACTTCTTCCTCCAACCTGAGTTGCTTCTATACTGGATTGCCTCATTTACAGCCTCCCAAGACTTTTCTCCATTCTCTCTATGTCTTCTAACTCAGAGGCATGGTAATGAATTTCTTACAAATAATAAATACTTTCAAGATAATGAAGAGAAACAAATATAAAATGTGGAAAGAGTACCAAAAGAGAAATTTGGGCTTGCAGAAGTCTCCCTTGATTTCAGAGCTTTGTACCATTCTGACTGTTCATTTTCCAGAGCACAGACAAGAGACTGTTGCAGATGTTTTTTTGAGAAATTGCCCAGTAGTCTACCCATTTGAACCAGTGCCATCTTTCTCTATCCCAGACTATGACCTTGAATGCCAGATGGAGTTTTTTTTCTGACACACATGACACAAACTGAACATACAAACATAAGATATTTGCTAATTTGAAGCTTCTAGTTCAAGAAGTTCCTGTAAAAATATAAGAAATGAATTGGAACAAGGATTCTTTTTGGAGAAAACTCTTGTGTCGTTATGAAAGATCCCTGGTCCTGCTAAACATATATGCTATGAACCATTTTGTGTTCATTCCTTGTGGGATTTATTCAAAATAATATTTGGCTATTTTTACTTACATGTTATCTTTTCCTCACCCCTTTCACATTTGGAGAGCCTCCAGAACTTGGAAGCAAGAATCATTTTCTACAACCCATGGGGAGAGAGTACATTCCTGAAACTGCCAAAGTGCTATAAACTAGCCACTTAAATCATAAGTGAACATGATCTCTTACAGAGCTAATTCCAGAAGCAAGGCAGTCAAGTTGTGCACATCATGGAAATATGCAAAGCTAGAGAGATTCAGGAGAAACCTTGACCCATCACAGTGGTTTAAAAAAATGTTCATGAGCTCTGTGTATGACAGTCTTCTTGCATAAGCACAGAATCTTTTCCTTGCATGGGACCAACTATATAGCTAATCACATAGTAAAATAAAAGAAAGCCTTTCAAACAGGACTGAAATGCTGGCAAAGCACACAGTGAAGCCTTAAGTTAATTTAATGTGACTAAACTATATGCCATAACCTTCAATCCTCAATAATGTCACCATGTCACAAAGAAAGTTTTTGCTTGTCTGTTTTAGAGATGGGGTCTCACTTTGTCACCCAGGCTGGAGTGCAGTGGACAATCATCGCTCACTGCAGCCTCAAACTCCTGGGCTCAAGCAATTCTTCCTGCCTCAGACTCACTAGTGGCTGGGACTGCAGGTATGTGCCACTATGCCCAGCTAATAAAAAGAAAACAAAAATTAAAAAAAAACCCTAAGAGATGGGGTCTCATTATATTGCCCAAGTTGGTCTCCAACTCCTGGCTTAGGCAATCCTCCTCCCTCAGCCTCCCAAGTAGCTGGAATTATAGGTATGAGTCACTGTGCTGCATGGAAAGTTTTAATGTAAATACTAATTCCAAGAATATAAAACTACCTCCAACCAGAGAATGAGAGCAACATTGTATATGAATTTCACATTAATGGTCTCCTTTTCTTTCCTGTCATTGCTATTTTCTTTTCCCCTCATATAAAAAGTTACTGGGAGGCATAAATTTTCATTAATAATACAACTCAGCCAAAGCATTCTCACTGAAAAGAATTAGCAATCCAGGCAGGGTACTGGAAAGTGAATCTCAATGAGAATACTTTACAAGGCAAATTACAAAGGAGACTATAATTATCAATTTCTTTCAATGCTGTTCTGCCCAATAGTATGTAGAGAGAAAACTGTTGGGAAATTGACTTGATGCAGATTTAGGAATTGGTGGGACTACGTTTAAGAGATCAACAACAAATTGCTCTTTTAACCTTAGATCACAACATGAGCCACATGTCATATGTCTCAGGAGCATGCAAACAATTTGTCAGAAATCATTCTCTGAATGTTTTTAAAATTATATTTTCTTTTTACGTAATGAAGGATGATTTCTGCAGCTGGATTATATGTTTCTTAAAGGCACAAGCTCCTATATTTTTATACGTCCCAGGACTAACATAGTGACACTTGTTCACAGCTCAAAATCTACTTGCTCATTAACTACATTTTCTGTGATTTTCACTTGTCTTGTTATTTGTCTCATGACAATTTCCACCTCTGCTCACTTCTGCCCCATTATTCACCATGAAAAATATCCTGCATTTTAGTTACATTAACTGAGTCACTGTTAATATACTTGCGTCTCTTTTTCTTTTCTTTTTTGCATATAAACATACACTGCCAAGATCTGGAGCAAAAACTTGGTCATCCTCTCACTGATCTTGTTAGAAACTGGAGTTCCCCTTCCAAAATTCACTTGCCATTAGGAGGGATCCTTGCTACTTGCTTCTCAGCTCTCCTGGTACCTGCCTAATGACCACTGACAGGCTCACCTAACTTTTGACAGACAAATTCTCATTCTCCCATATCCTACTTCTGAAGCTTCCTAGATCAACTAACTGCCCACTCTTGAAGGTCTGCCCTGGCTACAAATGTTAAACTCATTGCTTACCTTGAACTTTGCTCAAAAAATACATACTCTAAAAATTGGAGAATAGAAAATCTACAAAAAGCTATGAAGCATAAAGTAGTACATGCCTATCCTTGTAGGATTTGAGATACAGGAACAAGCTGTTAAAGGTATATAGAGCCCAAATGTGAATTATGATTTTTGCATTACTAAATTCCAATGCAACATGATTTATTCAATAATTATCCATAAAATAAAATCCTGGCATCAATGAATGTATGTGTATACTCTATTATAATAATTCCAATAGTACCCTACAAAATTATTTTACATTAATTTGCAAAAAATAAATGATGCTTAAATTATGAAAATAATGATATTAGTAAACTTCAAAAGGCAATCAAAATATATTCCACCATGATGTTATGGTTCTTTCATTTGATCTTCTGGAAATAAGCATTTAAAAGGATGGGAAGGAGAAAACTTAAAAAAAAACAACTATGCACATGCTATTATTTTCTTGAATCTTCACAATAACCCCAAAAGTTAGGTAATTACATACTCATTTTAAAGTTAAGGATTCTGGGCTAAAGAGATTTGGTAACAAGTTGACAGTCAGTAGGGATAGTGATACGCTTCAGCTCATTGGGTAGTTGTGAAAAATACATGAGAGTTGAATCGATTTCAACAAACACTGAACATTTTCTATGTGCCAGAAAAAAAAGTCTATTTTCCTCATTTAATATTTAAATGATTTAATATTTCCAGGTAGATGAATGAACATTTAGTATGAATATTAATATGGATCTAGGGTCCCATGTATACTTTTCGCTCCTTAGAATCAGAAATAATATCTTTTCCACAGTTGTATTCTTAGCACCACACAATATTCTCGGTCCATAGGTGGTACCAAGTAAATATATTATTTATCAAATAAATAAATGATAATCTGGCATTCTTATAAGACTGTTGCCTAGAAATATTTGAAACTTCAAAGTATTTATACCGTTAAGTAATATTATTGTATGTGCTTTGAAATTTAAAGTGAAGACAATATGTTTGCATATTGTTACTATCAAAAATCAGTCTTCTGAGATTGTATTAGATAACTTATAAACATAATGCCATATGTCCAATAAAAACCAATAGTTGATTTTGAAAAATTATTTTAAGAAGGTATATTACACATTCATGTTTTTTCATAAACTGAATAAATGAGGCATATATTTATTCTTCTGTGTCTGATGAATTTACTTCTGTATCATAGTAATCATGGTTTTGTAATTTTTCCAATCTGTAAATTTGAGTGTCTCTTTTATTTTTATCTATTGTTATTTTGTCAGCTATCCCTTTTTGACACTGACAGTATATCTGATTTAAACAGACTTACTGCCTCTTTCTAACTCCCTGCAGTCTGGAAAACCAGTTGGAATTATGCTTAATATAGGAGCAAATACATTATGCACAACACTCACATAAGATATATCTCTTCTTAAATCTCAGAGTCCTTTTATGATCTTAGTTATTTTCTTGGGAATCAAGCTTGCAAAATAAATGACCTTTGGACAAGTGAAATATTGAACTGTTTGCAAAACTATCTGAGAACTATTAGCAAAACGTAGCTTATGTCTAATTTAAACATATTTCCCAATACTAAAAACTCAGCCTTGCGGTGTAGGTGACTTTTAAAGTCCAGATTATAGACTGCTTGCTAAAAGAGAAAGATGCTATTAGAAACATACATAAGAATATAGTGCAATAGGGGAAAGGAAAGCAAAAGAAATAACTTCATGTAATACATAGTAATGGAGAAATGGGGGAAATTGAAAATCTTCCTGGTGTGTAATCAGAAAAATGATCTTTCAATGAAAAGATGCTATATAAAATATAATGCATCTGTAACAGGAAATTTTACTCCTCCCTCTGGGAATTAATTCCTCTACTGTGCAGGCATTTGGGAAGAAGTGGTATGATAGATGGTATTCTACAGCAATGAATTTCTCCCAGCCTGGAGGGCAAGTGTGTGGTTTGTGTGTGGGGGGAGGGGTGGAGGAGTGGGAGGTGAAGAAAAGGTAAGTGAGCAAGAACTCAACTTCGTCATACAAATAGACTAAAAATGTCTAGAAACTGTTGTATCATTTCCTTTTTAGTTCAACCTAACTTTTTTTTAAAAACCCTACGATCTCCGCAGTGTAGAAACAACTAGAGAGTATTGAAGATACAATATAACCCTAAACACTTGGGCATAAACTCATTCTTGCTTGTCTTTCTTCTTTATCATCATAGTCTTTTTCTTTTCTTATATGAAGAAAAATCTACAGTTTGCTAAAAATATTTGATTCACTTTTATAACAACATAAAATGATAGAAGATAGTACTGGAAATTGAAGTTGATTCTAAAGGAATACAAATCAAAATAATGTTCCGGATGGGCTTTTTGAAACATATTATACAATATCGAGATAATAAGACAATTCTTGATCTGCCTCACTAGGAGCCTAAAGTGCTATACAAGCAGTATTTCCACAGTCTCAGTGCTCTCTCCCTACCATTCATCCCTCACTATCATTTACTTCGTGGCTTTCTGAAATGGTGTTTCCTGGCCATACAGGGTATCTTAAATTTGTGTTTACTCCATCAAAAATAGCAATACATTTTGTATCAAACAAAGTCCTAATGACTTAGTTTGGGCATGTATTATTTTTTCTTGACTGGAAATAACTAAAACATGAAAATAAAAAGAAATGTTAGATTCTTAAAGATGTAAACAATTGCTCTAATGAGTAACAAATATTGAGAATTGATGTCCTGAAAGACAGGGCTCACTTCCCTACAGCTGATGCATCAGCTGATCTGACTTAGCACAGTCTGTGAATCAATGTCATTGTTGTTTTTATTTGCAGGGATGTGGAGAGGAGAGTAAGAGGATAGTTTCTGAGAGTCTAATATGGACAAAAGTTACAAAAACATCAGGCTCCAAAGGCAAGTAGTAGTTCCTGATTATATCTGTTAATGACTCTCAGGCAAAGAAAAGTAATTGTTGTGCAGTCTATGACATTACAGCAATGGTGACAGCTCTACATATTTATCTCATTTAAATTTTTTAACTACTCTGTGAGTTATTAGATGTCAGCAGTCCATTTTACAGATGAGGGAACATAGGCTGAAAGAGAATCAGTGACTTAGTCTAATGTTACAAACTGAGCACCCACAGAGCCAAGATTTGAAGCATCATCTGTCTCCTTTTAAAATCTGTATTCATTCTCCTCTAATGTTATGTCTTATCTCAACACTATTCTTTATCTTTATCTTTGTTTACATAAGTCTTAAGTCATGCTACCTTCTAATCTCATAGAATCAGAGTAACTGAATGGATTTCCCAGAGAACCTGACTCTGTCCATTAGGGTTAGATGAAGAGAGAACAGTCATTTAGCTGCCATTATAATTGTTAGTAACTGTTGCAGAATCCCTAAGGTGAAATTATTTCAGTTTAAATAATACAGAATTATGGCAGATAATTTGATTTTTAACAATTTTTTTACAAATAAAACAAAAACCAATGCCCTTATTTTCATTTTACAATCAGCAGAAAGGGTCACATACTAGAATAACATTCATCATGCTCTAGCTAAAAAAAAAAAAAAAAAAAAAAAAAATTATACCTGAGTTTGCAATTTGCAATGACATCTCACTTTTGAAAGGGATCAAGCACACTTGGTCCACAATTGAAGACCACAAATAGGGGGAAAAAATGGAGTTGTAAATTTCTGTCACCTTTCTCTTCAACCATTATTTTACAGGGCTCCAAAAATTTACATAGATTACATATAAATGATTTTTTAGTTTGTGCTATTATTTATTGAAGGGATAAAAATTAATCATAATTCTTGCTCACACTCATAGGATATTAGTGATGAAAATATCTTTGGGCATTTTCTAGTCTAATTACCTCCCCCCACAATTTTAAAAACAAGGAAACAGTGGCTCAATGAAGTAATGTGGATTCATAGAGTAACTTGGTTGTGAGTGGTAATTAAGTTCTGAGGATTTTTCCAAGGAACTATCTATTCTGAACTAAAAATTGAAAAAAATTACCCATCATAGGATTTCTAAGCCATCTTGGTGACACCTTAAAGAGCAATGTCTTTTAACATTAAGTTTTGCAAGACAGTGTATGTCTGCAAATCGTGGGAACTACATACAGGGTTAAATATCCTGAACAAAGAATACTAGGGCTAGAAGATGACATTTAGTTTCTGGTTTACAAAAGACACTTCTGTTTTACACTATTATCCTCAGGGAGTGATTAATAGCGCTTTTTTTTTCTATCAAAAGTTTCTTGGTTTGGGCAACAAATTTTATTGTTTCACAAGTTACCCTAGTGTTTGTTATTGGTATCTATAATTCTTTACCTAGATATGTAACATCACGTATTAAAGGAAAAATGACATTGTATAGGAGAGCTTAGCCATTACTTTCAATTTAGTGTGAAGAAATTTATCAAATCTCTTTTGTCTGATGCCTGAACTATAATCGATTTTTTGAATGAGTGGGATGGCAGAACAAAAGAACACTGGCACCAAAAGGCCAAAAAATATACAAATAAGTAAAAAAGAAAGAAAAATGGGATGAAGAAAAATGAGAAAAGTGTTCACCTGTCTTCCAATTTTGCCCATGGATAGTCTGGATTATAGGTATACTAGGACTTTTCATTTCTACTGAGAAAAAGATCAAGTAATGTAAATTAAATAGGAGGGTTTAAGACTTGAGTATTAGGGGCAAATGGCCTGTAAAAGGTCATCTGAACTACCATAAAGGAAAAATCATGGACATTTACTTGACCTTACACAGACAAATATATGTGCATATTTGTGCTGTTGTATACAAAAATATTCACTTGAGATGGCTTCAGGGAAGGGGAGAGAGCCAAGATGAGCCATTGAAGAGTTTTATAATTCAATCATAAAAATAAAATGAAAAAAATAATGATTTACTGAAAATAGGGTAAGCCTATGATAGCTGTTTTAACTGAGTGCATTTGGCAGGAAAAAATACCTTTAACAGAGCCAATACATTTAAAGCACCTTGTATTCACTCCTCCCTGTCACAATAAAGATAATTATTTTTTATTTAAAGTTAGAGGAAATGAGCCTGTTTTCATCTTAATGTACTTCACATTATGCCTGTATAAGGAGGAGATCCATAAGTTATAGAGAATCAAAATATTGCTAGGGTTTTCTGCATATTTATCAAGACAAAACATTTCCCTAACACTTAAGGTTGGGAAGACAATATTCTGTTCAGGGAAACGACCTCACAATTCTTGTAGTCTATGGTATGAATTATTATTTCATAATACAATATTTCAATATTTTCCCATGTAATTAAATTAGCAAATGTATTTTATACAACATAGGATCTAAGCTAAAGAGTGATTGGCATAAATTCTATTCCTATGTTACACTATAACTACTTTGCTATCTCCCTGTTTATCTGCCAAGAAAGTAGTTATAATCAGAAGGCTTTTCCATGTTCAGTTTTCTTGAAGAATAAACATAAATTAATACAAAATAAATCTAAGTTTTATATTATAGTTGTTTGGATGAATGGACATTCAATCTTCTGTTTAATAACACCTACTAATGGTTGTTTTCGTTTGCTGTACATGGCTGTCATCTTCAATGATTTTTGTTTCTGAAGAATATGTTAAATATACAGTTCCTTATATGCAAAACTAAAAATGTTCCTGCTTTGAAAGCCATGTGTTTGTGGAAGAAATGTATTAATGACATCTGGGGTATAATTTCAGGGAAAATAAACATGCCTAAATGAATAGGTCATAACTTCCGTATTTCCTCTCAATTTATTTTACTGTATTGTTAAAGAAACTCTTAGAAATTCTTGGTAAAGGCCATCATCGGCTTTTTATTTTAGAGTGGGGAACTTGGCTATAGAAAATTACTTAATAGCTCACTACTTAAGGTTTCCAAGACAACATTTCAACATTGGATTTGACATAGATTTCTTGAGCAACACCCCACAAGCACAGGCAATCAAAACAAAAATAGACAAATGGAATAACATTGAGACAGGATAGTTCCCTGACCAGTTTGTGGGACTCATGAAGGGGTGGCTTGCTTACTCAGCCCGCAGTGCTCAAAACCCTTGTGGGAGTAGGAGCACACAGGTGAGAAGGTGCAGGAGCAGGGGCAAGTAACTTTGGGCGCCGCCCCCCCGCCCCACATACAGGCCTGTGGCAGTGTCTACAGGTTGCATGCGACCTCTGGATCCTGAAAGGGTGAGTGTTACAGTGTACTCTTTGTTTTGCTGTCTGTGGATGGCTTAAGTGTTAAAACAGTTCAGTGGAGAGTCAGTGTGACAGTGTCTTGCACCCATACCTGGGTCCTTGTCCTCTCATTCCAAGAGGAATGAGGTCACAAGGACTTGAAGGATGGTGAACATAGAAATTTTATTGAGTGGTGGAAGTGGCTCTCAGTGGGATGGAAAGCTGGCAAGGGGATAAAGTGGGAAGGCGGCCTAACCATCCCCGGCTGAACTCCTCTCTGACCGTTGTCTCTGATGTCCAGCTGCTTCTTCTCCTCTCAACGTTCAGATGCTTCTTTCTTTTGTGTGTGTGTGCTGAGTTTGGGATCTGGGGTTCTTATGAGCACAAGATAGGGGGCATGGTAGGCCAAAAGGCAACATTTGGGTGGGAAAACAGGGAAGTGAAGTTCTCACTTAGGGCCACAAATTCAGGCTTGAGGGTGGAGCCCTTGCCAGGGACTCCGCCCTCTTTTACCCAGTATTTCCCTGCTTCCTGTTCATATCAATATCAAGTTAAAAAGCTTCTGCATAGCAAAGGAACCAATCAAGAAATTGAAGAGACGATCCACAGAATAGGAGAAAATATTTGCAAACTACCCTTCTGAAAAGGGATTAATAACCAGAATATATAAAGAGTTCAAACAGCACTATAGGAAAAAATTGAATAATCCAGTCAAAAATGGGTTAAAGATCTGAGTAGACATTTCTTAAAATAAGACACAAAATGGCAAACAGGCATATGAAAAAGGTACTCAACATCGCTGATCATCAGAGGAATACAAATCAAAACTACAATGAGATATCCTGTCACCCCAGTTAAAATGGCTTTTATCCAAAAGACAGGCAATAACAAATGCTGATGAGGATATGCAGAAAAGGGAACCACAGTGCACTGTTGGTGAGAATGTAAATTAGTACAACCACTATGGAGAACAGTTCAGAGGTTTCAAAAAAAAACTAAAAACAGAGCTACCGTATAATCCAGTTATTCCACTGCTAGGTAGATACTCCCCCAAAACACAAAGCAGTATATTGAAGAGATACCTGCACTCCTATGTTTATTGCAGCACTATTCACAATAGTCAAGATTTGGAAACAACCTACATGTCCACAAACAGATGAATGGATAAAGAAAATGTGGTACATATACACAGTGAAGTACTATTCAGCCATAAAAAGGATGGCTGATCCCATCATTTGCAATGACATGGATGGAACCAGAGGTCATTATGCTAAATGAAATAAGCCAGGCACAGAAGGACAAACTGATCATGTTCTCATTTATTTGTGGAGGATAAAAATTAAAATAGTTCATGAGACAGAGAGTAGATGATGAGTTTGGGAAGGGTAGGTGGAAGAGGGGGAGGTGGTGATGATAAATGGGTACAAATAATAGAGTTAATAAGATCTAGTATTTGATAGCACATCAGTGTCACTATTGTCAGTAATAATTTAATTGTACATTTTGAAATAAATGAAAGAGTACAACTGGACTGTTTGTAATACAAAGGATAGATGCTTGAGGTGATAGATACCCCATTTACTCTGATGTGACTATGACACATTTTATGCTTTTATCAAAATATTTCATATACCCCATAAATATATATACCTACTCTGTACCCACAATAATTATAAATTAAAAATTAACAAAAGACAGCATTCCATTTCACTAAAAGTGTGACTTTAACTCAAAGTGTTTTTCTCTTTTATTAAATTGAACACAAGGCATGAATAAAATTATCCAGCTATCTCTGTATCACATGCATATTGTTAAACTTTAGAAATGGTGTTACAAACTGGTTAAAAATGACTAAAATTATTGTTTATACATACTTAATCCAAACTAACTCTGCTGATGAGATACAAAGGCAAAGTGGGTGGATTTGTTCCACTAATAAAAATAACCCTAGCTGACTCTTTTTTTGGGGGGGGGGGACGGAGTCTCGCTCTGTTGCCCTGGCTAGAGTGCAGCGGCGCCATCTTGACTCACTGCAAGCTCTGCCTCCTGGGTTCACGCCATTCTCCTGCCTCAGCCTCCCGAGTAGCTGGGATTACAGGTACCCACCACCACGCCTGGCTAATTTTTTGTATTTTTAGTAGAGATGGGGTTTCACTGTGTTAGCCAGGATGGTCTCGATCTCCTGACCTCTCGTAGTCTGCCCTCCTCGGCCTCCCAAAGTGCTGGGATTACAGGTGTGAGCCACCATGCCTGGCCCCCTAGCTGACTCTTAACCTCAGCTCTTTCTCCTTTTAAATCATATACTAGAGTAGCAAACAACATAGTGAAAACAATATTGACATGAGAAACGTATAGATCCTGCTTTCCCTATGATGAAAGGCTTATAACATATTTTTTAGTCATTGGAATTCTTCTTTGTTAATGCTGAAATCATGTATCTAAAATGAACCACAATTCCTTAAATACCATAGCATGCATTTTCTCCTTCAAAAGTTAGCTTATAACACTGTTGCTTGTTTGAACAACAAACTGATTAAAACTAGAAAACTACAGTAAAATTGAAGAAGTAAATATTTTTATTACATATTATTATTTTTTATTATTTTTAATGAGTAAAAATTGGTTGATCCACTGGAATTTTTTTAAAGAAGGCTAATTCAACACAGTGCTTATTGGGGTCATAGATTGCAAATAAAAGTCACATGAAAAATTAATCTTTACCTTTGAGTCATATATTAGAGTAGGAAATAACATAATACAACTGTGTCAACATGAATAACTAATTCTGCTTTCCCTGTTTGAAAGGCTTATAACATATTTTCAAGTCATTGAAATTATTTCCAATGCTGAAATCATATATCAAAATAATATACAAAATATACAATATTGTATTACATTCACAATGTATTTTGTTAAAAACTTTAAAAAAATAATCAGGAAAGTAGCAGAATAGAAAGCTCAAAGCCCTTTTATCCATCACAGAAAACAAACACTAAAATAAATAGATAAACTTATAGACTGATTTATATAATTTAATAGTATATCTGATAGTCAAAAATCTACAGAAACCAAGCAAATGCCCAATCAAGAAAAAGCCACATTAAAAATGGTAAGAAATTTCATAGTGTTTTACTTGCCTTTGCCCCATTCTTTATCCTATGTTGTGCTTCACAGGTGGAAGATGATGTCAATACCCAGTTCCCTCACTTGGACCAGAAAGAGCAAAGTAGATCATATTTGCAAGGTTATAACCAGTGTGAGCACTGCCAAGGCACTAGTTTCTCACTCTCCTTACTTGGAACTCAGAAGAGGAAACAGTAGTATAGTTGGGATCTTAGGCTAGAAACCATGTAAACCAGTGGCATGCATGCAAAAACTGCAGGAGAGAGGGGAAGTTGCAGGTCCACAGAAACTGAAGGTAAGAGATTATTGGGAAATAATACAGTAGAACATCTAAGGCCCCAAGAAGAAGCTGAGTTGAGACTCCTTGAAACATAACAGGGTCTGTGAGTGACATCTGCAAGTTGGTAGATTAGAAAGCTCCAAGCCCTTGTTTACCCACAGGAACATTAAAAACAACAGACTGACTAATACAGGTTTTTAGGAGCTCTGGAAAGCAATCACAGTTCTACAGTATTTATAAGAGGGAAAAGCACACACACATGCCCAGACAGAATATATGCTCAGAAAAGGTCTCAGAGGACTTTATGTGTTCATATCACATTGATTAGTAAGATTTCCCCTGCACAGAGCCAGTGTGCAAAAACTGGGGGATGTGGCCTCTTTTTTAAATGACCAAATTTCAACAAAAATATCATAAAGCATTCAAAGACATAGGGTAATACGGTCCATCAAAAGGAACAAAGTTAACCTTCCGAAACTGTCTCTAAAGAAACACACACATCAGCCTCACTAGATAAGACTTTAAAATAATTGTCTTAAATATGCTCTAAGAGCAAAAGAAGAATGTGGAGAAAATTCAAGGAAGTAGAGAAACAATATATGAACATAATTAAAATATCGATAAATATAGAAATCATAAAAAAGAACCAAACATAAATTATGGAGTGGAAAAATACAATATCTGAATTGAAAATTCACGAGAGTTGTTCAACAGCAACCTTGAACAAGCAAAGAAAAGAATCAGTGAACCTGAAGGAAAGTCACCTAAAACTATTAAGTCTGAAGAGCAAAAAGAAAAAAAAAAAAAGTAAAGAAAAGTGAACAGAGCAGAACCTAAGGGACTTACAGTAAACCGATCAACAGACTGCTATACACATTATAAGAATCCAAAAAGATAAAAGAGAGATAAAGTGATACAGAGATTATTTGAAGAAATAATGGCTGAAAACTTTGCAAATTTGAGGAAATGCATGAATCTATAAGCCCAAGAAGCTCAACAAATTCCAAGTAGAATAAAGAGATTCACAAGAAGAGACATTACAATCAAATTTTTGAAGGCCAAAAACAGGGAGAGAATATTGAAAGCAGCAAGAGAAAGAACACTAATCATGTACAAGGGATCCTTGATAAACCTATCATTGAATTTTTCAGTGGAAATTTTGCAGACCATAAAGCAGTAGGATGATATATTTAATGTGCTAAAATAAGGAAAAAACCTGTCAATCTAGAATCTTATATTTGGCATAAAGTTTCTTCAAAAATAAGGGAGAAATTAAAACATTCACCAGACAAACAAAACTGAGGCAGTTAATTACAACTAGACTTGCTAAATATGAAATTCTAATAGGAGTCTTACAAGTTGAAATGAAAACATGATAGGCAGTAACTCAAAGTCATATGAAAATATGAAGTTCTCCAGTAAAAATGAACACAGGGACAAACAGAAATAAGAATATTATCGTAATTTTGGTTTGTAACTTAACTTTTTATTTTCTACAGGATTTTAAAAAACAAATGTATAAAATAATTCTAAGTATACATAAAGGAATAACCTTTATGTATATGTATATATAGACGTAATTTGTGAAATCAATAACATAAAGATGAACAGGGTGAAGCTCTAAAGCAGTAGAGTTTTCCTATGCATTGGAGTTAAGTTTGTATGTGAAAAAGCTCTGGAGATTGATGTTGGTGATAGCTATACAATAATGAGAGTGTAATCCTACAGAATTGTACACTTGAAAACTGTTAAAGTTGTAAATTTTTTGTCATATATTTTACCAAACTAAAACAAAGAAAAACGTATTTGAATTTTGCTAATTCCTGATAATATGGCTTCATAAGCAAGAATACCATAAGACAACATAGTATTAAATTATGCACATACAAATTGTCTCAACAACATATCATCCAGGCTCTCACACTGTTTGGAAACTAATAGTACTGGAAATAAATCAACCATTACATAGCTCGCCAGAGGAAATGACTGGGAAAGTGATGGAGCTGTCACACTTGCCGCATGGGTGGGAGCCCTAGGCCCTCTGTCAAGATCATGTTGCCCTCCTGGATCATTTTCATGCCTGTTGCCCATGTGCCATCCCTAGTTTCAAATGGCTGAACAAATAATTAGTTTTCCCAACACACAAATGGGGTATGCAATCATTCTCCTGCAACAAATTCTAATCATCGCCATTCAGCTGTGATTCTACTGTCATAAGATAGGTTGGTACCCAATGAAACAGGACAAAAATTGATAGATTATAATGTATTAATTAGCTAATGGAAAAGTCAAAGTTGAAAAAAATAGATGTTGAATTTTAAATTAAATGGGATTGTTAGGCTTGCATACATTTAATGACATAAGGTTTTATACAATTTATATATATGTAATTATATATAATATATAATATAGTACATATATGTAACAAATATATAAAATATAAGTAATATATAACATATATATTATACATAATTTTCTTTATATATGTTATATATAATTTTTATATAATAGGAAATTATAGGTTTTTTAAGACTTGAGTATTCATTTAGTGGAGGCAAATAAAGTTACTATGCTTCTTAATGCCTCTTCTAAATTTCCATGTACCTTTTAACTTAGAGAAAGCCAAGGAATTGTTGATCTGGTATACCAATGCCATCTGTCTTAGTTAATTTTCTGTTGCTAAAATAGAATACCTGAGACTGAGCAATTTGTAAAGAAAATAAGTTTAGCTGTCTCACAGTTCTGAAGGCTGGGAGGTCCAAGTGCATGCTAGCAGTTTCTGGCATGGGCTTTCATACTGTGTCGTAACATGGTAGAAAAACAGAAGGGCAAGACAGTGAATGTAAAAGAGACCAAACACGAGGGTGGCCTTACTTTAACAGCCTGCCGTCTTGGTAAATTATCCAGTCACTTGAGAGCAAGAACATACTTATTCCCTCAAGAGTTAACAGGATCAAACAAGAGTGGCATTATTCTCTCTCAGTGACTTAATCACATCTTAAAGATCCCACCTCCCAACACTGCTACACAGGGGACCACATTTTTCACATGTGAATTCTGGGAGACACACAGGAACAATAGCACCATTCTTACCAGTTATAGGAAAGTTAATCAAAACCACAATGGGATACCACAGTATACCCAACAGAACAGCTAAAACAAAAATCTCTGATAATTATTACCAAGTGATTATAAAGATATAGAGCTACTAGAACTCTTATACTATGTCAGTGGGAATACAAATTGGTTTAACCTTTTGGGAAACTAGCATCTGTCTACCAACAAGCTTTTAAGCCACATAAACACAATTGTACAGCAAGAGAAATTTTCACACACATGTCCCAAAAGACATGTATAAGTATGTGAGGTCCAAAATCTGGTCATGATGAAATACATTGAAAATTAAACTATTGCCACACATAGGAATCTCACAGCATAATATTGAGACCAAGAGGCCACACATAAAACAAGTGTAAACTCTATTATTACATTTATAAAACTCAAAAGCAGGCTAAATAATCTATAGTATTAGAATTCAAGAAAGGGGTTGCCTTGTGAGGGATTGGAATTTGTGACTTGGAAAGAAAAAAGAGGGCCCTTTCAATGGTGTTCATTATGTCTTATTTCCTAATTTGAGTGGTATTACACAGGTTTGTAGACATTCTGATAATTCATTTAGCTATTCATTTATGATTTGTGCACTGTTCTTATGTATGTTCTGATACAAATATTGCTTAACCTATGATACATGGTTATTTTATATACCAGAAAACAGAAGAGACTAAAGTTAAAAAATAAAAATTACTTCTTATTCCACTAGTGCATTGACTTCAAGTTTTTTTTTTAATATGTAGGTTCACACATGAATAATTACTCAGTATTGGTAGTTTTTCTAGGTTAACACAGATTATCAAAATATGTTAAGGGAATCAAGAAAATCTTGAATAGACCAATAACCATAGAAGCATGAGAAATTAAAAAAGAAACTGTCAGACCGAAGATAATCTTTGTCTAAGTTTACTATTAGGTTGTCCTAACGTTTAAAGAATAAGTAATTTCCATGCAATACAAAAAATCGTAGACCACAGCAAATATTTAGATTAAAAAAACCCTTTCCATTTATTTCTTCAACAAGATTTTTTTCCCTTGCAACTATTGGATTAGTGCTCTTTTTTTTATTTATTTTGGTCTCTTGTTTTCATAAATAATTACCTACACATTTGTTTCTGTTTTCCATAGTGGTCATATGTTTTCTCTCATTGTTTTCATAGTTTATCTTTGCCCTCTGCAGTTCTGAAGAAACTGAGTGCTCCTTCAGTTTCCTTTGCACAAATCTGATTCTGTTACTTGTTGCCTCCAAAGACAGATATCATTCTTCTGTAACATTTTTGTTTCTTTTCAATTGTTTGTACTTTAATCTATCCAATCTCTGTGTTTTTTATTTCTGAGTCATTCAATGCATACACAAGGATGGAAAACAATTTTCTAAAACATTTTTTCTGCTTTCTGTATTAACTCTTGCTTTATATATGCTTTTCCTCTGAGACTTTAATTTTCCATGTCAAGTAATTACTACTGACAACCAGTTTTGCTTTAATGGTCTTGTTGTTATTTTTTTCTTTACTGATCTGAGATTGTGATAAAAATCTATTGAAGTGTAGGGTTTTCTAACAGACAAGTGACAAGATTGACCATTAGCCCTTGTTTCTACTGATAACTTGTTTTTTTTTCAGCAGAAAGCTTCTAAGCTTCACAGTTGAAGAGCAGATTGTTATGAAGAAATTCAGGCCCAAATTCCAATGAGTAGCAGCATTCAATTAATGCAATTCTTCTAGAATTGTTGGTAGATGGATCATCGTCTTTCCCCACTCTGTGGTCGTCTCACCTTGATCTCATAAAATATCTAGAGCCTCTCTCTCTCTCTCACACACACACACACATACACATACACACACACACACTGTGAGCATGCACACATTACTACTGTCTCTATTCCCACTACTGTAACACCTACAGTGCTTTTGGGACTATATCTCTTTCCCGGGACATACTGTATTACTGTAAGTTCTTCCTTCCTTTCTTCCCTTTTCAGAGGGAGCAGAAAAAGTAATCACTTTTTCTGTAGACGTAGAGGCACTGATTGAAGAAAGGTGCCCATGTATGACTGCTTAATTTTCTGAGTGATACAAATCTTGGATCTTTGAGTCATGGGGAAGAAACACAGGGTCTCTCTACATTACTTAAGGCCATAGGTTTTCTTTACTTTAGTTTGTGAATTTCAATTTAGCAATGTAGAGTCTTCCCAGAAACTAATAATAGGTTGACTGAAAGTGTCAGTTTTGAATATTATCATAAAATGTCATCTTTCTCTGGGCCCTTACAGCCATTTTAAGCTAAATCAAGCACTGCTAAGAAAAAAAAACTTATTTCTGACATCTTAAACTATGATAAAAAACATTCCATCAGCATCATTTTGAGAAAAATTCAATCTTCCTTTAATGTTTACTCACAACCAAAAGCTATTCCCGAACATCTGTGTAATATTACTTTGACACAGATGGTAAAATAATTATTAATAAAATAGCACATGTAAATATTTGGATCCATTTCAGTAGAACTGAGAAAGCCACAAAATCATCTTACAAAGTAAATTTTCATTGCTGACTCAATGTGCATTTTACTTTGCACCAAAAGTGCTGCAATTTTCTTTGGTAGTTTTGAAATGAACAAGTAACATTTATTTTCAAGCCCCTTCAATGTAGTGTGCAAATGAGTTCATTTTTATTTCACAGGAGGCCAGGATCCACCTTTATCTCTTAGAATTGTACACAGGTCGGTAAACTGCTTTGAACTGACAAGGTCTAGTCTCCTAAATACAGCTTAACTTACCTTCTCAAAGAATAAAAAAAGAAAAGAGACATAAAAAAATCTTGAGAAAGTTTTTCAAAAACATAACACATATTGAATTTTTAGAAGTCTAGATGTCTTATAAATCAATGTAGAATAAGTCATTTCTACAGGCTTCCAAATGTTTCCCCTAATTTTTTAATGTCAGTTGTTTCATACTACTCTTTTATAATTTTTGTCATTTTTCATTTTTCTTGCACCAGTTTCATTTTAACAATTTGGAAGTTGATCTTCTTGTCCCTTGGACCATACAACAGGTTTGTTACTGTGTGTTCAGGCAGCCAAGGGTACTATGAAAAGTCCTGGACTAGGAGATGGAAAATCTAGATTGAGTGTTTCACTTGCATCACATGAGTTTTACCAGTGCTGTATGGTCAGCTGTCACCTGTCTGTATGGTCAGGCTGGTGTCAATTTGCAAACAATAACTGGTCTGCACCATGAGAATTATGGATATTGGGAGAAAGTATGAAAAATGTTATATAAATGAGGTAATTTTTTGTTTGTAGAATGATAATAAATAAGAATAAAAATATAAATCTGTATATTTTCTGTCTTCTTTTTATCATTACATTTTTTCTAGCAAGTTTTAGTAATTTTACAAAAACATTCAATCTACAATGCATTAAAAATAAACTGACTCTTAACCCACAGAGTCTGAGAAGCACTGAGCTCTAATACATCCAGAGAGCCAATTAGTCTCTCAGAACCTGAATTTATCTGTAAAAATATGAATAATGAACTCCACCCTGCATTTTTTACAGAGTATGTGAAAACTAAACACAATTACGTATTCATAAGCTATTTATACCTATAAGGCCTCATATAAATATACAGTCATCATATACTAAGTAATAATTATTTGTGAAGTAGCATGGCATCTCAGCTAAAAGAAGCCTGGCATCTATTAGATACTAAAGGTTTTTATACTTTTTGTATAAATACAAAAATAGAAATTTTGGCAGTGGATACAATTGCACACAAAATAACTGTCTCAGGGAGCAGCATATGATTTAAAGGCAAGTCACATCATCTGTTAATAGCAAACTTTCTTTATCTATAAAACAAGGGTAATTATGACTATTAATTTTAGGTTGAGGTGAGGTTGAAATAATACACGAAAGTATTTAGTGGTTAGTACTTGGTATGTGAGAAGTATTAAGTATTAGTTTTATATCTTTAAGCTCTTTATGCTAAGAAAACTACTGAATTCTTTATATGCAATGTCTTAGTTAATCCTTATAAAAAGTTTAACCAGACAACAACAATAATCTCAATTTTAAAATAGGGAAATGAAGATTCAAACAACGTCAGCAACTTCCACAGTCCTACAAAGCTACTTTAAATCCATGTCTGTCTATAAAAAAATGTGGTCAAGTTTCCCATAGAATACCACCTCCCTAAAGTCTTCCAAGTCATGAGAATACATTTCACAGGGTACATTTTAGAAGCTTTCTCATTTTATTTATAAACTATGCAGACTTTTTGCATAAGACACAGAATCGACAGATATCCTGAAACCTAGAAAAAGAGACCCACTTACCAGTTTGAATTGTTGGGCTCTTCATGCTGGTAGTGGCCACTTTCGGTGCTCTGCTCTGAGCTTCTTCTCATAACCCTATTTCCAGGCTGCCAAAAAATAGGAAATGAAAAGAAAAATGACACTCGCTTGCTTCAAGAAGGATTTTAATATATTAATGGCCATAACGGTAATAATTAACATATATAGTATTTGTTTTATAAAGGTTTGAAAGAAACACAGTAGGGATTAATTCACTTCACATGTGTGTGGTTTTCCATTTTGAAGTTAAGAATATTGTTATGTTTATCTGCAATTCACAGAAAATAACAATCTATTAAAATTAATCATTAAATTATTTATTTATTTATTTATTTTGAGACGGAGTCTCGCTCTGTCGCCCAGGCTGGAGTGCAGTGGCACAATGTCTGCTCACTGCAGGCTCCGCCTCCCGGGTTCACGCCATTCTCCTGCCTCAGCCCCCAGAGTAGCTGGGACTACAGGCGCCCGCCACCACGCCCGGCTAATTTTTTGTATTTTTAGTGGAGACGGGGTTTCACCGCGTTAGCCAGGATGGTCTCGATCTCCTGACCTCGTGATCCTCCCGCCGCGGCCTCCCAAAGTGCTGGGATTACAGGCGTGAGCCACCGCGCCCGGCCTATTTTCTTGTTTTATTAAATAGATGAATAAAGGAAACTCATGTTTAAAGCCATTCATATATTTGAAGATATGTGTACTTAAACTCCAGAAGGCAAAATGGTATTTTGTTATAACGTAATGAAAAGAAAACAGACCGGAAGGAGACAAGACTTGCTGTGTCCGTAAACCTGCTTTCAAAGGTTAAAATCTGACAATGTGGTCAGCATGCAAGTCTAAGATTATTCTTTGTCGTTTATGTATTTAATATACTGGACAAGTCAAAAATAGTAATGATTAATTTATTAAGGAAAATTTAAATCCAATCAGTTAAAAACTGGAATCTGCTTTTGGAATTGTAAAGTTGTAAAAGGAAATGAGATGTTCTTTTCAGGATTAGAATATGACATTTCCATTTTCTTGATCAATCATTTCCTTCTTCCCCTACTCCACACCAGCTCCCTTCAGTGAACCACAGAAAGAGAGAAAGATAAGTTGGCAGAAAACAGTAGAAACTATTCTAGGATAATTTTCACTCTCTCAAAAGAACTATAATGAGAAAAAAAATGCTTTCTGAAAATAATTAGAATGTCAATCACTTTCCTTAAACTTCATGTTTACATATCAGATTTCCTACATGACACTGCCACTTGTGTGACCAATGATAATGGCAATAATTATGTATTGTTTACACTGTATCATGAACTGTTCTTAGTATTTTAGGGTATGATCTAATTTAATATTTACAAAAACCCTGGAAGGCAGGTGTTATTAATATCCCTACTTTTAATGATGAGAAAAATGAGGCACAGTTTAAGTGAATTATTCAAGATCCACAGCTAGTAAAAAAAACAGGGTAGGATTTGAACTTTTTCAGAACCCATTCTCTTAATCTTCAAGGTATTCTATTACCTTTCAAACTTGACCCAAATTGAAATTCTCCATTTTCCTCATATACCTTCTTAAGTCTTCCCCCATTTTCTAGGAAACTGAAACATTTGCCTTGTATTCAAGCCAGAAATGTAGGCATCTCCTTGATACCTTTCTTTTCCATGTGATTTTACAGGCTAATTATAGCTAATACCCATATAATTCACTTCAATACTCCAATTGAAGCTACCATCATCTATCCCTTAGAATATAGCAAGAGCTTTCTACCTGTTCTCACTGATCCCACGCTTGACACCTTCTACAATAAATTGCTCACATAATTCATAGCGTAAATCATCATTTTACTTCTTTGGTTAAAATTATTCAATGCCTTTTTATTGCACATGGAATAAAATACAATGATCTATTGTGGTCTACAACTTCTGAAATGAGCTGGCTGCAGCCGATCTCTCAAACATTACCGTATATAGTTCTTTTCCATTTTTCCACTAACTCATTTTCCAATAAGCCATGGTCTTCAGCAACTAAGGACTTTGGGAATCAACCCTGGAAGGCTCTGAGACTGGATACTTTTCATCCCACAGGTCTCAGTTCAAAAGTCACTTTCTCAAAGAGAGTCTTTCCTTCCATCATAACCTACAGCCATGTTTTAATTTATTTGTTTAATTATCTATTATCTCTCCTCCTCACTGAAGAAACCAGTAACTGTCAAATAGCGCTGAAGTAAGCTTGTGCAATGAGGCATCAGAGTGATTATTTCAGGACATATATATTGATTTTATTTATACCAAACAACAACATTTATATGTGATTTTAACTAGCAGCATTTGTTTTTTTCCTATCTGAATCATTCTACTAAAATATATGCAGCCCTCTAATCTTTGTTTCTGTTTTTTTTTTCTCAGTTTGATTTAAAGCATTGCTTCTCAAGCTTCAAACAAATATGAGTTACATGGAGATTTATAGGCACATTCATCAAACTGCAGATTTTTCATTCAGTGAGTCTAGGGTAGGGCTGCAGAATCTGTATCCATCACATAGGTTACTCTGATGGTGTTGATCTACCCACCACATTTTGAGTAACAAGAATTCAGAAGATAGGTCACAGTTTTAGATGGTTTCAGAAAGATTCTTGAATGATTCCTATTGTATATTTCTGTGTGTTTGTGTGTGTTTTCCATGTGCAAAAATACTATTATAACAATAAGTTTTTTAAACGTACATTTTCCTCTTCAGACAAATGCCATTCCTGTGAGATCAACAATACATCACTAAGTAGTTAACAAACCATACATACTTCTTCTCTTATTTACTTTGTAATTCGTCAATAATTCTGAATAAAGATTGTCCTTGCCTTGAAGATAAGTGTGCATCCTGATGTCACCTAATGCAGACACCTTTAAATTTAATAACACATGAAATATATAAAATACTGGAATTTTGTAATTGACCAATATTTGAGCTAACTTCTGCACTTTTCTGTGCTTTTTTCTATATTTCTGATTCCTTTTACAGTATACATTTTAGCTTTCATTCATGAAGTCCTATAATACATTGTGGTAAATATGTGTGTTTATATACTTTTATGTACTTATGTTATTTCATTTAATTGATAAATTGATGAAATTAAAGTTAAAAGTAGTAGTTATCATTTTGGGCTCTTACTAATGGTGAGGCACTGTATTAGTGCTTTGTATATATTAACTATCATTACAAAAATGAACTATTAATACATAGAGACAGAATTTTGGGATGGAAGAATTAGTTCAAGCATATATGTTTTAAAAGTGGCAAAAATGATAAATTCAGTTATGCTCAGCCTTGTTTTTATAATCAAGGGAAATTTAATTTTTTTTTAAAGAATCATATCTCTGCTAGAAGATATTTTAGGTAGCCAATTATATTACAAAAGAGAACATAGGAACTAGCTTTGTATTATATACTTTATTAAAGGACAATATGCCAAAATAAGAAGTGTTTGCAAAAGCACAGGAAATGTCATTATAAATTTTACAGAATACTGATTACAGTCGTTATTTCCAAAATTTAGCAAAATATCATTTTATTGCTAAATATTACTGCCAAAGATCTTTCTGAAGGCATAGGTTTTAATCAATTTTGAAAGAATGAAATAAAATAAGTAGATGTTTAATAATGGCAGACCCATGTAATACATAAATGCTTATGTCTGACATATTTTTCATTTAAGAATGATAGACCAGGTGACAAGAATATGCTTATTTCTTACTTGTCTTTTCAGCAAAATTTCCAAACAACGATGTATTTCAGGAACATGTGTCTAGTTCCTTTAAAGAACAGTCATTGGTCCTATCTATAATGACTATTTCTCCCATATAAGTACCATACTGAAGAATGTATTAACTACTGGAACCACGTCATCAGTGTGTGTGTGTGTGTGTGTGTGTGTGTGTGTATATGTGTGTGTATGTGTGTATGTGTATATATATGTAGGTATATATATATATATATATATACACATGTACATTTTGAGAGAAACTTAAATAGGGTTACTTCCTAAGCAAAATTTCAACCACCATAATAAATTGCTATTATTTGTTTTGATAGATTATGTAATGCTATGATTTCTGTGAGGTTCATTTACGTTTACAAAGAGTTGCTATTATAATCATTGTAGGTCAATAATGGTTTCACTTAGATTCAATTATCAAAACAAGAACTTTCAACAACACAGGAAAGACAAGGTATTTGCCCAATGGGTTAGTATGGCTCTTTTCTAAGAGTGGTTTAATAAGAGCTGGTCAGTTTATTTTCTTCATTATTTGAGACCCACCTTATGATTTTCTTTGCACATATGTTCAAATGCTATCTTCAATAATTTATTTGAAAGGAAACACTTAAGTGCCTTCATAATATAAAGCATCTTAATTCTGATTATGTTTGAAAGCCAGTTATTCAGAGAAATTTATTCTTTTTCAAGAGCAGATGGGAACAGGCTCAAGGAATCCATGGCAGAAGACACAAACATGGAAGTAAAATGACAATCGTTTAGGTAAATTTCTGATAGGAATAAAGAGAAAAATAAATCGTAGATTGAAGTGTTTGTTTGTTGGAAGGGAAAACAAGGTTAAAAATTAAAGGGGGAAACTATTGCCAGGAGGAAGAATTCAGTAACTTTAATATCTTTCAGTTAATGTCTTACTGGAATAACTTACCACCTCACCTTGCAACTGGCTTCTCAGATTTCAGTCTCTTTCTTGTTCAGTCTACTCCTAAAATGCTTTCAGGCTTTCTATCCAATTTTCTTACTTTATTTTACTTTCAATTTTTTTTGTTAGTATCCTATCTGTCCTTTTAGGCCTTGATTCCCTTCTATAACGTATAACTTTATAGAGGGTTAATTGACTTTCCTGAAGAAACAAAAGGCATTGCGACTTCTCTATTTCTATGGCTCCAACCACCTCTTGCCCCTTACTGCAACAATTTCTCAACTAAGTCATCTGCCTCAACAACAGTCCTGCCTCCTTTTCATACATCAATTTTGTTCCCAATTTCACCAGATTAAATTCTCTAATCCAAAACTATAATCTTGTCAACTCATTATCAAAAGATTTCTCAAGCTCCCCTGTGTAATACAAGGTTGGAGAATGGGCACGGAGCCCCATTTCTAACTCCAAAGCCTGGGCTCAAAGTCTTCAAATGTCTTTGATTTACCTTTTTGGACTCATTTCCTATGTGCAAATTCATAATGCAAAAGTGTATTGCAAATAGTTAAGATCTTCATAACTGTGACTAAATTCATGCTCAGAAAAAATATGCAAAATAATTATTAATATCCATATTTTGTAATGAGACAATTGAAATATGGAGATGTTATGGCTACTCTAAGCCTTTAGTTAACCTAATGAATAGTAGTAACCAGGCCTTCTACCTCCACAGCCTATACGCACCAAAATTTATTTGTCCTCTAATTTGCATGATTAGCCACTTCTTTAAATACTTTATTTTCCTTTCTCTGAAGACAGATTTGTGCATATTTATATTCAGAGGAACATTCCTTTGAGTCTCTTTATTTTCAAGTATTTGTCACCTTCCAATATCTAGATCAAATGCTAACTCCCTCTATTACTTTCAACTGGAAATGCTGTCGCCCTCCTCTGTGTAAGTTTTATTTATTTATTTATTTATTTATGTATTTATTTTTTATTATTATACTTTAAGTTTTAGGTTACATGTGCACAATGTGCAGGTTAGTTACATATGTATACATGTGCCATGCTGGTGTGCTGCACCCACTAACTCGTCATCTAGCATTAGGTATATCTCCCAATGCTATCCCTCCCTGCTCCCCCCACCCCACAACAGTCCCCAGAGTGTGATGTTCCCCTTCTTGTGTCCATGTGTTCTCATTGTTCAATTCCCACCTATGAGTGAGAATATGCGGTGTTTGGTTTTTTGTTCTTGCGATAGTTTACTGAGAATGATGATTTCCAATTTCATCCATGTCCCTACAAAAGACATGAACTCATCATTTTTTATGGCTGCATAGTATTCCATGGTGTATATGTGCCACATTTTCTTAACCCAGTCTATCATTGTTAGACATTTGGGTTGGTTCCAAGTCTTTGCTATTGTGAATAGTGCCACAATAAACATACGTGTGCATGTGTCTTTATAGCAGCATGATTTATAGTCCTTTGGGTATATATCCAGTAATGGGATGGCTGGGTCAAATGGTATTTCTAGTTCTAGATCCCTGAGGAATCGCCACACTGACTTCCACAATGGTTGAACTAGTTTACAGTCCCACCAACAGTGTAAAAGTGTTCCTATTTCTCCACATCATCTCCAGCACCTGTTGTTTCCTGACTTTTTAATGATCGCCATTCTAACTGGTGTGAGATGGTATCTCATTGTGGTTTTAATTTGCATTTCTCTGATGGCCAGTGATGATGAGCATTTTTTCATGTGTTTTCTGGCTGCATAAATGTCTTCTTCTGAGAAGTGTCTGTTCATGTCCTTTGCCCACTTTTTGATGGGGTTGTTTGTTTTCTTCTTGTAAATTTGTTTGAGTTCATTGTAGATTCTGGATATTAGCCCTTTGTCAGATGAGTAGGTTGTGAAAATTTTCTCCCATTTTGCAAGTTGCCTGTTCACTCTGATGGTAGTTTCTTTTGCTGTGCAGAAGCTCTTTAGTTTAATTAGATCCCATTTATCAATTTTGGCTTTTGTTGCCATTGCTTTTGGTGTTTTAGACATGAAGCATATCTACAACTATCTGATCTTTGGCAAACCTGACAAAAACAAGCAATGGGGAAAGGGTTCCCTATTTAATAAATGGTGCTGGGAAAACTGGCTAGCCATATGTAGAAAGCTGAAACTGGATCCCTTCCTTACACCTTATACAAAAATTAATTCAAGATGGATTAAAGACTTAAACGTTAGACCTAAAATCATAAAAACCCTAGAAGAAAACCTAGGCATTACCATTCAGGACATACGCATAGACACATTTTAAGAAAGATTTTTCTACCTAGCCCATGTTGCTCTGTTCCAAGATAACTTTATTACCTGGTGGTAGTTACCTAAATTGCAGGCACATTGTAAAGAAGAATTAAATAGTCTCAAATACAGGATTTGCATTTCAAAACCTAAAAGGTGCAAGGTATTGGAATCCCATTTCAGCTATACAAGTTCAGGATAGGTAGATTCATTTAATATAAAACAACTTTTGTTAGCATTCAGATTGTTTCTCCTTAACTCTATTATCATCATTTGTCTAGCTCTTCACTACCGTTGAAAATCTTGCTGATATTCCTATCTCCAAAGCAATGGACTATCTGCTGATAAAGTGTTTATTTTGTGTACTGCAGGCATTTTGGAAATAGCTCTTGGATCAAACTAAATGAGTTCCAGTATAAATAAAGAACCTAAGACATTGCAGGTGGCACTCAGCAAGATATTGGTGTGACAGCTAGAGATGCGGTGTGACCCTCTGCAAATGATGTTTTGTATTGAGTGCAGGGTCTAATAAAATGAGTTCCATCATGGAACTTTTGTGCTCATTGAAATCTGTTTTAAACCTAAATATGAGGTTTCACTGCTGCTTTAGTGACAGGAAAAAAAAAAGATAGAAAAAGAACTGTAACTAGGGTGGTAGCTTGAGTCACATTCAGGCCTTAAAATAACTGTTAAGTATGTACTTTCTATTGTAATCAAAGTGAGAAGTGAAATAATATTTGTATTATATATGTTGTCTCACTGTGGCATTATTTCAAATATACTGAAACATGATTTACTTTATTCTAAAACTTATGGCACATTTTACAGTTTGATTCATTTCCTAACATTTTCAAAGCTGTAGTTCATTAAATTATACTTGTTTCATATAAGCCACCGAGAACATCCACTGTTAACCTAAAAAGATTGGGAGGAAAAGGATTATTTTAAACACATTCTATTTCCTTCATGTAGATCAATGAAGACAGCTTCCTAAAGAACTATATTTTCTCACTGTTGCAGGAAAAGCTTCAGATTATGGTAACTTAAGTAGAGAGAAAGAAATACCACCTCAATATACTAGGCTAAGCTTTATCTACATCCTGGGCATTTAATTAGGGGTTCTAGTGTCAGCAACAGCTTCCAGTAGCATGGTCTTTTTTAAAGTACCCTTCACCTGAATGAGGTGAGTAAGAATTGCTGATGAGGTTTGACTATCATCCATTGGGAATAGCCTAATGACTCACATAATTACACAATCTTCAAGTAATAAGCGACTCAGTTTGTCCAGTCTATCTCCCATTCAATGTGGAGTATACCAGCTTTCGTTGACAAGGAGGGCCCATAATGAGGTTCTCTTAGCACCAAGAATGGAGCTTGAAACAGCAGCTCCAACTGTTGGATAAATCTGTTTATATAGAGTGGAAGGCTTGTACCTGTCATACATCCATCCAAGTTTTGCCCTCTAGAACTATACAAAATACACAGAATCCCAGTTTCATGAGGCAGCTCTTCAAGTAATTGAAGGAAGTTATCACTGCCCTGCAGGATATAGAGCATCTTTCAGACTCAACATCACCACTTTCTTGAATACAAAATGACAGCCACATTCCTCACGTGACATGTTTGTAGATACTTCACTATTCTGGTCACCCTCTTTTGGATGTACTTCAATTTGTCAATGTCTCCTTTTAAAATACATCAAACACTGTATGACATTTCTGGAGCTACTAGCAGACATGGAACACCATGAGAATAACTAAATTTATCTGGCTTGTGACTAGTGACAAGGTCTAAACTTAAATAAAATTTCTATTTCCCAAAAGTGGTCAGAGAAGGAACTTTACAATATTAATGGATTAAAAATTCAACTTTAAGTCTGCTGGTGTTACAAAGTAGTGTCAGAGAGAGACATCATCTACAGGGTGTTGTGAGCAACCCACAGACAGCACTTCAATCAATTGTCTGTTAAGTCTCCAAAATATTGAACTCTTAGAGAGGGATGGAAAGAACATCTGTCAGAGAAAGGACATCTAGGTCATGACTCTCCCCTCAAACAGCTCAGTAAACTTGAACAAGTCACTAATGCCTGTGGTTCTCAGTTTCTCCATTATCAAGTGAAAGCGTTGACTAAATCATCTCTAAGATTCCATGTAAACCATAATATTTCCTGGTAAGGGATTTCAATGATTCCCAACTTCTTATTTGTCAGAAATCATTCTAAAATCCTGTCTTTGATTACAATTTGACCCAAATTTAAATAGTTTTATCTTCAATAAAAAGCTGAGAAAAGTGCTTCAGCAGTTCCTCCAGTCTTCCTACTTACTGGTTCATTGGCTGATTCACTAAGCAACTTACTTTATTATATACTATGAGCACAGCACAGTGCATGGCACTCCGGATGATACAAAGTAATATCATCACAGCTGTTTCTCTTGAAGAACCTACAGTCTAGTTATGTAGATATACCTACACCATAACCTAGCTAGACTATAATATGCTACAATTTAAAGTGTAAAAGTATGAGTATCAAGTAAATGATAATGACATTAAATAATAGTGGAATCAGAGGAGAGAAAGCTCATTATAGCCTGAAGAGATGAAAAATATCTCATGAAGGATATATAAGGAGACAGTATAAGTTGATGAGGTAGGATTTTGATATCTGAGAGAGGGAAGTATTTGTGTACTGATAAGATAAAGCATATTTTTTTGATAAAGAGTCTTCCATTGCTCTAGAAATTATGTGGCCACAGCATGCAACAACCCTGAAACATGGTTGCTGAAACCAACCCCTTGTACACATATTTCCACCCTGCTTAGTTAGCACGATACAACCATCAGTCACAAGGTTTGACACTCCCATGGGGCCTGTGTGGCCCTGTAACTATTAGGAGACCTACCAACAAGAGGAGATATTTACTTTTGGGTTCTAAAATATACTCAGAAGATATAAGTGGAAAAAAAAATATTGTTGGCAACTGGCATTGAAGGAGGTGATTTTGAGCCCTGCAACTGCTAAATCACTATTCTTATTCTTGGTGTCTCTACTGATTGGTATGGCAGAGGTTACTTTAATTATGGAGCCAGGTGACACAGCTTGGAATGACTAACTTTTTGGTAGGAGAAAAGACACATACTCTCGGAATTAATTTCAATTAGTCTGAAAAGACATCAATTTAGTATGGATGAGGAGAGCTGAGGATATCCTTCTAATGCTGATTTGAAATCCAGCACGTCCAGACTACTGAGTGTTGTTTACTTCTTCTAATAATCTGCTTGAGGGTAACACTAGCTGTTGTTTGGCCTAATTATTTTCTTGACGACAACAGGCACAGCAATGACAATTGAAAGATTCCGTGTGGCAATTTCTTACACACAAGAAAAGTAAATGTAGGTCGTTATGTTTGGCAATTTGTGTGTTGCAAATGACTGATAGAAAGTAATAGGTGCTCAGTAAATACTAAGTAATTGAAGTCTGACAAAAACTAGGGTTCCTTTGTGTTATTTAGAGAAAAAAAATGTTTATTCCAATGAAGATATTGTCTCCTGGAAATTTTTCCCAGTGCCTTATATTTTCCAAAGAAAGTACACATACATACATATGTTCATGTGCATATGCACATGTGTGTGCATGCATGTATGTGGGTGTGTATGTATTGTTTTTCTATTGCTCAGATTTCCTTTTAAAAAGGTATTCCTCATGTACAGGAGACATCTAGTTCTGTTATAATGAATAGTGCTCTCGTTCTATGAGGCCTCCAAACAAATGGTACTTCAATGTAAAAAAAATCTTGGGTTGACCCTCCTTCAACTCGTGAAACACAACCTCATGTTCCAAAAAAGCCCCACAAAATGGAATTTTAAAAATAATAATAAAATAGTAATATAAACTCACAATCTATGACTAGAGATAGAGTTTATAGGACATACAGCCAGACTCTCTTTTGTAGGATGCTTGCAGTCTCTCCATTAAAGGTACTGAGTTATTTGAGACAAAGAGAAAAAACATTTAAGAGGCTGAGTGCCAAGCAGAGACAGCGGGAGCTGTTCCAGAGGAAGATGGCCTCAAGGTAGAGTAAAAGAAGGTATGGAGTCAAAAATGTAACCCATATATAGAGTAAACCATAGAAAGAAAAAGTGGAGCTCTGCTTGGATGGAAGAAAGCCCATATAAAGTTACAGTTCCTCACTAATCTAACAGATCATATTGTAGAGACAGACATTGGTCCCCATGGTGCAGAAAACTAGCTCCTTTTCATCCTCTGTACCTTTCCAATAGCAGGTGGTCTTCTAAGAGTTTATAGAACACTGAAATCTTTTGAAAAATATTCTTTTAGTATGCTTTTCTCACCACTGTGATTTGGGGAATGCATTAAAGAATAAATTGATATTTTCAATTTCGACTCACCAGGTATTTCTGGAATGCAGGTAAGGTGATTTAGCATAAGCCAATCCTACTTGAATAAGCCTGATATGATTGTTTTAGAAACAACTAAATAGAGTTTGGGTCATATGCATAACAATTCTTATGCCAAAATTTTAAAGGAAATTTATCTGAAAACCTTTGAAAGCCACATTTATGAGAGCCAATTTATTATAATCAATTCTCCCATGAAACATCCTCTACTTCTTCTCAACTCACATGAAATGTGTTGGAAATGTCAAACTTCCCAATGAAAGGTTGAATAAAGTGTATACAAATATCCATAATACACCCACAAGAAATACTAACATAAACAGCAGCATAAATCTTGATCTTTTCTGCACTGTGACACCTTAGGCCTGAGAATGCTGCTAGCTACATTCAGACTTGATCCTAATTTATTGCTGATATGACACAAATGTTAAATACAGCTGCAGCCATTAACCGAAACTCATTAATTAGAAAATAAAATTATGGAATATTTTTTCAGCTTAATTTGCCAAGATGCTCTCAGTCAACACAGGTTAGGTGTTTGATGAAGCTTCCCAGCTTTTAATATGACCCATAATGTATAGATCAAAAGCCAAAGAAAACAAGAGAAAACAATTAGCTATTTAGCCTATTTAAAAGTATACACACATGTATACTCTGAAAAGCATGCTTTTAAAGTATAGCCCTGCTGACATCTATTTTGAATATATACATATTCTTTCTTACCAAACCAAATGACAGTCATTTCTCTAGGATAAAAACATTTCTTCCACTTTCCCCATGGAGGTGATTTTGAGTAGCAAAAAAGCTACAGGAGTCATAGGATAAGAATTTCAAGAGCTAAAAATTAATGTGGATTCTTAAGGTTTCTGTGCTTTTTAATGTTTGGCAAATATTTGAGAGTGCCTGCAGAACTCTAAAAAGATGTTAAGAAAAAACTTTAAGAGATGTAATGATATCCCACATAAATAGGGAAACTTACTGAATACTGTAGCAAAGAAACACTGACCCAAGGAACTGAAATATATTACTTACTAATTAAATTAAATATTATTATAAATAGATCCAACTTCTTCACAGAATCATCCAAAGTGAGTTATCCTAAGATCATTAAGGCAAGACAATATAGGATAGTGGTTAAAACACCAGCTCTAGAATGAAACCTTCAGTTAAGGTCTTAGCACTGCCATTAATTGTTTATATATTAAGCAGGTTATTTGACCTGCTTAAATGAGAAAGTCAACCCTTTCTCATTTGCAAAATAAGAAAACAACAGCACATATTTCATATACTTGTGAGAATCAAAGGAGTTTTTTTTGTGTATTTGGAACATAATGAGTCATATATGTAGTTATTTTTAATTTTGCAAATATTATTAAGTAGTATCTCCAAGTATAAAACTTCAATGAAAGATTTTTCTAGAAATAATTTCATCAGAGCTATCTTTCCACATGATGGTCCTGGTTATACTAAATCACAGTTCAAAGTTAAATTGTAATGGTGCTTGAGTTAATCATATTATTTGCTGTCATCAAATTGTGTGATGGTGAATAAGGCTGGATAAATATTGGTCTATAAATGTTCGACCAATAAACAAATACCTTATATTTTGTCCAGTGTTTTGAAATTTACAAAATGTTTTGAAATAAATTATTTTTATTTGTTTAGCCAATGCTATTGAGACCGAGGCTTCAAGAACTGCAAAGATGTTTAAAGGAATCAAAAAAGCTTATATTCTAATGATGCATATAGGGTAGAGGTGGGGAATTCCTCTACTCACTTCTCTACATTCTGGCATAAATTGTCAGTTTCCAGAATACTGACTGAGCAATATTTATAAATGATCATGATATCACACTTTAAAATGTCACAATCCAGGGAGGTGAGAGTAGCTTTTCTTCTACAATTCACTGCAACCTCCATCTCCAGGTTTCAAGAGATTCTCCTGCCTCAGCCTTCCAAGTAGCTGGGACTACAGGCATGGACCACCACGCCTGGCTAATTTTTGTATTTTTAGTAGATAGAGGGTTTCGCCATGTTGGCTGGCTAGTCTCGAACTCCTGACCTCAAAGTGATCCACCTGCCTCAGCCTCTTGAAGCATTGGGATTACAGGCATAAGTCACTGCGTCCAGCCCATCCTTCCTTTTAATATTGTGGCTAAAAAAGGGCTTGTTCTTTGAGGATAGGCCTGAACTTTTGTTCTCTTGTCTGTTCTTGTATTTTGCTGTGACTTTCTAAGTCCGTTAGCCACCTGCTAAAGCTGAGGTTTAGGAAGATAAGGAGCCTGGGCGTGGTGGCTCATACCTGTAATCCCAGCACTTTGGGAGGCCGAGGCAGGCAGATTATGAGGTCAGGAGATCGAGACCATCCTGGCCAACATGGTGAAACTCTGTCTCGACTAAAAAAACACAAAAATTAGCTGGGGGTGGTGGTGCGTGCCTGTAATCTCAGCTACTCCGGAGGCTGAGGCAGGATAATCACTTGAACCAGGGAGTCAGAGGTTGCAGTTAGCCGAGATTGCACCACTGCACTCCAGCCTGGCAACAGAGCAAAACTTTGTCTCAAAAAAAAAAAAAAAAAAAAAAAGTAAGATAAGGAAAGGCATATAGGTATGATTTATGTAATAAGTAAAGTGTATAATTCCAATTAGCAGACCAATATTTATATAATATTTTATAAGATAATGAATGAAAATAAAATCAAAGAACAAGAAAGTGCTAGACTCAGTCTTGGCATAAAATCAGTCAGCAAAGTCCCAGGTTAGTAAAAAGGTATATGGTGTGAGCTGCTTTCGAATCCTACCCCAGTAGGTGGTTAAAACTTCTAGGTAGAGTTAGGGGAGCAGGCCCAGTGGAACAAGTAAACTTCAAGTTCCAATACAACCTTGTGGGAAAGGCAAGCTTATATTGCAGGAGTTTAACAAAAGAAAATATACTGAGGCTTAGAAATATTGAATAAGTGGTTCTCAAATGTAGTCTATAGACTGCTCCTTACTAGCTGTACAATAATTAGCTCAAGTGTTTGTTAAAAAGCAAATTTTCCTATCTCTAACCCAAAGAGAGTCTGATTGAGTAAACTTGGGTGAACTAGGAATGTGCATTTTAAAAACTTCCCAGGTAAATCTCATAGAGTGGGAGTTTTGTGAGCAACTGGGTTAAACAATTTGCACAGAGTCATAAATACAGTGAGTGCTAAAGCCAGAACTAGAAGCCACTGTGCTCCAGGTTCCTTCATTACAGATTTCCTAAAGGTAATCTTGAATTAATTTAGTTTACTTATGTATAAGACAATAGAAACATAAACTCAGATTATGTGAAGTGTCCTACCTAATGGCCAATATAAACCTATATCTTAAATATCAACATTTTAATGGTTTTTGCAAGGGTAGAGAGAAGTAACATTCTCACATAATACTGGGATTGTATAAATTAGTTTAACCTTTCTAAAGGGTAGTTTTTCGTAATCTATCAAAACTACTAGATTATTGTACATAATTTATCATCCAATAATTTCAATTCAAGAAAACTATTCTACAGCTATGCATCTCACATATATCAAAGGGTGTATGTAAAAGATGTTTATTGTAAAATTATTTGTAAATGTTAAAATCTGGAAAAAAATACAAATCTTTCAAAACCAAAGAGAAAACAATGTATATAGAGTTACTAGAAAATTCTTTGAAGGATACATGAATAATTCTTAACAGTGGTTAACTTTGGAAAAGTGAGATGGGAGTATTGTAGTGTGTATGTTTCTTGTTGCCATTGTAACAAATTACTACAAACTGGGTGGCTTTAAACAGCACAAATGTATTTTCTTCAAGCTCTGGAAGTAAGAAGTCTGAAATGAGTCTTATGGAGCTAAAATCAAGGTGTATGCAGGGCTGATTCTTTCTGGAGGCTTCAGTGATAAATATATACCTTGTCTCTTGCAGCTTCTAGAGGCCTCTTGGCATTCTTTGGCTTGTGGCCACATCACTGCAATCCCTGTGTCTGTGATCACATTGCCTTCTTATCTGTTTTAGAAAGACCCTTGCCATTCCATCAGGCCCACTCACGTGATACAGGATAATCTCTGCATCACAGAATCCTTAATCACACATGCAAAATCTATTTTACCAAAGAGAGTAACAGTCACAGGTTCCAAGCAGCAGGATACAGCATTTTTGGGTCACCAGTTTTCTGCCTACCACATGTTCGGAGTGAGTATTCTTTTTATTATCCTCCTCTTTGCATTATTTGACTTATTTTAACTATGTTTTTATATTAACTTTAAAATAAAATTAAACCTAATTAAACATTTAAAATCAAATAGAAACCTGTGCCTTTCCTAGGCACACTGTGATATATCAGCTACAAGTGCAATATTTCATTTTTGAAGAAGGATTTATTTATGCCCCAATTTGTTCCAAAGAGTATTTAGGCACTTTATAAAACAGGCACCAATAGTAAAATAAATAAAATTGAAAGTTGAAATGGGATTAGAAATATAATAACATGAGAATGCTTATACTATAATCTTATGAGTAAAAATACTTGCTTTGAATAGGCATAAATCTTGTTTTGAGGTTCCTGACTGCTAAAGCAAAAAGGGAAACTGTGGGGAAAAGGGTGTATTATTTGTACTGTTGGCAACTGAACAAATGTATCAAATTATTATAAAGAGGAGATAGATCTTTCTAGTACTAAGCTCACAGAAAATTTTGCATGGGCATCATTGTATGGGGCACTTAGTGTTGCCAATAACATTGAAAACAATTTCATATCAGATTTCAAAATTTCAGCTTTTGCTCTCTCTCCCGTGATTCCTAATAGAAAAAGATGTTGCCAGGAATGCTCCACACAGAACTAAATTCCATTTGGTGTTGTGTATCTTGCATGTGCCAGTGAGACTAAGTGGAATACAACAACAATGTCTGATCAATTTGTCTAAACTATCCAGTCTTCCAGTTTCAATGTCTTGGGGGAAAAATTCTATGACAAACAAATAAAGCATTGAGAACACATAGCATTAACTCGTATGCTGAAAACCTGAAAGCTTTATGCTAGCCTGTAGCGAATTTTTAGAAAGAATCCAAAAGTACAGCAAAGTATGTGTATAATATAAATGTTGCCACCGTTGTAATGAAGGATATGCTTTTGGCAACCTGAAGCTGCATAACATAGCTTTAGGTTACAATAAAATTCCACATAGTCCTGTCAAGCTTAATGTTGTTGTTTTTGTTAAAAGTAGGGCTTTACAAATCATTCTGGGTCTTTTCCAAAGTTCTACTAAACTCCTGAAATACTAACAGCTGTTAATTATTCCCTCCATTGAAGAAGATGCATTGAAAGGTTTCAACTAAAGAGATCCCTAAACATAAATGAGTCTCTGAATTCCAACCAGCATCTAGAGGGACTACTAAACACTGCCATAATATAGTCCACTAGGAAAGATCCTTCACCTGTCCTGGAGGGAAGAAGTCAATAAATGCAGAACTGCAAATGACTCCTAAAAGAAAAAAAAAAAACAAACAAAAAAACAAACAAACAAAAAAAAACGGTGAGGGGAGGGGGCGGGTGGACTACTACATCACTGAGCAATTATCCTAAAAGCAGTTGCAGCTCACCAGATTTCAAAAATTTACAGAAGTGTTAACCTATTTTATTGGTGTAGGCACAAATAATAGAAAACCCAAAGAACTCTGACAGATGGGGGCTCATGTTTTTCAAGTCTCTAGGCTGGCTGAGATGCCTAAAGGTGTGTTTCTTTAAGGAAACAAGTATCCCCTGTCATCCTCATCCACAGTCCTTAGTTTGTGTCATTTGTCCTATTTTATTTCCAGGCGATTATTTGCATTTCCTGACATAGGAAATGACCAAAGGAAGAAGGTCAAAGTGTTTCTCCTTATGAGGCTTTGCCTTTTTGTCCTAAAGGGAATCCCTTTGTTAATACTTCCACCTACATTTCTTTCTCCAGAACTAAAAACACGATCATCTCTCATTGCCAGGGTAATCAAGAAAGAAAGTATTTATAACTGACATATCACTTTTAAAATCAACATTGGGGGTCTGTTAGTAAAGATAACAAGTGAGGATGGATATTCAGTAGGCATTCAGCTGAGAATACCACAGACATCAAAAGAAGACATGATAATAAATCATTGGAGATATATTGGTAAATGCAGTACCTACTCTCTACCCATCTCTCCAAGTCTTTTCTAGCTGTTTCAGAGCAATTAAAGTGGGTAAAAAGATAGCTTATATGTTATTTGAAAAATCATGAAACAAACAAATATATAACAAAAATCTATTAAAATTCTAGTGTGATGGTTAATACTGTCAACTTGACTACAGTGAAGGATGCAAAATTTTGTCCCTAGGTGTGTCTGTGAGGGTGTTGCCAAAGGAGATTAACATTTGAGTCAGTGGACTGGGAAAAGCAGACCCACACTTAATCTGAGTGGGCACAGATCTAATAAACTGTCAGCACAGTCAGAATAAAAGCATGTGGAAGAACGGGCAAAGACTAGACTGGCTTAGCCTCACAGTTTACACCTTTCTCCAGTGCTGGAAGCTTCCTGCCATCGAACATTGGACTCCAAGTTCTTCAGCTTTGGGACTTGAGTGGCTTCCTCTCTCCTCAGCTTGCAGACGGCCTATTGTGGAACCTCATCTTGTGATGGTGTGAGTCAATTCTTCTTAATTGACTCCCCTTTATATATACATCTATGCTATTAGTTCTGTCCCTCTAGAGAACCTTGATTAATACACCTAGAATTATGGATTCATAGATTATTAGATTGAGAATAAATATTAACATATATTTGTTTGGTGCAAAAGAAATTGTGGTTTTTGCCATTACTTTTAAATCACAAAAACACAATTACCTTTGTATCAACCTAATATTTAGGCTACTTTTTTTTTTTTATCATACTTTAAGTTCTAGGGTACATGTACACAACTTGCAGGTTAGTTACATATGTATACATGTGCCATGCTGGTGTGCTGCACCCATGAACTGGTCATTCACATTAGGCATATCTCCTAATGCTATCCCTCCTCCTTCCCCCCACCCCACTACAGGCCCCAGTATGTGATGTTCCCCTTCCTGTGTCCAAGTGTTCTCATTGTTCAATTCCCACTTTGGAGTGAGAACATGTGATGTTTGTTTTTTCGTCCCTGCGATAGTTTGCTGAGAATGATGGTTTCCAGCTTCATCCATGTCCCTACAAAGGACATGAACTCATCCTTTTTTATGGCTGCATAATATTCCAGGGTGTATATGTGCCACATTTTCTTAATCCAGTCTATAAGTGATGGACATTTGGGTTGGTTCCAAGTCTTTGCTATTGTGAATAGTGCCGCAATAAACATACGTGTGCATGTGTCCTTAAAGCAGCATGATTTATAATCCTTTGGGTATATACCAAGTAATGGGATGGCTGGGTCAAATAGTATTTCCAGTTCTAGATCCTTGAGAAATCCCCACACTGTCTTCCACAATGGTTGAACAACTTTACAGTCCCACCAACAGTGTAAAAGTGTTCCTATTTCTCCACATCATCTCCAGCACCTGTTGTTTCCTGACTTTTTAGTGATTGCCATTCTACTTGCTGTGAGATGGTATCTCACTATGGTTTTGATTTGCATTTCTCTGATGGCCAGTGATGAAGAGCATTTTTTCATGTGTCTGTTGGCTGCATAAATATCTTCTTTTGAGAAGTGTCTGTTCATATCCTTCGCCCACTTTTTGATGGGGTTGTTTGTTTTTTCTTGTAAATTTGTTTGAGTCCTTTGTAGATTCTGGATATTAGCCCTTTGTCAGATGAGTAGATTGCAAAATTTTTTTCCCATTCTGTAGGTTGCTTGTTCACTCTGATGGTAGTTTTTTCTACTGTACAGAAGCTCTTTAGTTTAATTAGATCCCATTTGTCAATTTTGGCTTTTGTTGCCATTGCTTTTGGTGTTTTAGACATGAAGTCCTTGCCCATGCCTATGTCCTGAATGGTATTGCCTAGGTTTTCTTCTAGGGTTTTTATGGTTTTAGGTATAACATTTAAGTCTTTAATCCATCTTGAATTAACTTTTGTATAAGGTATAAGGAAGGGATCCAGTTTCAGCTTTCTACATATGGCTAGCCAGTTTTCCCAGCACCATTTATTAAATAGGGAATCCTTTCCCCATTTCTTGTTTTTGTCAGGTTTGTCAAAGATCAGATGGTTGTAGATGTGTGGTATTATTTCTGAGGGCTCTGTTCTGTTCCGCTGGTCTATATCTCTGTTTTGGTACCAGTACCATGCTGTTTTTGTTACTGTAGCCTTGTAGTATAGTTTGAAGTCAGGTGTCTCTATTTCCTTCATTTCTGCTCTGATCTTAGTTATTTCTTGCCTTGTGATAGCTTTTGAATGTGTTTGCTCTTGCTTCTCTAGTTCTTTTAATTGTGATGTTAAGGTGTCATTTTTAGATCTTTCCTGCTTTCTCTTGTGGGCATTTAGTGCTATAAATTTCCCTCTACACACTGCTTTAAATGTGTCCCAGAGATTCTGGTATATTGTGTCTTTGTTCTCATTGGTTTCCAGGAACATCTTTATTTCTGCCTTCATTTCATTATGTACCCAGTAGTCATTCAGGAGCAGGTTGTTCAGTTTCCATGTAGTTGAGCGGTTTTGAGTGAGTTTCTTAAAACCTGAGTTCTAGTTTGATTGCACTGTGGTCTGAGAGACAGTTTGTTATAATTTCTGTTCTTTTACATTTGCTGAGGAGTGCTTTACTTCCAACTATGTAGTCAATTTTGGAATAAGTGTGATGTGGTTCTGAGAAGAATGTATATTCTGTTGATTTCAGGTGGAGAGTTCTGTAGATGTCTATTAGGTCTGCTTGGTGCAGAGCTGAGTTCAATTCCTGGATATCCTTTCTAACTTTCTGTCTCGTTGATGTGTCTAATGTTGACAGTGGGGTGTTAAAGTCTCCCTTTATTATTGTGTGGGAGTCTAAGTCTCTTTGTAGGTCTCTAAGGACTTGCTTTATGAATCTGCGTGCTCCCGTATTGGGTGCATATATATTTAGGATAGTTAGCTCTTCTTGTTGAATTGATCCCTTTACCATTATGTAATGGCCTTCTTTGTCTCTTTTGATCTTTTTTGGTTTAAAGTCTGTTTTATCAGAGACTAGGATTGCAACCCCTGCCTTTTTTGTTTTCCATTTGCTTGGTAGATCTTCCTCCATCCCTTTATTTTCAGCCTATGTGTGTCTCTGCATGTGAGATGGGTCTGTTGCATATAGCACACTGATGGGTCTTGACTCTTGATCCAATTTGCCAGTCTGTGTGTTTTAATTAGAGCATTTAGCCCATTTACAGTTAAAGCTAATATTGTTATGTGTGAATTTGATCCTGTCATTATGATGTTAGCTGGTTATTTTGCTCATTAGTTGATGCAGTTTCTTCCTAGCATTGATGGTCTTTACAGTTTGGCATGTTTTTGCAGTGGCTGGTACCGGTTGTTCCTTTCCATGTGTAGTGCTTCCTTCAGCAGCTCTTTTAGGACAGGCCTGGTGGTGACAAAATCTCTCAACATTTGCTTGTCTGTAAAGTATTTTATTTCTCCTTCACTTATGAAGCTTAGTTTGGCTGGATATGAAATTCTGGGTTGAAAATTCTTTTCTTTAAGAATGTTGAATATTGGCCCCCACTCTCTTCTGGCTTGTAGAGTTTCTGCTGAGAGATCCGCTGTTAGTCTGCTGGACTTCCCTTTGTGGGTAACCCGACCTTTCTGTCTGGCTGCCCTTAACATTTTTTCCTTCATTTCAACTTTGGTGAATCTGACAATTATGTTTCTTAGAGTTGCTCTTCTTGAAAAGTATCTTTGTGGCATTCTCTGTATTTCCTGAATTTGAATGTTGGTCTGCCTTGCTAGGTTGGGGAAGTTCTCCTGGATAATATCCTGCAGAGTGTTTTCCAACTTGGTTCCATTCTCCCCATCACTTTCAGGTACACCAATCAGACACAGATTTGGTCTTTTCACATAGTCCCATATTTCTTGGAGGCTTTGTTCATTTCTTTTTACTCTTTTTTCTCCAAACTTCTCTTCTTGCTTCATTTCATTCATTTGATCTTGAATCACTGATACCCTTTCTTCCAGTTGATCAAATCGGCTACTGAAGCTTGTGCGTTCGTCATGTAGTTCTTGTGCCATGGTTTTCAGCTTCATCAGGTCATTTAAGAACTTTTCTACACTGGTTATTCCAGTTAGTCATTTGTCTAATCTTTTTTCAAGGTTTTTAGCTTCTTTGTGATGGGTTCGAACTTCCTCCTTTAGCTTGGAGAGGTTTGATTGTCTAAAGCCTTCTTCTCTCAACTCATCAAAGTCATTCTCCATCCAGCTTTGTTCCGTTGCTGGTGAGGAGTTGCATTCCTTTGGAGGGGGAGAGACACTCTGATTTTTAGAATTTTCAGCTTTTCTGCTCTGTTTTTTCCCCATCTTTGTGGTTTTGTCTACCATCATCTTTGATGATGGTGATGTACAGATGGGGTTTTGGTGTGAATGTCCTTTCTGTTTGTTAGTTTTCCTTCTAACAGTCAGCACCCTCAGCTGCAGGTATGCTGGAGTTTGCTGGAGGTCCATTCCAGACCCTGTTTGCCTGGGTATCAGCAGCGGAGGCTGCAGAACAGGTAATATTGCTGAATAGCAAATGTTGCTGCCTGATCGTTCCTCTGGAAGCTTTGCCTCAGAGGGGTACCCGGCCATGTGAGGTGTCAGTCTACCCCTACTCAGGGGTGCCTCCCAGTTAGGTTACTCGGGGGTCAGGGACCCACTTGAGGAAGCAGTCTGACCGTTCTCAGATCTCAAACTCCGTGCTGGGAGAACCACTACTCTCTTCAAAGCTGTCAGACAGGGACATTTAAGTCTGCAGAGGTTTCTGCGGCCTTTTGTTTGGCTATACCCTGCCCCCAGAGGTGGCGTCTACAGAGGCAGGCAGGCCTCCTTGAGCTGCTGTGGGCTCCATCCAGTTTGAGCTTCCTGGCCACTTTGTTTACCTACTTAAGCCTTAGCAATGGTGGGTGCCCCTCCGCTAGCCTCTCTGCTGCCTTGCAGTTAGATCTCAGACTGCTGTGCTAGCAGTGAGCGAGGTTCTGTGGGCATGGGTCCCTCTGAGCCAGGCATGGGTTACAATCTCATTGGTGTGCCGTTTGCTAAGACCATTGGAAAAGTGCAGTAGAAGGGTGGGAGTTACCCCATTTTTCAGGTGCTGTCTTTCACAGTTTCCCTTGGCTAGGAAAGGGAACTTCCAGACCCCTTGCGCTTCCCGGGTAAGGCTATGCCTCGTCCTGCTTTGGCTCATGCTCAGTGGGCTGCACCCACTGTCCTGCACCCACTTTCCAACAAACCCCAGTGAGATGAACCTGGTACCTCAGTTGGAATTGCAGAAATCACCCATCTTCTGCGTCACTCATGCTGGGAGCTGTAGACTGTAGCTGTTCCTATTCGGCCATCTTGGAACCACCACCCTCCCATTTAGGCTACTTTGATCAGTAGGTGTCTAGTGCATGAAAGATATAAGACCATAAAAATATAAGACTATATAATAAAAATAATACTACATAATGTGGTAGAAATAAAGGTAAATATTATAAAATATTAAATTATCCACTATGATATTTTACTCAAAGACTTTTTTTTGTCTTTAAATATCAGAAAGAAAGCAAACTTATGGGGATGTAACCTATATTCATAATATCTGCAGATATTTTCACAAGAAAGTAGCCTTTGATTCATTTATCCACACTCTGAAGAGCAGCTTATTTAACTCTAACATGTTATAACTGCTATAAAGTTTCCCTTCTTTAGCAATCCAAAGGTAAGTCCTGGGAGGTCAGTTGGAGATGCAGAGGAATGAAGATACTATTTTCTAGCCTTAGAGTGAAAGACAGATGACTTGTTTTCTGAGGCACTTAAAGTAGAATATGGGGAATTAGGAAGTAGAAAGACCATCTCAGTCAGACCTACCTGGGGGTTTGAATTATCACTTTTATCTTACTATTCAATATGTATATAAGAATAGACCTGATAAAGTCTTGAGTGATCATAGTTCCAGGAGCCTGTTGTCAATGATCAACATCCCTTAGCCTTTGGCCCTAAGTAAATGAGAGGTAAATGTCTTGTTCTGTTGTAATTAGTTCAGTTCAAGTGCCTGACAGCAATTTTAATTTAGACATATATGGGTTTTATTTAGACATATATGGTTTCAAACCCAGACTTCCCATTTGACAGCTGAATGACTTGGGGTAAGTTACTCAATTTTACTAATCCTAGTTTTCTTCATATGTAGAGAGTGATGAGGATACACTTCTGAAAATTAAATAATGTAACATACATAAAATCACATAGCACAGTACATGGCCATAGTGAATGTTAAGCAAATGGCATTCCTTCATCTTATTCCCACTGAAAAGCCATCACTTTATAGACGTGACATTTCCAAAGAAGTTTGCAGAACTTCTCTCTCCTACAATCCCATTTCTCACAGGAAGCCTTTCTAGACTAATTAGAGAATAGTAGATAAGTTTCTATATGTCCCCACTGGATGCCATATTTGCACAGTCACACAAGCCACAAAAAAATGTATGTCACCTCCTAGAAACTTCTCTTTGATGGTAGTCAATTAAAATGATCCTAGACTTGAAGGTAAATTGTGACACCAGAGATTTTTCTTGATACTGCTTTTCCCCTTCAGTAGCAACCTCTGTCTCTAGTTCTCACCACTCAGGAGTCATCTGCCCCTCTCGCTGTTTTGGTCTTGGCTGATGCTGAATCTTTTGGTAACAGGATAAAACTCTGAATAGAGCCACTGTGTGGGTCTTCTGACTTCGAAGATTCCCAAATGGGAAGCAGGATTAAAGAGGCAGAGCTGTGCCTCTGGATTCAAGGAAGTTGGGGGCTTTCACACCAAGAAAATACACTAGCAACATATTTCACCTTATTAGACATCCTTCTCCTTCCTAATAACTGACCACATGTCCTTGTCTTTGTAATCAGAAGCTGTATTCCTCTAAAGGCAGAAAAATGTTAAATCCCCAGAAATTTGAGGCAAACAAACAGCATTAATATTCACTAGAATCCTCAAAGATTAAAGGTACTACTGTAGCTAGAAAAACAATAATTAAAACATATTTTTGTGAAAAAAGTAAAAATAATTGGATACTAGAATTTTTAAATGAGCTAAATAGATTAGATATAAACTGAAGTCAATTGATTGAAAAATTGAGGCAAGATATTTTCTCAGAATGCACGACAAAAATAATAAGGAGATAAGAAGTAAAATAGAGGAGTTTGGAGGCAGGAAGAGTATACGTCAATGTTTCAATATTCATCTGATAAAATTTCCAGAGGAGTATAATAGAGATCATGGAAGAGATGATTTTTTAATTAAAAAAGATATACAATATCCCCAAATGAGAAAAATAAGATGGCTCCAAATAGAGAGGTGATCTCTGAGTACTGAGCAGAAAGAATAAGAAAAGTAAAAATGAGGCTATATTTCCAAAGTCAAATTACAAAAAGCTACAAAAGGAAAGCAGCTTGAATTCAAAAGAACGAATATTAAATTAGTCTAAGGTATTTCAGCAGTTAAAGTGGAAGAATGAATATAACAGTACAATGTCTTCAAAAACCCTGATCTCATACACAGGAAAATAACATGTAAGTAGCAGAGAAAAATAAAGACTTTTATAACTTTCTATCTACCAACTGCAGGTCCTTTTTGAAAATATTGCTAAGGGGTATATACTAGCAAAACAAATAAAAAAGATTTCTATGTCAAGAAATATGTCAAATTCATGCAACAGTGTTGAACAAAAATTTTATCAGCATATTTACATAAAAATGCACTTGCAGTATCATACACAAATTGTTGGTAATTAGGAAGTATTTATTTCTGCTAAAGATAAGGCAGGGCAGGTTAAAGAAGCAGCATGCTGCGTTCTTTGTTTTATTTGAATGTGGCTATAAATACTAAGTAATTCCAGATGTTGGTAGAAAATAAAACTTTTTGAAGTTTAAATAAAATATTAAGCATTGCCACTATCACATTGTAAATATGATGAAGAAATTTAAACTAACACAAATAATTGAATGAAGCAAAGAACATTAAATTAATCCAACAAAGTCAAGTGGGGAAAAGGGCAATCTAAAGGAAGCACTGCAAGTAAAAATAGATCTAAAGTGCCAAAAGTAATTCTAAAAATATCAGTGACCACTGTAATATGAATGTGAATTTATTAAATTTCCCTAGTAAAAGCCAGAGACTCTCAATTTGGGGAAGGGATGGTGGAGAAAAGAAAATCCACCTCTCTACCTAGGTTCTGTTTTTAAGAGGCATACCTAAGAAACACACACACAGCCCTACATACAGGTGATACTACTACCAGCTGATACTTGAAAAACGTCTTTAGCAGAAATTTATACCTAATATCCTGCTTTGCAATCCAGATCTATTGTCCATTTCTCCATCGATTTACAATGTAATTGATTTAGAATGCATGAAAATTCACAGAAGAAAAACAAATTGCCAATAAATAGCTAAGAAATGTCCAGCTTTGTGAATAAGCATGGAAACACAAATTAAAGTGAGGCATTTGTTTTGCAATTGGCAAAAACAGAAAGAGAGAGAAAGTAGGAGGAAGGAAGGAAGAAGAGAAAGAGAAAAAGAAAAGAAAGGAAGGAAGAAGGGAGGAGGAAGTCATGGATAAAGGGAAGAAAGGAGGGAGGAAGACAAAGGTTGATAATGCACATTGCAGGTTTTGGTTTCCAGGTCTCAGGATGAGAAACACAGACACACACACACACACACACACATTTCTGTGGCATCGCACACTCTTCTTCCAAAGATATTTTCTTCTTAGGTTTTCATGACACCACCCTCTACTTGTCTGTATCCTTCCTTTCTGCATATGTGGTCTCATGGGCACTTGTTTATGTGCTACTCCTTAAATATCAATATTTCCAGTATTTCAGCTTGACTTCTCTCTTGTCTTCCCAAATAATCTCATTCATTTTTCTGATTTCCACAACTGATGATTCATACAAAAGTATTTCCAGCTTAGACCTTACTAATGAAATTTCAGGATTTCAATCCAAAGTTTCACTCATACATTTCTGAGAGGGATTCTAAACTCAGTGTGCCCCAAAATGAAAATTTATTTTACACATATTTATCATTTTAGCCTCACAATGAACCCTTCATAAGGCAAATACAACAAAAAGTATAAAATATGTCTTTTTAGAGGGCATCAAAGATAATCTCACAACTCTTTGAATATTATAGTGACATTTGTTATTCAGCAGTTTGGATTGATAACGTAAATTTTAAAATTAGAAATTTAATTAAAAGAATAATGCCACTCAGCTCTAGAATATTTCTTCATTTTATACAGTGCAACAGGCCACTAAATATAGCACTAAAAACATTCCTTGATACACAAGTATTGCCTTTTAGTGCTATAAAAATGTACTTTCGGGAGAGTAGCACATTATCATTTAAGTGAAGCTCTTCATTAGATAGTATGAGAAAATGAGGCATGAAAGGAAGATGGCAAAGCCTCCTTAATAGTTCCTGTGCAGATAATGTAGGCCAAAGACAATCAATAGCCATGGCTCATTTATTTTATGCCTGTGAGCACTTAGAGGCAAAATGTTAGTGTTTGCTATCCTGTTGGCTTTCTTTGCTCTGCATCAGTAATGAAAAAATAAATTTGCATACTAAGGTATAATTTTTACAAATTTGACTCAAAAACCAGGCTGTTATTGTTAACCAATATGGAAAGAAACACTTTCTGTATTACTTTGGGTTCATTACAGCCACTATGAAGCAGCTCTGATTATAAATTTAGTAACTCTTTAGAAAGCCAAACAATGAATACGAAAGTATATAAATACATTATAAAAATGCATTAAATGTACATAAAAATTGAGAATTCCATAAAATATCTAGTTTAAGACATGTCATTATAGTTGATGAAGGCAATCCTAAAATCAACATATTGAAGATAAAATGTTTTTTAAAAAAGTCTATTGATTGTGCTTCCATGTGGAACACACGTTTAGCTATCATGTATGATAACTCATTTAGCATCACCTTTAGGGTGATGACAGATTGGAAAGCAATGCATGTCTACATGAAATCAAAAGGCTTCTTTTATTATTGCTGTCATATTTATGGGAACAGAGCTTACAAGAGAAAAATTTTCAGTGAAAAAAAATTGTTATTTAGAAAACTTCAGTTTTCCATAGAGTAAAACTTAAATGCCATACACATGGATTAATATTTGTTTTATATAAGATAATTAAATGTTAGACATTATTCTTTGAAAAGAAACTGTACTGGAAGGGATAAAATGGTCAGTAAAGTTCTTCCATGGGAAAACTCCGCCTGCCACATCTTCCTGAGGTATGAGTCAGAAGAATGTTGGTGGTGAGCAGGAGGAATTAATTAGTGGAAACATTACGAGACAGTAGAAAATCAGAGAAAAAAGATACGGGGGGAAAAAATCAATAAAAATAAAAAACCAGACAGATTGACCAATAAATAAGATATTAGGAAAGGTAGAACAAGAAAACATGATTGAGTATGAAGACAGTTTTGGGGGTTCTCCTGAAATTTAGTGGATACTTCTTTAACTGCCTATCATGTGAAGAACAGAATAAAACCCCACACAGCAGAAAAACTATCATCAAAGGTCAGATCCATAGTGCCTACAGTTCACTAATCTATTCTGATTTTAACAGTTAGACCTCAAAACACATTTTTCTTGGGAAAAAACACATATTTCATTAATTCCTCAACTTCAAAAAGCTAAGAAAATGTTATAAATAAGATAATGCAAACAATCATACTTCCATCATTTCTCTATATTTTCCCACATACTTATATATTTTGGCTGTTTAGTATTGTTTATCATTTAAAACACTGTGCTAAATTTTTTACCCTTCCCTTTTCCACTAAAATTTTTAATTTAGATATATTAAAAATATAGTAACATAAGCAGCAAAATTCAACTTGTCATGGTATATAAACATACTGTGGCATAATGCTTCACAAGGGGCCGACTTCAAAAAATGTGTAGAAGTAACCAGTACACACATAAGGCTTCTAAATTGGGATGATAAAAAATAAGTCCCTACTGTGCTGTGTTTACACTGGCACAATTCTAACATGATTGTTTAAAATGTTCTTTCATCTCTTTCTAATCTCACTGTTCTTTAACTGCTAGATTTTTTTCATTACATTTTAATGCATTTAGCTTCATCATTAAAAATGGACAAAATATAAATATTTTTATATATGTATTTTATACCTAATAGATATATTAAAATTTTAATATTTTGAAGATATTAAAAATAGTCATTGTAGGAAAAATATGTCATTGTAAGTACCCTAAATCAGCTTATAAGTTAGCTGGGAAATAAAACTGAGAAATGAGAAAGAAGTAAAGAGGCAGAATATGCTTTTTGGTAAAACAGTGTGGGATAAGTGTATTTGGAGTTAGAAAGGCTTCATAGAGGAGGCAAAACAGGAACCATGGATTGAAATGATGATGCAGGGTGTCAACAAACAGGGAAAATGGCATGAGCATAATAGAACAATGAGGAGACCAAAATGATTGCAGGGAAGGGTTCAAGTCAGGGAAGGATGAGAAAGAAAATTATTTGACTTGGTGTAAGCCAATTTAAGAGGGATTTTGATGCCATGCTGAAAAAATAAAGTTGGCTTTGTGATAGAAGAAGCAACAGTAAGTTACTACATTGGTTAAAAATTAATCAACTATAATGATTTGGCCATACCTATTGAACAAATTATTTTATGTTTAAGAAATATTACTAGAAATTCAGTCTAGAAAGCATAAAGGGGAAAATATGAGACATTTTTTCATGGAACAAAGGAGACTCTCAAAATAAAGAAGTGACTCTCAGGTGGGGCCAAAGGTAAAAAATAAACAAAATGTTCCTCAGCAGCTGTGGTTTAATCTCCTAACTTGTATTTCATTGGCAACATTTAAGGGGTTAGACAAATGAGGGTAAATAATGTCATTAACAAATTTGTTGGATATTGTTTATAACATTTTATTAAGTTTTGGAAAGTTGAAAATGAATGTCTGTTTAGTTATGTTTCTAATTTGTGACCGATGATACATTGAATTGAAAAGGCTTACTTTTGTTATAAGACAATTCATATCTTTTTAAAAGAAATAGATCTTGATGATTATAAATCATAAATGGATATTAAATAGAAACAGAGGGCTTTTTGTTCCCAAGAGTTTACAAACAATAAATAGTGCATTTACCTTTTCCTATTTGACCCTAAGACAAACAACTGCTACATTTACCAACTAATGCATAACCTGCATTTGTAAACCCTAATTCCGAGGCTATCATTAGTGAAAATCAGTCTAATTTTCATATGCTTTATATATCAACACATTGTTATCTCTATTTCATTCATTCTTGCATTAGGTTTCACTCTTGGGGAGTGGGAGTCATCTGTTGCAACTAACTACTATCCCAAATACTGATGATTTCAACTAAATAACATTCTTCCTATGTTTTAAGTGCAAAGGAATTATTGTTATGCAAGGGTATTTCTGTTGTTGTCATTGTTCTGTTATATCTCTAGGTCCAGCAACTCAACTTGAATAGTTGTACTGACCCGTGGAAAAATTCCTCCCTTCATCAATAATAACAATATAATATGAGTAGTAATTTATATTGTTATATCATATAGGTGTTTACCTATATGATATAGTTTATATTGATCTTCACAGCAACATACCATCTCAAGTAATTCTAATTTCACACTTCCACTCAAGAAAAGTAAGGCCACTTTGAACTTCTGTTCCACACTTAAATAACAAAGGTACTTTAGACAAGTCATAACTTGGAGGCTCAAGTTCTTCATTTGTAAGATGTGAATATTATACTCTATTTGATGATGTTCAATTGTAAGAATAAGTTCTAATGAAGTATTAATGGAGTGACATCCTAAGATTGCAAAGAAGATCTTCTAGTTTTAATTGAGGGCTTCTTAGACATATATATATATATATATATACACACACACACACATACACACACATATACACACACACACACACATATATATATATATATAAACTGTTGGGGACAAAGTGCCCTCTATTTCTAGTTAATGTCCATTTATAATTTATAATCATCATGATCTACTTCTTTAAAAAAATATGAATTGTCTCATAACATATATATATACTTGCATATATAAATATATATACCTGCATGTCTGTCTTCACTCATTTTAAACAACTATTCACTGATACATATCACACAGAAAATGTCTTTGCTCACATTACTAGCTGTGAGTTGTTTTGTCTCTAGGTACCATAATTATTGCCAGGTGTTTATGCTATAGAAAGTACTGAGTGTAAGAATTGCCATGTTGGTCACTTGCAAAGGTATTCCCCCTGGGAAAACCAACTTTAACAGATTGATTAAATCATCTTCTCTACAGCCATTAGGAAATTTGTTTCATTAAATTTTATTTATTTTCCTACATTACTATAAAATTCAAAAGAACTACAAAGGGAAAGAACAGCTCTGTGTAATGGAAAGTTCACACAATTTGGAATTAAACAAAAAGTTTGAATCTTGTTTCCACATTTACCAGCTGAAAATTCTTGAGCATCAAGGTCTAGGAAGGCAGCAAAGACTTATACCTTATAAGAAATTCCAAGATGATGTCCCATGAATGGCAACTCTCGCTGATTGAGGCTTTTTATCCTGGATAGCTCAGCAAAAATCAGAAATAGACCTTACTGCATTTCAGAGGAGTGCGTGTGTGTGTGTGTGTGTGTGTGTGTGTGTGTGTGTGCGTGCGCGCGCGCGCGCATATGTGTGTGTAGATAATTACTCTTTCCTACCCAACAGTCTTCTGTAACTATGTTATATCCTTCAAGAGAAAAAGATACTTTGCTCAGTCTTTTGTTAGAACCACATAGCAATGGAAACTGGAGCGGTGATGAAGAACCCAGCCTTTCAATCCTCAAAGCATTCATGCTCAGTGGTTTCTCTCTTGAACTCCAAAATCATATATCCCACTCACCATCCTACCTTAGATATTTAATAGACATCTCTGACTTAAATGTGCAAAACTGAATTCCTGATCTTTCCCTCCTCCAGTAATGACATTTAACAATTCTGGCAACAAAAGATGTCCAAGATAGGTTAGTAAAGAAAAAGGACTATATATAAGGTATGACTCAAATTTTGTTAAATCAATACATACACGCCTACATATAAAACTTTATGTATTGGTATTTGCTTTGAAAATAGGTTAAAGAATATATACTCAAGTATTAATAGTGGCTATATTCAGAATGAGGGAGAGCAAAAGGCTTTCATGTACTACATAATATGAGGCTGGATTATTAAAAAGATTTATAATGAGTTTCTCATATGGTTATAATCAGGGCAAATTAACTGCAAAACTAGCATAAGTAGGTTTTGATTTTTTTTCTAAAAATTTCACTTAGGTATTATATTTTGTGACTCAGAGCAAAGGTAGGATGACAGTGAAGGGTTCATTGTAAAGCCAGCCTTTCTAATAATATATTTTGTCATATTTGGAAAGAAAAAAATAGGTATTCAAAATCAATCTTTGATGAGTGGGTAGGTTAAATGTATGTGGTGTAATCTGGGTTCATTCCAATTTCTGTAAATGATTTGGAATTTATAAAACTAAACTTGGCTTTCTTATGGCACATATTATGGCTCTAAACAGTATTTACATGAAATTATCAATACACATATTTCCCTACCTGTTACTTTAGGCTACTGCTTTGTACATTTGTTAAAATTTCAAAAAAATCATTACATCTATTTGTATGCCAGAAGATTACAGCTTTAATATATCATTGTTGACATCAGAAAATAGCATTTATTAAGTGCTCATTTGGATGTGCTATTCTATGGGGCTCAATAGTTGAGTAATCTTTTACTCAGATGACTTATAACAGTATGTTAAGATGTCACCTTTAGGCATGCACTAAATACTAAAGGGAAATTGTAGAAAGAAAACTCATCTTAAGTCCTTATCCTCTTTACTTATTTTTCTCACCTTCTCTCTTTTTTTCCCTTTGTACTCTCATTCTTGGTTAATTTTTTTAAAAAGTCTAGCCCATATGTGAAATGATTTCCCTACTTTTTTCACTTATATTTATCTAACTACTGGAATTAGTCTTTTGTTAACACCCCAATTTTGTCTTGGATTCCACAATACATCTTTTCCTTTATTTGATGTCTAAGCAGAAGGTTGGTTATTTAATTCCTTTCCTTGGAGGGAGAAAAAAAATTATTTGTAAGACATTCTATGACTTTCTGCTTGTATTTAACGAAGAAAACTCTATTTGTAGAGTAGAACAACCATGACAGTTAACAGACAGAAACAAAGGATTTCTCCCTACCTTTGATGATTTACTACACATATGATCTTTGAGTTAGTTTCTTACCTTACTTGAGCATAGATGTCATCATCCCTAGAATGGAAATAATAACTTTATGGAGTGGTTGTGTGAACTACTTCATGCAGTATGCATGCCATACTACATGCATACTACATACCACATGCTACATACTAATCTGCTGCCATTTCATATGGTATGCCAAGAATCTAGCAGACTCTGTGGTATTGTACTTATACTTCTCCCAACCTGGAATTCATCTGCTATGGTCTAAATCAGCCTCACTTTAGATCAAATCAGCCTCATTATGGCCCTAGTTATTTTTTAACTTTAGGCTCTTTTTAAATTCCTCTATGAGTGAGACTGTAATTTACAAAGCAATTCTAAAAACTGAGTGTGGCTTAATTTCCCTCAAGAACGTCCAATGGGCTACCTCTGAAACAGGTTCCACATTTTCCCTCGGACATGAAAAATCTCGGAGAATAATATTCAGCCTTTCTACTACAAGTTTTATTGCTTGAAACTCCTTCCTATGACAGTGATTCCTGTAGCCTTCTGCTTTTTGATTGAAGTTCTGACTATTGACCACCTTTTGAACCCCTGCCTGAAATATTTTCCTATCTGGATATTTTTCTAGTCAGTGGTTTACAATCATTGTCTCCACTAAGAATACTTTTGAGAAAACATTGTTTTACATGTGTGGTAATGGAATCAGTTGTGCCCCTATCAAAATTTGTAAGTTAAAGCTCTAACTCCCAATGTGACTATATTGAGAGACAGGGCCGTTAAGGAGGTCGTAAAGGTTAAACGAGGTCATAAGGGTGGGACCTCAACCTAATAGTACTTACGTCCTCATAAGAGAAGAGAGATGACAGCCTTCTACAAGCTAGGAAGAAAGAGAAGCCTCACCAGGAAGCAACCTGATGGCACTCTAATCTTAGACTTTCAGTTTCCAGAATTGCAAGGAAATAAAAGTTCATTGTTTTAGTCATACAGTCTGTGGTATTTTGTTGTGGCAGCCCTTGCAGACTAATACATGTATAGTCTAGATTTAACTTATTCTGATATTTTAACAAAACCTAAATATTTTTGAAGATAAACAAAACAAATAGCACTATACTAACATTACAATCATTGCAATAATTCGTAATTATAACTGGTATCAATGCAGTGGCAGTTGCTCAGCTTGCCCTGTGGCAGAGAGAAGAACCTTGCTCTCCGGCAGCTTACTGCCCTGTATTTTAAGATGTTCACTTGTTGATTAGGGCTTGGAAATGTGAAAAAGTTAAATATACTTGTGGAAAGTGAGACATTTTTATTGACAGCATTCATTTAAACAATTCTCTAAACATGGTTATTAATATACAGTTGACCCTAGAACAATGCAAGGCTTAGGGGTACCAACTCCTCATGCAATTGAAAACCCACATAAAACTTTTCACTCCCATCACTTAACTACTAATAGCCTTCTGTTGACTGGAAGCCTTACTGATAATACATACAGTTGATTAACACATATTTTGTATGTTATATGTATCATAATATATTCTTATAATAAAGTAATCTAAAAAAGAATGTTATTAAGAAAATCATAAGGAAGAGAAAATGCATTTACTATTCATTAAGTAAAAATGAATGATGATAAAGGTCTTCATCTTTGTCTTCATGTGGAGTAGGCTGAGGAGGAGAAGGAAGAGGAGGGGTTGATCTTGCTGTGTCAGGGGTGGCAGAGGCAGAGGAGGTGGAGGAGGTGGAAGATGAAGGAGAACAGGCACATTCAGTGAAACTTTTATTGAAAAAATCCACATATGAATGGCCTGTGCAGCGCAAACCCAGGTTGTTCTAGTGTCAACTGTATATATATGTGTGTGTGTGTGTGTGTGTACACAAACACAGTCTTTTTTATTAGTCAGGATTCTCTAGAGGGACCTTGACTATATATTTAAAAATTATCTATCTATCTATCTATTTGGGAGTTTATTAAGTATTAACTTACACAATCAGAAGCTCCCACAATAGGTTGTCTGCAAGTTGAGGAGCAAAGAGAACGAGTCCAAGTCCCAAAACTGAAGAACTTGGAGTCTGATGTTCGAAGGCAGGAAGCATCGAGTGCGGGAGAAAGATATAGACTGTGGGTCTAGGCCAGTCTCTCTTTTTCTTGTTTTTTTGCCTCCTTTATGTTTGATGGCAGCTGATTAGACTGTGCCCACTAGATTAAGGGTGGATCTGCCTTCCCCAGCCCACTGATTCAAATGTTAATCTCCTTTGGCAGCACCCTCACAGATACACCCAGGATCAATACTTTGTATCTTTCAGTCCAATCAAGTTGATGCTTAGTATTAACCATCACAAGTCCACCCGTTGTCAAATTGGCAGAAGCATTATGTGCAGGATAGGCAAACCCATATCTGGAGTAAGTGTCTATTCCAGTGAGGAAAAACCTCTGCACTTTCCATGATGGAAGAGGTCCAATATAATCAACCTGCCACCAGGTAGCTGACTGATCACCCTGAGGAATGGTGCCATATTGAGGGCTCAGTGTTGGTCTCTGCTGCTGGAAAATGGGGCACTCAGCAGTGGCCATAGCCAGGTCAGCCTTGGTGAGTCCATGTTGCTGAACCCATGTATAACCTCCATCCCTGCCACCATGGCCACTTTGTTCACGGGCCCATTAACAGATTACAGGGGTGGCTAGGGAAAAAGGCTGAGTGGTGTCCACAGAACAGGTCATGCTATCCAGTTGATTATTAAAATCCTCCTCTACTGAGGTCACCCGTTGGTGAGCACTCACATGGGACACAAATATCTTCACAGTTTTTGGCCACTCAGAGAGGTCCATTCACATACCTCTTCCCCAAATTTCTTTGTCACCAATTGTCCAATCATGCTTCTTCCAAGTCCCTGAACATCCAGCCAAACCACTGGCTACAGCCCATGCATCAGTATAGAATGGCACACCTGGCCTCCATGCAAAGTGCACAGCCAGATGCACTGCTTGAAGTTCTGCACACTGGGAAGATTTCCCTTCACCACTGTCCTTCAGCGATGTCCAAGAAAGGGGCTGTAGTACAGCAGCTGTCCACTTTAGGGTGGTTCCTGCATATCATGAAAAACCGTCTGTGAACCAGGCCCTAGTCTTCTCTTCCTCTGTCAACTGATCATAGAGAACTCCCCATGAGGCCATCAGTGCAGGCTGGGGGAGAGAAGGCAGGATGGCAGGCGTGGAGGCCATGGGCATTTGAGCCACTTCCTCATGTAACTTACTTGTGCCTTCAGGACCTGCTTGAGCCCGATCACATATGTAGTACTTCCATTTGATGACACAATGCTTCTGTGCATGAGCCACTTTATGGCTTGATGGGTCAGAAAGCACCCGGTTCATGGTAGGCAGTTCAGGCTGCATGGTGACTTGATGTCCCATAGTCAAATGTTCATTTTCCACCAAAGCCCAGTAACAGGCCAGGAGCTGACTCTCAAAAGGAGAGTAGTTATCTGCAGAAGACGACAGGGTCTTGCTCCAAAATCCTAGAGGCCTCCGCTGTGATTCAACAATGGGGTACTGCCAAAGGCTCCAAACAGCATCCCTATCTGCCACTGACACCTCAAGCACCATTGGATCTGCTGGGTCATATGGCCCAAGTGGCAGAGCAGCTTGCTAAGAGCCTGAACCTGTTGCAGAGCCTTCTCCTGTTCTGGATCCCACTTCTGGAACCAAAATCTGTATTAGGGTTCTCTAGAGGGACAGAACTAACAGGATATATATATATATATATATATATATATATATATATATATATACACACACACACACACATATGGATATCTATCTATCTATCTATCTCTCTGGGAATTTATTAAGTATTAGTTACACAATCACAAGGTCCCACAATAGGTTGTCTTCAAGCTGAAGAGCAAGGAGAGCCAGTCTGAGTCCCAAAACTGAAGAACTTGGAGTCTGATGTTTGAGGGCAGGAAGCATCTAGCACGGGAGAAAGATGTAGGCTGAGAGGCTAGTCCAGTGTCTCTCTCTCTCCTTTTCATGTTTTTCTGCCTGCTTTAGATTCACTTGCAGCTTATTAGATTGTGACCACCAGATTGGGGGTGGATCTGCCTTCCACAGCCCACTGACTCAAATGTTAATCTCTTTTGGCAACACCCTCACAGACACACCCAAGATCAATACTTTGTAACTTTGAATCCAATCAAGTTGATGCTCAGTATTAACCATCATACACACACACACACACACACACACACACACACAGAAAATATTCTAGCTTTAAATGCCACATGCAAACTTTGCAACAAACAGGCAAAAAACAATTGGCAGATGTAGGTATTCACACCTTTTATACCAATCAATCAATCAGTCAATCAATCTGCAATCAATGCAATTTCTATTTATGCACTAACTACTATGAGCTAACTGCAGCTCAAAGTGTTACAGTGTCTACATTTCAGACTCAAAGTGAATATTCTTTTAAATAACATGTACTTAGCACAATATCTGAAATCTACATTGTTTCCTATAACTATGGCACAGGATATAATTTTTTAGGGTACAGCTATATAATCTTAGTTTCTACATCAGTCTGTAATCTCACTGATTACATTTAAGTGCATGAAAAAGATACAATTATAGAAAAAGCAATATTTGAGTAAATAGTTTCATATCTTTTATTGTCACTTGAGTTCTACAATGAGATAGTTTGTTAGAAATGTATTCTTATAATATTTAGACACTGTTAAATAAAAATACTGGATGAGTCTACTTTTGCCAACATTGTTTTGTAAAAAATTCAGATATTGTTCTATAAAATTAACATAGTAGTCTATTTTTCTTCTTTGTGTGTATGTTCTTAACATTTCAAATATGTGATACCCAATAAAGTATTTTGAAGAAGCTTAGAGGTTGATAAAATGGATGATCTTAAAAAAGGACATACCGACTTCGTGAATGTATGTATAGTAAAATTGATAGAGGTACATATCTTTTTATTGTGCTTTGCAGGTATTGCATTTTCACAAATTGAAGCTTTTGTGGCAGCCTTGCATAGAGCAAGTCTATCAGCACCATTTTTCCAACAGCATGTGCTCACTTCCTGTCTCTTTGTCACATTTTGGTGATTCTTACAGTATTTCAGAACATTCATTATTATTATATCTGTTATGGTGATCTCTGATCCACGATCTTTGACGTTACTGTTATAATTGTTTTGAAATGCTAGAAACTATGCCCATATAAGACAATGAACTTGATCAATAAATGTGTGTCTTTTGGCTGCTCCACTGAAAAGCCATTCCCGTATCTCTCTCTCTCTCCTTGGACCACTCTATTCTCGAAGACGCAACAACATTGAAATTAGGCCAATGAGTAACCCTGCAATGGCTTCTAAGTGTTCAAGTGAAAAGAAGAGTAGCCCATCTCTTATTTTAAATAAAAAACTAAAAATGATTAAGCTTAATGAGAAAAACACATTGAAAGCTAAGATAGGCTGAAAACTATGCCTCTTTCGCCAGTTAGATAAGTTGTGAATGCAAAGGAAATGTTCTTGAAGAAAATAAAAAGTACTACTCTGGCAAACAAGAATAATAAGAAAGGGAAACAGCCTTATTGCTGATATAGAGAAAGTTTTAGTCATCTGGATAGCTCAAACCAGCTACAACATTCTCTAAGCCAAAACCTAATCTAGAGCAAGGCCCTAACTCTCTTCAATTATATCAAGGATGAAAGACATGAAGAAGCTGCATAAGAAAAATTAGAGGCTAGTAGATGTTAGTTCATGAAGTTTATGGAAATCAGCCATCTATGTAACGTAAAAGTGCAAGCGGAAACATCAAGTACTGATAAAGAAGCTGCAGCAAGTTATCCAGAAGATCTGGCTAAGATAGTTGATGAATGTGGCTACACTAAACAACAGATTTTCAATGTAGACAAAATAGCCTTCAATGTAGACAAAACAGCAGCTGTTGACTTTAAGTTTAAGCCAATGCTCATTTGCCATTCAGAAAAATCCAAAGGCCTTAAGAATTATGCTAAATCTACTCTGCCTATGCTCTATTTAAAAAAAAAAGAAGCCTGGATAACAGCACATCTGTTTATAGCATGGTTACTGAATATTTTAGGCCCATTGTTAAGACCTACCACTCAGAATAAAAGATTCCTTTCAAAATATCACTGTTCATTTACAAAGCACCTGGCCATCCAAGAACCCTGATGGAGATGCTCAAGGATATTAATGTTCTCTTGCCTGCAGACACAACATCCATTCTGCAGTCCACGGATCAAGGAGTAGTTTTGACTTCCAAGTCTTATTTTTTAAGAAATACTTTTTTTTTTTTTTGAGATGGAGTCTCGCTCTGTTGCTCAGGCTGGAGTGCAGTGGCACGATCTCGGCTCACTGCAAGTTCCGCCTCCCAGGCTCATGCCATTCTCCTGCCTCAGCCTCCTGAGTAGCTGGGACTACAGGTGCCCACCACCACGCCTGGCTAATTTTTTGTATTTTTAGTAGAGACAAGGTTTCACCGTGTTAGCCAGGATGCTCTCTATCTCCTGACCTCGTGATCCACCCACCTCGGCCTCCCAAAGTGCTGGGATTACAGGCGTGAACCGCTGCGCCTGGCCAAGAAATACATTTTGTAAGGCTATAGTTGCCATAGACTTCAGTGGAGGAAGTAACTGCAGATGTAGTGGAAATACCAAGAGAACTAGAAGCAGAAGTGGAGTCTGAAGATGTGACTGAGTTGATGCTATCTCATGATAAAATGTGAATAGATGAGTTGTTCTCATTAAAGAAAGTGGTTTCTTTTTATGAAGTCTACTTGTGGTGAAGATATTGGGAACATTGTTGAAATGACAACAAAGGATTTAGAATATTAAATAAACTTTGTTGATAAAGCAATGGCAGGTTTTGAGAGGACTGATTCCATTTTAAAAGAAGTTTTATGTGGGTAAAATGTTATCAGAAAGCACTCCATGCTTTAGACAAATCTTGTGAAAGGAAGAGTCAATTGATGCAGCAAACTTCTTTTGTTGTCTTATTTTAAAGAAATTGCCACAGCCACCCCAGCCTTCAGCAACCACCACTCTGATCAGTCAGCAGCCATCAACATCAAGGCAAGATCTTCCACCAGCAAAAAGATTGTGACTTGTTGAAGGCTCACATGATTGTTAGCATCTTTTAGCAATAAAGCATTTTACAATTATGGTATTTACATTTTTAAGGCATAATGTTATTGCCCATTTAATAGACTATGTTATACTATAAACATAACTTTTATATGTACTGGGAAACCAATAATTTCATGTGACTTACTTTATTGTGGTGTCCTGGAACTGAGCCTGTGCTATCTCTGAGGTAAGCCTGTATATTTAATCTCTCCCCACAAACGTCAAGGGAGCTTCTGATATAGGTAGGATCATTTCAAAATGATTTTGTGATACTTCACTCTCTTTACAGAGAGGACAATAAAAACTACATTTAAGTTTTAACAGATAATTTTTAGAAATAAGAGAGAAGTGATACAACTTCACTGTGGACTAAGCCAGTCTTTGGTGGACATGGAGCAACAGCCTGTTGGTTTTAGAGACACAGGTGCTGCCTGGGTGTGATATCTCCCTGCCTGGGTGTGATGACTCCACTTCTTCCTAGTCAGGGGACCTGGAAAAGTTAAATTCTGCAACCTGCTTTTCCAAGTCTAAACAGGTGATGCCAATAATATTTACTTCATAGAAATGAAATTTAAAAAAATTTAAAACCAATGTGTAAAAACCACTGAGGACAATATTTTATATTCTCATCATCAACATTGCTGTTGTTGCAGTGTTATTGACACTGTTGCTGTGGTTGTTAATGTTACTGAGGAACACTCTATCCTAAGAAGTATTCTCTCAGGTTGAAATATCTTCTTAGCTAAATCTAGAGTTGGGATCAGATGATTCATAGATATACTCTTCCTCTGCCAGACTCTATGAGATATCTGATAATATTAAAAATGGAAGGTTTGACCCTACGTTATTTTTTCTTTCTCAAATGTTAGTGACAATGTCTATTTAGAGCAATTTCAAAGTAATGTCAGGATGTTATGGGCACATTTTGTCAGCATGGATCTGTGGCAATACATACAACTTGATTTTCAAGGTGCTAAAACAACTTGGCGAATATCACTTAGGCCCTTCATGCCTGGTAGGCAGAATAACTACCTTAATTTTTCAAGGTGATTAAGCTGATTAAGTAAGAACACTGTGATTCTTCATTCATTCGTCTTCACTTAACCAGACAGAAAGGTCTTTTTTACAGACAAATGAGTATAAGTGGTGTGACTTAATCCTCCTATTCTTTTCTTCCCCCTCGACCCCCACCACAGCTGCCACTCCTTCTAAAAGAGCCAGATCTTTAATATCACACTAATTCAAAGACCCTCATTTCAGAGTTGTGAGATTCCTCTTTTCTCTTTGTAATTGAAAACATCTAACAGACTTTCCAGGAAGCAAATGCTAGAGCACTAACCTCTGAATGCTATTTAATCACTCCTTTCAATCAATTTACATGTTTATTTATGAGAATTTCTGTACCTGTTAAGTGCTAAATTAAAAGAATTGGAGGGGAGGAAGACACTATTAGGAAAAACCCAGAAAGTAGTGCTACCTGAAACATTTATGAGCATCTACTGCAAACACTCTTAAAAACTGGTAAATTGCATTTTAATTATTTTGTAAATGTACTGAAATTAAAGAGCATTTGGAAAGCAGTCATCTAGAGTTGAGGAGGTACAAATTAATCACATGGTTACAATGAATATTCAGAAATTCAGGAATCCTTAATGGAGCAATAATAATTTTCAAGCAACATTAGTACTTCTTGGCACAGGCTTAGGGCTGCTTGAAGCATATTTTCACACTGCGGAAATGTTTACTCTACCCAGAAGCCTATTTTCCCCAATAGAAACACAATGAAAATTCAAACACAATAAATCATCCTCAAGGTACAAAGATTCAAATGCCACAAGTGCTTTGATTCACTCAGCTTCAGGGACGGAATTTTTAAATTGAAGATCTTTTAAATTTGTTCGAACATAGCAGTCTGGAAATGAGAAACGCAAAGCCAATTGGATTCCAAGATCTTATTTCTGTGTCCCTCTGCATTACCCTTGGCAGTGAGTCACTGGCATAACAGATAGGGTCCCAAAATGTGATGTATGGAGCAGAGTCATTTTACCTCCACAGCCAGCAGGAGAGGCTCAGAGAGATTACAACTTGGAAAGGACTCAGAGGTGCCCACAACTACCACCCCATTTTAAAAATGAGAAAATGAACCTAAGAGATGAAGTGAATTAATTCTGGATTTCAAAGAGTTAAAACAAATTAAGAAGAAAAGACAAGTTTCCTGATTCCCAGCCTAGTTTCCATTCCTTTCCACCATTCAATGAAATATATGAAGGTCATATCTCATATCTAGTTATAATATAGGTTAGTACTATGTTCTAAACACTCATTTGTCACCTCCTATTAATGAATCATTTATGAAGTGTACCAGAATATGCAACTCTGAAGTATGTCATTTCAACATAGGGGTTACTTGGAACTAAAGTCATTTGAAAAATACCAGATCCAAGAAGGACACTCTCGACTTACCTTTTTCTTCCTTAAAACAGGAGATAAAAATGTTCATGTGAAAGATGCTCCTTGAACCAGGAGAAAAGAAACATTCTTTGATGATGAATCATAGCTGAGAGAATTCTGCACAGACGGGCCTTATTAACATAACTCATCTTTTAAGCTCCTCCATATAATTTAATTGCTTTTTCAAAACTTATTATTCTTTGTCCAATTCAAACTGGACAAAGTATATAAGTATATAAGTGATTGACAATAATTGCTTCGTTGGGTCTACATTTCCTTTTGAGGGCTCCGTGTCACATAAAACATTAAATTTGTATGCTTTTCTCCTGTTTATCTTATGTCAGTTTAATTCTTAGGTCCAGCCGGAAACCTAGAGAGAAAAGGTAAAGTTTTGACTATTCTACTGGCCTGGATTTATCTAACTTGTGTTGTACTTTCTGCTTTTCTTGTACTGTTGCATCCTATAAATACTTGCCTTTTTAATGACTATTTCACAGTATTTTTTAAATGTTTGGTTTGTTGTTGTTTTGTTTGTTTTTTGTGTTTTGGAGACAGGGTCTGACTCTTGTTGCCCAGGCTGGAGTGCGGTGGTATGATCATTGTTCACTGCAGCCTCAACCTCTTGGGCTCAAGTGATTCTCCCATCTCAGCCTCCAGAGTAGCTGGGCTACAGGTGTGTGCCACTACGTCCAGACAATTTTGTATTTTTTTTTTAGTAGAGATGGTGTTTCATCATGTTGCCCAGGTTGGTCTCAAACTCCTGGGCTCAAGTGATCCCCGGCCTCTGACTCCCAAAGTGCTGGGATTATAGGTGTGAGCTACTGCACTTGGTCTCAAACTCCTGGGCTCAAGTGATCCCCGGCCTCTGACTCCCAAAGTGCTGGGATTATAGGTGTGAGCTACTGCACTCGGTCACACAAGATCTTGTATTTTTCTCTTTTATTGTCTTCATCTCTTAAATAAGTTGTTCAGGTAAATAGTAAGAGCTAGTATCATTGATGTATCATTACTTAGTTGAGACTTCCCTTTTTGGAAACGCTGAGCTGTATATAGCTTTTAGATGTTAAAGCATATATAGAACATTTTGTACTCTGCTTAACAAATCATTCCTATCCTCTGTACTGTGGTTGCTACCATCAAACTTTTAAATCATGTTTATGTAAACCAGTGATGCTGCAAAAAGTTACAGCCCCATAAATGAAGTTGTAGAGTCATAGAACTGCCAGATAAGAAATGTTACCTGCACTATACATCCTTCACCACATCTACAGATCTTCATCAAGAAAACCTTTCTGCAAGGCAAGACTGCAGCTTGTCTTTTACCCTCACCACTGGGGTTTTTGACAGAGAAACAGTTTATAATTTTGATGAGGTGAAATTTATCAAATTTCCCATTTATGGATCATGTTTTTGGCATTGAGTCTAAGAAGTTTTTGCCCAGCCCTTGATCCCCAATTTTTTTTCTGGATGTCTTATGGTTTTACGTTTTGTCCATAAACCATTTTGAGTTTACTTTCATATACAAAGTGAGGGTTAAGGTTAATTTTCCAGTTAAAAAAATACATATAATGATGCTATTAATTTCATATTTTGATTTTGTAAACCATAACATATCAATTTGTTTTCATTATCATTATTAGCACTATGAGTTTGTCTGTAAAATCATTTGGGTTTTCAACATAAACATCACATGATAGGTATACAAAGATAGTTTTACCTTAGCCTTAATTCTTATGCCGCTTTTGTGTTCCTTTTACATTAGCTACAATCTTCAGTAGAATACTGAGTAGAAACTGACATTGCAGGTGTCTTTGTTTTAGTCTTGACTTTGAGTACTTCTAAAATTTTATTATGAATTATGATGATGTAGGTTTTTAAGTAGGTGACATCAATAATTTTTTACTAGTTTATTAAGAATTTTTTAGTAATATTGGAATGCTCTTTTACCAGATCTTTGCATAGTTTCCTTCTTTATGACATTTAATATCCATTTATTACCTCTTCAGAGGGGCTTTCTATAACTACCTTAGCTAAAAAAATCTCATTACTCTATTTGTCCTTATTGTCTTTGCTTTTCTTTTTTAAGGCAGTAATCATTACTTGATATTTGAAGATTTGATTGTTGATACGTTACTTGTCTGTATCACCCACTAGAATGCAAGTTCCCTCAGGGCAGGTATGTTATTTCTTTTATTCATCTTTGTTTCTCCAGAACCTAGAAGAGAGCCTAGTACCCAAGAGGCATTGAATAAAGAGTTGTGGAATTAATAAATTATTGCATTCCACCAATGCTCAATAATTTAATTAGACTAATCAGCTAACACAGCTACTATAGTAAGGAAGTAGTATATACTATATTTTTACATTTAGTAACAAAAAGCATGAAGGTACAATTATTTTTCAACTTTTTCATTAAATCTCCTTTACATATGCCTTAGAGCAGGAACATGATAAGCACTAATTAGAAAATATTAGCATTGAAGATGTGCCACACAATAGTACCTGCATCACTCTTTGATTCCTATATTCCTGTGCTTTTTGGATCCTCAGCTTCTCTGTTCTCAATGGCTGGATGTGTGTAAAATGTTTAAATCCCTACAATTAAACTCCTTCTCAATAAATGATTTTGTCTTCCCCTTTGAGAGTTTTTGGCCCAGTAGAGCCTAAAATTGGAGGGAATACTAATCCTCTGAATTATTTGTTATGACAGTAATATCATTCCGTTGTAGGTTCTTTTGACATGTCTTAATAAAATCAAAATTGTAAACCGTGTGGGATATTCAAAGCAAGATAAAAATAAATTCTGCTATTTTTGATAATTAAGAGGGCAGTAGAAACATCGTCTCTGAAATTCAATAGATGATCTAAGGCAGCTAACTTTCCTGCTATACTATTCAAAACTGTAGTGAGGGTATGAGTACTAAAACTCCAGGAGGCGACACCACTGTATGTAGACAGGGTTCCTACTTACAATGCCAAACCTAGAAATAGATTCATGAGGCCCTATGGAAGTGGGTTTGTAAGCCATTCACCAATATTGTGCATGATGTGTCCAAATCTGAGGAAAAGATATGGTAGGCCTGTGGCAGCCAATTAGTCATGTTTTTCCCCCTATTTTTCCCTCTGAAAAATGTAGAATGACTAACAAAGTTGGGGGAAAATCCCCATAATTTACAAACACTGAGGTTGTAGAAAGAAACTAGAATATGCAAATTTTATGCAAGTGGGGTATATGCAGGTGCACTGAATTGAATAGTGTTTTCCCCAAAATTAATGTTCACCAAGAACCTGGGAATGTGACCTTATTTGAAAATAGCTTCTTTGCAGATATAATCAAGTTCAGATGAGGTCATACTGGATTGGAATGGGCCCTGGTTTAATGACTGAGGTCCTAATAAGAAAATGGAAATTTGGGCACAGATACACACAGAGTAAAAACAGCCATGTGAGGATGGAGACAGGTTGGAATTATGTGGCCACAAGCCAAGGAAAGCCAAGGATTGTCAATAGCCACCACAAGCTAGAAGAAGCAAGGGAGGATCCTTCTCTGTATCCATCGAAGGAGCATGGCCATGACAACACCTTTGGACTTCCAGCCTTCAGAACTGTGAGAGAATAAATTTCTATTTTTTAAGTTGCCCGGTTCGTGGTAATTTGTTACAGCATCTCTATGAAACTAATGAAGCAATTAAGACAAGCAAAACTTCTATGACAATAAGACCAGAAAAGAAGAGGGGAGTGGAAGAAAGCTAGCAGTGGCAAGCTTATAAATCAACAGCAAATACTCAATTTTAGAAAAAGGTGATCTCACATAAGTAGGAACTCTGTGAGAAGGACTGTGATCAGATGAAAAGCTATCATTGTGGGCAACAAAGAAATAAATCAGAAGAAATGGCCAGAGGAAATCAAAGGAGACAGATCTCAGAATTTCCTCTTTGTAAAGAGTAGAAGTTCTATTCCATGGTACCAAAGACAATAAATCTGCGAGGGGAGTACAGAGCTACTAGTGCAAACTCTCCTGAACTCATCAGTTCTGAGAGGCAAATAAAGTATGATTGTATTTTAAAGAAACACTCCATCAGAGTAGCACCAGAAGAGTCATAAGCAGAAAAATATAAAAGTCTTTGTCACTTCTAAGAAACTTTCTTCTAATAGTTGGTATGGAAAAATACAACTTATACAAAAGGAATATATGCAATCAAAATAAATATTTAAAATCACAATTGAAATATATAAAATATGATAAGAATAAGTAATGTGGGAAAGAGCAGCACAAATTCATTGCAGATTCTTAAAAATTCTTACAAGAAAATTATTTCTACAGAGCATTTGAAATTTGTAACCCAATATTCCATCACAAATTATAAATGAAGTACATAGAACCTATGAAGGAAAACAGCTAGGCAGGAGGATGTTAGTGATTTCCAGGCAAGAGGAAGGGACAAGGAACCTGTAGAAATCAGGAAAAAAAAATATGGGAATAAGTTCTAAGAAGCCAGTAAAAGAAAAGACACAGGAAGAAACAGAGTAAGGAATGTAGAAGATATAAATACATAAACAAAACAAATGAAGCAGAAAAAAATGTATAAAAAGCAGTGGAGTGAAAATATAAGAGATTAGGCGAAGAAAATCTAACACAGATTTAATTTAAATATCTAAAAAGGCCATTAAATTAATAGAAAATGAATGTAAAAATAAATTCAATAAATTTAATCTAGGAATAAAAGTTGCTTTAATATCCTAAAATAAATGAATACAAAACACCATATAAATAGAATAAGGGGCAAAATCCACACAATCCTCTCAGTAGATTTAGACGTGCAGCTTGAAAAAAAAATTAACATGCTTTCATGATAGAAATAGCCAACAAGCTAAGAACAGAAGGGAACTTCTTCAACCAGATAAAGAGCATCTACAGAATACCCACAGCTCATATCATACTTAATGGTGAAAGACTTAATATGACCAGAGATAAGACAAGGATATTCACATTCCCCACTTCCATGCAATATTGTATTGCAGGTATAAACAGGACAATTAGGCAATAACAATAAATAAAAGAACTCCAGACTAGAAAATAAGAAATAAAACTAACTGTAATCTTAGAGGACATAATCTTACATACAGAAAATTCTACTAGTTCTATTATTTGAGTTTAACAAAGTTGTGGGACACAAGATCAACACACAAAAATCAATTGCATACACACACATTAGCAATGAACACTCAAAAATAAAATTAAGAAAATAATTTCATTCATAATATGATTTAAAAATAAACAGATATAAAATTGACAAAATAAGTACAAGACCTGTACATTGACAAGCACAAAATATTATTGGAAAAAATTAAAGAAGATCTAAATAACTGGAAAGACATTTCTATGGATTGGATATCTCAATATTATTAAGATAGCAATTCCCTACGAATTGATCAACAGATGCAACACAATCCCTACTGGAAACACAGTTGGCTTTTTTTTTTTAATTCAAAATTGACAAGCAGATTCTAAAATTCAGTTGGAAATACAGGGGATTCAGAACACCAAAAACAATCTTGAAAATAAAAGATAAAAATCAGTGAACTTCCAGATTTTAAAACTTACTACAAAGCTACAGAAATTATAACAGTGTGGTACTAGTATAAGTATAGACATAGAAATCAATGGAATAGAATTGAGACTCATTATAAGCCCCAAACTTTAGGGTCAATTAATTTTCCAACAAAGGGGCCAAGATAATTAAAAGTGAAAAAGCAGCTTTTAACCTTTAGTACTAGGACAGTTGGATAATACACATGAAGAAGAATGAAGTTCAATGCCTACCTCACACCATACACACAAAAATGAGCTAAAAATGAATAATAGAATTAAATGAAAGAGCAAAAGCTATAAGAAGAAGGTATAGGAGTATATGTTTGTAATTTAATTAGGCAAATGTTTCTTAAATATAACATCAAAAGCACACATAATAAAAGAGATTAGACTTCATCAAAGCTAAGCAATGTTCTACTTCAAAAGACATCTTTATAAAAGTCAAAAGTCAAGGAAGGGCTTGGCGTGGTGGCTCACACCTGTAATCACAACACTTTGGGAGGCTGAGTCCGGGGGATCACGAGGTCAGGAGTTCAAGACCAGTCTGGCCAACATGGTGAAACCACATCTCTACTAAAACCCAAAAAATTAGCCAGGCATGGTGGTGTGCACCTGTAATCCCAGCTACTCGGGAGGCTAAGGCAGGAGAATCGCCTGAACCCAAGAGGCAGAGGTTGCAGTGAGCAGAGATCACGACATTGCACTTTAGCCTGGGCAACAGAGCAAGACTCCGTCTCAAAATAAATAAACAAATAAATAAATCAAGGCAAAGACTTGAAGAAACTCTTACAATTTAATACTAAAAAGATAAACAATGGAATTCAGAAATAAGCAAAGGGATCTTTAAAAATAGGTAAAAAATATGAATAGGTACTTCTCCAAAAATGATATATGAATCACAAATAAGCACATGAAAAAATACTTAACATGATTAGTCAATAAGAAAATACAAATCAAAACTTCAATGACATACTAAAAAGATTAAACAATCCAATTCAAAAATCAGCAAAAGGATTTTTAAAAATAGCTAAAGATACAAATAGGTATTTATCTAAAAAATATATATGAATCACGCATAAGGACATGAAAAAATACTCGACATCACTAGTCAATAAGGAAATGCAAATCAAAACTGCAGTGAGATAACACTTCACTTCTACTAGGATTATTATAATAAAGACAGACAATAACAAATGTTTGCAAGAATGTAGAGAAATTAGAACTATCATTGTCAATAGAAATGTACCACGGTTCTGGACTTCTGAAACTAGGTGTTCAGTTTTCCAAAATGTTAACCATAAACCTACCCTATGATAGCAAAATAAGTGAAAACACACACCCCTGAAAAACTTGTACATGAATGTTCATAATAATCAAAAAGTGGAAACAACCCAAATTCTCATCAATTGTTTAATGTAATGAAAAACAAAATATGGTATACCTATATAATGGAATATTATGCCACAATGAAAAGGAATGAAGTAGTAACACATGCAGCAATATGGATGAACATTGAGAACATTATGCTAAGTAAAAGAAGCCAGTCACAAAAGACCACATATTGCAGATCCTATTGATAAGAAGTGTCTAGAACAGCAAATCTATAGAGACAGAAAGTAGATCAGTGGTTGTCTAAGTGGGAGTGTATGTGAGGGAGGCAACAGAGAGTGACTTATTTTGAGATGGTGACATTTTCTAAAACCAGATCTTCATAGCTGTCACAAAACTCTAAAAATATGTTTTTTAAAACGCCATTGAAGGGCCGGGCGCAGTAGCTCACGCCTGTAATCTCAGCACTTTGGGAGGCCAAGGTGGGCGGATCACGAGGTCAGGAGATGGAGACCATCCTGGCTAACGCGGTGAAACCCCGTCTCTACTAAGAATACAAAAAAATTAGCGGGGCGTGGTGGCGGGCGCTTGTAGTCCCATCTACTCGGGAGATTGAGGCAGAAGAATGGCATGAACCTGGGAGGCAGAGCTTCCAGTGAGCCGAGATTGCGCCACTGCACTCCAGCCTGGGTGACAGAGCGAGACTCCGTCTCAAAAAAAAAAAAAAAAGGCCATTGAGTTACCCACCTTATACTGGTGAACTTGTATGGAAATTACACCTCAATAAGGACATTGAAATAACAAAATCAATAATACAAAAACGGAATCTAAACATTGCTATTGGAAAGGTACACCATATTCTGGAAGAATGTTACTCGGAACATCAAGACACGTCCTAATAAAATTATTATGCTTTAAAGAAAGAATCCTTTGAGTGCTCAGCCAGAAAAATAAACTGCTTTACAACAGATAGAAAAGCAGGTTTGCATCAGGCTTCTCAACAGCAACATCCAATGCCATAAAAGAGCAAAGCAGCATCTACAAGATACTCAGAGAGACTAGCTTCCATCTTTCTGTTGTGGAATCTTAGAAATGTATTAGCCTTTCTGGCACTTCTGAAACTAGGTTTTCAGTTTTCCAAAATGTTAACCATAGACCTGCCCTCCGATAGCAAGATAAGTGAAAACATACAACCCTGAAAAACTTGTACACGAATGTTCACAATAATCAAAATTGACATTTTGGGTAAATCTAAATGAATTCTATGGCCTTCCTGCAATATTAAGGTAATAGAGGCTGAAAATACCTGTGTTTCTAAAGGCAGACCTTTTGGCCAAATGGAAACCCACCACTGTGTATAGATATCCCTGGAAGCTCAAGTACCTTAATTTGCTAAATGCCACATTACAGGATGCCATGTGGCCTGCCCAACCTTTCCAACTAGGCTTATTTTGGTTTTACAATGTAATAGATTTTCCTTTCCTTATTACTGTATTTTATAAATGAATTATGTATTATTCTAAGAGATTATAGCAGCTACCCTAAAAATTATAGGGAATGTTTACCTACTGGGAGCTATCAATATACATGTCCTTTATAATGTAGTTTAAAGAATGAACCATCTTTTTATGAATTAAATATTACATTATTATATTAAAAGTCACATTTTTAATTGACTCTAAATCACTCTGGAAGACGACTTAAAAGTAATTTTCTAGAAACATGTTTGTTTTCTTTTACACAGAAGTAGAGTCATTTCATACATTCCAGCTATCAAAAGAACGTGGAGATTATGTAGTATAATCTTCTCACTGTACAGGCAAGCAAACTTGGTTCACTGGACAATTGATGACAATTAAATAAATGTAGAGCTGAAACCAGATTCTAGGTATCTGCTTGTTTGTCTAATGCTCCTTAAACTGCCCCATAACCTCCCATTTTCTTCTGTTTCTGTCTGTAGTCATAAACATCTCATTAGTTTATTCATTCTGTAAAAACGTATTCATTATCCACTATGTGCCAACTATTCTTTGAGATTCAGGAGATGCAGAGGTAAAGAAAATAGATAAAGTCCATGTTCTCAGGGGCCTTTTTTCTCTGATCATACGTGGCTTCTGCAGAATCTCATTGAAATGGCCTCCCATTCCTGCTGTTTTTACCATTCTTCACCAAGGTCCATCTTCATCAGGTACCCAGGGCATTTCTATTCTCTGTCTCTCTAAGTGTCAAGGAAAACAACCCAAGTAGCCTTATAGCCTGAGGCAGACCTTCCTCCAAGTCTTCTGTGTTCCCCTCACTGCCCCAGTGTGGACGACATACCCCTGCTCTGTGCTCCCTTAACACTGTGTGCTTACCTCAGAGCACCACAACCTGGAAAGGTATTTATCTGCTTATTTGTCACTCTTTCTCTTAAATTATGAGCTCCTTGAGGGCAGGGACTGGTGTCTTGTTTTTTCCGATATCTCTAGTGTCTGCACCTGACCTGGAACAGAATGAGTGCTGACTAAATCTGTTGTCGATTAAATTGAGGATGTCTGCACAAACAAAAGATCTTATATAGGGCTTTTAAACCTTACTGAAAATGAGTTTAAGTAAAGGAATTCTTCCTCTTAGGGTCATTTGCAACTTACTAGTTCCAAACTAATTATCAGTAAATAATGTCAAAAATATCCAATTTATTTTTGGATGATTTTCTTCTCCACACCGATGTCATGTTTTTCTCAATGCAATGTGTCAGCAAGGGACACATCTCATAGCTGTGGAAGAATACAACCATCTCTTCTACTTATCCTACTTAACTCAGGATAAGATGCTGATGCTAGAATTTTCACAAAACAGAGACAAGTTCTGTTCAACTTCTGAGAAAATTACTTCGGTTTTCTGTTAAATGCCAAATTGATTTAAAAATTGCCACATGATAAGTTGCAGCATAAAGCAATGCACAACTCAGAACTGGGGTAGTTGTCAGAAGCTATCTTTCAGAACTGAGCTGTTTTCATTTGTGATTGACTGAAGGAGGTCTATGGTCTAGTTTCAGAAAGAGAAAACAGCAATAACAAAACCCTCAGCACCAACATGAAATTCTACACATTCTGGTTTAGTTATTACACAGGCCAATTTATAATTCTTTCTCAGCTGGAATCTGAAATGGCAGTCAATAAATTAATTCATATCTGAACTTTTATTCTTTCACTCAGTCATGCTCTCTAATTGAACACTGCTTACATTTTGTATTGGGAATGTAAAAACACTCCAGGATATCTTTGCATTAAAGGGAGGTACATGAGTTGTACTACATAATTTTCTTTGAATTGTATTACAAATAACTCTACAAGAGATACTAAAATTTGTCCTTACTATCTACTAAATACTAAGAGAAATAATGTCAACACACCATCTACTGTTCTCTGCAGCAAAGGTGTGTGTGTGTGTGTGTATTGTTGATGTGTATATATCCACATATATATACACATATATGTATGTGTGTATATATATTCATATAAAATTTGATATTTTTAGTTTTGTCATAAAAAATCAACATTATTTTCTCAAATAAATCACTAGCTACTTTAAAATTCAATATCATTACTTTATCTGAGTCACTAAGGATTAGGTGTTATTCAAATTATTAGCAGGAATAGTTCCCTGGTATTCTTCCTAGACTTAACCTGAGTATTAGTTAGAATAATTCTAAAGCAGAGGAATAGTTTTAGAAAGTCCTTCATGTTCCATTCTTTCTTTAGGAACTCCTGGTTGAGTCTATCTGCTACCCATCTGGGAACTACAGAGACCATAAACATCGTAATGACCCATTCTCCTTCCAGTACCTCAGGCAGAGTTATGGGAAAGTGAAATAAATATAACATACAATGAATGCAAGCCCATTTTGATTGTGTATTAACATTTATTTATCTGAAATGGAATTCAGCATTAGTGAGACTATGATTAAATTTATATTCTTCTCCATACTAGAGATTACTTAACTATTTAAGGCTCAGTTACCCATGATTAAATGGTTTTGCATTTTAAATATGGTATGTCAGGTGTCTAATACTGTTTTTCACACGTTAATGACTCAATGGATTTATATCTGTTATCCCTTAATATATTCCTAGTTATCAATAAACAATGTGAAATGTCACAGTACAGAGATAAGGTAGATATACCTAATTGGAAATGGCAGTCTTTCCCAAGGATTTAAAGCCCTAACTAAACTATTCCTTCAGGCAACCATTAAGACCAGTTGCAAACTGCAAATACTTTTTTTTTTTTTTTTTTTTTTTTTTTGCCATCTCTATTTTAGCTACTGGGTTTACTGCCCTGGGAGTTTTAAACACAATGTCTGCCTTTAAAAAGGTGGATCCGGTAGGTTGGAAAAGTAACATAAATACAAAACATAATGAATAGTTTAAGGTTGAATACCAGTTCTTTCCCAGGTTTACCAGTCTATAAATATAAATGCAAATGAGTACAGTATATGATGAAGTGAAACAGCAGGAAAGTGTGAAAAGAGCTCTAAATTTAAATAGCAAAATTAAAAGAAAAATCCTACTTCTTTTATCTAACTGGTTATTCAATCTTGACTTTATTCACCAACCTCTTTGGGAAGCAGATTTTCCTCTCTAACATAAGGGGATAAAACTTGACACAGTATTTTTCAGCTTCATCGTGTTATGATTAAGGTTGGAAGTAGAAGTAGGAAGTGATTCTTGAGCTTTTTGGGGGGAGTGAAAACTGGTTGGAGCAGGGTGCACCTAAAATAACCTTTGAAAAATGAGCTGAATTCAGTCTGGCAAAAGCAGGTGAAGGTGGCATATGAGATGAGAAATCATTGTAAGCAATGGCTCTTAATCAGACAATTCCAGACAAGTTTAATAGCACGATGATGGTGATGATGATGATGATGACAACGAAGATAATGCAAAATATTTTAGATTATAACAATACATCACCACCATCACCATGTGCCATCTGCCATTCCATTTTGAGCAAATTATCCCTCAGGCAATAGTTGCACTTGCTAGATTTTACACCATGTACAATACAGTTTGGCTCAAATAAAAACCATCTAAAACTGGAATGCCTTTGCCCCAGCAAAAATTAAAAAAGGTGTGTGATGTCTTCATTAATATGCTAATTTGCCCATTTCCTCTCAGAGTAAACATAACGGCCCCATGCACAGGTTGACCTAATTAACAGTATAAAGTTGTTTCTTTCAAAGCACACATCCAAGAAACTACTGTGTGAAAAAGAATGAAACCTATAGGGATTTCAGCCTTTATGGAGAAATGGGTTAAAGAAATAGAACTATGATAGGGCTTAATATTGTTTTCAATCACTAAAATAAAAATCAATAACATATTACATAAAGACAACACCAATTATGTGTCAGTAATATTGAAATGTTCACTATTGATTTCCCTCTGCCATCTTCTAATCATGATAAACATCTCAGGAATCCTGCTTCTCTAAAATTTAATTGCTTATATATGTGTACTGTATTGAATATTAAGTACATATTGAAAAACATCTTTTTCTGCACCTAGTCTTTTTTCTAATGTCTCATACCGTTCTTCACAATGTCATATGCCAAGTCCTGCCATGATGCACAGTCACTAGGACTGCTAGATTTAGTAAGTAAAAATATAGTGTCAAATTAATTTTAAATTTCAAATAAACCAAAAAATTAATATAAGTATGCTATATATAAATATATATATATATATATAATTCCAAATTAATAAGACTGGCATCTTATACTTTATCTGGCAACCGTAACAGTAACTGAAATAATTAAAAATGAAAAAAGATTATTTCCAAGTAAACATTTCTTATGCTTTCTTCACAAAATCCAAAATGACATATGATCAGCTTCCCTCACAGTAATGCTTTATCAAAGCACATATACACAGCCTCTTTTACAAGTATCCCAGGGCCACAGCAACCTCTGTCCCTTCCATCCCACACAATCTCGGGAGCATTAAGGCATTGGTTATTTTTCCTACATTGTCCTCTTTTTCTCCCCAAGTGTCAACACTATAACATTCCATTATGCTTTGTCTGTATTTTTTCAATTTTCCAAACACCAGTATCCCTTTTTTCTAGTTATGTTTAACAATTTGCAACATCTGACTTCATATTTTTGAAGTGTAGACAGAAGGTAACTTGTGTGTACTCTACTAGAGTTTTACATAAAGAAAACTTGCATTTTTGAAGGTTTATCTTATTTAAGTATGTATAGTTTTCTTTGACTCAGTCAAAATACTGATAAAAGATCAGATCAGAAATATTTATATAAAAATTATTGTCACGAAAATACCAGTAGAATATATATTTAATTTCCAAATACGTATTCACTTTATTTGTATTAACATTTCTGAATAAACAACACGGATTTTGCCATTTACTAAAGGCCAGCTTTTGAAATGGAGGCCAGTATAAGGGAAATTTAGTTCAGATCCTCGAGGGTGAAAAAAAAAAGCTTTTGTGTGTGAAAATTCTGGACAATTTCCAATGCAAAACTTTCAGATGCACTGAATTATTCATTTGTATTTGGAAAATATTATGGGCTAACAGCTGAACAAATAAAATGGCATGTTAAAATTGTAGTTATTGATATCTAAAAGCATAAAATGGATTTTAAACTGTTATGGGAGCATTTTACCTTATTTTACAAACCGGTAATGTTCCATTAAGAGTCATTCAGATTTTTAAAAATGAGGCAAGTATAAGTAACAAGATAACTGAACTGAGAGCAAGGACTCTCATTTTAATTTCTTATACAAACAGAAGGCATTATGATTTTTAACAGACATTTTCTGCCTCTATTTTCTCATCTGAACAGTGGGGATAATATCTTTCAGACAGCTTGGGGGCTGAGGAAAAGCAAGTTGAATAGATTTCTCCTATAAATCTAGGAAAGAAAAAAGAGAGGTTTCATATCAGCAAATCAGGAGAATATCCTGTTTTAGTCCTTTTCTCATATTCAGCTAAAATAGGTTGTGAGAATTCAAAGTCCTCAAACTGTTTTTTGTTGTTGTCAATATTTTTTGTGGTTCACATGATTTGTTCTCAGATTTTTCTTTCTAAACTGACTTTTTTTTTTTTTTCCAGAAAAAGAAGGGAGGCCTTTTCACTTTTATTTGTTACACTGGGAAACAAACAAGACAAAAGAAAGGCTTTGTACCTGCCCTGGGATTGAGGGTACTTTTTCAAGCTAACACTCTCTATGTATTTATCATATACTTATTCATTTGGTGGGGAGGTTAAGCTTTCCAAGGAGAAAGAAAAAGCAGGAAAACCTCAAGTCACAGTGCTCTGATTCTCCTCTAGACTTCCAAGCAGTTCATCCTGAGAAAGGAAAGTTAACCACCCCAGCCCGCGTTGAAAGGCTACTTAGTATGCTTCTGATTGTGGAGGATTGGGGACCAGGCGTCAAAGTACTCCTTCTGACTACAAGTATCTCTACCCTGAGAGTTCCAGTAAATTGGGTTTTCTTTTCTATTATACATTTCTAATTATGTTTACTGCCTCTTATAGACTGAATCCAGCTTGCCTTCTGTCAGTCTTCACAAGGCAATCCTTTGCACCCTGTTGATGACATACTTGGCTCTTTGGTCCTTGTGATGGTTAATACCGAGTGTCAACTTGATTGGACTGAAGGATACAAAGTATTGTTCCTGGGTGTGTCTGTGAGGGTGTTGCCAAAGGAGATTGCCAAAGGTGGACTGGGAGAGGCAGACCCACCCTCAATCTAATCAACTGCCAGCATGGCTAGAATAAGGCAAGCAGAAAAAGGTGGAAGGAGCTGACTTGCTGAGTTTTCCGGCCTTCATCTTGCTCGGGTGCTGGTTGCTTCCTCTCCTAGAACATCAGACTCCAAGATCTTCAGCTTTTGGCTTCTTGGACTTTACACCAGTAGTTTGCCTGGGGCTTTTGGGCGTTTGACCACAGACTGAAGGCTGCACCGTCCGCTTCCCACTTTTGAAGTTTGGGGACTCAGACGGGCTTCCTGATTCTTCAGCTTGCAGATGGCCTATTGTGGGACTTCACCTTGTGATCTTGTGAGTCAACACTCCTTAAAAATCTCCCCTGCACATATCCATCTATCCTATTAGTTCTGTCCCTCTAGAGAACCCTGACTAAGACAGTCCTCTTTAGTTTATCTTATAAGGAAGGAGTCAGGACATAAACACTGCTTTGAAGTCCTGATGAAGTCAAGATTCTCAAACTTAGGTTGATGAATCGCAATAGGTGTGGCCTATATTATCTGTCAGTGCTGAGGTTTGAAACTGACTGCAGACTATATTCCTTTATCACAGGGTTGTGCCCTTGAAGAGGCTGTGTTGAGAATAAGAGATTGTTCATAAAGAAGGCTTGAATCTAGTGGGAGTTTAGTAAATGATGGTTAATATTTACTTCAATATTTCCAGCACCCAGAATAGTACCTGAATTAAAAGACATTCATGAAATATTTGGTAAATGGATGAAAGTACTTAGCTTAAAGGTGGTAGTGATTTTTCTGTTCATGACATTATTATTTATTTATTTCAAGTTTAAATATCTATTTTGGACTGCTAGGTTACAAATTAAATTATATAATACACTTGAAGATCTTCTGTGACCTACACATTGATAAACACATCTAATAGATTATTGTTGTTAGGCCTTTTCAACTTAATAGAAAAGTATGAACCAATTGTTGTAAGTGAAAATATGTTTAGCAATTTATTTCCTTCTTATTGAACTGGTTAAGCATACCCCTTACCTGGGTACACAATTAAACCTTGCCTTGTTTTCATGAAATCTCATTCTGCTTTATTTATTTATTTATTTATTTAGAGTCAGGGTCTTGCCCTGTCACCAGGCTGGAGTACAGAAGCACAATCATGGATCACTGCAGTCTCCAACTCTTGGGCTCAAGTGATCCTTCCACCTCAGCATCCTGAATTGCTGAGACTACAGGCATGTGCCATCACTTCTGGCTTCATTCTGTTCTTTTGGATCCTTAGATGGTTGACTACCTAAATACAATTACTATATACTATAGAGCATGCACTGTTTTTACTGAAAACACATTGGGGTCATTCCCAGGAGTATATTTGGATCCTCTGGGATTTGTTTTTTAAATCTCTTATTCCACAACTAACCAAGATATTGTACTATAGCAATTCTGCCTTGATTATTTTTTCATTTCCTACTAAAACTCCAAAAACTTGTCATTCTTAGTTCATTTCTTTCTAAGAAAACTTTCTTAATTTCTTCTCAATTTTTATGGAATTCAGTGCTGCTTACTTATTATAATGTTTGGGTCCCTTAAAAACTCTTAGATACTGAAACATTAGCAAACAAAAAGCCATTAAAATTATTCTACTGAATTAAATATAGAAACTTAGAACAAAGGAATAAGAATTAACATTGTACATCAGAAAAATATCTGTTTACACTTCAATCTCTGCTGTAGTGCATCATCCATGGAGCTAAATTTAAAGGTTTACTTATTATTCATGGCACATTATTCTGGAGTTTTGTCAAAAATTAAAACAGAGCTGCTCTATTATTGTATATCAATCAAGTAAAATAAGAAATTTGTTTGTATATATACATGTGTATGTATATACATACACACACTTTTTAAAAGCATAAATGTAACAGAAATTGGCTTTATGTATTTAAAGCTTTAACAATGACTTTACTATTTGACCCCGGAATTCTTCTCCGAGGAAATTACCACAGGGAAAGTATTAGGGATGGGTTCATGCATTTATGTTTACAAATATTTATTGCTTTGTTCATTATAATAAACACAGGAAAAATCTAAAATTAAACAATACAGGAATTTTGATTTTAATTTTATCATATTTATATAATGGATTACTAGGTCACATTGAAAAGTGTGCCTTACGAGAATGCTAAGAGGTCAATGGACATAATCTAATTCAAAGGTGAAAAAATACATTTTCAAAATTATAATTAATGTTTTTAAAACTTTTGCAGGGATCATGAATTATATTAGTATTCTGATAAAAGACATCAATCCTTTACCTAGAAAAAAATGCTCTAATGCAAACAAACAACAAAATGGTATGCAGTTGGGAGAAGAGGGTGAGATTCCCATAGCCATTTTGGGGATGCTAGGTAAAGGAAGCCTGATATATATTGCCATGATTTTCTTAAAAATAAACTGTATCTATTTTTTTTAATTTTATACACATATATAGAAAACATTCAGAGACTTCAGCAGCAAGGTAGGCTAAGACTGTCCAAATAGATTTCCTTTCTGCTACAACACAGAGAAATACTGAGTAATACCACATCCATGTGCACACACACACATATGTACACCACATGAGTACGTGCATGCACACACACATACACACGTGTGGACGCACACACACACACACACACACGGAGCTAAACTGGACAGCTACACTTAACAGAAGAAAGTGGACATCTTCAGGCATAGAACAATAGGAGAAGACAAATGCAGAAGAAGAAAGGTTACTGATATCATAATAATCTTGACGTTTCAGAGGAGGATTTAAACTTTTCACCTGGATTTGTAATGCTCTTGGAGATGAGACATGACCTTTGGCCTAAGCCAGACAAGAGAGCTGGACCTGAGATTCCAGCACAAAGGAGATCATCATTGGATAGACACTTGATGAAGTTTTATTTTATTATTTTTGTTTTTAATAATTAGATGATTTAATTTTTTTTGGTCACTTAAGATTCACAGGTTTGGGGTATCCTTGACTAAAAATGAAATTGCAAGAAAGAGAAGAGACTGTTCTAAAATAATAGACATCAGTACCCGAAGATACACATTGACAATAAAATATTTTTAACTCTGTGCTTAAGTGTGGTGGGAAAGTTTTAGAGATAAGATATCAAATTTTACATAATTCTTACTTTTTAACTATAATTTCTTTTACTCTTTTAATCATATAAATCAAAATCTCACAGACATTTACTAGTTAGGGATTTTTACCCCTTACATAAACAAACACTGGCTTCCTAAAGGGAATATTTTGGGTTGTCATAACTTCATTCAAGCATTTTTCAGTTAAGTTAAAAGCAAAAGTAAAATCACTGCAAAAATATAGCTGCCATTGTACATCTACTACTGCTGAGGAATAATGCATGAATGAAGACAGCCCCTTACCCATAGCCAGTCGCTTGAGAGAAACTTGAATAAGCAAATCAAGCACAAGCAACAGAGGCAGACAGAGGATGATTGCATGGGTCGCTGAATAATTGACATTGCCTTAACAGTTGAATATTTTCAGTGTATTCTAATTCTGAGAAAAATTGTGATAAATATACACTTTTTGTCAAAATCTAATTAAGATATCAACAACGAGCAATCAACTTGACAGAACCTGAACAGACCATATACCAGAATAACAAGGCTCTTATAAGACAAGACATTTGATACTATGTAACTTTTGGGGAAAAATTCTGAGATTCCTCAGACTCTAAACTCAAGGCTGGCTCCTACCAATAGTGTCTCTGTTATGGTTTGACTTGTGACCCCCTCAAATTTGTGTACTGAATTCTTAACCCTAAGCACCACATTATACGAGCTTATTTGAAAATAGGATTGTTGCAGATGTAACTAAGATGAGGACATACTAGAACAGAATGGGCCTCTAATTCAATGTGACTAGTGTCCTTATTTAAAAAAAAATAAACACAGGCATGCACACAGGGATAACACCATGTGAAGTTTAAACAGGAAACTGACATGATGCAACAGAAGACCAAATACTCCAAAGATTGCTAGCAAACCACCAGAAGGTACGAAAGAAGCATGAAAAATACTCTCCCAAACAGACCTCAACATCAGAAGGAACCAACTTTACCAACACTGTGATCTCAGACATCTTGCCTCCAGAACTGAGAGACGATATATTTCCATTGTTGATACCATGCAGTTGTGGTACTTTTATACATCAGCCCTAGCAAACTAACACAGTCTCCTTCAAAATATACAAATCTCCTCTCATCCCTTTCCCCTTCATTAGCACGGTTTCTCTATTGATTCTTGCTAATATTTAAAATATCAAATTATTTGACTCTTTTGAGGCTTTCCAAAAACTAATTTAACTTTTTAGAAAAATAGTCATGGACTTTGACTGTGGTAAACAAGCTTGCTAAAAACAACTTCCTTTTATAAACAGAGAGGAATGCTGGATAAAGTAAATAGAAAAAAATGTTTTAAAGAGACCTAATTTAAAAGAAAGGCCAATTAGAAAGAGAGCTGAAGAAGAATTTAGTAAACTAAAAAACAGAAGTCAGGAAAGTATCCAGAATTAAACTCAGAGAAAGACGTAAAGATAATAGAAGTGAATACATAAAAGGTATGATGAGAACTTATAATGTGTGTACCATAGCAATTCTATAACAATAGAATAGAGAGAATAGGGGAAAAGAGGCAATATTCAAAGTGGTGGTGAATGAAAATTACCCATAATTGAAGAAAGATTGCGTCCTGAAAAAGTGTCAGTATCAAAAGTGTTAAATTAAAAAAAAAAAACTTAAACACTTCTTTTAGAAGTAATAAAAATAATACAAACTTCCCAAATTCAAGAGAAAAAGTTGCCCAAAAATTTCTAAGAAATGATGACTGCTGGATTGACAGTAGTGTTAGAATCAACCACAGTTAACAAGACAGTGAAAAAATAGATTTTAAGTATTAAGAGAAAATATCTGTCAACTTAGAATTGTATACCTAGTTGGGATTTTAATCAAGAGTGAGGGCAAAATAGATATTTTTGTCCAAGGCATTATACTCACAGATTTCACTGAAAGAATACCAATAGAAGTACTTCAAGGGAATATAATTTAACTTGGAAGAAAATAGTGGAGTCTAAAATAAAAATAAAACAATATAAAATAAAATAGGAATATAAAATAAATTAGTACATGTATTGTCTATAAAAAGTATTGATAATGATGAATTCTGAGTTCTTAAATTCAAAATATAGATATGGAAGATGAGACTGGTGATTGAATTTAAAAGATTAAAGTTTTTGTATTCGGAACAGGTTGATAGAGATATTCAGTCGTGACAGACATAGTTAACACAAGTATTAAATCATTAAATTCAAAACTGTCAAAGTATAAAAATAGAATGCATAATTTTAAATTAATAGAATAAAGGAGTAAAAAAGAAACTTGACTAACGTATTAGTCCACTTGTTCTGTTATTACAAAATACCAAAAACTGGGTAATTTATAAACAACATAAATTTATTTCTCACAGTTCCAGAGGCTACGAAGTCCAAGTTTAAGGTTCTGGCATGTGCTGAGGGCCTTCTTGCTGTGGCCTCACATGGCAGAATTTGGAAGGTGCAAGAAAGAGTGAACCCACTCCCACAAGCCCCTTTTATAGTAGCATTAATTCATTCGTGAATGTGGAGTCCTCATGACCGAAACACCTCCCGAAAGTCCCCACCTCCTAACATTGTTGCATTGGGGTTTTGGGGTTTGTTTCCAACCTATGAATTTGGGGAGTCATATTCATACCACAGCAGCTAATAAAATAGATTGAGAAAAATAATTAAAAGAAAGCAAAGGGAAAGCATGGCATAGAAAAAAATAAAATAAAAAAATCCATATATATTAATAGTCTCAAAAATGTATGTGGATGGAAATTTTCTGTTTAAGCTCAGAGATTTTTCAATTATATTTTTCTTAAAAACAAATAAACTTGTAATATGTATATAAAATACATACCTAAATAAAAGATATTCTTTCAGTAAGGTTGAAATTAAAGATATAAAAGAAGCTATATTTGATAATACTAATGTAAAAAAGGTTATGCAGCCATATTAAAATATATCAACACAGATTTTAAGTAAACTACATTATTTTTATAAAGTGGATCTTTTAATATATGTAAGTTACAGAATGGTAGATATTTGTTGTATTAATCAATATATCCTATATGTCTAGAATAGTACCTGGCACATAATAGGCATTCAGAAATGTTTGTTTAGTGAATGTTTAATAAATACTAAAAGAAAACATTAGCAGTGAGTTAATACAATTCTCTTCATATATAATTAACAACTTGGTTTCAAAATATAAATGAACACACATTATGTTTACAAGGTATGTGTGCACACACACACATGAAATTTTAGCAAAATTAAAAAAAAAAACAAGGCAAACAATTTGTGAGAAATTGTGAACCTTGTAATGAAATCCTCACTACCATCTGCCAGACTGTGTCACCTGTTTGAGCTAGACAATGTGACTGCTAAATTACAGGTACTGTGACTCATACCAATAACACTGTTGTGTAATATCATGCTTGTGTTCTCATCTTTGCTTATTTAATAATGGCATGAGGTGCACAGATAAATCAGTCATCTTGTTTAGCTGAGTCCCTGATGCTAAAAGGACAAGGTGATCTTCAAATTCTGTTTTCAGTGTGATCATGTTGCTGTCTCCTTCACATTCTTCAGTAGCATCTGGTAAGCATGCAATGTGAATTGCTAATTCAACTCTAGCTGTAAAATTAGTCTATGTTCAGCAGAGAGTGTAGGAGCAGCTGGTAAACTATATGAGATCCCACAGGCTCCACTAGCTGAATATACTTCAACAGGATGCCCGAGTCATTTATTTTCCTGTTTCTCTAGTGATGCTGCAAAATTTGGAAAGGGTTTCCAGACAGACAGCTAGGGTTAAGTGGTGTGGGGATGAGGGAGATAGGAAGTCTAAAAGAAATCGCACAACTCTGAAAAAACAGTTTGATAAGACTGGAAACACAGGACTCGGACTCTAACCTTATTTCTTTTTCTATAACCATCATGGAAGGCTACACCTATGGTGAACTCTCCCTTTATACCATTTTTCAGTTCATTTTTTTTTTCTTTGAGACAGGCTCTCTCTCTCTTTCTGTCTCTCTCTCTCTCTCTCCCTCTCTCTCTCTCTGTTACCCAGGCTGGAATACAGTGGCACAATTACAGCTCACTGCAGCTTCAACCTCTCCAGGCTCAGGCGTTCCTCCCATCTCAGCCTCCCAAGTAGCTGGGGGTACAGGAATGTGCCACCACGTCCGACTAATTTTTGTATTTTTTTGTAGAGACAGGGTTTCATTATGTTGGCTAGGCTGGGCTCGAATTCCTGACTTCAAGGTATCCACCGGCTTCAGCTTCCCAAAGTGCTGGGATTACAGGTGTGAACCACCACACTTGGCCCATTTTTCAGTTCTCTTTTGCATTTTTCTTCCAAATAATCTAAAGAAATAATACCATCACTATTATCACTCTTCATAACAGTTTTCAATGTGTTTGTTTAATAAAGGAATGATCTTAGTCACTAGGACTTAGATATAAAAATGTATAGGCATGATCATCACTCCACCAAGTAAGTGCAGAGTTTAACAATTACATTAATTCCACACTAGAGAAGATTAGATGTGTGTTGCCATCACAAAGTATTCTAGTTTATTTGTATTTTGGCATTACAATGTCATAAGCTGTAGTCTTTGCCCAGGTGTACACCAACTTAACCTACTGGACTGTGATCAGAGTGTACATTAACTTTTGTTTCTTCTGTAGTTCAGTTAAAAACAAAGTCTTTTATTTCTATAATGGTTTCGTTTTCCTATCTAAAGCCCAGGTCCACTCCAATATACTTGTTAGAATAAATTATTTGAACACATTTCTGATAGCATTCAAAAAGTTTAAAATAGAAAGGAACAATAGATAATGCAAAGTGAGAAAGAGTGAATAATAAAAATGTAGTTGCTGATATTGATGAAATGTGGTAGGAAGATAAAAACAACTCAAACTATGCAGTATTTCCCAACAGAAAACCATTTCATTCTATATTTAAGATAATATCCAGAATGCCTGCAATGAGGTTCAGTGGTTAATTTACCTTGAAATATTGAAATGAACTCTGTGATCTTTTAAGACAGAGAGTACCATGGGTTTGGCAGTAGGTTTAAAAAAACACTTCTCTCCTGGAGGAGGGACACATATTCTATCACAGGTTTATTTGCTTTGGTAAAAATAACAGGTCCTTATGAGGATGACTGATGTAATTAGTAAAACAATTTTTAAGAACAACATTCATTGTCAGAAAAATAGATTCTCAAGAAAACATGAATAGAAAAACAAGAGCAATTTTTATAACTGAGTCAACTTTCCAGATGAGGAAGAAAACTTCCGATGTGTGGCTTTCTAGTTTCAGAGCTATTAAGAGGTCTGGGAAGCCATGTCCACTAATTGTAAACAAACAAACTAACAAAAACAAGTAATAGAGTTGGTGAAGAAATAAAAATGTGCAACTCACTTCCTTGAAACAAAATGACAAATATGCTTATTAAAACCAAAATTGACTGCATTTCCTTGGGTAAAACATAAATCATTACAGGGAGCAGATGGCCAATTTGCTATTAGAAAAATAGAACCCACCTATTATGTTCTTGAATATGGTAAATCAGTTTCAGAGCTGAATCTTGATTAGAGTTAAAATTCAAAAACTTGGTGTATTCTGAAGTAAGATATATTGGAAACATATCTTAGTAACTTAAGAGAGGCATGGAGAGCTGAGACAGGCTGTTTTCAGAGGAGAGAAGCTGCCTCCATAATATGACTGCAGACTGAAGCCATTATAGAATGGGTGCATTCCTGGAAGCACACACAAAAACAGAGTTTGGGGTACAAAATGTTGATTAGGAATTAATATCTGTGAAAAGAAGGGTAAGAAGCAGGATTAGGAAGGGAAAGAAGTTAAATTGTGATGCCAATCAACAAAGCATCTGCTAGGGAACTCTGCAGTGGATATTACCTTCCAAAGTTGTCTTGCAATGCATGGAAATGGCCATACCTTTTCCACTCACTTATCAGGTGCTGGATGGGTAAGAGGTACAGCAAGTCTGTCCTCTATAGGTAAGGTAGATCCTGAAAAAAACAGGCAGCTGCAAGCTATCTGCTGATAGCTCTCCCTGCAGCTGGACATCAAGGTCTTCTTGAGTCAGAATCTGGGCAATACATCTTCCTATCTACCAGAGAGGCCTAAGGAAAGATGGCCCTCTGAGAGGCTCTTGTGCCAGGTAAGAGATCCAAATACATGAAGATTAATGATTATTGTAGTGAACTGTGGATTTCTTTCCTTACCTAAAGACATTCCCATTCAATTAAAAAAGAATTGAACTCAAACTCAAACTGGTAGTATAGTATATAACACACGGATAGCCAGAAAATACCAGAATAATGAGGCCTAAGAAGAAAATTTAAGTTGTTTTTTTTTTAATGGTAATTTATATAGCTGATCCCTTACCCCATTACCACTGATTAACCCAGAAGAGTTGTTCTCTTTGGTGTAACTAAGAATTATTTAAGGAACTTGTAGAAAATACAGATGTTTAGTTGTGATTTCCATGGATCGTGATTCATAAGAGCAGTGATGTGTTCAGGGATTCCACGTTAGCATCCCGGTTATGCTGAGGTGAGTGAGACAGTGCATGAACCACACTTGGAGAACAACATGCCTAAAGCTTCAGTAAACTCTGTTACATGCCACACTCCTGTAATTCAGGGTCTGAAAGAAGAGGATGTCTAGGAATGGGCAGAAAGGAGCAGAACACAACGTGTAGGGCACAGAAAACAACAAGGAAAAGCACCAGAGGAGATCAGGCTTCAGCGACAAATATGGTAAAACATGTCCTTTGCCAAATGCACTAGATGATCTGGGAGCAGGCATTTCTAAAACACAAATAATGGGCAAAATGACGTATTTAGTACTTCAGGAAATAGCAATTGCATATAAAGACAGTAGGGAATATGAGACTTCAAAATCACCCAAATGTCTTTAGCAGATTTAACAAGCCTCTGACTTTCCCACTTACAAGTTGATCAGTCCAATAAATGTCTATTTAAACTTATGTTTTAGTTAGCTTATAACCAAATTCTCATAAATTTCCTTTATACCTTAATGTAGAATAGCATATCTCTGGAACCAAGAGAAAGTTTTAAGGGCTACTAGTTACCCCTTTTTCAATGGCTTTAAAATATTTTATTCATCATTAGAAAGACAGTTCTGGATTATCAAGCGCAAGATCTCTTCATTTACGCCTTGTGAATAAGTTTGACACATTTATGTAGAGCACTGAATAATTTAGTGAACTGAGACCACTTGGGACTGAGCAACACTCGTATTTGGAATGCCTCAGAATTTTTATGAATTTTGAGTTTAAGCCCAGAAACAGTGACAAAAAAGTATTAACAAAAAAAGGTATATGAATGTATAAAAAAATCTCCTTACTTTTTCTATATTTAGTGTGGGTCTACATGCTTTTTAAATAACCCTGAACACAAAACACTTAAGAATGCTTGAAAGATTGCAGAACATTCATTTTAAATAAAATATATTTCCTTGCTTTTAATCAATGTAAAAGTAGGTGTTGCTTCATTAATTTCAAACACATTAGGTATTAGAATGTGAAAGGAGAGGGTTAGAAGGCACCTGATGACATACTTAAGTTTAATAAGATCTTGATTGTGATGTTAAATCATAAAAACAAGCAATTATGAATCTAACAAAAAGTATTTTAGGCTGGACACAGTGGCTCACACCTGTAATACCAGCACTTTGGAAGGCCGAGGCAAGCGGATCACTTGAGGTCAGGAGTTTGAGACCAACCTGGCCAACATGGCAAAACCCTGTCTACTAAAAATACAAAAATTAGCTGGGCATGCTGGCGTGTACCTGTAGTCCCAGCTGCTCTGGAAGCTGAGGCACAAGTATCATTTGAACCCGGAAGGCAGAGGTTGCAGTGAACCAAAATCAAGCCACTGCACTCCAGTCTGGGTGACAGGAATAAAAACCAATCTCAAAAAAAAAAAACAAATAAAAAACAAAAATAAATAATAATTGCTCAAACTATAATAGCATAATTTTGAAGACCTCATTTTTATGGAATAGAGTTGCCAGTTCTGTAATCTGAGACTTCATAAATTAAAAACTACTGTTTCTGGAAATCATACCTGTAATGCAGTGACAGCTCTCTTGACTTTCACTTAGTTGGTGCTGGTTAACAGTATCTTTTCACTGGCCTTTGTAACCCACACTGACTGATATACCAGGTACATCGAACCCTCTCTGTTGTTGATTACTCACTCATGTTCATGACTTCTGTTGATCAATGAGGCCTTCAATCAACAAAAACAATTGCATTTGCAAAGGACCTACCATGGAGTCCGGAGTGGGCATTCCCACCCATGTTAGTATCTTTCTCTTTCTTTCTCTCTGTTAAAAAGTCAGAAGCTGTTACAACAAGAAGAATAGCAAAATGCATTACTAGCATCATATTAAAAGTGTCATAAGGCAATATATGTGAGTACACTGAATATAAAAATAAAAATAAAATACTATTATATGATATTATGTTATATATTATATTATATACTGTACTATATTCTATTATTATAATAAGAAAGCACAACAAACAAAGAATACCTAAAATATAAAATTAGGAATTCCATGGGTCTCTTGTTTTTGAATTGGGGGAACTTAAATGGTCATCTAATCTCAATCCTTTTAATTGCCAAATTAGAAAACGGACTCAGAGGAGTTAATATCTATAGATTACTTATTTTGGAAGAGGTACTATGTTAATTATGTTATATATATTCTTTATAGTCATTGTCAAAGCAACCCTAAAACAATTACTATTTGCATTTGAGAATTATTCTCTGCACTTTACAGATGAGCAAGGGAGGCTTGCTAAGAGTTTTTAGCTGCAGAGATTAAAATCACTTCTATCTTACACCCAAACTCACTTTTTCCTGCCTTACATCATATTGTATAAAGGGACCGATAAAGATTTGTACTGAACCGAGGGGAGGCAGACAAGGTAGTGATTCATTTATGTTAGCTTTATTTAAGAAGAGTTCCATGATAAACCCAAAGACTTTAGAGGCCAGTCAGGAGACCTAAATATGTGAAGGAGTAATGATTACTAAAGAGCATTGTGAATTTCTACCTAAAGACATTTCTGTTCAATTTTTAAAATATGAACTGGCCCAATTAAAATATATCTGCTGGATGGTTACCCATTTGCAACTTATGAAAGAGAGCAAAGGTAAGGGATCTGCAAAAATAAGTCTGGAAAACATCCTAGGCTTGGGATGGAGGCACTATAATATATGGGAAAGTACAATAAACAGATGAACAATTAAAGAATCAGGGGCTGGCTGGTCTTAACCATATCAAAGAAGTATGTATTTAGTTATTCCATATATATAGGGAGGGCAGACTTGGTAGTACAAGTGAAAGGAGAGGAAAAAGAGGGGGGGAAGTTTTAGTGGTCCTTAGGTGCTAGCCTGGGTATTTGTATTTTATTTGAATGAAAAAAGGACCCACTTAGAAATACGCCAGATACTTCCCTATTGTATTCTAGGTATACTTACTGTATATTATGCCTTTGGAAAAGCCTTTATATTTTACAGATTGGTTCACTAATATTTATTGAAGATAAATAACTTCCTCAATGTCATAAGGTAGAAAGTGGGTGAGTAAACTTTTAAATTGTATCTGTCTGGTTCCTAAAAGAATCCACACAACATTATACCATACAGTTTTCTGTAGAAAATACTCACTTTCATATTGTATGTCACTACTACTCTAAGTATTCTTCACATATTAGCTAATTTTATCTTCATAAGGCACAGAAAGACAAATACTTCATGATCTCACTTATATGTGGACTCTAAAGAAGTTGAACCAGTGGTACTCTTTACCAAGAGTAAAATATGCTGATAAATTAAGGGAGGTGTGAAAAAGAAAAAAGGCCTTTAGATCGATTAGTTTTCTTTTAATATAAATAGGTTTTGGTAGTGTAGGGGTAGATAGACAGGACAGCTTTCCTCACCCATCATAAGGATCATAGCTGACACTCCTATAGCAAAAGGCAGGTTAATAAGAGAAGAGCATTAAAAAATATTTAATCAGTTCTATGTGACATGGGAGCCTTCAGCAATGAAGACCAAATTAGGTTAGATGAAGGATAAACAGCCATGCAAAAATGTGACTGGACAAAAAGGGAATGATCTAATGGTAATAGACTGAGTGAGGGAACTCAGCAAGGCTTGTTTGTTCAGATTCTTCTTAAACTCTCTGTGTAGTATTTCATTCTCCTGGGTATAGGGCAGGACCCATTCTGAAATGAGGGTCTTATGATCTATTATTAGACAAGCTGGGTCAAAGAATTTCATTACAGCCAGCTCCTACACAGAAAGGTGGAAAAAGGTTAAAGTAATATTTCTAGGTTTTATGGCTGGCTTTTGGGGAAAGTAGTTCTGGAATTCTAGTTTCTGTGGCCTGCCTTGAGGGAGAAAAGGGAGCAGGAGAAAGAAGGGCAAGAGAATGTCAGAAAGAGACTCTGCTTCTGAGACCCTTCCAATGTCCTTCAGTTCAAACTACTCAGCATTCCAAAATGCCATACTCTGGGGTATCATTTTCTGAACCCCAATAGTAGATCAGTTAAATTAGAGAAGTAGAATGATAATGAGGTCAAATCTCTGTGACCGAACTCTCAAAGTCTTTTTACCTTTCCCCTAAGTTGCATTGAAAGTCTTACCCTCTAATTCCCATCAATTATTTCAGAACTGCAGGAAAAATTGACTGGGAAAAGTTGGTGGGACAAATTGAATCCATCAAATAATTCCAAGTGAAATACTAGAAAAAGGAAGGTGGGTATTGTGATCCTGAGACACTAAACATGTCTCCATTTGTTCTATATCAATATTCCACTGCTTTTTGCCAGCATCTGAAGTTAAGTTGTTTACCAGTTAGTTTATTTGTGAAATGGAGTATTCTCCCTGTATTACTACTATGTGAAAAGGGTACAAAGCAGGCATACATCTTTTTCTATAACCGTCCTTTCATTTTTTTCACAAGTTTTAGTAGATACATTTACAGAAACCTTTATATGTAAAGAAGTCTTAGTAATGTGATTTAATGAAAACACTTAATTTGGGAAGAGACCCTTTAAAATGTTCCATTTGCATCTCTCTGATATAAATTTCAATATCAAAATTCCATCAACAGCAGGGGAAAAACTGCCATTAACTAGAGATAGCAACTTTGCTCTTAATAGAAACACTAAATTACTGCTCTAAGAGCTAAACTATATATAAAACAACTTTAGTTCTTTAAGAAAGGGTGAGCAACATTTTATTTTCGAAAGGAACGTATGTTATTTTCATTTGCCTTAAATGACACATGGAAATTAAGAAGCCTACCATTAAATAGGCAAACGATTTACAAGAAATGAAATACAGTGCTAACAAAAGTTTAAATGGATCTGGTTTCAAGATTTGAAAATGGAATATTACTCATAATAAAAAGGAAAGGAGTAGGAAACTGGGCTTAGTGTCCATTAAGAAGGTAAACTTGAGAATGACAAAAGGCTGAACATATACAGAGTGAATGGTGAATAGAAAGCTGAAACCAATGTCTTCATCTGTATTGCCTTTGAAGAAAATAGGGGGAAGAGCATAGGTAAGTTTCTAAGTTGTTATACAAATTTCAGTAAAATAGTCTATATTAGTATTTTCTGGTACTTTTGGTTACAAGTAACAAAATCAGACTCTGGCTACCTTATGCCCAAAAGAAAATTTATTAGAAGAAGCTAGAGTATATAACAGAATGCAGTGAAAATCCACCCAAGGAAGCTATGGAAAAGCAGGAACGTGGAGAGCTCACAGGTCCTCCCTAGAGATGTTAATGAAACTTTCCTTTAAGGAACCGTAATAAGCCTGCCAGAGTTTCAAGAAGTTCAAATCCTTTTATCACTCAAATATCAACTTTATATTAAAGTTAGGTGTCCATTATTTGATCAGCCAGATGCATCTAAGGGACTGTTACGTAGGATAAATGAAGCAACTGGGGCTTACACCTGTTTGAGGGGATATTCCCATAGTAGACAAGGTTTTGAACTGGCATTTCCTACTACACAGTAAATGTAGTTACACTAATGAAAAATAAAAACAGAAGTTGATACCTGAACACCACATTACATTTATCATTCAAGAATTATTTGGGGCCGGGTGCGGAGGCTCATGCCTGTAATCCCAGTACTTTGGGAGGACGAGACGGGTGGTTCACGAGGGCAAGAGATTGAGGCCATCATGGCCAACATGGTGAAACCCTGTCTCTACTAAAAATACAAAAATTAGCCAGGTGTGGTGGCGGGCACTTGTAGTCTCAGCTACTCAGGAGGCTGAGGCAGGAAAATCACTTGAATCCAGGAGGCAGAGGTTGCACTGAGCCGAGATTGAGCCACTGCACTGCAGCCTGGCAACAGAGCGAGACTCCATCTCAAAAAAAAAAAAAAAAGTATTTGATTCTATATAATACTAACATAGAAGGAAAAATGCAATTGTGTATTAACTACCTCAGGGAGTTACTATAAAAATGTAGACACATGAAGTTGTTACCACTTCGTTTAACAACTTCACCCAAGGGATATTAACTTTATTCTTAAATACATTTATTCATTTTACATATTTATTTTGTATAAATTGGGTAATATTCCAAAAATGTAGAAAAGTTCAGAAGATAATAAAACAAATATCTGCTTTCACTGTACAGATATAATACATATTTTATACTGCAAAATATTAACCTGTATATTAACCTGTACACAGTTCTGAAATATTAACCTGTATACAGTTCTTTCAGATATTATTTTTAATGACATACAATTGTTTCAGATATAATAAAACCATTATTTTCTCTCTACAGGTAACTATTTTCCATCATTTTGAATTATTCACACACACCTAGGTAACCATAAACAATACATATCATTGTTGTGTGTGTTCAAATCTTACATAAATATTATCTTACTGTCAGTATCCATCCCCAACTGGTTTTTATGAAGCAACAACATATTTTTCAGTTTGAGTCATGTTAATGAATGCAGTTTTAGTTCATTAATTTAAAATGCTAAACGGAATTTCATTCATCTATATTGATGAATATTGAGGTTGTTTATTTCCTTATTTCTTGCCTGTGTAACTAAAGGAATGATGCAATAAACATTGTGGTAGGGAGCTGACTGAGCATGTGCTCAGTGGTTTACGTAGGGTTTAAAGTTAAAAATGGAATTGTTATTATACAAGACTTGTTCATCTACGCTTTTATGAGATATTTTCTCCAGAATAGTTGTACCAGTTTACAGCTGCAGTAGCAGTGTATGAAAGCTGCCATTGAACTATGTCCTTACCAGTAATGGGTATTAACATGTGTAATATTTTAGTATTTTTTTTACTAATAGTAGTATCTTTTTAAATGATAGTCACAGAATAGTTTTAACATATACATTGTCTATTTTCCTTTTATCTATTTACCTTTTTCTATTAAAGTATTAATTTTTACATATAACAGATAAATTTTATTTGTCAATTATGGCTATTTCAAACATATTCATCCATTTTGTTTTTTATTTTTTTCTCATACTCTTTAATAGTTCTCTGAAAATATCATTTTACCCTCCATTTTTGATAATAATTTAACAGGACATAAAACTAAAAATTGACATTTCTTTTCTGTTAGCACTTTTTAGATGTATTTTAATTATCTTCACAACATGCTGTTGTTAATTAGAATTATTTACTTGAATTGCCATTCATTTTTAGATAATCCTATGATTGCTGTTAAAAGTATCTATCTTTGCATTTTATATTTTAAATTCAATGTGTCTAAATTTGGATTTATTCCTATTTATCCCTCTCAGAAAGCTGTGCATTATTTGAGTACTTGCCTTAAATTCTGGAAAATTACTAAGAATTAGGCATCAATATGCACAGTTCTCATTTTCACTACTTTCTTCTTCTATAATTCTTATTATTCCAACATACACATGGGATCTTTTCATTCTCTCCTCTCATTTTTATGTGCTATGTTGCTTAACTTCTCATATGTTTTTCCCTTTTTGTTGGTGCTGCATCCTTTATAATTTCTTCAGATTTATCTTTCAAAGTACTGATTCTTTCTTCAGCTTCATCTGATCTTCTGTTTAAATTAACTGAGTTTTATTTTCAATGACTGTATTTTTATTTCTATTAGTTCTATATAATTATTTCCAAGCATGCCTTCTTTTGTCTATTTTTAATTCAATACACTTCTTAAACATATTTATTTTATTATATCTTTCAAATTGTTCTATTATTTCAGTAATTGTCAGGGTGCCATTTCTCCTATTTGCTACATCAACAGACACTCTACGGTAATTTGTTTCTTCTTGGGCTTTGAATTGCTGCTGCAATTGAACTTATCTTTGAATATTAAAAACAGTCTGTGAAACAAATTACCATGTTAATATTTTTGTTTTCATAAAATAGAATAGTAAACACCAGTGAAAAATAGATGAACTAAAGCTACATGCATCAACGTAAGGAGTCGTATAAAATAATGTTTATAAAATTCTTGGTTAAGAAATACATATAGCATGATATAAATTTTAGAAGTTTAAAATATATAATCAATGCTACATATTATTTTGGATTACATATTCATATGGTGAAAATTTAAATATGTACAAAAGAATGATAAATATCCAAATCAGTAGTTACTTATGAGAGAAAGAAGCAGAAGGAGATCCAGCATGAATACAAATGAGAATACAAATTTTGTAATTGCTTGTAATCTTCAGAGTATATTAACATTCAATATAGTGTTCTCCACACATTTCTGTAGATTAATACATAAGGGCAGTAAAGTCATTGAGTAGCCTCTCTTCCAAATATAAAACAATAAAAAGATAATCATTAAAGCAAGTCTTGTATTAATATTTTTAACTTTAAATAGATTACTAAAATAAAACTAGAATATCTGAAATAGGCCCATCTCTTAGAATTTAGTATAATAAAACCAGAGACTGCCACAGAAAACTAGGCAAATAATCTAATAATTCACAGAACTATAAATGGCCTTGTATCCATCAATCTCTCTGTGAAATATTTTCTACTTATATAAAGTATGTATATTTATTATTACCTACATATATATATGTCTATATCTAAAGATATACAAAGTTAGAAAAAAGGAAACCAAACTATTATTGAAATAGTTTAATAGAGGTAGGGTTTTAGGTGATTTAAAATTTCCAGTGTTCTAAAATAAAAATATTTTAAAATTATGTTCTGCTTTTATCCAAATTATATGCTCATGCTTAAAAAGTTATATAATTCAGTGGTTGTACACAAAAGCCACAGACTACTCTTATCACATACTTTTTCCTGCTTCTCAGAGGCAACCACTTTCAAAGAGTTTGCATGATTCTATTTTTATTTATATGCAAATTTCCCTGCAATATGATTATATTGCTACTTCTTAATTTATTTGGATGGGGAAGGGATGATTTAGACACTGTATATTGACATTCTATTTTGGAAGATACAAATCAAGCCTTTTTCAACACCACTTTGGCAGACCTTGCTCTCTGACACACATGTGTGTCCTCAGCCTCTCATCATTATGTCATATCATGGTTTGGTTCCATATGCAATTTTTACATTGCCATATTGATATAAGCACTATTTACAGGATACACATGTCAGACATTACTTCTACTCTTCCTTTTATAAAAATATTAATCCTTTTTATTTTTTCAGTTTATTGTATGATTTTTTAAATTGTGTGGTTTTTGTTGCCATTGTTTTCTGTGTTTTAGTAATAATCACTAACTGTCATTTAATCTTTTGCCCCCATATCCCATATATCACTTTTGTTAATACATGTAAATATACAAGAAATTATAAATTTACCTTGTTAAATCAAGCCCTCCTGATAAAACTCATCCTGCTGCAAATTTCCCTGGGTGTTTCTCCAGACCTGCCTACAGCTGTCACCTTGTGATGGGTGATTCCCTCCACTTTCTTCTAGATTGGATGCCCTATTCCCTAGATTTCTTGTCCTCTTTCTTGGTTTACCAGCTAAAACATCTTCCAGTAACATTATGAAAATGACTGCATGGGAGATAAAAGTCTTAAATACTTTGTTGCATACTTAGCCATAGAACCCTAGATTATAATTCATATTGTCTCATCAGAATCAGGAACACTTGGTTTTATTGTTTACTAGCTTATTTCATATTAATGTTCCCTCCGAAAGCTTAAAGATTTCCTTTCTTTGTATCCAGGGTACTGACTTTTCATTGATGTGTCTTAAGGTGGATCTATTGCTATTCATAGGACTGGGAACATGGTCACATGGTGAGTCTATTCATTATAAAAGCTTATGTCTTTCCATTCTGGGAACTTTTTATGATTTTTTTTTCATGAATTCCTATGCTATATTTTCTGTTTTCTCCTTCCGGGATTTCTATGTTTTAAGATGTTGGATTTTCTCTGTGGGTTCCCTAATTTTATTTTATTTTATTTTTACTCTTATTTTTTCCTAATTTCAATCTTAGACATTTTGCTTTTCATTCTGGAACAGCTTCTCAATTTTATCCTCTAAAACTTTCATTGTATTTTTCCATTTACACTATCTTAGTTTCCAACATTAAAAAAAAAAACAAACTCTGTGTTCTTGTTTTCGAGATGAAGAACATTTTCTCACATCTTTGAGGATATTAATCCCAGATATTCTGAAGCTTTCTTTTGGTGGAATCTTTTCTCTGAGTTATTGTTTGTTTGTTTTAGTCTCTTTGGTATAACATGCTTTCTTCAAATATTTAATAATCCTTGGGTTTGTGCTATAAAAGCAGAGCGCCTCTCCTCCTCCAAAGGAACGCAGTTCCTCACCAGCAATGGAACAAAGCTGGATGGAGAATGACTTTGACGAGCTGAGAGAAGAAGGCTTCAGACGATCAAATTACTCTGAGCTATGGGAGGACATTCAAACCAAAGGCAAAGAAGTTGAAAACTTTGAAAAAAATTTAGAAGAATGTATAACTAGAATAACCAATACAGAGAAGTGCTTAAAGGAGCTGATGGAGCTGAAAACCAAGGCTCGAGAACTACGTGAAGAATGCAGAAGCCTCTGGAGCCGATGCAATCAACTGGAAGAAAGGGTATCAGCAATGGAAGATGAAATGAATGAAATGAAGTGAGAAGGGAAGTTTAGAGAAAAAAGAATAAAAAGAAATGAGCAAAGCCTCCAAGAAATATGGGACTATGTGAAAAGACCAAATCTATGTCTGATTGGTGTACCTGAAAGTGATGGGGAGAATGGAATCAAGTTGGAAAACACTCTGCAGGATATTATCCAGGAGAACTTCCCCAATCTAGCAAGGCAGGCCAACGTTCAGATTCAGGAAATACAGAGAACGCCACAAAGATACTCCTCGAGAAGAGCAACTCCAAGACACATAATTGTCAGAATCACCAAAGTTGAAATGAAGGAAAAAATGTTAAGGGCAGCCAGAGAGAAAGGTCGGGTTACCCTCAAAGGGAAGCCCATCAGACTAACAGCGGATCTCTCGGCAGAAACCCTACAAGCCAGAAGAGAGTGGGGGCCAATATTCAACATTCTTGAAGAAAAGAATTTTCAACCCAGAATTTCATATCCAGCCAAACTAAGCTTCATAAGTGAAGGAGAAATAAAATCCTTCACAGACAAGCAAATGCTGAGAGATTTTGTCACCACCAGGCCTGTCCTAAAAGAGCTGCTGAAGGAAGCGCTAAACATGGAAAGGAACAACCGGTTCCAGCCGCTGCAAAATCATGCCAAAATGTAAAGACCATTGAGACCAGGAAGAAATTGCATCAACTAATGAGCAAAATAACCAGCTAACATCATAATGACAGGATCAAATTCACACATAACAATATTAACTTTAAATGTAAATGGACTAAATGCTCCAATTAAAAGACACAGACTGGCAAATTGGATCAAGAGTCAAGACCCATCAGTGTCCTGTATTCAGGAAACCCATCTCACGTGCAGAGACACACATAGGCTCAAAATAAAAGGATGGAGGAAGATCTACCAAGCAAATGGAAAACAAAAAAAGGCAGCGGTTGCAATCCTAGTCTCTGATAAAACAGACTTTAAACCAACAAAGGTCAAAAGAGACAAAGAAGGCCATTACATAATGGTAAAGGGATCAATTCAACAAGAAGAGCTAACTATCCTAAATATATATGCACCCAATACAGGAGCACCCAGATTCATAAAGCAAGTCCTGAGTGACCTACAAAGAGACTTAGACTCCCACACAATAATAATGGGAGACTTTAACACCCCACTGTCAACATTAGACAGATCAACAAGACAGAAAGTCAACAAGGATACCCAGGAATTGAACTCAGCTCTGCACCAAGCGGACCTAATAGACATCTACAGAGCTCTCCACCCCAAATCAACAGAATATACATTTTTTTCAGCACCACACCACACCTATTCCAAAATTGACCACATACTTGGAAGTAAAGCTCTCCTCAGCAAATGTAAAAGAACAGACATTATAACAAACTATCTCTCAGACCACAGTGCAATCAAACTAGAACTCACGATTAAGAATCTCACTCAAAACCACTCAACTACATGGAAACTGAACAACCTGCTCCTGAATGACTATTGGGTATATAACGAAATGAAGGTAGAAATAAAGATGTTCTTTGAAACCAACGAGAACAAAGACACAACATACCAGAATCTCTGGGACACATTCAAAGCAGTGTGTAGAGGGAAATTTATAGCACTAAATGCCCACAAGAGAAAGCAGGAAAGATCCAAAATTGACACCCTAACATCACAATTAAAAGAACTAGAAAACCAAGAGCAAACACATTCAAAAGCTAGCAGAAGGCAAGAAATAACTAAAATCAGAGCAGAACTGAAGGAAATAGAGACACAAAAAACCCTTCAAAAAATTAATGAATCCAGGAGCTGGTTTTTTGAAAAGATCAACAAAATTGATAGACCGCTAGCAAGACTAATAAAGAAAAAAAGAGAGAACAATCAAATAGACGCAATAAAAATTGATAAAGGGGATATCACCACCAATCCCACAGAAATACAAACTACCATCAGAGAATACTACAAACACCTCTATGCAAATAAACTAGAAAATCTAGAAGAAATGGATAAATTCCTTGACACATACACTCTCCCAAGACTAAACCAGGAAGAAGTTGAATCTCTGAATAGACCAATAACAGGATCTGAAATTGTGGCAATAATCAATAGCTTACCAACCAAAAAGAGTCCAGGACCAGATGGATTCACAGCCGAATTCTACCAGAGGTACATGGAGGAACTGGTACCATTCCTTCTGAAACTATTCCAATCATTAGAAAAAGAGGGAATCCTCCCTAACTCATTTTATGAGGCCAGCATCATTCTGATACCAAAGCCGGGCAGAGACACAACCAAAAAAGAGAATTTCAGACCAATATCCTTGATGAACATTGATGCAAAAATCCTCAATAAAATACTGGCAAACCGAATCCAGCAGCACATCAAAAAGCTTATCGACCATGATCAAGTGGGCTTCATCCCTGGGATGCAAGGCTGGTTCAATAAATGCAAATCAATAAATGTAATCCAGCATATAAACAGATCCAAAGACAAAAACCACATGATTATCTCAATAGATGCAGAAAAGGCCTTTGACAAAATTCAACAACCCTTCATGCTAAAAACTCTCAATAAATTAGGTATTGATGGGACGTATCTCAAAATAATAAGAGCTATCTATGACAAACCCACAGCCAATATCATACTGAATGGGCAAAAACTGGTAGCATTCCCTCTGAAAACGGGCACAAGACAGGGATGACCTCTCTCACCACTCCTATTCAACATAGTGTTAGAAGTTCTGGCCAGGGCAATCAGGCAGGAGAAGGAAATAAAGGGCATTCAGTTAGGAAAAGAGGAAGTCAAGTTGTCCCTGTTTGCAGATGACATGATTGTATATGTAGAAAACCCAATCGTCTCAGCCCAAAATCTCCTTCAGCTGATAAGAAACTTCAGCAAAGTCTCAGGATACAAAATCAATGTGCAAAAATCACAAGCATTCTTATACACCAATAACAGACAAACAGAGAGCCAAATCATCAGTGAACTCCCATTCACAATTGCTTCAAAGAGAATAAAATACCTAGGAATCCAACTTACGAGGGATGTGAAGGTCCTCTTCAAAGAGAACTATAAACCACTGCTCAATGAAATAAAAGAGGATACAAAGAAATGGAAGAACATTCCATGCTCATGGGTAGGAAAAATCAATATCGTGAAAATGGCCATACTGCCCAAGGTAATTTATAGATTCAATGCCATCCCCATCAAGCTACCAATCACTTTCTTCACAGAATTGGAAAAAACTACTTTAAAGTTCATATGGAACCAAAAAAGAGCCCGCATTGCCAAGTCAGTCCTAAGCCAAAAAAGAACAAAGCTGGAGGCATCACACTACCTGACTTCAAAATATACTACAAGGCTACAGTAACCAAAACAGCACGGAACTGGAGACCAAAACAGAGATATAGATCAATGGAACAGAACAGAGCCCTCAGAAATAACACCGCATATCTACAACTATCTCATCTTTGAGAAACCTGAGAAAAACGAGCAATGGGGAAAGGATTCCCTATTTAATAAATGGTGCTGGGAAAACTGGCTAGCCATATGTAGAAAGCTGAAACTGGATCCCTTCCTTACACCTTATACAAAAATCAATTCAAGATGGATTAAAGACTTAAATGTTAGACCTAAAACCATAAAAACCCTAGAAGAAAACCTAGGCATTACCATTCAGGACATAGACATGGGCAAGGACTTCATGTCTAAAACACCAAAAGCAATGGCAACAAAAGACAAAATTGACAAATGGGATCTAATTAAACTAAAGAGCTTCTGCACAGCAAAAGAAATTACCATCAGAGTGAACAGGCAACCTACGGAATGGGAGAAAATTTTCGCAACCTACTCATCTGACAAAGGGCTAATATCCAGAATCTACAATGAACTCAAACAAATTTAGAAGAAAAAAACAAACAACCCCATCAAAAAGTGGGCGAAGGACATTAACAGACACTTCTCAAAAGAAGACATTTATGCAGCCAAAAAACACATGAAAAAATGCTCATCATCACTGGCCATCAGAGAAATGCAAATCAAAACCACAATGAGATACCATCTCACACCAGTTAGAATGGCAATCATTAAAAAGTCAGAAAACAACAGGTGCTGGAGAGGATGTGGAGAAATAGGAACACTTTTACACTGTTGGTGGGAATATAAACTAGTTCAACCATTGTGGAAGTCAGTGTGGCAATTCCTCAGGGATCTAGAACTAGAAATACCATTTGACCCAGCCATCCCATTACTGGGTATATACCCAATGGTCTATAAATCATGTTGCTATAAAGACACATGCACATGTATGTTTACTGCGGCATTATTCACAATAGCAAAGACTTGGAACCAACCCAAATGTCCAACAATGATAGACTGGATTAAGAAAATGTGGCACATATACACCATGGAATACTATGCAGCCATAAAAAATGATGAGTTCATGTCTTTTGTAGGGACATGGATGAAGCTGGAAACCATCATTCTCAGCAAACTATCACAAGGACAAAAAACCAAACACCACATATTCTCACTCATAGGTGGGAATTGAACAATGAGATCACATGGACACAGGAAGGGGAACATCACACTCTGGGGACTGTTGTGGGGTGGGGGGAGGGGGGAGGGATAGCATTGGGAGATACACCTAATGCTAGATGACGAGTTAGTGGGTGCAGCGGACCAGCATGGCAGTTGTATATGTATGTAACTAACCTGCACAATGTGCACATGTACCCTAAAACTTAAAGTATAGTAAAAAAAAAAACCAAAAAAACAGTGGGTCTGTTGACCCCATTTTTCACTATGATCTAGTTGATTTCGTTCTACCTAAGGGATTTCTGCTGCCATTTTTGTTAGGTCTTTTCCCTTGAGTAAGACATATTCCCTACAGAAGATTCATACATTTTCCTGCTCGGATGAAACTTGGCTGCCTGGGTTCTGCTGTGGATCTCAATAAGGGGGGAGAGTCAGGCAGGGTGAAGTGTTTCAGCGTTTAGTATGCATATTCCTCCTTTCAGTTTTGTATTCCCATCCTGTGTCCAGGTGTCCTCCCAGCCAGAAAACCTGTTTTATCCTCTTTGGGGAATAAAGTTCTTCTTTTCTAGTAGGGGGAGTGAAGAGTAGTAGCCTTATTTTGAAGAACAGGAAAAGCAACACAGAAGTCTAACTGTTCAAGAGACTCTAAACTACTTTTATGGTATTTAGCCATAATTTCATCTCTTTTGGCAAAAGTCCCTGGTGGGACAAATCTTAAATTTTACAAGAGAGTATCGTAATGAACACTGGGGGGCTTTTTAAGTTTCTGCACTGTCATTTTAGCAGAAAGAAAGAAAAAAAAAAAGCTGAATCTTACTTACCTAGTTTCCAGCTTCAAAAATGTTTCATTTGTGATCTTTCCATTTTGCTTTTGAGCTCGTGTGTGTGTTTAATTACTCTTACTGGTCTATTGCATCCTTAGAAGTGGTATTCCCAAAAAAAGAATCTATATAAATAAAAACCTATTTGATGATGATTTGAATAGGAAACCATGCCCCAAATAAACAGATTTAGAGAAACAAGTAAGTAATATATTTGCCAAATCTCTTAAGTAACCACGCGTTGGTTTCTTATTTATTGAAAGAAAAGTTCAGTTCCACTATTAAATATAAGAATTGATAATATTGACTAGGATGTTTGCTTCTTCAGGAAGCATATACATTCAATTTGCAATCAAATAAATTTTAAAAACTGTCATCAAGTAAATATTCAGACACTGTTAGCACTTCATTGGAAGAGTTGTGAGTATCTGATCTTGCAGATTACTAATACTCTCTAGAGAGGGACTTTTCATTTTTTCAGTTTTTAATTTACAACTGTGGGTCAAAGTCCCCACCTTTTGTGTCTTCATCTGAAAATGTCTCAGATCTTTATTCTGAAATGTCTTCAAATTGCTGCTTGAGAATATATGTCCCATTTCACCCAGGAGAATGTTTCCCTCTGTTAGAAACAATGCATTTTGTTTTGTCTCTCTCCAGTGGTCTCACGTATAGAATTTCAAACATGATAGGTCATTGCACATGCATTTTATTGCCTGTAAGTCTTACAGCTTGTAGTATGCTCTTCCAACCTCAGGTTCCAAGATCCTATAGTACATGGCCACTGACGGCCTTTGGTATACGACTGTGTAATAATGGAATCTATTTTCTTGACCAAACACTGTGTAATAGCTTTTATTCTTTTCTTTCAACCCATGCAACTTACATAAGAAATACAATCAAAATTCTCTTTTTTTCACAAGTTACAAAGTTTTTATGTCAGTCTTGTGCCCTTTTCTCCATTTTTCTGTTAAATTTTTTTTGTTCTGTACAAGATTGTCCTTTTATGTTTGCCAGTATTTAAGTTGTTTGGGGGAAATATTTATATCTCCAGGATGTTTTTCATTTCAAGAAAAGTTTAGTGTACCTCAACTGGATCTGAGGCTGGAATCTAGGAAAAACAGAGAATAATCCAGGGACTTATTTTCACCAGCTTAAAAATACTATAAAATCATCCTGTCTATTCTCCAACATCTGTACATAGAGTAGAGGAACAGCAAGGAGCACTGGGAAAAGCCTGTGTAGCCACATGCAGCCTCCTACTCAAAGCTGCCTTTGGTCTTCTCTGTATCTCCCAAGTTAAGCAGCTTATATTTAGGAGGAAAAAAAGAAAAAGAAAAAGGAAAGATGATCTGCTCACCACTGATTAAGTTACCAATACTTCTCATCTTTTGGGTACTGTGAGGATTAATAGTATGTATCTGTATAGCTGGCCCACATTGCCCAGATAATCTGGCTAAGCATTATTCTGGATGTTTCTGAAAGGGTGCTTTTGGGTAAGATTACATTTAAATCAGCAGATTTGGGTAAAGTAAGTTGCTCCCCATAATGTGGGTGTGCCTCATCTAATCAGTTGAAGGATTAGGAAAAATCTGGTCTTGATCTTTCTGAACAAGAGAAATTCTTCAGGCTATCAGCCTTCAGACTTGAACTTTAGCATTAGCTCTTTCCTGGGTCTCCAGCCTGCCAACCCACTTTGCACATTTTAAACCTGTCAGCCTCTATAACTGAATAAGGCAATCCTTAAGTCATCTTCTATATATGTATACACATCCTATTGATTTTTTTCTAAAGAATTATGACTAATATAAAGACTAGCAGGCATTATTTGGGTGTGATTTTATATATATATATATATATATATATTTGAGTGTTTATGCCACACTGTTTGGCATTTTTATTTTTTACAATTTTATTTATTTATATATATTTTTGAGACAGGGTCTCACTCTGTCACCCAGGTTGGAGTGCAGTGGTGCAATCTTGGCTCACTGCATCTTCCACCTCCCCAGCTCAAGCGATCCTCTCACCTCAACCTCCCAAGTAGCTGGAACCACAGGTGCACGCCACCATGCTTGGCTAATTTTTGTGTGTGTGTGTTTTTGGTAGAGATGGGGTTTCTCCAAGTTGCTCAGGCTGGTCTCGAACTCCTGAGCTCAAGTGATCCACCTGCTATGGCTTCCCAAAGTGCTGGGATTACAGGTATAAGCCACCACACCTGGCCTCATCCTTCTTCTTAAACATATAAGTTTTGTGTAAAATACACAACGAAGAGGACACAGTATTGTGTTTTTCCAAACAAAATTGCCAGCTCTTCTGTTGAAATTAAAGTGGCAAGTGAGGAAAGAAGGAGGGAGGAGTACATGATATGATACTTATCAGTACCCTTATGTTTTCGTAACTCCTACCACTAATTTTCTCTTACCATATGCACTCTGCCACACTCCTTATTTCCCAGGCTCCCTTTAGAATGCCCAACCACCCTATAGAAAATGAGTACAAACTCTGAAGACACCATTGGATAGAGTTACCATTAAAAAAAATTCACTCAATGTTATTCAGAGTCATTTTCAAAGAAACAGCTCTGGCCACTAGGAGATACGAACCTGAGTATCATAGGGAATCTGTGGATTAAAACAGATTACTTATAGTAGTAAGCAAAATAAAGTGTAGGAGAACCTCTGATAGTTACTTTTTAAATTTACCTCAGGAGATTTGTCCCTGTTTCTATAATTAGTTTATAAAAAACCTTATATTTATTTTAAATATTTTATATCTATGCTACTTATACATCAGTAATTGGTTTAATAGATTTATATATAATATAATGTATTTAGATATAATGTGTTTATATATTATATATAAATGTATTATATGTATAATATATATAAATTATACATAAATGTATTATATATAATTTTGTGTGTGTGTGTATATATATATATATATAATATGCTACTAGAACTGAAAAAGACAGTAGAGAAGGCTGAAGGATTTAAGCTTCACACTCCTACAGACATACCTTTACACAGTGAGGATGAAGCACTGCACACAGATCTGTGGTGTACTAATATGCACTTAATGAGCACTCCAGCTCTCTGCTTTTCAATTTGTACTCACTGAACTTCTATTTTTTAAACTGAAAACAAACAAAAACACTGTCATCCTTTTTTCTTGATGTATCTGCAATAGCCACTTTGAACTCCTCTGGTACCTTATCAAATAACCCCATACAGCGGGCAGTCTGCAGAGATTGCAGGGAACTACAAGAAGGGTCCACATAACATGGTGTGTTAAAGTTACTAAAAATGCTCTACTAATGAACCAAGCTAAGATGATTGGTCTCCTTATTCATAGAACTTTTCAGTTTTTCAGGAAATAGAAGGTCTACTTTTTTCTGAAGAATTACAAGTAAGGAACGATGATTATTAGAGATTAGAAAGCATTGTTCTTTTTTTCCTCTATTGGTGAATTATTCTCAGTGAGCTAAGGCTTTCCTGACCGCCACTTTCACAACTCTCCCACATAACCATCTCTAATCTCTCATGTATAAAGTCAAAATGAATGTTTTCCAAGAATTCAATATTCTTCAACAGGAAATAAGCAATGTGCATTTACTTTCAAAAAAAAAAAAACAGAAAAAACAAAAAATTGGTCCCCATTAAGCAAATTTCACCAGGAAAGTATATGTTTCCTTCACAGAGTTATAGGAAAATAAATTTCTACAAAGCTTTTCTGTGTCATGCTAAAAGGGTTAGTGATGAGGTTATAAGGTTTACAATGTTAAAGCTGCAAAGGAGTGTGTCTTTATGATGAGGTGAGCCTCTTTCTGATGTTGTAAAGGTGGTTGAAATACCTCACTCTCCCATTTTTCTGACAGATTTTATATTTTAAAAGCTTTGGACAGGATAGACACAAATAGCTTTTACTGTATTTTACATATAGTTACCACATTTAATCATTACAAAAACTGTTTGAATAAAACTTATTTATTTATTTATGTATTTATTTATTTATTTATTTTGGGATGGAGTCTCTCTCTGTCACCCAGGCTGCAGTGCAGTGGCACAATCTCGGCTCACTGCAAACTCCATCTCCTGGGTTCAAGCGATTATCCTGCCTCAGCCTCCCAAGTAGTGGGGACAACAGGCGCATGCGACCACGCCCTGCTAATTTTTGTATTTTTAGTAGAGATGGGGTTTCACCATGTTGGCCGGGCTGGTCTCGAATTCCTGACCTCAAGTGATCCACCCACCTCGGCCTCCCAAAGTGCTGGAATTATAGGCCTGAACCACATGCCTGGCCTGAATAAAACTTCTTATTTTCATTTTATAGATGAGGGAACTAACTTTCAGTGAGGTTAAATATTTTGATCAAAACCTCAGAACTAATAAAGGGAAGAGCCAAGAATTAAATCCAGATCTATCACTGTCTACTTTTTTATACTATCTCCTCTCTGGGAATATCAATAAATTAAAATCGGGTACTTACAGAATTCTCAATTGTAACGACAAATCTAGAATATCAGGGTTTCTGTACTTAGTGACCAGAAGTCATACAGCTTTCTATTTATGTCTAAGTTCAAAACATATTCTGGACAATAAAAGAATAATCCTCTCTAAAGACAAATTTTGGCAAGGAAAAATGCAGTCCAATTTGCTTGCATTATAAAAATAGAAACACATGTAATCTCAAATTAACTGTCTTTGTTTTCTGCAGTTCTATGCAAATGCAAATATGCAAAAGAACAAATGCTTGATAGAAAAAAATGTACATGTTGGCAGTTCATTATCCTTGTGTTTTTCTTAATTGATGAGTGCTTTCTCTGTTGGAACTCTTAAGATCGCTCAGATTCCCTGGCATAAGTCCTCATGAAAAATCATCTAAATGATATCTTTGTGGAGACTATGATGCTCAATCAGACATTTTGGCTAACATACTAGGCTGCTGATCTGACATTCAGTGCCCAGAATCGCGGCTGCTGAGCCAAGTAAACCACCTCCTGAGTTGTTTCTGGTCCAATCTGTGGTATCTCTGCCAATGGGTTTTCTAGATAGTTAGACCCCTCCTACCTATGCATAACAATGAGCTAGCATGCTAGCAAAGTCCCAATTTTTATAAATGTAGTGATGCATCCTACAAATACATAAAGTCACTGATAATCAGACCAATGTCTGCACATACGTGTTTAAATCAATTACAATGACAAATAGACGCTTTATGAGACCATGACTATTCAGAACCTTATTTTAGACAGTTAACACATTGGTAACCATCACAGAAACAATGAAAAAGAATTGTGGGGAAAAGTAAAATAACAAAATAACTATCTTTCGCTGATTTAATAACATATGGAACAATAGTCTTTTACATAGAAAGAAAATATGATTATATTATTGAAGCATCCTGCACTTTCAAAATGTAATCAATCATTATAGGTAGTCTCCTAAGATTAGAGTTATACATAAGAAATCATAAGGAAATCTAGATCTGCAAAAGTAGATGAACCGGGAGTAGATAATTCTAAATAAACCAATTGTGCTTTTTTAAAATAAATAATCCAGTTTACTTGAGTCACTTCACCAGACTTACAGGCACCAACCCTACCTCTATCTTAGATTACAGTTACAACTAACCAAGTTCTTGTCTCCTCAACCTCCTCCAATTTGCCTTTCATACAGCAAGCAGAGGAATCTACTAAGAGCACAGTTGTAGTTGCGTTACTACCCTGCCTTAAAGCATTTATGCTCCTCCTCCTTTCACCACTGCTTTCACACATAATGTATGCCCAAATTCTTTATCTTGAATCTTAGGGCTCCAATGTGCTTTTCAAGAATTTTCTTTTCTCTGTTTATAACATTAGACCTATGCTTGCACCAATAAACCTGCACTGTCTAATGCAATTGTTACCGGCGATGTGTGCCACTTTACACTTAAATCAGATAAAATTAAAAATTCAGTTCCTCTACTGCACTAGCCACATTTCGAGTCTTCAATAGTCACTTGTGACTAGTGGCTACGGTATTGGACAGTGCCGATTATACATCATTGCATTGTTCTATGGCACAGCACTGCTGCATACCTGCCCTGAGGTTCTATTGTATGAAGCTGTCTGCAAGTTCTGATACATGTTATTCCCTTAAAGTAGAAATGCTCTTGCTTCCTGTACACCCCTCCAAATTTACAATCTGAAATTCCATCACCCTTCAAAGTGTAGGCTACATTTCATATTTTCTATTCCCTCCACCCGTATATATTCCATTTAGAAATGATCTCCAACACTTCTGAAATTTTTTTGAGTTTAATTTATAATATTCACATGTAAACTCTCATACTGCTGCTTTAAACTATCAAAAAATAGGAATATATATAAGTCTCACTCTGTCGCTCAGGCTGGAGTGCAGTGGTGCCATCTCGGCTCATTACAAGCTCCGCCTCCTGGGTTCATGCCATTCTCCTGCCTCAGCCTCCCAGGTAGCTGGGACTACAGGCGCCTGCCACCACGCCCGGCTAATTTTTTGTACTTTTTAGTACAGACGGGGTTTCACCATGTTAGCCAGGATGATCTCAATCTGACCTCGTGATCCCCCTGCCTCAGCCTCCCAAAGTGCTGGGATTGTAGGCGTGAGGCATCGTGCCTGATAAGGAAAAAGTATTTTTTTTTTTTTTTTTTTATGGACATCTAGAGACAGAGAAGGAGAGATCTAGGCAAAAGAATTATTTTTTTGTGACGGAGTCTTGCTCTGTCGCCCAGGCTGGAGTGCAGTGTCACGATCTCTGCTCACTGCAAGCTCTGCCTTCTGGGTTCACGCCATTCTCCTGCCTCAGCCTCCTGAGTAGCTGGGACTACAGGCGCCCACCACCACGCCCACCTAATTTTTTTTGTATTTTTTAGTAGAGACGGGGTTTCACCATGTTAGCCAGGATGGTCTCGATCTCCTGACCTCGTGATCCACCTGCCTCGGCCTCCCAAAGTGCTGGGATTACAGGCGTGAGCCACCGTGACGAGCCCAAAAGAATTATTTTCTTGCTAACTTGGGGAAAGGTGAAAGGCTATATAGCTTTGTCTTCTCAGACACTCTTGGGGCTTGACACTCAATAGCTGTATATCTATATATCTATATCTGTATATTAAAAATATGAACATATAATTCACCATTTTGTGAAACTTTTTTTCATTTACAAGGAGAAAACTGAGGACCAGCGAAGTGGCCTGCAGAAGTAACAAACTCCTTAACAAGTGCTATGGCACCAGCTCATCAGAATGGACACTGGCTTTAATGGTATTAACTGAGTCCTAAAGGCCCTCTTCTCCTTATTTCCTGAATATTGGGAAGATCCAAAGGTTTCTGCAACAAAGGGGACAACCAAGTAAATGGTGGAGGAGGATCTTTTAGGGGCTTGTGGCTGAAGCCACTTCGTCTACCAGAATGGCACCATTTCAATATTTTGTCAATGAATATAGCTACACCTATGCTTATTAAACAAGTCTGGTGACATAATTGTCCCAAGTTCATACAGTCAGTAGAATTTGCCATCAAACAACTTTAAAACAACTTTTCAGGAATATAACTACTATGCCACATGAAATACCCACCTTCTGGGATATTGAAGCAAAAGCTATTCAACTGCTAAATAGGCACATGATCTTTATACCATTGGTATAATGTCACATACATTTGTGTGCAGATTACAACATCCCTGAAAACTGCTCCCTCAGATGTTGTATATGGGGTAATTGATGCTTTAGGCCTAAAAATCTAAATAAGCTGACACTTTTATTTTCAGAAGTGCCTACAAGGGGTGCAATTCAAAAAAATTACATTTCAACCTGGCTGATTGGCTAATAAAATGAAAGTAGTTTGTAACAAATAAACAAGTAAAGGATATGGCATGCTTTGCACTGCTTTTAACATAAATGAGTAAAATCACATCATTTCTTTCAATAAAAACATCTTGTGCCTAAAATAAAATGCCTGATGTTGATACTGAAATGGTATGCTTTCATATAAAATATTTTTGATAGCTCATTGTTGCCAACACTTAAAACAAAAAGTTGCTAACTTCTTTAAAGTGGCCAACTACAGTAGTGCAAAACCAATAGTTGATATGATATTATTTTTAGCCTTCATCTTCAGTTTTAAGTAATGTTCAGTAAATGCATCATTACTTCCTTATTGATATTTATCCATGACTCCACACAGAAAACAAAAAAACAAATAAACCTTATTCATAAGGCTGTCTATATACCAGTGGTCATTTTATAGTCAGAATTTTTTTTGCATTTAAAAAGGCAGCTATTATGTTGGTGAGGATGCAGAGAAAAGGGAATGCTTATAAACTGCTGGTGGCAATGTAAATTAGTTCAACTTCTGTGGAAAACAGTAGAAAATTTCTCAAAGAATTAAAAATAGAACTAACTACCATTTGACCCAGCAATACCACCATTGGCTATTTACCCAAAGGAAAAGAAATTGTTTTATCAAAAAGACACCTAGCACTCAATATGTTTATCATAGCACTATTCACATTAGCAAAGGCACAGAATCAACCTAAGGGTCCATCAACAGTGGGCTGGATTAAAAAAAAAGTGGTACATATGCACCGTGAAATAATATGCAGCCATAGAAAAAAACAAAATCATGCCTTTTGCAGTAACATGGATGGAGCTAGAGATCATTATCCTAAGTGAAATAACTCAGAAACAGGCAATCAAATATTACATGCTCTTACTTATAAGTGGAAGTTAAGCAATGTGTACACATGGACATAAAGATGTAAATAATAGACACTGGGGACTCCAAAAGTGAAGAGGATGGGAGAGAGGCAAGGGTTGAAAAACTACCTTTTCGGTACTATGTCCCTATTTGGGTGATGTGTTCACTAGAAGCACAAACCTCAGCATTATACAATATACTTATGGAACGAACCTGCACATGTACTTCCTGAATCTGAAATAAATAAATAAATAAATAAATTTATAAGGAGCTGTTAAATACTTCTAGATTCAAAGCATGGAAGGCTTTTCTTTCCTCTTCCCTTCTCATGCAGTTCTTACTCTGACTCTACTCACTGCTATTTTACAGTCAGTTCTAACAAGCAAAGCTGACTTCCAATCCCACAAAATAAAAGATTCAGCAAATCACCAGGGAGTGAGAAATTCCTATAGACCAGCCAGTGAAAACAAATAGCAGGGAACTGAAGTAGGTGTGACATCAGCAAGGTGGCAGAATAAGAGTTTTCTACTCTCATCTCCCCACAGTGAACAAATTCTGATAACCACCCATGGATGAGAGTACCTTTGTGGAAGTGTGGGAGTCAGGTGGAGAAGTTCTAGTTTGCCACTGGAGCAAAAAAATCTGAAAACAGACAAAGAGAAAAAAACAAATACCATATGTTCTCACTTACAAGTGGGAGCTAACTGATGAGAACACATGGATTCTGGGAGAGGAACAACAGACACGGGGGTCTACTTGTGGGTAGAGGGTGGGGTGAGGGAGAGGACGAGAAAAAATAACTATTTGGTACTAGGCTTAGTACCTGGATGACAATCTAATCTGTACAACAAACTCCATGACACTAGTTTACCTATATTATAACAATCCCACACAGATATTGCTGAACCTAAAAGAAAGAAACATTTTTTGAAAGTTCCCAAACAGTTTCAACCCAAAGGGAACTTCACCAAGACACTTTATAATGAAATTGTCAAAAATCAAAGACAAGAGAATTTTAAAAGCAGCAAGAGAAAAAAAGACTTGTCACATATAAGAAACATGCCATAAAATTATCAGCAGATTAATAACAGAAACCTTGCAGGTCAGGAGAGTGTGGAAATATATATTGAAAATGCTGAAAGAAAAAATAAAAACTTCCTCTGAAGGATGCTTTATCAGACAAACTGTCCTTCAGAAATAAAGATGGATAAAAACTTACATAGATAAACTAAATTTGAATGAGTTCATCAAAACTAGATCTGCCTTGGAAAAAATGCTAGACTGTTCTTCAACTTAAAATGAAGGATGCTAATTAGTAATATAATAACAGAGGAAAGTATAAAACTCACGAGTAAAGGTTGGTATATATTAAAATTCAGAATACTCAACACTCCCAATAAAAAGTGGGCAAAGGACTGTAATAGAAATTTTTTCAATGAATACATATAAAGGCAACAAGTGTATGAAAACATTCTAAGTATTACTTATCATCAGGTAAATGCAAATCAAGCCACAATGAGATATCATCTCCCATCTATTAGAATGGCTATTATCAGAAAGATGAAAAATAAGAAGAGTGTTTTTGTAAATGTATTGAAAAAGTAAACTTTGTACACTGTTGGTGGGAAAGTAAATTAGTACCGCCATTATAGAAAACAGTATGGAGGTTCCTGAAAAAATTAAAAATACACTTCCGTATGATCCAGCAATCCCACTTCTGGGTATACAGCCAAAGGAAATGAAATCAGTATCTTGAAGAGATAGCTGTACTCTCGTGTTCATTGTAGTGTGATTCGTAACAGCCAAGATCTAGAAATAACATAAATTCCTAGACATAAACAAATGAATAAAGAAAAGGTGATAAATATATGATGGAATATTATTCAGCCTTCAACAAAAGGGAAATTCCTTCATTAGTGACAACATAGATGACCTAGAGGACATTTTGTTTAACAAAGAAGCCAGACACAGAAAGACAAATATTGTATATCACTTATGCATGAAACTTGAAAAAGTCAAAATCATAGAAACAGAGTAAAATGATGGTTACCAGGGGCTGGGGGGTAGAACAAATGGGGGGATATTGGTCAAAGGGTACAAACTTTCAGTTACAAAATGAATAATTTCAGGAGATCTAACATACAGCATGGTTACTACAGTTAATAATATCTATGATAATTGTATAAATAAAATTTATTAAGAGTATATCTACTATCTGAAGTATTCTCACCAGACAAAAAAGGTAACTATGTGAGGTAACAGATAAGTCAATAAGCTTGATTGTGGTAATCATTTCACAATATATGCATGTATTTAATAATCAACATTGTATACCTTAAATATTTATAATTTTTATTTGGCAAAAAATAAAGCTGGAAAAAAGAAATAAATACAATAATAAACATAAAATTGAAGTAGTGATCAACATTTTCAAACAATAAAGAAAATAGAAAACAGCAGTGATAGTTAATAAACTGATGGGAAGGGTGAAGATTAGCCAAGGGAAGGCTACATATTCAGAGAAAACAAATATTTTTAAAACAGACAAATGTGGCCAAAATATTCTAAATATTTTGATAGTTCCTGTGGGCATCACTGACATATAGTACAACATAATGATAGATACAATGTCATATAATAATTGACATTACTTACTTACCATTTCTCATAACTGAACAAACAGGAAATGGTTTAGATAATTTCTACCACGTCACGGCTATTATGAAAGTTTGTCTATATGACATGTTAACATTTGTTTTTCTCAAATATATTAATAAAGAATTGGACATTGCAACCCATACATTAGTATTAAATAGAGCTACAGTATGAGAAAGAAGAAAGCATTCAGGAACAAAGATGGATTAAAAAAATTAAAGGAGAGTTTTCTTCTCCTTTATCTGTCTATGCGATAAAAAAATTTTACTTGGGGGAAATTTATTTTGGTATTTTAAATTTTCTTTCTGGATATTTGTTTGTTAGTTTTCAAGTACTATCAGAAGCATATAACTTTTAAGAATAAAGCCAAGGTCACTGAAACAGTTTGCAAAAAAAAACACCGTGTGATTGACTATCTACTTGGGGAGCAGCGTGTGTTTTTGTTGTGGGAATTCTCTGCCTTGCACATAACTACAAAACTCTATCTACTACCCATGTCTTTTTTGGATTTAGCATTAACAATTGGGCAAACAGTAGAACAAAAATTTTAAAACACTCTTCAGTTGTTTTTCACCCCATAAATTCAGACTTTCTTCTCTATTGTGCTATTTCTCAGAAAGGTTGCATAGGTTATTTCTAAGTAGACATGCATTGTATTCACTATCAAGTAGCCTACAATGTGCTTAAAAACATCCACACTTTTAAATTGTAACAACAAATCAAGAAAAAACTTCTACCGATATTCAACTGAAAAAAAAAGAATAAGAAAAATAAATTTAAAATGAGAAAGTAAATAGGAAAAAATTACAGATTCATAAATCAAGAAAAATCAGAATGTATCATTAAAACGTTAGAAGAATAAAGGAGATGAGATCCATGATGTAGACTGAGCAGCTTAGAAGAAAGAAGGTGAATAAATCTAAGGTATCTTAAAAAAATACTTTCATGGCTGCTTATGACTTGGAATATTTTCTTCTGGGCTGGGGGAAAATGCATTTTTAAAGCCTTATATGTAAACCAGAACAGTCAATTTCCTAAGAACTACTGATAGAAAATAAAAGTATAAGTAGTCTTTCAGAGGCTTGTACTTCTAAAGTAAAGAGCTTGTAAGTTTAGTAACATATACATGTTTAATTACTTGTATTCCATATGCAGGGTTGGCTGCTATTACTAAAACACTCTGTACAGAGATTTGCTAAGATGAAAGCACACATAATAATTATCGTTATCACATGCTGAGTGCCCTCTTACACCACACTTCACAGACATTCTCTCTAATTCATAAAACAATCCTGTAAAATAGGAATTATCATTAGTCCCATTATATAAATTAAGAAACTGAGACTCAGAGAAGTTAAATGACTTGCATATGATTATGCAGTTAAGTGATGGATTGAAGATTTAAATCCACTTCTTTTGTATGGCTTTTAATACTTGACTCCATATGAATTAGTTTTTTGCATAGGCAGACATTTTAAAATGTCCTAGTTTATTTACTATGGGCTTACCTCATCATCATTCATAAAATATTTTTAACTCTCTATTTTTTAATGGACATTGTTCTATATGTTGAGAATACAGCAGCAATTAAGACAATGTTCCCAACATCATGGACCAGAAAATTAGCTATTACTCACAGAGGAACAGATCGGCAAATTGACCAGGGTCAGCTAATTTGTTCCCAAACTTTGTTTTATTTTTAACTTTTTGCTTTGGGCAGGAAACTATATCTTATAGTTTAACATGAGTATAACATGAGGCTTCAACATGCAGGATTGCCATAACCACAGTGGTCCTCACATGTGACTTGAAAATTACATGAAAAATATGAATGATAGACTGACTCTACACCGTGCTGTCACCTGGATATAAACTTTATTCTTGGCATGTAAGTCCCTCCTTCAGCCCTGACATTTCTCCAGGAAATTCTTTTTTTCTCCAGATTTATGATGCTGTGTTCTCTCTTCCCCTCTTCATAACTCTTAAATTCCACAAGGAAACTATCTAATTAATTCATATTTTATAACACAAATGACTTAACACTATCCTTGGATTATATCTCTCTGGACAGTACTTATTTTATCAAATGGAATTGATTTATAATGGATTGGATTTAGAGATAACATATTGAGGCATGAAGATTTCCTATCTCCTTTATTCTGCTTAGATACGACTGGCATGTACACAGTTACTCTTCCATAGCCAACTTTCAAGAAAGGCAGGGTCACACCACTTGAGAACATCCAATACTTGACATTATTTTTTGAAATCCAGTACAAACTGATCTGTGAAGCATAACAACAAGGCCGCTCTTCATGGTCTGCTCTTGTCCTAAAGCACAAGCAATTGGTGTGATGACCTCAATAAGTTACATAAAATCCACCTGCAGCCAGAAAAATTTGAAATGGAAGGATTTAAGGGGAAATGGAGACATCTTCCTTTCAGCGCTCTTGAGTAGCAAAATGCCCCGTGCTTCATCCTTTTATGTGAAGGGGTCTGACAGTGACTTTAGTCCAACAGCTTCCAGACAACTACTCCGCGTATATTAGACTCATATCTGAATACTTGGTGCAATAATTGAATTCCAATAACCTCTGCAAGCTAAATATATTGCCTTTATTCAAGGAACACTAGAAATTCACTGTAACAGTGCCCTTTGGAGTTCATAATCTGAGATGTCCTTCAAAGTAAGATTACTTTATAAAGATGCCATTTGACTGCCTAAGTAACTAAACCTTCCTGGCCATGAACCAAGACAGAGTCATGGCATTTAATCTTATTATGCATATTCCACAGCTTCGTATACACAAAGGTGTATTCTGTGGCAAGTTTTTCAATATCTATTGGCAAAATATTTGCAGAGATTTATTTTTCTATTTCTAGGAACTAACTGGATTGATTCTGTTTCAAGTGAAAGAACCAAGGACACACAGTAAAAGCTGAAGGCAATCTTGAATTTGAAATTGAATCTGAACTTTATGTCAGTCACATAAGTAAAGAGAAGGTTTCAGCAATTATTTAATACACTTATCCGGTTCAGAAAATAATCCAGATTATTGAAGTATACATGAAATTTCCTTCAGCTTTGCTACTTTTTCTGTACCCAGTGAAATCTTTACATGTATACATTAATTGCATATTTAATTATAATTCCACTTCATCTTAGCAACTTTAAATTAAATGCAAAGACCCTAAAGTTGGCTACAGAGTAGAGCTGTGCCACCTCAAAACTCCATTCAACCACACAATAAATTCCTGTAATTATGTTTTTCATTAAACAAAAATTCCCTGAATTTTACAGGAATCTGTCAACATTCACATCAAAATGTACTGCAGGAACATGACTATTTTCCCGAACACTATATAGTATTAAATGTCATAGGCCTTATACTTTCAAGTCTTTTTGTCACATTACAGTTTTCTGCTAGGAGCTAAAATGGTATATGAGCTGGTTTTATAGCCAGAAATAATCGTGGCAAGGTTATATTTTTTGATATTTTATTATTTGTTGTTCTCAAGAGTAATAAGCAATTCCTACTTATATTTGGGAAGTCAGAAAACAGATGAACCACTTACTTGACAAATTAAATGTGAAAATAAAGAATAGACTGCAAATCTTTTAAACACTCATATTTTGATGTTAAAATATTGCATAAACAACAACTTTTCATTAAAAAACAAGAAATGCACAGTATAGAAGAAAAACTAAGAAAAAAGATTAAATTTAGATGAGAGGCAGTCAGCTATAATATCCAAATTTCTAAATTTTAAAAAATGACAATATAAAAATTAAACTGGCTATCTTCACATTAACAATGGCTCCCATGATTCACTGATACTTGATGAAATACTGATCTTTATATACAAATCAGACATCGAAAGAATGTAATGTAACTTTCACTACAGACTTCTAAGCCTAATCTATGAGTATGAATGTGTGCTTGTTAGCATGTGAGTGTGTGTGAGAAACTGAAAAATAGTTACTAAGACTCACCTGTGGATGCACTTCAAGCACCTACTCCCCAAAATTGTGTGTTAAATTTAACATTTGCAATAATTGAATTCCAGTAACACCTTTGGATCTGAAAACAGGTAAATAGTTTTCATCAGATCCTGAAGGGAATTTGTCACCCACCCAAAGTGTTAGAAACCACTTCAAATCTCAGCCATTTGTTTCCATACAGTCACTTTTTAGTGTGTCATTCCATCTTGTAAGAGAGCTACTGGTCTTGCAGGTTGAGATCTAATGTTGACTATGACACTAATGCTGTTTTGTGCTTCCATAGTAGCTGCTCGTTATGTTTTTAGTACATAGTTATTGAAGCCAAAACTGATGGTGCAGGGGAGAACTGGATGAAAGAGTACATTTCAGGGAGATTACTATGAAGAGGACTCTATATTTTTTCCATTATTATTATTTTTTTCAGGTGAATATTTGAAAGCTATTCACTGTAACCCTGCTTTCACAGATTTTAAGATTTTAGGAAATGGTAACACAAATTCTCAGAATGTTCCATGAGAAATATCTGAAATCAATCTGCACAAGGAATCAAAACATCCAAATTCAAATCCCAGCTTCATCTCTAGTTGAGGGACAAAAGGCAATTCACTTAACATTCTGGGCTTCTCACTCTCATTTTAAAAAGAAAGTGGTTTGCTACATGATCTTTAAACCCTGTTTTTCAAATTTAAAATGCATTGCAGTACTATTCACAATAGCAAAGTCAGGGAATCAAGCTAGATGCTCATCAATGGTGGACTTAAGAAATGTGATACAAATACATGATGGAATACTACTATGCAGCTTTTAAAAGAACAAAATTATGTCCTTTGCAATAACCTGGATGCAGCTGGAGAACATAATCCTTCATAAACTGGTGCAGAAATAAAAATCAAACACCAGGCCAGGCGTGGTGGCTCACGCCTGTAGTCCCAGCACTTTGGGAGGCCGAGGCAGGTGGATCATGAGGTCACGAGTTCAAGACTAGCCTGGCCAAGATGGTGAAACCCCATCTCTAAGAATACAAAAATTAGCCTGCGCAGTGGCGGGCGCCTGTAATCCCAGCTACTTGGGGAGGCTGAGGCAGGAGAATTGCTTGAACCTCGGCGGCAGAGGTTGCACTGAGCCAAGATTGTGCCACTGCACTCCAGCCCGGGTGACAGACTCCGTCTCAAAAAAAAAAAACAAAAACAAAAACAAAAAACAACAACACAAAAAAACCACATGTTTTCACTCATAAGAGGGAGCTAAAAATTGAGTACACATGGACATAAAGATGAGAACATAAACACTGAGTACACACAGACATAGACACTGGGGAGTTTCGAAGAGGGGAGGTGGGGGCAAGGGTTGAAAAACTAACTTTTGTATACTATGCTCGCTACCTGGGTGACAGGACCACTCATACACGAGACCTCAGCAATATACAATTTACCCATATAACAAAGCTGCATACACAATACACCTGAAACTAAAATAAAAATTGAAAAAACAATTACAGAAATCTTAAGAATACAAATAGCTCTTATTTTGGATAGATAAGATAGGAAAGTACATTTTTAGAATTATCTTCTGTACAATTTGCATGGAACATCCCAGGTCTCCTAACACACATTAATTTGGATGAAGCATTTTGTATATATTATAAAATTAATGACTAAAACACACTAAAATGAAAGAGTATATAATTATCCTCTTAACCTTGAAATACACACACACACACACACACACACACACACACACACACATACATATCCCCCCACACAGGCACAGACATAGACATGCAGATCCTCCTCTACTTACAATGGGGTTATGTACTGATAAATCGATTGTAAGTTGAAAATATTGTAAGTCAAAATAGATTAAATACACCTGAACTCCCAAATATCAAAGCTTAGCTTAGCCTACCTTAAATGTGCTTAGAACACTTATATTAGCCTACATTTGGGCAAAATCATTTGGCAACACTGTACGCTCATAGAGTCTCAATTATTCACCCTTGTGATTGCATGGCTGACCGGAAGCTGCAGCTTGCTAATGCTGCACAGCATCACAAAAGAATGTTCAACTATGTATCATTAGACAGAGAAAAGATCAAAATTCAAAAATTTGAAGTATAGTTTCTGCTAAATGCATTATCACTTTTGCACCTTGGTAAACTAAAAAAATCACAAATAGAACCTTCATAAGCCAAGGATTGCGTGTGTGTGTGTGCGTATTCTTCAAGCGCATAACATAAATACTAATTTACAAATAATATAATTTTGAATAAAGATCATGTACAAAACAAACTAATGAAAGCTTTGCCATTATGCAGATATTCCAGAATAACTGAATGCAGATATTACTTAAATAATCAGACACAAAATTAGGGTATAACTTGAGAATAATTCTTATGATAATTAATAATAGTCATACATTCCCATAGTTTTTAGGATTTTTTTGAAGCATTGTCACATACATCATTGTTTAAAACATCACAAGAATACTTCATAGTAGATATTGCTATTTTTTTCCATAGGTTATTGGGGTGCAAGAGGTACTTGATTACATGAGTATGTTCTTCAGTTGGGATCTGTGAGATTTTGGTGTACCCTTAACAGATAAGAAAAATAAGCATAAATTCTTTTCAAATGATATTTCAAGCTCACCCAAAACAGTAGAGTTAAGATAAGAAGTGGAGTCCCATGACTTCTTCTAATATTTAAGAACTGCAAAATTTTTTAAATCGCTTTTGCAAAAATTGTAACAGTGAGAAAATTATGATGGTGACAGACATCTGACTTAACCAACTCCATCTTGCCTTTAACCCCCAAACTGCCCCTGGTCATTCCTGGGCTTGGGCCAAGCTAACTTTGGGAGAATTTCAGTTTATAGTTTAAATTTTAATAGCCTTTCCCCAAATTAAATTGCCTTTATAAAACAAATAAAACGCCACAAATTTAGGGTTATGAGACGGGCCTGAATTTTGCTAAAATGTAGGAGTATTTAAATGATTATTAGCCCTTGTTCCAGAGGTCATAAGATTTGTAACGTCCCTAGTCACTCCTTTAAGTAACATCACTATTATAGAATCTAAGATTGATCTTTTGAGTTGTCTTTTCAGACTTCTGCATTTCTGAAACCAGATGACTTCACTGGATGACTCCACTGAGACCAAAGACTCAAGACCCGACCAGTCCTGTGGCCCTCACGTGTAAGTGGATTCAGCCCATGAGTACCATTTTCCACAACCTTATGATTCCATTCCCCTACCAATCAGCAGCAACCATTCCCTAACCCACTGTCCACAAAACGATCTTTAAAAAACCCTAGCATTCAAATTTGCATGGAGGCTAATTTGAATAATAAACTCCAGTCTCCCATTTAGCAGGCTCTATGTGTATTGAATTCTTTCTCTATTGCAATTCCCCTGTCTTGATAAATTGGTTCTATCTGGGCAGTGGGCAAGATGAACCTTTTGGGCAGTTATATTTTCATGATTAGAAGATCTTGCACACAGATAAACAGCAAATTTCAAATCAAGATAAAATAGATGCAATATGCATTCATTTCTTCAAAGTGAAACTGTATCAATAAATGCCAAGTAGCACAAGGCAATATGGAGCCAATGATTATCAAGTTTTTATTCTTGAGGAATTAATAATCTTACTGGCAAGACAAACTGTGAGCAGATTTTCACCCAGCAGCTATGGGAACACAAAGAAATGGCAGCTTTTTCTGAATGGAAAATCTGATTCAGGCTTCCTAGAGAAAGTGACAGCATATGGGAGAAACAAAGGCTCTCTTCTGATGATGGAGAAAAAGGAATTCCTGGCAGTAGAAATAGCAGGCAACAGTGCAGGAAAGTACTTTAGGGCAGAGTACATTCAGAAGGTGCTGAAACTTTGATGTAGCTATAATGAGATATTAATGGAAGGTAATGGTGCAAGATGGGGCTTAAAAGGGTAATTTATACATGATGAAGAAGGGTCTTGCTGCCAGGCTAAGGGTTTTAAACCACATTCCAAAGGGGAAGAGTGTCAAAAGCATAAAGACTAATTCTGAAATGGCTCTAGACTGCTGCATGGAGTTGAGATGGGGAGGTGGGTAATGGGGTAGCAGATCCAGATTCAGATTGCCTGTGTGTCTCAGCAGCTGTCATTCATTCTCTAGCCAGATTTAGGTAACAGATTAAATTTATCCAATTAATCTTTGCCTGTAGATTTTTAAATTTCAGACTGTGCGCATTGTGCAATAGCTTCATAGTTAAAGATTAACAATTATGTAATGATATTATAGAAGGTTCTTTATTTTATACTGTATAACTATTAATTATTAATCAGAAATAAGATGTCTCTTACAAGACTCAATTTATAACATGGTAGTTTGTGTTACCAGGAAAAACAGTTTCCTTGCTGTTAAACAAGTCCATGTTTCTAATTTTAACTTAAATTAGAAAAATATCCTTCTTTTATTGGTCATTATAGTTATAAATTCTGCTAAAACCAACCACTTCACTCTACGTACAAAGATCAATCTTTGCCTTCCCTAGGTTTTTGGTGAATGCTAATTAACATTCCTCAGTATAACCTTAACTGTGACTTGCTAGTTATCCCTGAAGGACAACATTCTATTTTAAGAAAAATATGTATAAATTCATGGTTGGTTTAAATGCAGATGTAGCCTGTTCTTGAAAGTTAGTAAAATAGGTTAAGCTTAGGTTGTTACCCCAGTCATGGTATTGCACTAAAAACTCCAGGGATGCCATCACATAAATGCATGGTAGAAATAATGGATTTAAGATAAGATAGAATAAAGATCGTAAGATTTATTTTTGTAAGATGTAATTATTTGAAAATCAATATTTAAATCATAAGAGCTCTTTTTTTTTTTGTTTCTACAGCTACACAGTATGTGTGAGGTTCAATCTGACTATCCATCCTTTATGGAAATGCTACATTACACATTAACTCAAAGGCTGAGAATCCATTAAGTCAAGGTGAGAATCCTGAGAATTAGCATCATCAATTGTGAGTTTTCTTTTCCCTTATTCTAGGCCTCCACGTGAGGCTTTCACTATTGTCCTTAGTCTCTTAGCACATGATAAAAATATATATTTCATAGGAATGGTTTAAGGAGATGCCTTTCTGAGGGAGGGGTAATGACAGAAAAGTACATTCATTTTTTATTAGTATTAAGGAAACCATATTGGTCATTCATCACTGACAAAACAATACTTTGTTGCTGGCTGTCTATTATACTAAACTGTGAATCCATGAAAATAAATTTCTGAAAATAATAAAAAACATATAAAAGTCAAATTTGAGCAGTGATGGAAGTAGGGTGGAAGTACAATTTAGCAAGAGTCTGAAGATTTTTAATAATTGTGTTATTTTGCACGAAATATTATATGATTTTGCTCAAGCCACTGGCTTAATATATTTTAATGAATCAAATAATGACAAAAACATAAGGGCTGCCAAACTGAGAGGCAATATATAACAATAAAATTAGTGGATCTGGCTCTTCACTGTTGGCTATATTCTAGGCCCATTTCAACATTCAGATTTAGCTGAATTATTTGGATTCCCTAATATTCCTTTTCCAGAAATAATGATGAATTGGCTTAGGGGAGAAAAGAAGAATGGTACAGCGGGAGAACAACAGTCAAGAATCACCATTCATACTCCTGTCAAGAATCAATCAGTTTTCTTAGCTAGAGAGGGAAGCATGAGAGCACATTACATATTTGATCATGCATTACCCAAAAACCATTTGTGAAGCTGGGCAGGCTGTCAACATTACTCAAATGCACTTTGGGCTTTTCGAGCTCAACTTTTATTAGATGGATGTACATGTGAAAATCCATGGGTTTAATTGCTATAGCAAAAGAAGCAGTGCAGAATGTGTGTATGTCTTTGAGCCACAGGAATAGAATCATTCTTCAAACCTTGTTTCTTCACTGGTGTGTCCCTAGTAATTGGAGAGACGGGTCTTGGGCTAGGTGGAATATCATATACCAGTACAGAATACAATCCTTCAAACATTAGGACAGCTAATGTTTAAATCCAAAACTTGTATAATTTTAGTGTCATTAGCTATAAGAAAAAGCCACTCTCTTTACAATTGTCTAGCAGATAACACATCAACAAAACATCATGAAACTGGCCCCAGCACAGTGGTTTTAAGGCAAAGCACTTAAAGTTACCTTTCAGCAATGTCACAACTTGAAAAATACACGCGATTCTCTGGTACGAATCACCCTTGCCCATCCCCCTCCCTCCCACTGAATAAATATAGTACAAATCAGAGATCTCTATGGAAGGATCATGCTGATTAATCTATTCCAGCTCTTGACCACTTGCTGTTTTTGGTATAAAAATCACTTCTACTGTGGGGAAAAAAGTGACACATTAACTGTAGAAATGGAATGTTGTATGGTTATACTGTCTGCTAAATGCACTGCTAAATCCACTGAGACGCACAGCATGGTTAAGGGCACCAGCACTTCGGCATTCAAACAGTCCTTTATTGAAGGATACAGGATAAGATATATTTATAATACTCTGTAGATCAACTTTCACCAAGCTCTGAGCAGCAACAAAGGAAAACAAATTGGGATTTTGAGGAACAAACTGAGCCACGACTCACTTTGACACTCCAAATACTGGTATTTTTCACTTAGCAGTAGTGGGTAAGTATTTTCCTGGAGTGACAGTTTAACCTTTAAAAAAATAAACATTTTTTCACTGTAAACAAAATAAATTCTGGCTGCTCCCTAGTCACTTTAAACAGATGAATAAATCAATTCAGTGGGTGCATAGGGAGAGAAACGACAGTAACATAGTTTCTCCCTTCTTAAAAACTGGAAGAAGGTATATTGAAGGTGATGCTATCTAACCAGTAGTGGGTAAGAAGGAAGAAATTCAGGCTGTTGACATTTTCTGGTAAGATCTTGTAATGAACTTTAGATGTTTTGCTATTTTGTTGGTTAGAGTCCATCTAATATATTCCTAGAAGTTTCTTACAGTAAGAAAACATTGTGTGCATTTGTGTGCCTGTGTGTGTGTGTGTGTGTGTGTGTGTGTGTGTGTGTGTTTAATGCCCAACAACTGCATCTCTCACAGCTAAATTTCATTATGGGAGTCAAACCAGCCTCCCAAAGGTAAAAAATTTATAGGAGAAACTTGAATACCTGCAGTTACACAATGACTGACTGCACTGTTTCAGCTTTTTCTAAGTGTATAGAAACTTTTAAAAATCAAATCATCCACTATGATGATTTGATTTTTTTAAAAAGGAAAATCCAAAGGTCTAAACCCAAGATTCATGTAAATAATATAGTAAATTGTGATATATATATAGAATATATATAGAAAGCAACATACAGATAAGTCTGAAAGGAAAACTTACCTATGATCAGTTTAATAATATGTCAATTATTTATGTCATTTCTCATATAAATGCCTTATATGTTCAAAAATAGATTCTTGTGAATAGATGCTGATTATAATGTAAAAATACATAAACACACACACAAGAATGCATCTATTCTGCTGAGATATATTTAAAGGTTTCTTGTAATTTCAACTGATCAATGGTTTTCCTTCTTCTGAATATTAAATAATTTTTTAATGTAAAGTTACTTCTGAAAATTAATTTTCATAATTCATATTTATTTTAGAAATGTTAAAGAAGCATTCATTATAAGTGTGATATCATCACTGTGCTACTTTTCACTATTTTATTTTTTATTAATGTTAGTCTAATTTTTAATTTCTCAATTACACAATGATAAACACATGAACATTATCTTCATATTGGCCCTGTTACTAAGGCTTCCAGACACTCTATGTTTGTGAGACATGTTCTGTATTTAATGATTCTGTCCTAAGTCCTATATTGAGCTCATCAGGCTACCTTAAATATCCTATATTCTGCTTTTTATTGATAAATTATTTTAAAATGGCTATTTCTCAAGGTGCTTAAATGACTTTGATGAAAACGCAAGCTGAAAATCACGCTTCCACAAGTAAATATCTGGATAATTCCTTATGGTCTCTCTAGTAGTTTGAGAGAAAATCAAAAAGGAGGATTGAGAATTCAAAGGGTTTTTCATATTCGAGAAAGAAAAAGATTATTGTTTGACCAAAGACCCAAATCTGAGATAACTTCTAATCTGTTCGCATGCTGTAAAATTCAGTCAATCAGGACAGTCTCACTCCAGTGGCCATGCTTCTGAAAATCAGTCATTCAACAATGGCATCACTCCAGTAACCATGCTTCTGAAAGTTAGCAAGTTAGTAAAAATCTCAACCTTCTGAAACTCAACCTACCAGTGACAGCCACATGCTTCTACACAAGAGCTGATCAGCAAAGGTCTCACTCCGGTGACCAGGCTTCTGAGATCCAGCCATCAATAAGAGCTTTAATCCAGTGACCACTCTAACATAGCTAAAGTCCATTAATCTCTAAATACTCCTGCTTCTGAAAATCCATCAATTCTTGAACAGCAGACTTCCAAAAACTTCATATATCAGTTCTGGGTTCACTAGGGAAGATTTTGCCTTACAAACGCAGCTCTCCTTTACAGTCAATGAAAAGTTTGCATTAGCTGTCAAGATAAATTATTATTACTTCAAACATTTGCGAACCTTTTTATGGTTGAACCTTGTTTATGGTTAGTTTTGAATAGGACTTGTGAGTGAAAAACATACTGATGTTCTGACTTGAGATTATCACGTTTAATCTTTTTAACTCCTCTAGTTAGTATTATCTTTTTTTTAATTTGTGTATATGTGTATACACAAATTATACACAGTATAATTCTGTGATAAAATTTTTGAACAGAGGACAATCATTAAATGAGGGAAAAATGCTTTTGAAGTTATATGTTCAGGGTACAATTGTTCAGTCAATATAAAAAATGCTGAAAAGATGAAATAGCATAGAATATAGCTAAGGAAAAGAGATACATAATTTTCTCAACTAGTACCAAAGAAAAGTGATTAATATTAAAACTCAGAAGATAAAATAATTACAGCAGAAGTTGTAATGGCTGTCCACTATTTATATCATTAGTTTTATAGCTCCAATGACTGAACGTATTGCTGTTATAAGCATTCTCTGATTCCAAAATTGCAAATTTTCAAGTGTCAAAATGAAATTGATTGCAAAATTTTTTTAAATGAAATAGTTCCATTTACTATTATAGAGATTATAAAAATCTAAATGTCTCATCTTTTTCATAATGTAGCCACAAACGCAAGTTATCATACTTCAGAAAAAAATTTCCCTTTGATTGTGTAATATTGTTTTCATGAAAAGGCTTGTTTAGCCATAAGGCTACTGCAAGCAAAACTGTTTCTGATAAAACTTCAGAAACAATAGCAATTTTTTCAGAAATGCTTTTATTCAAATTGAAATTAATAAAGAAAAAAATTTTTCTTTTACAAATTGATGGACATACTACAAGTAAACATTTTGGTGGATATTTATCTGAAGGTACAAACAATATTTATTAAATGATTAAGCAAAATATGAATGATTCCATAAAAGATGTTGGCTGTTCTGCCCATATTCTACATAATGCTGCTAAAACAGTAGTTGATGCTGACATGGTTTGAAAACATCCCCCAAAGTTCATGTTTTTGAAACTTAATCCCCAATGCAGCAGTATCAAAAGTTTTAAATAACTTTAAAAGGTTATTAGGTCATGAAGGTTCTTCCCTATTGAATGGATTAACATCATTATCAATCACACATTGGTGAGAGATCATGGAAGTGGGCTCTTGATAGAAAGGATGGATTTGGCCAGATTTCAATTCTTTCTAGTACACTCATGTGCCTTCCACCAGGGGATGCTCCTTGCCAGATTCCATTGCCATGCTGTTGGACTTCCCAGTCTCCAGAACCATGAGTCAGATAAGTTTCTATTATTTACATAAATTACCCCATTTTTGGTATTTTGTTACAGTAGCGAAAAACAGATTTAGACACATGCCCTTCTCATTCACACTGAAGTAATTTTGATAAACTTTTTTCTTACTTTAGTATTTATACTGTTCACACTGAACAATTAAAATATTTTTGTTATTTTGTTTACATTCAGTATTGTTCAATTGTTTCACATTCAAAAACCTGTTGGCTCTCTTTAACAAATGTATTTTAGAGCATCTCATTTTATTTGAAGCACTAAAATCATACTTTAATTCTAAACAAAAATGCCCCCCAAATTCTGGTTAACACTTTGTATAATCCATTGAGCAAAACCTAATTATTTCATGTTCATAGTTCACAATATCTCTTTAGCACATTAAAAGAAGAGCGGTGTTCTTGCAGTACTCTTGCTTAAAATAACTTGTTGAATATAGTAAGGAATTGACCAAAAAAAAGTTATCCCTGTGTCGAAATAAATACACTATTACTTATAAACAGGAAAGGAAATTCCAAATTGAAATGGATAATTATTAAGGCTCCTGTGATGACTAATTTTTATAATAGATTTTATCACTTGAATAATTCAATTTTTTACATGGTTGTTATTAAATAATCACTAGCTTGAGAACATGCAGAGTCATCATTTATAGTGTTGAAGAGAGATCAGAAAGAAAATTAAAATTCATGAGAATGCTATTATTTTGTCACTAAGTTTAACATATTTTTTCATTAATGAATGCTTAATGGACAAAATAACTAAATAAGGCTGATGTGACTACTGTACAGTTGTGTTGCAATGTAAATGTAATATAGACTGTGACTGCAAGAGATTTTAAAACAAATTTTGTAAATCATGGAACTGTTAAAAAGAGGCGAGTCATCACAGAAGAATAATCAAGGAAAGAGACACGTAATTTAGATACTCATAATTCATTTCATGTAAATGACAATAGTGTTTTTTATTATTTGTATATCCCAGACAACATTCTTAAAATCTCAGTGTATGTATTCACAGGTAATTGGAAATCATTCTATTTTAACTGGGCATCTTGTATTCTATTTGATAAATCTGACAACCCTAAGGAGCATGACCAATTTGGAAACATTTTAGTGTTGTTTCTTGGATTGTGGCTCCTTAGACTGAGGGTATGGTATAATTCAAGTCCCAGGACTGCTGAGAGGAGAGCTATGGATACCAATTATTAGGGAAGATTATTAATCCAGACAGTCCCTAACTTACGATGGTTCAACTTAGGATTTTTTGAAGTTATAATGGTGGGAAAGCTATGGGCATTCAGTAGAAACCATACTTCAGTACAGTATTAAGTAAATTATATAAGATATTGAACACTTTATAAAATAGGTATTGTATGGGATGATTTTGCCCAACTGTAGGCTGATGTAAGTGTTCTGGGCATGTTTAAGCTATTAGGCTAAGGTATGATGTCCACAAGTTAGCTGTATTAAATGCATTTTTTAATAGGATGAGTTGATCAGGAATTAACCTCGTCGTAAGTTGAGAAGCATTGATATTAAGAATACTAAGTTCTTCCCAACAAGTTCCAACAGAGATGGGATCTGTTCTTATTTTTGTTGTTGGTTCACTTGGTAAGAATTTCCCCTTCAAGATTGTCATTGTTGAGCACCTGATTTAATATGTTTGGGGAATCATCTCAGTTGTGGCTCTCCCACTAGTCGAGTTCAGATCCTGTTCCACAGTGGCACTAATGGCCAGTGAAGCTTCAAGTTTCTGGGTTGAGCATACCTCCTGGTCAGCCCTGGCTTCTGTGTGGGCTTTTCCACCTGTACATTAATTTTGGGTTTTTTTGTGCATTTCAGAATATCTGTGTTAAACTACAGCAGTAGAAACATGATAAAGTCTGTTTTAGAAAATGGATTAAGAATCAAGTTTATTTATGAATTTTAAAATTCAGCCACCGTGGAACATACCTGCAGGAGTTTCTTGTAATTTAATTTTTTTAATAGTAAGACATGCTTATTATTTTAGGAATAAAACAAGTTCTATAAGTCTCATTAAAAAAGAGCAACCTTATCCACACATTCTTCTACAACATGCACTGCCTCCCAGTGGTAACCACTTTGAACTTTTAATTATTTCATTTCTCATTGGGCTTCACATTTTTTAATGTGTTATCAATTTTTACAGTTTATTAATTTTAGGCATTGAATTTGACCTCTTACTATAAATGATGAGAACTTGGCCTTTACAGCCTCCCCAATTTTCATGCAACCATCCTTTTAAAATAATCATATCATAATATTGAATAATGTTTACAAATTGCATTATCATGAATGTATAAGTATAGTTTACTGTTATGCTAAATAATATTGTCATATTTCTCAATATTTTCTGTTTCTCATGAGCAAGGGTATTTAGTCTTCCCAAATATGTCTGTCCTTCCAATAGCCAAGTGCTGCTCTGTCTGTTCTGTGTTTGGAATTCAGGATTAGAAAATTCTAGAAATAAGGATTCAAGGAAAGAAGTCAATTTCAGCTCTTATAGAAGGAAAACTTGGGTTTCTCAAAGGTGAGCAGGGCCATGGAGAGAGGTTAAGCCTAGCACTGCTCATCTGCCCTAGTCCTAGACCCCTTGCTCCTACTCAGAGGAGGTATTTTAAAAAACATTTTTCATAATAATTTCTTGAGAAAAAAAACTACACAAAATGCCATAAGCCATTCAGGGGCTTTTCAAAGTGACAAACCATAGAGATCCCAATGCAAGACCTAGTTGAACATAACTTTAACCTGTTTCTTCTCTAACTTGAAGTTTATATAGTTATAGAGAGATGGGATTCGTAAGGCTTCATACAGCTAGAAATCCCTCACTCAGTTTCCAGAAGAGTAAGAGAAAAGGAGCTTCATATTTTGCACATTGGGAACTGAAAGTTTGAAGGTGGCTGGGCCATTGTGAGGGGAAAAAACACTGACCTTGACTATGTTGGTGGGGATCAGCTGTTACTTGCCCCCAAGATCCCCTTCCCCTTCTGATGGAGGCTGACAAGTTCTGCTGTGCTAACTCAGCATTAATGAAATTCTGAAGCAATACTGCAGGTACCATTCCTATGCCCTCATATTCAGCTAGAGCAGAAAGGCATAAAAAACTTCAGCTCTGTATTTTGTGAACAGGGGAGCAGACAAAGAGATTGTTGCTGCTCCTCTTCACCTTCCTAGTCACAGAGAGAATTGTTTCTTGCTCAATGGTCCCATTCAAAGTCACTAGCCTTCCCTTTGTCTCTCAGCTCCGGAGAATCTCAGATAGGCTGGTGTGAGTGGTAAAGGTGTGTGACTATGTACAGGGTGACCTTGGCTACCTGACTGTAGGACACCCAGGGCTTAGTATGCGATGGGTATGATAAAGCAGAATCCTTTGGTCTCCTCCTGTCATGACTCTTCCTCATGACAGGAGGAGTCCAAAGAACAAAGCAAAGGTCATAGCAAAACTGAGAAGGGGAGGAATAGATGCCACGTAGGCCAGGAGAGGGAATCTTAGCACAAAAACTGAAAGCACTCGGGTTACTCACCTGGCCACTGCAGTAGGTACTGGCTTCATAGTTACATACACCACATGTGGACAGGGCCACATTTCCCCCTCCCTAACCCTAACAGATTCTAGCTCTGAAGGGCATAAAGGACAAGAACATTTTTGTGAAAACAATGGCCGTTTTGCATTTTTGAAAATGTTGAAAGTGTCCTGTGGACACCGAGTTGGATGAAGAATTGCTGTAGTGGGCACTGGGCTGGCCACGTATCCATGGACCAGGGATATCTAACAAAAGGAAAATACCTTCTCTGAGGTCACATAGCAAGCCATACCTGGCTCTCAGTTCTTTATCTCCAGATACAAATCCGGAGGAAAGAATCATATAAGGATTTGAACACACTGGGGCTAGAAAGTGACTTGTCCAAAATAAACTAAGGACATAGTTCAGTAAGGCAGCCCATTCCCCCTCTGTTTCTAGCATGGTGTTTCCTCCTACACAACCTCCCACCTATGTGGAAGAGTTAATATGGTCCAAAGGAAAGAAAAACTCTTTAGCTGAAAAATGATTGGAGAATGAAGTAATATTTTACTAAAATTTTTCGAGGCTTTGTCCTCAGCCAGGGTCAGAAGATTTGAAAAATTCCCAGGGGCATCATTCACACATTTTGCAGACTTGTTATCCAGTAGGATAACAATGGTGTAAAATAGGGGAAAAGGAAAAGGGGGTTCCTGGAATTATAAGACATGAAGTCCTATACCATAAGTGTAATATCAGGACAACCAAAATGTATAAGTGTGCTGGGAGCCTGGGGATGGTGGGAGCATAAGGATACCAGGAATCACCAGCTGGAGTCACAAATATCTCTTTAATGAGTTCAGGTTAAAACAAACAAACAAACAAACAAACAAACAAAAAAACATGGCGGTGTTGGCATGGAGAATTGAACCAGAATCCAAGATATAAGAGGGAATCAAGGCTAGCATTTGGTGTTCTTCTCTTTGAGGTCTTTCATTTAGAAATTTTATAGTTCCTTAAATCCTGAGCTAAAATTGGGCTGTGGTTACAAGGACAGGTACAGATATTACTAGTCAGGCCATGCAGCATTTCAAGAACTTGTGGCAACTGCCTCCTATCCCCACCCTTGGGACTCAAGGCCAGTTCCTTCCTTCTACCAGAAAGCCTGAGACATAGTGCACTGCTGTGCAAGCTTAGATGTCATGCCAGTGCTTCAAAGTAAGAGGCAGTTTGGGCTGCCAATGAGTCTTAACTATGCAAGGCTGGTTCAACACATGCAAATCAATAAATGTAATCCAGCATATAAACAGAACCGAAGACAAAAACCACATGATTATCTCAACAGATGCAGAAAAGGCCTTTGAGAAAATTCAACAACTCTTCATGCTAAAAACTCTCAATAAATTAGGTATTGATGGGACATATCTCAAAATAATAACAGCTATCTATGACAATCCCACAGCCAATATCATACTGAATGGACAAAAACTGGAAGCATTCCCTTTGAAAACCAGCACAAGACGGGGATGCCCTCTCTCACCACTCCTATTCAACATAGTGTTGGAAGTTCTGGCCAGGGCAATCAGGCAGGAGAAGGAAATAAAGGGCATTCAATTAGGAAAAGAGGAAGTCAAGTTGTCCCTGTTTGCAGATGACATGATTGTATATGTAGAAAACCCAATCGTCTCAGCTCAAAATCTCCTTAAGCTGATAAGCAACTTCAGCAAAGTCTCAGGATACAAAATCAATGTACAAAAATCACAAGCATTCTTATACACCAATAACAGACAAACAGAGAGCCAAATCATCAGTGAACTCCCATTCACAATTGCTTCAAAGAGAATAAAATACCTAGGAATCCAACTTACAAGGGATGTGAAGGTCCTCTTCAAAGAGAACTACAAACCACTGCTCAATGAAATAAAAGAGGATACAAACAAATGGAAGAACATTCCATGCTCATGGGTAGGAAGAATCAATATCGTGAAAATGGCCATACTGCCCAAGGTAATTTATAGATTCAATGCCATCCCCATCAAGCTACCAATCACTTTCTTCACAGAATTGGAAAAAACTACTTTAAAGTTCATATGGAACCAAAAAAGAGCCCGCATTGCCAAGACAATCCTAAGCCAAAAAAAAAAAAAAAAAAGCTGGAGGCATCACACTACCTGACTTCAAAATATACTACAAGGCTACAGTAACCAAAACAGCATGGAACTGGAGACCAAAACAGAGATATAGACCAATGGAACAGAACAGAGCCCTCAGAGATAATGCTGCATATCTACAACCATCTGATCTTTGACAAACCTGACAAAAACAAGCAATGGGGAAAGGAATCCCTATTTAATAAATGGTGCTGGGAAAACTGGCTAGCCATATGTAGAAAGCTGAAACTGGATCCCTTCCTTACACCTTATACAAATATTAATTCAAGATGGATTAAAGCCTTACATGTTAGACCTAAAACCATAAAAACCCTAGAAGAAAACCTAGGCAATACCATTCAGGACATAGGCATGGGCAAGGACTTCATGTCTAAAACACCAAAAGCAATGGCAATAAAAGCCAAAATTGACAAATGGGATCTAATTAAACTAAAGAGCTTCTGCACAGCAAAAGAAACTACCATCAGAGTGAACAGGCAACCTACAGAATGGGAGAAAATTTTTGCAACCTATTCATCTGACGAAGGGCTAAGATCCAGAATCTACAATGAACTCAAACAAATTTAAAAGAAAAAAAAAACAAACAACCCCATCAAAAAGTGGGCAAAGGATATGAACAGGCACTTCTGAGAAGAAGACATTTATGCAGCCAAAAAACACATGAAAAAATGCTCATCATCACTGGCCATCAGAGAAATGCAAATCAAAACCACTATGAGATACTGTCTCACACCAGTCAGAATGGAGATCATTAAAAAGTCAGGAAACGACAGGTGCTGGAGAGGATGTGGAGAAATAGGAACAGTTTACACTGTTGGTGGGACTGTAAACTAGTTCAACCATTGTGGAAGTCAGTGTGGTGATTCCTCAGGGATCTAGAACTAGAAATACCATTTGACCCAGCCATCCCATTACTGGGTATATACCCAAAGGATTATAAATCATGCTGCTATAAAGATACATGCACATGTATGTTTATTGTGGCACTATTCACAATAGCAAAGACTTGGAACCAACCCAAATGTCCAACAATGATAGACTGGGTTAAGAAAATGTGGCACATATACACCATGGAATACTATGCAGCCATAAAAAATGATGAGTTCATGTCCTTTATAGGGACATGGATGAAGCTGGAAACCATCATTCTCAGCAAACTATTGCAAAGACAAAAAACCAAACACCGCATGTTCTCACTCATAGGTGGGAATTGAACAATGAGAACACATGGACACAGGAAGGGGAACATCACACACTGGGGCCTGTTGTGGGGTTGGGGGAGGCGGGAGGGATAGCATTAGGAGATATACCTAATGCTAAATGATGAATTAATGGGTGCAGCACACCAACATGGCACATGTATACATATGTAACAAACCTGCACATTGTGCACATGTACCCTAAAACTTAAAGTATAATAAAATATATATATATAAGTCACTGATTGGGAGATTCCTGTTCTGCTTACTTGCAGTCTGCTTGACAATCTACATTTGTAGCAGAAAAAAAAAATAATAAGCTATTTATGACTGTCTCCCACTTCCAGAGGAGAAGCAGATGAGACTAGACCCCAAGAGAAATGAAAAGGTATTTCTGCCCTCCTGTCTTCCAGAAAGTTCTGGTCTTCTGTACTCAGAGATTGTTAATAACTTGTTTTCCCAAACCCCAAGTAAAAGTGTTAGGCACCTTTTATGCAACTCTTCTTGTGTGGGAGGTCAATTTAGATGGGTATTTTAGAGAAGGAAGATGTGAAGGTTGGGAACGCGGCACTGCTAGGTTGAAAGGTGAAAGAGATGCCTAAGGGCGACAGGGACTTGAGAAAGTAATGCAGCAAAAGATTCCAAAGTGGCAAGATCCTTGTGGAAATCTTGAATTAAGTAAGACTCTTGCTTTGTAGAGCTTATTTGATGCCTGGAGACTTCACCCTCCAATACTACTGTCTTGGAAACTCTAGCTATAGCTGTCAGTGCCCACACTTGGCATAAAGGCTGTGGAGACAACTGCCTTTAATGGACCATAAGGGCTTCACAATGAGCTTCCTGGCAGCAATCACAATGGTCAGAAGCCAGAAGCTCCATCTAAGGTATTTTTTGGATATTATGTGCCATACTAAAGAAGAAGGTCTCCATTTATTACAGATATTGATCTCTTCCCATAGTCATGGTGTGACTTAGGGTTAAAATTAATTTAGGAAAATGGAGTAATGGGATATTTTTTTGTTCCTAGTGTTGTGGAACAAAATCATGCTGTTACATTTATTGTTTCATTTAATCTTCATAAGCCCTTCAAAGTAGACATTGTTTCCTTTCACAAAGAAGAAAACGGAGTATTAAAAAGGTAGTATGTATTTAGTGAAACACATAAAAGAAGGAAGCTGGGTTGGAGAACCTCCTCAGATTTTAAAAAAGCCTGTGGATATAACGGACAGAAAAGGCAATCTAACTAACTTAAATAACTGATATTTGTAAATGCAAAATCTGGGAGTAGGGATGGCTTCAAACCCCAGAGTTGATTCAGAGACTCAAGTAATGTCCTAAGGATTCAAGTTATCCCCAGTTTTTGGCTCTCTGTCTTCTGTACTGAGTTTGTTTTCAAGCTTTGTGTGGTAGCGAGATGGCTGCCAACAAGTTCAGAGCTATATTTTCTTATGTTGAAGCACAGCTGAATAAATGGTGCCTCTCTCAGCAAGGCATCTACATAGTCTTATTGAGCCTTATTGGCTCCAGTTAGATCACATGTCCATGGTTGAACCAATCGATCCCTGTGGCCAAAGGTATGGAGGTATGGGTGTTATTTTTAGTCAGGCCTGAGTCACAGACCAACCCTTGGAGAAAGGATATGGGGAAAACACATCTCCACATGCACATGGTAAAAAGACTGAGAAACATAGCTTGTTTTTTTCAATAGGGTACACTTTCCAAAAAGATGAAGGAATATTGGATTTCAAAATAAAAACAGTAACAAAGCAGATATCTTCTGTAGCCCTCTTTCATTGTCCCCAATCCCATCTATTGGCTCTCTGCCACGTGTAACATGCCATTTGAGCCAATGGAACTATGTTCCATTATAATGAAAACTGTATCTTCCACTTACATTATCTTCTCAGCCATATTGTGTGGAATTTGGCTCACTTAGAGGAATGGGGATGCATTATATTAACAAATACTAATTACATTTCCTGCTTTAGGTGTGAACTCTGTTTCTCCTATTAGACTTCAGCAAATCAAGAATTCAACAAATCAAGAAGTCAGTTGATTCGAAGGCTATATTGTGCAATGATTAGATGCTCTTATGTTTCCTAGCAAAAAATAAGAATGATAATAAAGCTATCATTCATTAAGCACCTAATATTTGCTGGCTCTGAAATGTTCCATACACATAATTACTAATCAGAAACATGCCATACACATAATTACTAATCCTCACAGCAGCCTGAAAGGGAGGATACTATTATCCCTATTTACTAAATGAGGATACTCTAGTTATGTGCAGTAGATAATTTTTGACGTTCTTTCCCAGGTCATGATGAACTGTTAATCACCCACTCTTACTCACTTCCAGTGATCTTTTCCTACCTTCCATATGTTTTGTAAAATAGAGCAAATTGGTCTGTAGAAAGAAGAATGAAACAGATGGACCACAGTAGTCTAGTGTCTTCCAAGTTCCCCATAAAAGGTCTGACTATTGCTATTAGGTTTCATAAAATACTCCTAACATATTTAAAACTTCTCTGCAAGCCAAGCCCCAAAGAAAATGTATGTATTTTAATCAAAAATCAAAATAAACTTGCCCAAGATCATTTCACCAGAAAGTACTGGGGTCAAGATTTAAAACCAATTCTCTCTGATACCAAAGGCAGGGTTGAACCACTGCAATGTGCTTTCACTTCCAGGTACTGCAACTTGAATTCCCAACACTGACATATTTAATTCCAAAGAACATTACACCAGCTTTTAGTCAAATGAAAAAGTTAACCAGCTGCTATCTTAGCTGTCAAATTTCTAGGAAGCAGCTTAAATTGTAGGAGAATATGAATCATCATGGATATCCTATGTAAATGTCAATTAGCATGGCTTCTGTTAACAATGAACTCCTTACTTTCACTATTTAAAAAAAAGAATAGGTAATAAAATCAACATGCTGGATTTTTCTAAATAAAAAAAAACACAAAAGTACCCATGTTATAATATTACAGTGATGATACCTATAGTTAGAAGTGAAATGGCGTTCGTGGGTGTTATAAAAGAGCAAAATCAATTTCATAGTCTAAACTACATATTATTTAAAAGGAGCACATATTGAAAAGACATTTAAGGTTCTCTCTACATAGGAAAGCACTTTTTCTTCTGTGGTCTTTGCTAAGTAATGAGCTATTTATAATTAGCCAACTCATATTTAACGTAATTTTCTAAAGTATACAGCTTAGATTTTATTTTGCCAAAATTATCATGGTTCATGGTTCATTGCCTTCAAAATTATCAGCGTGGTTCATTGCCTTCAAATCTTCACATTTGGTTTAGAGATTCTTTCTTGCTTTAATCCTCCACTAAGTCAAAATGCTTGCAAATACACTTTACAGTAAATCTGTACTAAGGGGATGCCTAGTTGTACTTTTCATTTGCGCTTGCACTTGCCTTCTTCTGGAACTGGTATTTTAAAGTAATAGCTACACATTCTTAGTTGTTTGCTAAAGTGAAGTCTTGTTTACAATATATAGAACAGCGTATATAAGGCGCACTATTTCACAATTGTGTAATTACAGCAGCCAAGGCTTAAGTTAATGAGTTTCCTAAATAGCTTTAGAAGAGAGATCGCAATATGAAAAGCTTAGCGTGGAAAACATAGGGATTATCTAGTCCATCAGAGCTCCATCTCAACTATTCTAGAAAGATAGCTTTATATCCTATTTCAAAAACTGTCCAAGAAATAGATTGCAAGTTAAAATCTGTATGAAAGAATACTCCCCAAGACTGCTCTATTACTGATTTTTCATGTGTGAAATGGCACTGGAGATGTGGTGTATAAATTTGAAATGATGTCTGAACCAGTTATTTTCTTTAAAACGTAAGATTTCATTTGAAGAGGACCTATTAAGTAATTCTATGAGTAAATTCACAGTCATTACCTGACAATCTGCTTAACTCCATCACTATCAGAATGGATATTCATGAGCATAAATAGTCAGTATTGGCTCTAGGAAATCAATTACTCCACTGTTATCCATCAACAATCCTCTTGAGCTCAGGCTTCGTATCTATCACTTAAAATAGGTGAGAAAAAGCCCCTTTCAATGATATAAAAATAGCACATAATCATGTGAAGTTAAGTGGATGCCACCCAATATTAGATGTGGGAATTGTGAGACAGAAATACATAATATCATCTTAAATGTAGTTTCATTTGCTTGTTTGTTTGTTTAGTGTATGTTGAGCTCAACTTTTTCCATCTAGTACCTATCTTTCACTCATTCCATCTCTGAATTATCTGGATAGGTTTTCTAAACAAATGACTTTATTAAGATGATACCTCCCTCCAAATCACTGAAAGTGTTTCTGACACAAAGGTGCCCTTTGCAGCCTGGAAATTCTACTAATTTTCAAAATACAATTAATTTCTCAGGGTTTAAAGAATGAGTTTTAGTCTATAGTCTTATACTTGATAGTGTCTGTAGCAGTTATACTATTATACCAATAGTGAGTGTACAAAAATTACTTGTGGTTATAATACATAAAGTGAACAGGATTTTTCTTCATGGAAACAACTAATACTTAATGTAATAGAAAACTATATAATATATGATTTACTACCACAATTTCACCTATAAACTACATTACAATGGCCCAAAGACTGAGGCAGAAACTAGGAAAGTAGGATCACAGCAGGGGAAACCCTAGAGTTGTATAGTCACATTGCCTGTGCATCTGTTTTCATGTTTGTACAAATTCTGGCAACCAGATAATAATAGCTGATGATGACAAGTAGATATTTGACCAATTAAACATAAAGATACTAGCTAAAATGGGATACTTTTGCATAAAGGTAAAACATATTGCTTTTTTAAAAATGGAATTTGTTTATCTTTTTGTGTATCATTTTGCACAAATGCACACCGTGAATACATGTAAAACTAAAATTCTGCATTGAATACACATCACAAAGAAACAGAAAGGCTAATGGAACTTTTTACTGTAACTTTTGGTAAGGTCCTAATGATAGCATATACTTGAGAGGGAAGGATATTATAACTATTTTTTTGAACACTGAAATTTGAAATTTGCCATTTTCCTTTTTTCATACCTAATATATGATACAGAGGTGCATATTAAAATACTGAGGTAGAGTTTCTGCACAGTAGAAGAGGATTTGCCACAAATTTTCTTGGCCACAGGGTTCCAGTTATCACAATCAAGTGACTTAGTCTATTCAATAAAACTGACTAAACATATTTGACCTGATTTTGAAAGTTGTTTCTTTTTTTATAACTGTAAATAAAATAAATGTTCACTTTTTACCAAATCTTAGGCTAGTGTTTCAGTTGGATGCTTCTTAACAAATATATTGACTTTTTTCTCTAGTGATATCATAAGAAAAATCAATTCTTAGTAGAGTATATTCTATAATAGATGCATGAATCAGCCAACGATGGCTTTTATCTAATTGCTATATAGATTGTTTTAAATTTTCTTTGTAGGCTTTAGTGCTGGATAATAAACAAGAGAATCCAACTGTATTTTGTAGTACATTTAAGACCTAGCTTGTAAAGTCATTGCAAATATTTTATTTATTCTCAACAATGTATGATATCAATGCCTTTAGCATAAAACTGTAGCACTTTCTTTGATGAATACATAATATACATCATTATCTTTATAAGTATATGCACAGTCTGATAGTATAGTTCAAATGACCCATTAATTACAACTTTGAAACAAAGCAAGTTCTGCTCTTTTCAGGACAGCTGGATTGATAAAGGGGACTGAGCATGCCTGTCTTATCCAGGCACCCGGTAAACAAGCCAGGCTCCAGTGCGGGTCCCCTGTGTTCCATGGCTATACATCTCATGTTTATATGCTTTAAAAAAGACAAATATGTCTATCTATACTGGCAAGATGCAAAGGTATCTATCAATTCTTTATAATTAGTAACTGAAAGCAATGATTCAATGATAAAACTATGAGAAAAATACAAAGATATTCTTCATGGGGTTGAATTTACAGTAGAGAGGTTGACATAAGATGAGTAATATTCCCTCCTCGAGGCATGAAAGGGTGTGCCTGGGGACCAATTTAATTTCTAAGCATGGGGTAAGGCATCTACTAGCTTTGGTCCACACAGCTTAATAGAGAAAAAGGCTGAAAAGTAAAAATATGAATCTTCAATTGCAGCAGTTTGCAAGTCCTCAAAATCAATTGCACTTCTTGGAATGGAGTTTGTTAACCAGAAATGCAATCAGAAGTGCCGAAGTGAAGAAAGAGCTATTAATAGAGAGGAACAGTCACTCAAAGATTACAGCTTAGTGATCTTAATGCAGTCATGAAATTGGACATGTGGGGGTCTCTGCAAAAGTCAAACCAAGAATTGGTCAAGGCCACAAATGGCTTGTATCTTAACAAAGCTAGGCATCAAAAGCAACACTAATAACAGTATTTTAAAAGTACAAAGGTCTTTTGTTCAAGTCTTTTCATCGTTATCAGATGCAGCTATTTATCAGAAGCTGTAAGTTTGAAACCACATAAGGACTTTTGCCTAAGCAGTAAGATATTATATAGTCATAGAAGTACAGCTTCCATGAACTAGTTTGTTGGGGTTTTATAATTATAAAACTATTTTGTATGTATGTCTGTATGTATGCATGTATGTATGTATATATGTATTTATTTATTTTGAGACAGAGTCTCATTCTGTTGCCCAGGCTGGAGTGCAGGGACACAATCTCGGCTCACTGCAACCTCCACCTCCTGGGTTCAAGTGATTCTCTGGCCTCAGCCTCCTGAGTAGCTGAGATTACAGGCGTGTGGCATCATGCCCAGCTAATTTTTGTATTTTTAGTAGAGAAGGGGTTTCACTATGTTGCCCAGGCTGGTCTCGAACTCCAGGCCCCATGTGATCCACCCACCTCTGCCTTCCAAAGTGCTGGGATTGCAGGTGTGAGCCACCATGCCCAGCCTATTTTGTATTTTTAATAGTCTCTCAGTTATGAATGAATAAGTAGGTAGCTTATAGACATCTATGATAACTAATAAATTCAGAACTTCTTTGAGAGTTATCACACTTAATTCCAAAGGAAACTTATCTAAAAGAAGGCTAAATAGGTAGTAAACATCCACAGAAACAAATACTAACAACATCAAAATGCAAGGAAAAGTTCTTATATACATCTCACACTCATTCATACTTTTGTTCTGAGAACTAAAATATCCTCCCAGTATTCTCACTTGAGAAAAATAAAGAACTCAGATGGAATTGTATATCAATAAAGGAGTGTATTCACTTTGGTAAAGAAGAATTTGTTCTCCATATCAAAAAAAAACAAAACAAAACGCCAAATAATGATCTGGCTTATTTTAAAAGAAGATTTCCAGACTCCAGGGAAAATAGCAGGTGGCCAGGAGCCTGCCAAATGAGCCTGCCAGGAACACAGCAGGGAGGTTGGGTGGGAGGGAGGACAGCTCATGTCCGCTTGCCAGTTCAGTGGTGTGAGCAGCCCAGTGGCCAGCTGTGTGATGTGGATACAAGCCACTCCAATCCTCATCCTTTTCCAGATGGTGGAGTCTTTGGCTGCTCCACCTGTGGCCTCCAGCAATGCATAATTAAATTCCTGGCTGTGCTATACTTCATTCAGGAAATGTCCATTCTCTCTTTTAAAATCCAGGCTTTGAGGAATTCTACTTTGGTCTGTTTCTTCACAGTTGTGTAGATGATGGAGGTATAACAAAAGCAGCAATCTTGAAGCCCTCATACTAAAAGGATCAAGAGCAAATTCAGTCCCCTATAACATCTTTTATAAGTAGGATCCACCATTAAACTTCATGGATAGCATGTCAAAAAGTTAAATGTTTTTCATCAACTTGTTGTCAGATATATTGGTTTATGAATAGTTGTTGCTACTTCTGTTATACAGCAACTGCAAAGCTAGCTTATTTAAAGTTACTATAAGTTTTTAGTCTTTATTGGAAGAAGTGAAAACAGTCTCTGCAGCAAGACTCAAAAGTACCTTTGTTTTCTAGGCCTGCCAGGGATTTTTCTATGAGGCCCTAAACCATGGTCTCTGCCAACAACTCCTCCATCTCCCCATGGCTCTCAAGAAATAGAACTGCTCCATCCTGAAGGTAATTGAATATCTTACCTAAGTGATTTCCTCATTGTTTATTTACATTATGGAACATTTTTCTTGCAGAGTTAGAGTATAATCTGTATGTAATACTGAACAATATTATTGTAAGCTGCACAAAAACATACCCATAAATGAGTTCATTAAGTATTAGATATTTAAGTAAATGCTGTTTCAAATGGTTTCTACTGTGTAAAAATTGTTGGTGGCTGGTTAAATAGATGTTTGAAAATGTTTAAATTGGGAAAAATTGGTTGGTGTTTTTCTATGAATGAGGAACAGCTTTTTAAAAATATTTAAAATAATGAAATATCCAACATATTTTCAGGAGCAAATCAGATTTGGATAATAAAGAAAGTTTATTGTTTAACTACTTTTCTTCTCTGTAAAGAGACTTTAATAATGTCTTTAATGTCTTCCCATTTTAACTGACAGGCCATCAATAGATGGATTTGTTTATTGTTTACCCAATTATTAGTCTAAAAAGCACTTGCTTTAATTCACTATAAAAATGTATACTCAACTGGACCATTAAAACAAGACTAAGTGATTTATAGAAACGCTTTTTCTATATTAAATAAAAATAATTTCAGCAATTAAGCACAAGATTAGCTCTGAGGCTCCTGTTAGGCAAGGAAACAAGAGAAACCATGTGTGTTACATGGTATTTACTGTTTAGTGAATTGAAACATACCAGCATAGGGTTGGAACAAATGTATTTCCCAATACTGTACTCATTTATTTACAGTAAATTAAATGAATACAAAATGCTTTTGAAAATGGCAAAATATTCTACAATAATAAAGTATCACTAGATTCTACTATAAAGAGCTACCACAATTCCACTCCACCATTGCTATTAAAAAAGATGATCATTCAGTGAGAATGATATTGGTGTACATTTTCCAAGAAAACTATGGAATGAAGAATCAGTTTATACTTAAAAGGTAATTAATTTCAGAAAAGCAGATTTATTCAAAACACATAACAATAATAATGGCTTAAAGGGACTTCTGTTTGTTTGTTTCCCCAGTAATGAGGACAAAGTCAGCTATGAATGAGCTTATTTTTGACTCCACCATTACAACATGACAATATTGCATTCATGACACGTTATAGTTTGTATTGTTTCATTGTTATATGTTTATATCAATGAATCCACAACATCCACTAAAGACACAGTACTCTTTTCCTAGAAAAAGGAAGCAATGTGTTTATAATACCAAAAATGTCATAAGCACTATTATAATAAGCATCTGAGAGTATCATCTCTTTGGTCACATGGATGCCACTGAAGCATGAGAATCTGTCTGTGAAGGCCAGTGTGAATTACTAAATAGAGTGATGCAAAGTGTTTCCTGAGGAATGAAATTTTTATTTTATTTAATATAAATTGAAGGTCAAAATGAGCTACAAAACAAGGAGCTGTCTGGAGTTGTTTTCAAACGAAGCATTTTTAATAACTTAATAACAAGCAGTAATTAGCATACTAGCTGTTTGTGGCTAAATACAGCCTTTTGAACTGCATAGAGGCATGAGAATAGCCTGTTCACTTAACTAATTTACAGATTCTTTCTCAAAGTCTTGTTTTTACCATGAATTTACACTCTGTATATAAAAAGAAAGAATATCTTGATACCATGACCTTGGCCACACCTTCCACATGGTAGATCCTAAATCCATAGATTAACAAAATGGAAATAAGAGAAAAAAATTGAGAACAAAAATAAAAATTAATATGTTTTGCTCCAAAATAAACCATGTTTTTTTCTCTGTAAACAGATCCCTTGGAGCCTGTTGAGTTTTGTGGAAAAGAAAATCACATAAAGTTTTCTCCGTGACACACCTAGCAAGGTATTTTCAAGTCCAATTTATTTACACAGGCCTAGCAGTACCCTGGAGAATGCATATTTTCATATTTTCTCCCACTGTATTGAACCCATGCTTTGTAGCAGATGTCATAGAGCTGATATCGCAGATAGCCAAGCTTTGCTGTAGAAGCATGTGAAAAGACAGACATCCAAAGAAACATTGCAAATGTGTACTACATTATCAAACTCTCCAAATTTAGGCTTATTCCTAGAATACAAATATTTCTCAACCCAGCAGGCAGCCAGGTGCCCGCAAATCCTGAAATTATAAAAACTTTGGCCAAGTTGATTTACTTCTGTGGTCTCTTGTTGAAAAATGTGTTGATTCACATTAATGGCTTGATGAAGGGGGGACTGGAGGACTAGAGGTATCAGGGTGAATAGGACTTGATGGGTTTTGCTCTGTAATCAGAGTGTCACTCAGTCAGAGTGTGTGGCACAATTAGCATCTTATTATGGTGTTTGCTTTCTTCTCTTTTTATACTGCATAATTTGGTACTTTATTATACCATTTCACATTCGTTAGCACCTCATGTAGCACTCATTTATTTGGAAGTCATTTCTCAGAAAAATTCTGAAAGATAAAACTCCTGCTGAGAAAGAAGTACCTACAAAAAACCCCTCAAGTCTTCACTCATAGCTGCATATTCTAACTTTATGCAAAATCTACCAAGTTTGCTTTACCTGTCTACAACAGGTCAGAACTAGCAAAATGAAAAAATCTAGAATGTGTTATATAAGGCTAGTGAAAAAAGGCAGATTGAGAGTACCAAAATAACAGCTGGAAGTGTGAGAAGAGAAAAATAAGTTACAAAACTCAGGCTGAAGAACTTCAAAGGTATAACATTTTTCTCAGGTTGCATTCTCAAGAAACAGATTCTAAAGTATGGATTTGACTAATTTATTAAAGAAGTGCTCCCTGGAGAAATGAGCAAGGGAGTGGGGAAGCACAACAAGGAGGCTGAGAAACCAAGCAAAGTTGTGATTTTTAGGTAAAATTCCAGCCTAGGCTTACCCTGATTGAAATTGTGTAGAATATATTGCATCTCAGAGTTTGTCTTAAGGCAAGGAATATGGGCTGTTTTGTGTTCCTTTATTAGTCATTCATTGGCTTGGGGCCATGGGGAGGTTGGTGCAGGGGAATATACCCCATGTTGCAGGAGTCTGGCAAATAGAAACAAACAAACAAACAAACAAAATAAAAGTTAACTAAAAACAAAAACATAAATTGATTTGGCCAATAATACATTTGGCTATTAATGACAAGGACCATTAGTGGATAGAGACCCAGTTATCAAAAGCCTAATACATTTTCAGATACTAAATGATATGTTTTACTTAAATTTCTGATACATCAAGTTGCAGGTACATAATTTTTTTCTAATAGCTTATGTATACATCAAAGTGAGTGATTATTCTTAAAACCGCCTATGCATTTAAAATGTGTCAATATGTTGATGTTATATTTTCCGGAGAAAAGAAATATAGTAAAGACATACTTATAAATGCTTTAGTTTATGTATTTTTTTAATTCTAAGAAGCTATTCAGAGAAATAAAAGTCTTCCTTTTCTAACATATTTGTTAGTATTTTCAGAAAAATCCATATTTAGATTTCTGAAGGCAATGCTGTATCTCCATACAGAAGGCTGAATGACAATTTAAAAACAAGCCCTAATCCCTAGTGACTGTACATCTGTGTCACAAAACAATCGCATAATCTGGCATGATTAAAAGGTTTGCTGTTCAGAGCTCAACAGCTGAAAGCCAAATATGGCAAAGTATGATCTAGTTTTCTGCTTCATAAATGCAAATAAAGACTGGCACATAGAGTATAGAAAGCAGTTGTTCTTATACAATTTAGGTCCAGCACAATTTTGGATAAAGAAAATGTCCAATAGAAAACAAATCCTTTGAAAACAAAGCTAGACACTCAAGTTTTCTGGCTTATACTATTCAGCCAAAGTTTCTGCTTTTACAAGTATGTGTTTAAAATGAAAATACAGGATGACATGTGTTTTGATAATCTGTAGAAGGACTTTAAACACCCTGATCCTCTACAGCAAGTTCACAATAAAAGTCTGTACGAAATTAGGAAAAACAATGACTTGTATTTTAAATAATCATTCAGTAATAACGTAGACATTTTCCTGCTTGTAGATACTATGCAGAAAGTATTGTTATCTTTGTCTGTCTAGTACTGAGCCATAATCCCTGGTACACAGTAGGCACTCAATAAATATTTTTAATTGAATGGATGACTATAGACTGAATGGATCAAGAAATAGACAAACATGAATTAATTTTCAAAAAAAAAGTTGGGAATCATAGTGGTTTCTGAACTGATGTCTGCAGAATATTCTAAATTGTAGCCAAATTAATGTAAATAACCCACCAGACCAAGGAGGAAATATACATTAGCATGTCAATATTTTTAAAAGATACAATTTATATTGCCATATTTGTGAGGTACCTGATTATAAATCTTGCATTCTCTTTCAGAGCTGTCTCCTTTGGGAAAAATGAAAGAGGAAATCACATTAAGAATAAAATTGTCATCACAAGATTCATTTTATTAACCCAGTATTTCCTTACTTGCTGCAAATATGCTGGCGATTTTGGATCAGACAATCCAGGACAGTGTTATTTGAATTTATTCTTTGGCATAGTTCCTAGTGTTTTTGATGTAACCCAGCAATATCTCCAACAGCAAAGCTGCAGAATTCTGCTGTCTATTTTTATTGAAGTATTGAATGTAATTGAGACTGGTCTGCTTAGACTCACCCATGTATACTAGGGCTTTGGTTTTGATAAACATTGTTTCTTCTGTTTTCTCTACTTCAGTGTTTTACTCTTTTAATCTTTTCTTTTTCTTGAATTTTAGCCTTCGAGTTTTTCTTCTGCAGATTTTCATTTCTGAATATTAAACCATGCAAATTCTCTATGGCCTTTTACAGTATGACTTTCTATATATGCCTTAATTCCAGGTGGCAGGACAGACCATTTAACAATGTGCTACCCAAACTCACTGTGGTGATACGCAAACTCACTGTAGTTTGTGCAAAGTCCTACAGTTCAAAATGCATACTCAGGCACTACAGTGTTAGGCAATAGTAAAAAACTAAATGCCCCAAAAGAAGGCATATAAAGATAGAAAGTGCCCACATAATCCTCAAATTCAAAAACACCTTATAAATTAACTGTGTCCAAAGACTTTGGTTTTTATGACTTAGGGAAGCCTAATCTTTGCTCATATGAGCCCTTGTTCAATTTGGATTGTCTTTTAGAAAGACGAGTCTACTGAAGCAGGGCAAAATGTCACTTTATTTTAAATTAAGATTAGAAACAATGACATTTAATTATCATAATCATGTGATTTTCAGTAGATAATTATAAAAGACACCACGGTTTAACATTTAGCTTGTTTCCAAAACAGGAAAAAGGGTGGGAAGTATTTTTATTTAACAATGAGAGCATTTAGAGGCAAATAATTTTATCTGAAATTTACTATTGCTAACTGTTGTACTGTTTGCTGTAAATTAATCTGAAGTAAGTATCCATAGAAAAATGTCTCTTTGAAATAAGCATTTCTAAAATCCTTGAATATATCTAGTTTGGCAAGTATGTAATTATATAACACACATGTCATATTTACAATTGTAATGGGGCAAAATTGTACACATAGAGAGACCTAATATGTGAGAATGAGGAAAGGTATTAACTTTTTAGTAGTATCAGATGCCACTTGAGCACTTTCTACATGTGCAAGACACTGTGCTAAGTACTCTTGCAAACATGCAGGTAAGCACTATTTTTATTTGCATTTTATATACCAGAGAATTGATACGTGGATATGCTAAATAAGCATATTAGGAATTAGGGATTCAGACTGAGGAATATCTAAATCTGAAGCCAAGTTCTTAGCCACTAAACTTGTACTCTACAGTATGATTACTATTCATACATAGTTATTGAGAAATAGAAATGTGTCTAGTTTAAATTTAGAAAAATTATAAATATAAAATGCACAATGTTTTTCATTAGTATTAGAAAATAAATACCTCAATAATTTTATATTGATCACATGTTGAGATATTTGGCCTATAACAGTTGAAATAAAATATATTATTTAAATTAATTTTATCTGTTTCTTTTTTCTTTTCATTGTGGTTACTAGAAATTTTAAATCACATATGGGATTCTCATCTGTTGTTTCACTTTATTTCTACTGGACCGTATTTCACTAAACTGTATAGCCTCCATCTCTGACAAGTTAGGGGAGAGACTCTGAAATGTTAATTCCCTGCTTAGTTTGTCTTTACCTCTTATTTATTTCTTGTTTCTCTCTCATGACAGACTTTATTTTCTTCATTTTAATGTAACTATTTATATAAATATTGTATATCTCTCACTAAAATGTAAGTTCCTGGAAGTCAGGCCTCCGAGTTCTCATCTTGTAACACCAAGTAACAAGGGAAGGCTTTTAAGGCAATTAACAATCTCAAGCGTTTTAGCCTAAGTTAAGCTTCTTCTCCCTCACAAGCTGTCTTCTCATTACACAGAATGGAGTCAGGAATGTCTCCATCAGGACTGCTCAGGGGTGTGCAAACTGCAGCTTGTGGCCAAATCCAACCTAGCACCTGCTTTTATAAATAAAGTTTTATGGAAACACAGCCACATCCACTCATTTAGTACTGTCTATAGGCTAGCTGGGATACAATAACAGAGCTCCATAGTTGCTACAAAGTCCTATGGTCCTCAAATCCGAAATATTCACCACCTGGCCCTTTAGGGAAAATCTTTGCCATTTCTCAGGTAGCTTATGCTATCAGAGTCGATTCTTTCTTTTTGCGCCTTCCATCTCAAGTATCAATTACACTATAATGACACTAGAATCTCATGAAATAACAAACATTTTTCACATTGTGTTTCAAGGATGCTTACATTTTAATAACCACTTGTAGAATAAAAACCCAGGATCCCTTTGTGACTATTTCTCTCAGTTAAAATAGTGGGTCTGAGAAGATGTTTTGATATGTCTGCTACCGTGACAACATAAATAGGGACCATCTTTTAAAGTTTATTGCCATCTGAGGCCCCTTGATTTCAGGATTTCAAGACTTACAATGGGCACATCTAAAACAGCTACTATAATACTTTTAATGTCAGAAAAGTCACGGTGAAAATAAAGAAATAAAAGATGTCTACCTGCTGGTGAGTGAGCTCTTTAAGTGACTTTACTAGAGAATAAATGACTTTACTGGAGACTCTACTGGAGAATAAATGACTTTACTGGAGAATAAATGACTTTACTGGAGAGACTTTACTGGTGAGGAAATTAATATAGATATAATACCACTATTCCTGTGACCTATCAATACAAGCTATTTTACACTTTTTAACTATGCCAAGTGGGTCATTTAAGGATAATACAGACTGAGGGAAATTCTCATTTTGTTTGAAGGAATTTGTTTGTCTTGATACAATCAATTGACCTTAACTTTCCTAGATGTGGAAAATGAGGTAAAATTTGTTACTCTTAAACAAGATATACTGTTCAGCAAGACTAGAATGAAAGGATACCAAAACATTTACTCTTTACTGATGCTTCCACAACTAGCTATTGTCAACATTTCCAATATCATCCTTACAGTGAAAACCACTATCACAAGTACTGTGCATGCAATTATGTAAAATTGAGTCATAAAACGAGTTAGTGGAATAGGAGGATTATATAAATGCTCAAATATTTTTATCAAATTGTACAATTAACTAGTTTGTTCTGACAAGTGTTCTTACAAAAAACAAAATATTAATTGGCATATTTCATATAAACATATTTACATTTCATTTATTAGGAGCCCCTTATTTGTTCCAGTGAATAATTAGAATACATTTACAGGAAATCAGTTGAAACATTCAGTAACGTCTTTAAAATATCCGAAGGAAATGTGGGAAATACCTGTCTTGGTATTCTGAGATTGCAAGGAACTGTCTTATAAAACAATGCTTCTCAAAGAGGACTAAGTACACAATGATCCATTGGTGACCAGAAAGAAAAACACTAAACCTTGATTTAAAAAGCAAGTCAATTATTAAACCTTAGTAATGTTGAAAGATTGATTGATACTGACACCCTCATTGAGTCCTAAAAGTCACTGATCAAAAGAAGTCACCATGAAGAAAAAAGGGAATTGTACAATGTGGAGGTTTTGACAGTGGCATTCTCATTCATATATTGGTTTTATCATGTTGGAATATACAGGAGTTTATATTTTTCCTATTCATATTTTTTCCTACTCACAGAAGCTAGAATGTATTTCACAAATGCTAAAAATAGAACTCAAACTAACTTGAGCAAAATAGTAGACATCATTTGCTTACTAATGAAGAAATTTAAGCCTGAAACTGCCTTGACTCCAAAGTATGCCATAGAACTTTCACTCTGTTTCTACATTTTCAGGTCTAGCTTGTCAGTTGCTCTTATTCTCTCATGCTATAGATAAGAGTTTCTTCATATGATCAGAAAGATGACCACCAGCCAGCCTGCCTTTCACCTTACAGCTAACCAATTCTAAAGAAAAAGAGACCAAAAATTCCCCATCTTTCATGTGTCAAATCTGATTGAAATACCCTTACTAATCCTAGTTGGTCATGGGTCAATTCCTTATAGCAATCACTATGGGTGGGTAGAGGGGTGGAACAACGTGATGGGCCAACTTATGTATCAAGTAACCACATCAGAACCACAGAGTAGGAGAAGAACCATTCCCCAAAGAAAGTGGAGTTCCAGAAACAACAAACAACTGGTGCTGCCTAGAAATCTTAGAAGATATGAAAATAAAATATCCCAGTTGCATTACAGCATGCATGTTAAGAAATCATAATGTGAAACAAATTAATGGTTTGCACATGTTTCCAATTTATGATCTAATCTGGACACTCATCAAATTAGAAATATTGCAGTAGGGATTTCCATATACCAACTGCTGAAGTAATACTGTTTTCACAGATTACAGTTTTTAATTACATTCTGTAGAAAGATAAAAAAAAACTTAGTACTATCTTTCTTATATTCTCATTCTATGGATTGATTGGGGATATTCTAACACTTTCCCTAAACTTATTTTTAAGATACTTTATTTTAGAACACACTGACATGGTAAGGCTCTTCATAATAATGAATCTTTTATTAAAAATAAATTTCTTTTCTGGAATGGACATTATTTTTCAAAAAAAAAGAATGAAGAGTTTGAACTTAAGATTGAATGCATTCTACACAATCTCTACAGTCTCTTCCAATTCTTAACAATTCTCTTTCTAAAACTGTTTTCTAAAATATTTCATTACACAAACCCCCTGGAAGGCCTTCTTTGCATGCATTCATACAGGTTATTATGTGCATACATAGCAGAAGGTTCTGCTTTTTAAAACAGAAAAATGGAGAACTAGGTTTGTTGAAGTTTAATAGCTGTTTTTGGTCCGCGCAAATTTTCAATATCTTGGTCAGCTGCTTCTTAGATTAAAAGATCTAGTATTATTGTAGGGTAGGTCTTTTCCAAAATGAAACATCATTTGTTCTACATTCCTTAAGCTAAAACTAACTGTATCATTTTAGCTAGAGAGAAGCATGCTTCACAGGTAACTTTTCCTTCAAACCATGGATGTAGTTCAGATTTCGTTTATATTATTCCTTGCTTTTTACAAGTATAAAAAGCTATGAAAACTTAGATGGTTACTTAGCATATTCATTTTATAATTTGTGTTATTTAATTGAGTTCATTTGTACATTCCTGTCTTTTAAAAAGTGGGAGATATATATTTTGCTCTTCACTTTGGTTTTTGGGTGGATTTTGATAAAACATTTGGGGCAGAAAAATGTTCTTGAAATAGTTACATAGCTTCAAGGCTATTTCAAAATTCAATACAATCAGATATGTCCATATACCTAAAACATTATTTTTACTTTTATGAAATCTAGAACATGTGCATCAGCCATCGAAAGACAATATTTGAAAATCCAGTATGGATTAATGAGCTAAAGAGTTGTTTTTTTTACGAAACTATAAAAATATTCGAGGAAAGTAAAACAATGTTTATTTTAGAATCTTTGGTTGGGTATGTCCTTTCTAGCAAGGATGCAAAATATATCATTATAAAATATCGAAACAGTTCATAATAACATGATGGGTGAAAACACACTTCAAACAATGTTCTAACATATGTGATAGCTGGAGAAAATTTTCAGCTCAACAATAAGTCAAATCATATATAAACGGTTCATATGAATCAATAATAAAAAGCAAACTTCCCCAAGACCTCTAGTTGAAAAAAGTATATAGGTAAGCAATTCATGAAAGCAAAAATACAAATAACCAATAAACATTAGAAAAGTTATTGAATCCTCTTTTAAATCAGAAAAAAATAACAAAATGCAATGCTATCTTCACATAAGATTAAATAATAAAATATAGATATACACAATGCAGAGATCAGATAATGTCTTACTTCATTTTGAGATAAGATAATGAACAATCTCATACATTGATTACAGGAATGTAACTTAGAAAAGTCTTTGAAGCACAATTTTGTCTGTCAAAATGTCAGGTGCACATTCTTTCAACCAATTATTTGTCATAGATATTTATCTTAAAATTTTTGCACATATGAGTGTTTCTTATGGCGTACCTTAAATTAGTGAACACAAAACCCTAGGAAAATTCTAAAAGTCCTTCAATATGAAAATGACTAAATAAAGCAAAATATGTCTGCATAAAATATGTGGCACCTATGAGAAGATTGCTTTATATCCATCTACTTGTCATTGAAAGACATATTATCATGTATTGTTAAATGAAAATAGCAAAATGCAGAATAACATATTATTTTTATAATGCCCTTTAAATAGATCTGGAAGGACACATACCAAACTGTTAAGAGTGGTTACCCCATTGGAAGGTAGAGACAGAGGCAGAGAAAAAAACTTCTGTTTATATGACATGATTCTCCAATAGTTTGAATTTTTTAAAAACAAACCTGTTCTACTTTTGAAATAAAAGACTATTTCTAAAGTATTTAAAATCAAAATACATTTATTGCTAATTATTTTTACCTACACTTTTAAAATATGAATAGACAAGAGTAAATGAAGGCAGGAAAATTGTTTTTATCAGATTAGTAATATCAATGCAAGAGCAAGTTTTTCTGTGTTTTGAAAACTGAAAAGCAATTTATTTCACTTCCTCCAATTATCATGGGCACATATTTCTATGATCTGAATGTGTCTATGAAAATACCTATGTTGAAATGTAATCCCCAATGTACTAATATTAGGAGATGGCAGTGTTTGGGAGGTGATGAAGTCACGAGGATAGGGCCCTGAAAGGAATTAATTACCTTATGAAAAGGCTAGAAAAAACTAGGTATGCCCTTCTACCCCTCTGTTCCTTCCACTACCTCTGAACACAGCATTCAAGGTTTCATCTTGAAAGCAGAGACCAGGATTTCAACAGACACTGAAACTGCCAGTTCCTTGATCTTAAGACTTCCCATCCTCCAGAACTGTGAGAAATTAATTTCTATCATTTATAAATAAACCAGTCTCAGATATTTTGGTAAAACAGAACAAAAAAGCTAAGTCACATATAGAATGGTAGCAAATGGGCAGAAGGTGTAACACTCTTTGGGTGAACTCTAAAATGGGTTAGTCAAGTAATCACTTTCTCCACATCTTTAGTAACTTTTAACCTTTTTTGTATGGCAGATCTCTAACATTTTATTTTTTCCTTTGAAATCTAAATTGTATTCTAATAATAAAAAACAATATTAAGAAAAACATGCCATTATCCTTAATTACCAAAAGTCAGATGCAGTAAATATTTGGGGAAAAATGTGCCAACAAAACTATTTTAGGCAGCTGCTATTATGACTACTGCAGAGCTTCCTGACATAACAGTAGTAAACTCGCACACCATCAGATGTGATCAAAGGTGTTTTTGAAGAGAGGTTCTATTCCTTTTGTCTTCAAATACATTACCAGATGAAGGTCAAAATATCTTTAAAGGGGAAAATACTTTTTCCAGCTTTATTGAGGTATAATTGACAAATTGTATACAATTAACAAAATGTATATATTTAGGATATATGATGTGATGTTTTGATATAGGTATACCCTGTGAAATCATGACCATAATCAAGCTAATTAACATCCATCATCTCACAATGTTAACATTTGTGTGTGTGTGTGTGTGTGTGTGAGAGAGAGAGATGTGAGAGCATTAAATGTGAGAGGGAGCATCTACTCTCTCAGCATATTTCAAGCATACAATATAGTATTAGTAACTACAGGCACCATGCTGCACATCAGATCTCCAGAACTTACTCATCCTGCCTAACTGAAACTTCTTTACCTTTTGAGAAATATCTCTCTAAGTTTCACACCCAATCCCCATCCCATGGCAACTACCATTCTACTCTCTGCTTCTACAAACTCATCTTTTTTAGATTTCATATATAAGTAGAATCATGTAGTTTGTTCTTTCTATTCCTGGATTCCTTCATTTAGCATAATGTCTTCCTGAGTCATTTATGTTGTTACATACAACAGGATTTCTTTCTTCATAAATAATATTTCATTGCATATGTGTGTGTGTCTGCATATGAATACCACATTTTCTTTTTTATTTATGTATTTATTTTATTTTATTTATTTATTTTTTTTTTGAGACAGAGTCACGCTCTGTCGCCCAGGCTGGAGTGCAGTGGCACGATCTCAGCTCACTGCAAGCTCCGCCTCCCGGGTTCACACCATTCTCCTGCCCCAGCCTCCTGAGTAGCTGGGACTACAGGTGCCTGCCACCATGGCCAGCTAATTTTTTGTATTCTTAGTAGAGACAGGGTTCCTCAGCCTCCCAAAGTGCTGGGATTACAGGTGTGAGCCACCACGCCTGGCCTTCTTTTTTATTTTTAAGGCAGGGTCTCTATTGCCTGTGAAAAAGTGCAGTGGGGCAATCATAGCTCACTGTAGCTTCCACCTCCCAGGTTGGAGCCATCCTTCTGCCTGTGCCTTCAGAGTAGCTGAGACTACAGGCTTGTGTCACCACGTCCAACTAATTTTTTTGTTTTTTAGTAGAGATGAGTTCTTGCTATATTGTGTAGGCTGGTCTCCAATCCCTGAGCTCAAGTGATCGTCCCATCTCAGCATCCCAAAATGCTGGGAATATAGGCATGCGCCAGTGGCCCACATTTTCTTTATCCATTCATCTGCTGACAAACATTAAGGTTGATTCTATATCTGGACAATCAACACCAACACATGAAATCAGCTGGGAGGGGGGCTATGCCCTGGAAAGCCACAGGGGTAGAGCTGCCCAAGGCTGTGGGAGTGAGACATGGAGTCAAAGGTTATCATTTCAGAGCTTTATGATTTGACCATCCCTCTGGATGTCAGTCTTGCATGGGGCTTGTAGACCCTTTGTTTTAGCCAGCTTCTACCATTTGGAATGGGTGTATTTATGCAATGCCTTTATTCCCATTGTATCTAGCAAATACCGGACTTGCTTTTGATTTTACAGGCTTGTAAGTAGAAGGCACTTGCTTTGTCTCAGATGAGACTTTGGACTTGGACTTTTGGGTTAATGATGGAATGAGTTAAGACTTTAGGAGACTGTTGAGAAAGCATGATTTGTTTTGAAATGTGAAAGGGACATAAAATTTTGGGGGAGCCAGGGGGTGAAATGATATGGTTAGGCTTTGTATCCCCATGCAAATCTCATTTTGAATTTTAATTCCGATAATCCCCAAGTGTCAAGGGAGAGACCAGGTGAAGATAATGGAATCATGGGGTGGTTTCCCCTATGCTATTCTCATGATAGTGAGTGAGTTCTCATGAGATCTGATGATTTTATAAGTGTTTGGTGGTTCCTCCTGTGTTCATTCTCCTTACTGTCATCTTGTGAATAAGGTATCTTGCTTCTCCTTCGCTTTCTGCTATGATGATAAGTTTCCTGAGACTCTGCAGCCACGGTGAACTGTGAGTCAATTAAACTTCTTTTCTTTATAAATTACACAGTCTTGGGCAATGCTTTATAGCAGTTTGAAAATGGACAAATACAGATACTTTTGTGGGGAAGCATTCTTGTGATAAATATGTATCATATATAATGTATACTTATGTATTAGTATACATAAATATGTATCACAAATGACCATACATATGTATTATCTAAATGTATCTATACAAATAGTAGAATATGTGTATATACGTATGTGTGTGTGTGTGCATATAGCTACAGATAGGTACATATACTATATATATATATATTTGCCTATATATACCTATATGATATATATATATTTACCTACTATGAAAACACACACACACATATATTTACCTACCTACATGTAGACATATTGATATGTAGAAATGTCAGGAGATTGTATTTTAATGTAAATATGTCACCTCTGCCATACTAGAATGTGTAAAGTTGAGCCCATCTTTGGTGGGATAGGGAGGTTACAGAAAGGACTACTGGTGGGAAGGTAGTGGGAATATACTCACACAAGGGGGTAAGGCATAAAGTAGTATAAGAACTAACTTCATAATACTGCCAAAGACTGATTCTGTTTGTCAGTCAGAATAGGATGTAAAAGACTATTTCAAAGAGTTAAATTATTTGTTAATATCAGAGATCAGCCACACATGAGAATTTTTTGGATGAGTGCAGCAGTTGTCCATTGGACATGTTAAATACTTGTGGATATCCACAATTTGAATTGACATTAAAAATGAATGGATACCCAACTTTGAATTCCATATCGTTTTTCATATCAAAAATATTATTTTAACTATTTAAACATTTTAAAATTATTATCAGCTCATGGGCCATTCTAAAAGAGGCAAAGGGCTATAATTTGACTTATGCCATATGGTTTACTGATGCCTGGACTAGATCATTTATAATAAATGAAAACGCCTCTCTTGATCATTATTTCAAATTTGGTCAAAGAAACTGCATGATATCTTAAGTCTATATGTCTTTGGTAGTTACTATATTCTTTAAAAAGTATCAGAAGACATTTGCCTTTTGAATGGACACAAGTACAAGAGCATCAATAATGAAATCATTTTTATTACAGAATATAGATATTAAAGCCAGACCTATGTGTTTCCTAGCTGAATAAAAATAGTGTGCTATGTATATATAAATCAATAGGCTTTTCATTAGTGAAAATAATGAAAAATAACAAAGCTAAATCATTATGAATTTCTTAAATGTATAAAGTCCATTTCAAAAGAATTTTCTAATAAAGAAAGAACATAAACAAAGTGTAGGTAAGTTTCTTTCACATTAATCTAACATCCCTCTTCTCAATATTTGCCTCAGAGGATGTCACAGGTAAATAAAAATCATATGAATATCCATGAAATAAGTTGATAGTGTGAGAGATAACTTCTAAAACTAACTGTATAGGCTTTAAAGAGGCAGCTAGATTTCATTTGGAAGGCAGGCAGAGAAATATATCGGTGAAATTTAGGTCATAACTTCCAATGTTAATTAATTTGCACCTCAAGCCTACTAGACCAGTGGAAATTAGGATATGATAGAAATATGCAGGATATATTAAGGTTTTGGCCAATGGGAATGACATGCTTCTCATATTATAACCTTAGCCTAGTTAATTTACTGGGTACAAGTTTTAATGTTACAGTCAGGGTTTTAAATCCTCAGGTGTCAACCCTACCTTCAGCTGCAAGAATAGTACACACAAAAGAAATAGGTTAATTTGTTTACTGTGCTAGAGGATGCAGAGGCTTCTCTTAGCCTCCAACCTTATAGGCTTCTCACACAGTTCGTTTAATATTGAATAAATATAACTTTAAGTTATAGACATCAAAACTATACATTTCATCTTCTTTGTATGGAAAATATAAAATTAAGGGAGGACATTTTAAATTTTCTGTACCCTATATGGGAGAACTAATTTGCCTGCTCATGGAAGACAAAAAGAAAATTTAATGTCACTTCTGCCATACGAGAATGTGTATGTTGAGAAGGAATCAGGGATGCTCATCCCTAGAATATCTTGGTCATTGATTTGTCCATTTCTTAGAGGACCCATGGATAATTCAATGATATGTACACTCTAAATATTCACTTAATATATTCAAGGTAATTTAAACGCTGCATTTCACATTTATGAGAAAACAGGATATAAACGCCTATGCAAGTCCAATAAACAGATCTCAGATTTAACCTCGAAGAATGCTCAGTATAGCAGAAAAAGGGCTGCAATATAAGCTCCACGAGGGCAGTGATGCTGCCTTAATGAATATTTTATTCCCAGTGGCCTCCACATTCCCTGACACAAAGTAGACACACAATAAATATTTTCAGAAGAAATGTTAAATCATTGAATCCGTAATATACAAAATTATTATAAATAATTAACAACATACTATATAACAATAGCAAAACAAAGGTAAAGTACATTAACAGATGATTTATAAAATACATATGAACGGCAAATAAATAAAAAGTAGAAATAAACCAATATATGCCATTGCATTTTGTCCACTGGATTGGTATCTTTATAGCATTGACAATTTCCCAGTGTTGGTGAGGTAATTAAAAAGCTATCATTCTTGGGACAGTTTGGGGGCATATAAATTTTTAAAACCATTCTGTACAGCATTTTAATCAATGGCTCAAGATGAAAATAGAAATCTATTATGTCATTAAACAGCACCGATGGATCTTGTAAACAGGAAAGTAAAAAAAGCAGGCAGAAAAGAATATATACTGTATGACTCCATGTAAATTTAAAAAACTGGAGAAACTAAGCTATTCTAAGTTGTCAGGAGTCAAAATAGTAATTATATTTAGGGAGGAAAGATTATTGATTGGGAGGCAGAGTGAGTGAGGCTAGTAATGTTCCATTGATCTGGATGTGATTATTAATACATGGTATGTTCAATTTGTGAAAGTTCATCAAGCTGTACATTAATGATTTGTGTACTTTTCCAGGTATATGTTATACCGTAATGAAAAATTTATTTTTAAAATGCTTATAAATATTTTTGTTCAGCTGGTCAAAATACAGTGTGAACAAAATTATGGTCGTATAGTTACCAAAATATACTCTTTCTAGTAAGTCAACAATAAGCAAAGGAAAGATTTTATACTTGTATATGCATGCATGCACATACACACATGTGAAATATTTTCTGAATAGATTCCCACTTAATGTCAGTCCGTTTGGCTTTGAGCTATAGCTGACCCACATCAGCTGTTATCAAACAGATTGAAGTGATGTGTCTGAAGGTGACAAAAGATGGTTGAGGTCATTCTTTTACAAAGGCCCTTAAGTAATCAGCCACCAGAACTGCCATAATGCATTATTAAAATTGCAAGGCAACTCTGCAAGTTTGAGCCATGTGTATGAGGGCACACAGAAATGAAGTCTCCTTGGTCATAAACATCCTTTGCAAATATAGAAATGTATTTCCCTGCCCTGATTATTGCCCTTTAATGAAAACAGACAGAACTGGAAACAAATGCACTGTTTTTAGCTGTGTGGACACTGTGCAATCATTTGGACTGGGCAGTGCAACAGTCGGTTATCTAGGCCAGAAACAAAGAATGAAATTAAGAATCAATCTCTACTTACATGAAAGATTTTTTCCAATGTAGTGCGATGTTTGGAGTTTTGTTAACTGTATGGGTTCTGAACTTATGTTTTAAAGTTTCCTCTTTCAAAAGCACATCCAAAAGACTCTTTCATCACAACTATAAACAGAAACTAGGCCAGTACTGGCATACATATATGTTTGTTTGTTTTTTTTTCTTTCTAAAATCGTGACAATTTTCCACTTAAGAGGTATTTTCCTTTCTTTATTTTATGGCAACAAAGTATTTATAAACCTCCTATTTTCTGTTTTAGTAGTAAATTAGCCCTGGCATGAATATGAAGTAAAAAATAAGTCCTATTAGTTATGAAAAATGGAGTTATAGGATTTAGCTAATAACATATTAAAACCATTTTTTCACACCTTTCCTAAAGACAAAAATAAGACTAATTAGTTTCATGATTATAGCATTAAAAGACTCTATCTATCTGTCTTTCTACTTTTCTCCTCTTTCCAGCTAGTTTAATCTAAAGAATATTTCTTTATTTTCTTTTCTTTTTTCTTTTTCTTTTTTTTTTTTTTGAGACAGAGTCTCGCTCTGTCGCCCAGGCTGGAGTGCAGTGGCGCGATCTCGGATCACTGCAACCTCCGCCTCCCAGGTTCACGCCATTCTCCTGCCTCAGCCTCCCCAGCAGCTGGGACTACAGGTGCCCACCACCACTCCTGGCTAATTTTTTGTATTTTTAGTAGAGACGGGGTTTCACCGTGTTAGCCAGGATGGTCTCGATCTCCTGACCTCATGATCCGCCCTCCTCGGCCTCCCAAAGTGCTGGGAATACAGGCATGAGCCACCGCGCCCAGACAATAACATTTCTAATTTATTATTCCTGAAGTCATTTATAACCCAGAGACTACTTACATATGTTCTCACCAATGAAATTACTCCCTTTATTTTCACACTGAAAGGACAAATTCATCCCTGTTTTCATCTTTACTTTTTTTTTATTTTCATAATTACAACCTTACGTAAAACTTTGATTAGAATAAAAAATGTAATTTTAATAGGACACCTGTATTTCATATTAACTAAGGCTGGGCAAGACTAAAATTCTACTTATGTCTTTCCCCTTTACACACTTTCAATTGCTTTTTGGATAATGTTCTTTACTAGTGAAAAAAGATATATGGTATAAATATACTCATTTATGAAGATTTCTCTAGTGATGATGTGAAGATATCACTGAAGTTGAAGCTTTTCCCAGATAAAATAGGATGACCATTGAGTTAATGAAGTTTTAAGAGCTGAGAACCTTCAACTAGGAACTGGATATTAGCAGCAACGCAGGAGCTCAAGAGCTCAGGTTTTCATTATGAGACAAAACTGGTCTTAAATTCTAGAGCAACTATTTGAGTAACCTTGGGCAAATTAGTGATTTCCAAATTCACAAGGCTAAAACAGAACTCTTGCTCCCCCAACCCCAACCTGGTCTTCCTTTATTCTTCCCCATGTCAATTAGAGGGGGCATCACCACATATTCAGTGATCACGCCAAAAATCTAAGCTATTTTTCATTTTTTTCTCTTTTACTCACTACACATTCAATCATTAGCATCTCCGAGTGTGTTTCTTTCTCTCTCCTTTTCTTTCTACCATTGCTATCCACACACAAACCACCATCATATAATGCTTGAATCATTTCAAGAACTTCCTAATTTTCCTCCATACAATTCATTCAACAAACAGCACCCAGAGTGTTATTTTTTAATATAAATTGTCATTTACTCCCCTGCTTATAACTCTCTAGTGATTCTTCATCATAAATTAAACATTTAAATCCCTCCACCAGGCTCACAATGACCTGTATGATCTTGCCCTACTTATATATTCAGTTTCTTTCTATAACATTTTCCTTCTTACCCATTATGATCTAGCTCCTTTAGTTCTATTTGTAATGTTCATCCTTTTTGTCATTCAGACTTCATCTTAAATGTTACCTTGATCTCACCAGTCTAAAGGAGACACCAAGTTACTAAAATAATATAAACTTGTATTATTGCTTTTTGTTTTATTTACTTCTATACTTTCTGTATCTGGCACATAAAATGTGTTCCTTAAATATTTGTTGAATGAATGAATGAACTTAAAGGAAAAAAAAATTGTTACTGTAATGCAGATAATTCTACCTACCTGTCAGGCTTGGACTAGAAGATAAATGAGGCAAGATAAGTTGAGTGTTTAGCACAGTACCTGGGGCAAAATAAGACTTCGTAAATGACTGCCACTTGTGTTTTTGTTAAAACAGGGACTACAATAAGGTCTTACAAAGGACTTCTTATTGAGTAATAACATCTCTCCTAAGTGTAAGATACTAAGGACTTTTTTCCAGTGGAAATTATTAAAATATAGGGGTTTATATGGGCTAGTGAATGAATTATTGAATGAATGATGTTCAGCATTTTAAGCTAACCTGAATCATACTATTGCTGATGTATGTAACACACCTTTATTCCTTATTTCTTTATCATCCTGAGATTCTAAAGACTACCATATTTAACTTTCCTATGTATCAGAAGAAACCTGAAAATTATAAACTAGAAGGATTCGACAAAACAAAGAAGCAGTTTGGGATTTAAAGAGATCTAGGAATACGTTATTTCTACCACTTGCTGATGAGCTTCAGATAACCACCTATATATGCTGAGCCTCAATTTTCTTATGCCACTTCTTTACAGACTTATTGGAAACGATGAATAAGATACTGAATGTAATTAATTTAGCACAGTGATTTAGCAGGTGACTGATATTCAATTAATAGTACATTTTCTCCAAGTGTGTCACTGAGAAATAGATCTAAAAAAAGCTCAGGAATTCTGTTCTTGTGTTAATATGTGAGCTTAGGCTGATTTCAATGTTGTTTAGGCTTTCTTGTATTTCTTTACCCTGTTCTTGGAGGTGCCAGTGTGGCCATGCTGCCTACTAGGTTTTCTTCTCATATACTCAGTTTCACTGGTGCTATGTGCAACTACACTATTTTTGTAAGTGGAAGTAATTTCTTTGAAACACAAAGCCAAAATTAATAAGTAGTGACAGCTTATAGGGGTGAAGTAATCATTTTTAAAAAGGTCTTGGCAGTTGGTTTCTTGAATAAGAAATGCACTTGTTTCCATAAATTGGCAACAAAAACTGAAACACAGAATGCTGCCCAGAATCTTGAGAAATTTGTACTTGAATTATTGTTATGGTCCATTAAACTCACTCTAAAAACTTTAATATGTTTCTGCTTCAGAGACTTGTTTGTCCATGTACAGCCATATAACCACACTATTTACAATGCCCAAAGAGCAAATTGTTTGATTCAGCTGCAGCAATGGTCTTTCCACAGAGAAAGTTTGCAGTTTTCAACAGCTCTAAGTGCCGCATTCTCCTAACTGAGGTAAATACTCTGCATTGTTTTCTTCCCAGGTGATTCAAGCTGCAAGATAGATGAATAGGACTCAAATACCGGAAAAGAGAGGTAAGTAAACTGTGTTATTTGTCTAAGTTTTAGACAAAGTGTGTTCATCAGAAGCAGAGTTAAAATAAGAGTTTGAACAATAGTTTTAAAAAGTATTCAGTTTTCCCAGCTAGCACTGTTCAGCATGTGATTTCATTATCCTCTTTGCCCCATTCAGTTTGAAACATTTTTATACTTCAGATCATTTGTAACAGATCATCACTCAGATCTAATACAAAAGACACAGGAATTTATATTGAAAATAATGTGTGCAACAATACTTAGTTCCTAAAGAGGACCTAAGGAAGCAGTCACAGTTTGTCATATACATCAATGACCTTTCAAGGCCGGGACCTCAGTTTGCTAGATGGGCTATTATTGGACAGAGAGAGCCAAGACAGAAATGATAATATATATGACCAGTTCTAGGCCATTCTTAGTTAAAAATATAAGAGGATGGGACTGGAGGCCATTATCCTTAGCAAACTAACAGATGAACAGAAAACCAAATACCACATGTTCTCTGTTATAAGTGGGAGCTAAATGATGAGAACACATAGATACACAAAGAAGAACAACACACACTAGGACCTTTCGGAGGGTGGAGGGTGGGAAGAGGGAGAGGATCAGGAAAAACAACTAATGGTTACGAGGCTTAATACCTAGGTGATGAAATAATCTGTACAACGAACCCCCGTGACACAAGTTTACCTGTGTAACAAACCTGCACTTGTACCTCTGAACTTTAAATCAAAGTTAAAAAAACCAGTGGAATGTAAATTGCAAGAAATGTCTAAAACTTTATTTGGATATATGTGTCAAAAACTTTGAAAGAGTTCAAACATTACAACTGTTTAGTACTTCCGTTATTAGGAGTTTATTCTAAACAAAGCTGCAGAAAATACGACAATGCTCAAAACAAACATCCTACATAAAAACAATTTTAAACTATATAACATAAAAATGTATATATGTACATAGATAGGAATAACATTATATAATGTGTTAATGATTACCACTAACTATAAAATTATGAGTGGTTTAATTATCTTAGTCAAATTTTGAGGTATAATTAAGTAAGTCATATTTTCAATGAATTTGACATATGGAGTCATACCATAACAAGATACAGGTCATTTCTGTCTTTCCAAAATGTTTTCTCCTACCCCTTTGCAACAACTCCATAGAACTTTTTCTCCAAGTGTGTCACCGAGAAACAGTCCTGAAAGCAGAATACCCCAACTGGCACAAGAGAACCACTGATTTGCTTCCTGTCACCACAGGTTAGTTTTACATTTTCTAGAATTGTATATAAACAGAATATACTCATATATATGGATTATTTTATTCCAAATGTTCCTGAGATATATAAATGTCATTGGTTTTTTGGTATGGTTTCTTTTAACTCAGCAAGTTTCTGAGATTTATCAGTGTTTTTGCACATATTAATAAAGGCATACTATGAAGATACTATGTATTCTGTTCCAGACCACCTTAATAAAGCAAATATTGCAATAAAGTAACAGGAATTTTTTTTGTTTCCCAGTGCATATGAAAGTTATGTTTACACTATAATATTGTATATATATTAAGTGTGTCACAGCATTCTGTCTAAAAATGTATATACCTTTATTAAAAATACTTTATTGCTGAAAAATGCTAATGATCACCTGACACTGAGACACAAAACAAGCATGAGCACACACTGCTGAAAAAATGGTGCCAAGACTTGCTCCATGCAAACGTTACCACAAACCTAGTTATTCCATTACTAGGAATTTATTCTTTTTTAATTTTTAATTTTTGTCGGTACTTACTAGGTGCATATATGTATGGGGTACATGAGGTACTTTGATACAGGCATGCAATGCATAATAATCATAGCAAATGAGGTATCCATCCTCTCAACTGTGTTACAAACAACCCAGTTATATTATTTTAGTTATTTTAAAATCTACAATTAAACTATTATTGACTATAGTTACCCAGTTGTGCTATCAGATACTAGGTCTTATTCATTCTTTCAAACTATTTTTTGTACCTATTAACCATCCCAACTTCCTCCTAATCCCCCAATACCCTCCCCAGCCTCTGGTAACCATCCTTCTACTCTCTATGTCCATTTACTTGTTTTTATTTTTTATTTTAATTTTAATTAATATTAAAATTGTTTGTTTTATTTTTTTGGTTCCCAAAAATAAGTGAGAACTTACAATGTTTGTCTTTCTGTGTCTGGCTTATTTCACTTAACATAATGATCTCCAGTTCCGTGTATGTTGTTGCAAAAGACTGGATCTCATTATTTATTTGTAACTGAATAGTGCTCCATTGTGCATATGTACCACATTTTCTTTATCCATTCATCTGTTGATGGACACTTAGGTTGCTTCCAAATCTTAGCTATTGTAAACAGTGCTGCAACAAACACAGGAGTGCAGACATCTCTTAGATATACAGATTTCCTTTCTTTTGGGATTGCTGGATCATATGGTAGCTCTATTTTTTTTTTTAGTTTTTTGAGGAAGCTTCAAACTATTCTCCATAGTGGTTGTACTAATTTACATTTCCACCACCAGTATACAAATGTTTCCTTTTCTCCACATCCTCATCAGCATTTATTATTGCCTGTCATTTGTATATATGCCATTTTAACTGGGGTGAGATGATATCTCATTGCAGTTTTGATTTGTATTTCTCTGATGATAGATGATGTCAAGTACCTTATTATAGGTCTGCTTGCCATTTGTATGTCTTATTTTGAGAAATGTCTATTCAAATCTTTTGCCCATTTTTAAATTAGATTATTAGATTTTTTTCCTAGAGAGTTGTTTTTGCTCCTTGTATATTCTGGTTATTAATCCCTTTTCAAATGGGTAGTTTGCAAATATTTTATCCCACTCTGTGGGCTGTCTCTTCACTTTGTTGATTGATTCCTTTTTTGTGAAGAAGCTTTTTAACTTGATGTGATCCCATTTGTCCATTTTTGCTTTTGTTGTTTGTGCTTGTGGGGTATTACTGAAGAAATTTTTGCCCAGACCAATGTCCTGTAGAGTTTCCCCAAAGTTTTCATGTAATACTTTAATGATTTGAGAACTAAAATATAAGGTTTTAATCCATTTTGATTTGATTTTTGTATATGGAGAGAGATAAGGTTCTAATTTCATTCTTCTGCATATGGATATCCAGTTTTCCAATCATCATTTACTGAAGAGACTGTCTTTTCCCCAGTGTATGTTCTTGGCACCTTTGTCAAATATGAGTTCACTTTAGGTGTGTGAATTTTTTTCCTGGGGGTTCTCTATTCTGTTCTATTGGTCTAAGTGTCTGTTTCTATGTCAGTACCATGCTGTTTTGGTTAGTATAGCTCTGTAGTGTAATTTAAAGTTAGTTATTGTAATTCCTCCCATTTTGTTCTTTTTGCTTAGGATAGCTTTGGGTATTCTGGGTCTTTTGTGCTTCCATATAAATTTCAGGATATTTTTTTCTATTTCTTTGAAGAATGTCATTGGTATTTTGATAGGAATTGCATTGAATGTATAGATTGCTTTGAGAAATGTGGACATTTTAACAACATTCATTCTTCCAATCTATGAACGTGGAAAATCATTCCATTTTTTTGTATCCTCTTCAATTTCTTTCATCAGTGTTTTATAGTTTTCATTGTAAAAATCTTTCACTTCTTTGATTAATTTCTAGGTCTTTAATTTTATGTATGGGGATTACTTATTAAATTTCTTTTTCACATTGTTCATTGTTGGCAAATAGAAATGCTACTGCTTTGTAGGTTGATTTGTATCTTACAACTTTCCTGAATTTGTTTTCCAGTTCTAATATTTTTTGTTAGAGTTTTTAGATTTTTGTAAATATAAGCTCATATTATCTACAAATAAGGATAATTTGACTTCTCCCTTTCCAATTTGAATGTCCTTTATTTCTTTCTCTTGCCTGATTGATCTAGCTAGGAATTCTAGTATTATGTTGAAAAACAGTAGTGAAATGGGTATCCTTGTTGTATTTCTGATCTTAGAGGAAAAGCTTCTAGTTTTTACCCATTCAGTATGATACTAGCTGTGCATCTGTCATGTACAGCTTTTTTTTATATTGATGTGTTTTTTCTATATCTAGTTGTGGGCGGATTTTATCAAGAAGAAATGTTGAATTTTATCAAATGAGTGTTCAGCATTAATTGATCATATGCTTTTTGTCCTTCATTCTGTTTATATGATAGTCCATATTGATTGATTTGCGTATGTTAAAACATCCTTGCATACCTTGAGTAAATCCCACTTGGTCATGGTAAATGATCTTTTTAAAAGTATTGTTGAATTTGGTTTGCTTAGTATTTTATCGAGGATTTTTTCATTGATATTCATCAGAGATATTAGCCTGTAGTTTTCTTTTTTTTTAATGTGTCTTTTTCTGTTTTTGGTATCAGGGTAGTATTGGCCTTGTAGAATGAGTTTTAGAAGTATTCTCTCCACCTCTACCTTTTTTTGAAATAGTTTGAGTAGGATTGGTATTAGTCTAGAAATGTCATCTGGGAACTAGGGCCTAGAATGGGGTCCTTATGGCTTGTCTGGTGCCCTTACTCTACTGTGGCTGAGCTGATATCCAATGTAAGACAAAGCATTCTTTACTGTTCACTCTCCTCTCCTCAAGCAGAAGGAAGGAGTTACTTTTGTTGCTGCCAGCTGCATTGCCTGGGGTTAAGGGAGAGGTTGGGTAAGCACTCCTTTATCCACCCCAGCTGGTGTCTCCCTAGATCACATGCCATCCTAGTCTCCTGGCTCAAAGACCAGCCCAGCACTAGAAGTTGCCTAGGAATTTCAGACCTTGTGTCCTAGACTTCCTTTCAAGTGTATCTAGGACCCCAGAGCCCTTTAGCTTGTGGTGGTGAGGCTTGCCAAAGCTCAAGTTCTGACCATTGAGATAGGTTATTCCCTCTTGGTTAGGGCTGGTCCAAATGCTCCTTCTGTAGATGAGTGCCAGCCAAACCCAGCATAGCTTTACTTTCTGCGTGACAGGATAGCACTGAGTTCAATGCCAAGTCCCTAAGTCACTGTGTTCTCCCTCTCCCAAGTGCACAGATTCTCTCTCCAAGCCATGTGGCCACTGCCAGGAGATGGGGGAGAGGTGACATAGGCAGTTCAAGACTGCCTTTCCTACACTCTTCAATGTCTCTTTCAGTGATGTGGCATTAAACCAGTTACTATGATTGCTTACCTGATTTTTGGTTGCTATGATGGTACTTTTTTGTGTGTAGATAGTTCTTAAATTTTGGTGTTCCTGCAGGGGGAATTATTGGTGGAGGCTTCGGTTTGGCCATCTTGCTCCACATCTCTATGAGTATGTTCTCTAAATGAAATTTAATTTATATAAAAAAGTAACATTTGTAAAGCACAGTAAAATGAGGTATGCCCATTTTTTTTCCTTTTTATTGTTAAGTAGTATTTCATTATGGTTATACTAAAATTTGTTCATTTATTTATTCCTGAACATTTGGGTTTTTCCAGTTTTTGAAAATTATAAAGAAAGATATTAATGTAGTTATTCTAGTCTCTCTTAGTCACTGTTTGCATCGTATAGCTTTCTCTAACATTTAGCTTTTGAACTTTGTGTTTTTTCATTTGAAAGATATAATTTAATCTTAAAAAATATATATCTACACAAGTATTTGTGAAGACATACACTTTGAGTTTTCTTGGGTAAATACTGAATAGGAAAATTATTTACAAGTGTGTATGTTTGACTTCACTAAAACAAAACAAAACAAAACAAAACAAAAAACTACAAATTGTCTTCAAAGTGGTGGCAACATTTGAGAATTCCGCTTGCTTCACAAATGCCAAAATTTGTATTCTCATTCTTTTAAATTGTAACCATTTTAGTTGTTGCAGTTTTATCTCACTGTCTTTAACTCTCACTGCCCTGATGACTAATATGTTGAGTACCTTTTCATGTGCTTGTTAGCCATTATCACTTTTTGTATGAAATGAATATCCAAATATTTTACACATTTTCTTAAATTGGGCTATCTGCCTTCATATTCTTGAGTTGTAAATGTCCTTTATATATTCTGGAGAAAAGTATTGTAATTTTTTCCAATTTGGGGTTTGCATTTTCATTTCATTAATAAAGTATTCTTTAAGGAAAAAAATGTTTAATTTTAATGAAGTCCAATGTGTCAATATGTTTCCTTCATGATTTGTGCTTTGAAAACTGTCTAAAATATCTTTGTCCACTCCCCACTCATAAAGATTTTTCTCTTATATCCACTTTAATTTTTGTTAGTAGTACAAATTAAAGTTTGAGGTTCATTCTTTTATACAGATACCTAGTTTAAGCATCATTTGTTCAAAAACTTTCCTTCTAAATGAAATATTTTGGCACCTTTGTCAATAATCAATGACTATTTCTGTATGGGTGTCATGCCAACACCACACTATCTTTTCAATGTTTTTTCTCTCTCTGTTCTCCAATTTAGATAGTTCCTAGTGGCATTTAGTCAGCTTCACTGATGGTTTTTTTCTACATTGTTTTCTCTGATCTATATCCCACCTAGTAAATGTTTTTTCAGCTCTAAAAATTCTATTTTGTGTGTGTGTGTGCCTTCCATTATCTCTTCATTATTTTCATGCTTTGAAAAAAATATTGAGCATGTTTATAGTAGCCATTTTACAGCCCTTGTTTGCTAATCTAATAATCTCTGTCATTTCCAAATCTTTTTTTATTAGCTGATGCATTTCTCCTGGGCTACATCACATTTTCCTGCTTTTCTATTTCTAGTAATTTTTTAACGGTTGTTTTTGAGTTTGTGTATTTTTTTAAGTAGTGAACTTTGTTCTGATAGGCAATTAATAAATTTTGGATAAATTTTATCTTTTCAAGGCTGACGTAGGTGTAGCCCTTACTCTAGGGATTGTTTAGCTCTTCCACAAAGATGAAACATTTCTGTACTTTCTACAAGATGTTCCAGGTATTTATGAAGGTCTCTCTATTCTGAATGGACAGAGATATAATACGTTTTAATGTTGAGCAAAGTCAGTGATTATGTACCTTACAGCTCTCCAATAGACCTCCAATAGACAAATAATATTGTATAGAATTCTCCATAGTTTACTTTCTGGCAACAAAGTCCAGGGACCCCTATGTAGATTTTGGGAGTTCTTTCCTTACTTACCATCTGCTCGGAAAATTCTACCTGACTTACCTTCCTATGCTTCAATATCTGTTTTCTCAACCGATCTCCTAATGGTCCCCTTTTCTGCACTAAAATATGGAAAATGCCTCCAGACAGAAAGCCAAGGTCACTATAGGTCTCATCTTATTTCCATTCTTTTCTAAATCACCATCTTGTGTTGCTTATTGTTTAATGTCAGAAATCAAATGTGTCATATATTTTGACAAGTTTTCTGGTTGTTTAAGGTAGGGAAAACAAGTCTAGTTTCAGTTACACAAACTGAGAGTTCTTAATTATATTTTATATAAGTCTCTTTTTTCAAAATTGTCTATAATGTGCATAAAAATAATTGTGTAATTAAAAATATGCACATAATAATCCATTGGTCATTCTGCATCTTTTCCCAAAGTAAAGATGATAGTACAAGCTAATGAGATAAAATACCATGCATTTTATTTTCCCTGTTGTTATTAGGCATTAGAAATTTTGACCTTGGAGAGCTATATTTTAAATTTTTATATAACTATGGCAGAAAGAAAAAAGTTTTTACCCATGCTTACTTGTGTGGTCAAAATCATTATTGTCTGCTCTCTGTTTCTATCTCAATAATACCATTCTTCATGGCTGTAGCATAGTTTTTATTTGTGGAGTTATGAAAAATGCAGGCTGGTCACCCAAGCAGAAAAAAGAATGTTATCTTCAAAGCCAAATCCCCAGTATATAGAAGAATCATCTCAAAACCATGCAGCAGATTTCAGTACAATTCACAGCTACTGACATTTTATGGACCAGGAAGATCCAAGCTTAACTAGCATAGAAAAAGTAATACATTTCCTTCCTTTTGTAGAAAGCTGCATATAATATATCTTTGAAGACAGGGTTAAGATTATCACCATGTTCTTCTATGGATAAATACAGGAGTTCATTTCTGAGGCTGTGGCAGAGTTTGCAGACAATAAATTCACCTAACAGTAAAACAAATGCTACTTGCAGAGAAAAAACATTGGCAGTTTGTATTTCAGTTCTGTGCACTACGCCGGGTGCGTATAGTGTGCTGATTTACAGAGAAGGTTCCTCAGTACCTTATACTTTGCAAACTCATATTTCCTGTCCTATAGTGTAACTGATTTTCCAAGGCTTTTATTTTGGGGGCAAGAGGGAGATAGGAATTCAAAACACCTGTATTTGTTTGACGTGTGAGTGGTATTTAATGACAGAATGATAACAAATGGATGTGTCAGGGATTAATGTTACCCACTTTATCCCCTTGGTACCTAGTCTCTTGATTTCTGCTTTCATAAACTAAGCACAATGTTTTATTCCTGTACAATAAAGTTTGTCTCAATAACATTATTTCCTTCAATTAGCTTCCTCAGCAATGATGAGCCAGCGGTAATGTAATGATTTTGTACTAATAGCTGAAAGTGTGGTATCAGCTAATGCCTCTTTTCATAAGTGCTAGTGTGTAATATTTAACCAGCTCCTAAGATTAGTGGATGAATCTCTGTAGATATCCAGAGCCCAAGTAGTTTACCATTCGTAAAAGCACAGGTCCATTATCTTATTTTATACAATGAGTAGCATTTATGCATTTATTGAACACTTATTATGTGGTGGGCATTACATTAATGTTTTATGTGAACTCTGTCTTACTTCCACAAGAACCATCCAAGTAGGCATGAAACTGAACTAGTATGAGACCATGAGAAGCTTCAGGGTTGGAGTATGGGTGGCAATGCTAATGTCAAGAAACAGGAAACCAAGCTGATACAGGAGCAGATGGGTGATGTGCAGCTTCTGCTCAAATCCTAATCAATTCTGAAGCCATCTGGAAAATAGACGGGAGCCACTGGACAATTTCCAGGGCACAGAGAATGTATCATAAACTGTGCTGAGCTACTTAACTGTATTCTTTGGTAAGTTGGCGTCCATCACTGGAGCAGAAGAATGAAAGACTAGAAATTCCTTTCTTCTTCCCTTTTCTTTACTATCCTCTTGTTTCCCCCAAAAACTTAATGTTTGCATATTTAAAAATTTCCCTTTCTCTTAGGAGAAAGGAAGTAAATTCTCTTCATGGTACACATATGTTTTGCCCCATCTTTGAATTTGGATATGAACACTTTTTATGTTATTTTCATTTATAGCCAAATACATACTAAAAATGAGAAATTAAATTCAATATCATTCATCAAGCACAGAGCCCACATCTGAAAATACAGCTTGCTGGGTTAGAATACAATAATATATAAAATATAGACTGCATTTTCAGAATGCTTTCCATCTGGCAGATGGTAGAACTAGAGTACAATATAAAACTAAGGATACTTTAAAGAAAACTAAGATAAAAGGCATATAAATGGGTTCAGAAAAGTAATAACATGAAAACCTTCCTGGGGAAGAAGTATGAAAAAATGCATGAGGGTCAGAATTGACATGACATTTTCTACCAACTTAAAAAGTTTCAGTATTCAAATGAATGCATCATCAGTTACATGTCTTTTCAGGATTATAGCATACATTGTATGTTGTAACTATATTCTAATTGGCTCATCTTTTTTTCTATTATTAATACTGCTAAGTAGTCCTAATTTGACATAAACACTCAAGAAATTGATCAGTTTAAGAGCAATTTCACTTTTTGTCACTGTTGAGTTTTTCTTCAGAGGTTTATATACAAAGCCTATATTTTCTCTAATTTATGAAAATGACAGACATGATACAACTAAAGCTTCTGAACAAGGAAATTCCCAGTAAACAGAATTAGTATCTATCAGACTGACAACACACATTTGTCTGGTCTACTTTCACACAGGGAGGCTTCTAATGCTATCAAAACTAACCTTGACGCACTAATCAATGGCTAGGAATGCAGAGATGAGGCTTGCAAAGATATTTGAATGGCATTATTAGTTAATCAAATGGTTATAAGCACCAAAATTCAACCTTACATAATGTTTATATCTACAAATCTCTAAAATCTACAGCTAATACTTAGTTTAACACTCTACTGAGAGTATGCAGACTATTTTTAGTAACCCTCAGAATCAAAACAGCCTCTATTCATAAGATCTTTGTGCACATAAAGAAAAAAAAAAGTAGCCCCATGGAGAGCATAAAATATTCACCCCATTTGAATACATTACTAGTGTTGATATTATACTGTAATTAGAAAAGATGTTACCATTGGAGAAAACTGGGCAAGATTATAAGGAACCATTCCATATTATTTTTGCAACAGTATGTAAATCTATAATTATTTAAATATTAAAAAAATTATAAATGAAATACCAATCCTCCAAGGATCAATGCTACATTTATTTATTTATTGCTTTATCACTTTATTTATTTATTTATTTATTTATTTATTTTATTATACTTTAAGTTCTAGGGTACACGTGCACAAGGTGCAGGTTTGTTACATATGTATACATGTGCCATGTTGGTGTGCTGAACCCATTAACTCGTCATTTACATTAGGTATATCCACCAATGCCATACCTCCCCCCACCCCCACCCCATGACAGGCCCCGGTGTGTGATGTTCCCCTTCCTGTGTCCATGTGTTCTATGGTTTTAGGTCTAACATTTAAGTCTTTAATCCGTCTTGAATTAATTTTTGCATAAAGTGTAAGAAAGGGATCCATTTTCAGCTTTCTACATATGGCTAGCCACTTTTCCCAGCACCATTTATTAAATAGGGAATCCTTTCCCCACTTCTTGTTTTTGTCAGGTTTGTCAAAGATGGTTGTAGATGTGTGGTATTAGAGAAACCTATTTTCTTGGGAAGTAAGGGTCGTGATATTGGCAAAAGTGTATGAAACTTTAATAGGAAGAGAGAACGTTAATATTTTATTGCTTGAGGAGTCCTTCGGTACAAATGGCAAACAGAAGCACATATGTTGCTGTCTCCCCAAGCGCCGCCTTATACCTATGACAGTCCTCACTTGTGGAGGACAGTGAAATTTGGGACTTCATTCAGACTCAAATTCATGATCCTTCTTGAGGCAGTTCTCCAGGCACCTGTTAATAAACTGGTGGTATCACATGAAATAGAACCTTTTGGTCCTATGAATTAATCCATCCAACAAATATGTGTTAAGCTACTATGAACCAGGCAATTTTTAATTGTTGAAAATAAACTGATAATAAGACAGAGTCTATACATTCCTAAAGATCATAGCTTTGGTAAACAGATGTAGTTAGAGCCAAGGGTGGCAAATAGATGTCAACATCCAGTGTTGCAGGAGGGAGTGCAGAAAATGGCTATCTTTAGAGATAGGCAGAAGGTGACACATAGTGGAGTGTGACTGGTGTCTTAATAGGAGTTAATCAAGTGGGGAAGAAGTAGAAGAGCAAAACATATTCAATGCATGGTTGATATTTAATCACATGGCAAATTCAAGGAAGTGTTAAGAATCTATAATAAAGACAGAATTGCATATGTTAAAGTGGGAGAGAGCAATCAAATATAAAAATGGAGAGGAAAAGCCTGGACTTTATGACCACACACAAACACACATATCCTGTGGGCAGGGAAACTGCCAACTATTGGCTTGTAGGGAGAAGCCAAAGAGTGGGTTCCAAGGTTCTACCTACCCAGTCTCACACTATCCAGATGAGAGAAAGAACAAGAGGATATTCATAAAATAAGCAAAAACGGGGGTTTTCAGGTGGATTAGTCAGGGTTCTCTTAGAGAGACAGAACTAATTCTCTCTCTCTCGATATATAATATATAACATATATCTCAATATATAATATATATCTCGATATACTATATATGTCAATATATAAAATATGTAGATAAATATATTATCTACATATTTATATATTTTTATATATATTTACATAGATATTTTATCTATATAAAATATCTAGATATTTTATATATATTATATATTGTTTAATATAGATATATTATATCTATATAAAATATCTATATAAAATATATATAGATCTATATATTTATATATAGATTCATATATTATATATCAATTTATATTATATAGATTTATATAGATCTATATATTTATATATTTAAATATATAAATCTATATATAATATATATATTTTATATTTTATATATATATAGAGAGAGAGAGAGAGACAGAGGAGTTGATTAGGTATTAACTTATTTGCTCACAAGGTCCCAAAATACGTTGTCTGCAAGCTGAGGAACAAGGACAGCCAGCCCGAGAGCCAGCCCAAGTCACAAAACTGAAGAATGTGGAGTCCAATGTTCAAGGGCAGGAAGCATCCAGCATAGGAGAAAGATGTAGACTAGGTGGCTAGGCCCATCTCTCTCCTTTTCATGTTTTTCTGCCTGCTTTTTATTCTCTGGAAGCTGATTAGATTGTGCCCACCAGATTAAGGGTGGATCTGTCTTCCCCAGCCCACTGACTCAAATGTGAATCACTTTTGGCGATACCCACACAGACACACTCAGGATTAATACTTTGTATCCCTCAATTCAGTCAAGTTGACACTCAGTATTAACTATCACGGAAGGGGAAAGAGAAGCTGCCTTTATTCCAGAGAATACCTTTTCCAGAAATGAAAGGTGAAACTGAGATGCAAGTGTAAAGCCCTAGCTCCAGATATATGTGGTGTGCTGAATAAATTTCCAAAAAAATAAGCAAAAATAATAAATTCACACATTATAAGAAGAGGTTTTACATAAAAGAGACATTAATAATTTAAGAAATTAGGTGATTTTGAGGTAAAAGCTCTCAAATTGCACTTAAATAATTTATGTGTCTTTTCAGTAACATGTACTTTAAAAAGCAAACAAACAAACAAAAACCACACTCATTTGAAAAATTGAGATGTTCATGACAGGCCTGCCCTACTTCCTCTACTATATTAATAGGACTGAGACCTTCACTTGGATCACAGTACTGTGATGCTCCTTCCAACAATAAACTAATAATACACTTTTCTCTGTTGGCTTAGCCTAACATCTCACCTAGGAACTTAATTTCTTTGTAGTGTAAGTACCAGGCAGCTGACAGCCCCAAAGCCTGGAACACAATGGGTAGTCAATGAATATTTCTTGAATGAGTAAATAGTTTAGAATTTTGCTTCAAAATTTCGATTTTGTTTTATAGGCACACCCTCCAAAGAGAGGACATATTTTAAGCCGCTATTATTCTGTCATAGCTTCCTGTGAGTAGGTCTCCTACCTTTTCTTAGAGCGTGGTTTGTTAAGCAAAGACCAAGGGCTCTGGATAAGAACAAGAAAGAGGCACAATTAAATGAGAGGGGCAGTGGTGACTGCAGAGATTATTCTCTAAATAAAAGCAAATGTACAAAGAACAACATCAAAATCCAATTTTAGCCCCATGGAATTACGTTTAGGTCTTACTAGTTCCCATGAAATTTATTCTCACATATGTTCCACTTGTTTTTATAATACCCTGGTTTTCTTAAACTAGCTAGTGATTTTCCTTACATTTAAAATGTTATATATACAACTGAGGGAATGTTGTGTAACTATCTAATGAGCATTTAAATTTACTATAAGTTGCATAAGTTCTCTAGAGGTCCATGCGGACAATCTCTTTTATGTTTATTACATATAATATAAACATACCTTTTCCCCATCATTCCTTCCTTTACGAAACAGAATCTTGATTGTCCCTTTAGAACCAACTCCCCTCCCCGCACACTTTCTTTCTTTTCTTTTTTTCTTTTTTCTTTTTTTTTTTTCTTTGAGATAGAGTCTCACTCTGTAACCCAGGCTGGAGTGCAGTGGCACAATCTCAGCTCACTGCAACCACCGCCTTCCGAGTTCAAGCAATTCTCCTGCCTCAGCCTCCCGAGTAGCTGGGATTACAGGTGTCTGTCAGCACACTTGGCTAACTTTTGTATTTTTGGTAGAAACGGGGTTCCATCATTTTGGCCAGGCTGGTCTCAAACTGTTGACCTCAAGTGATCTGCCCACCTTGGCCACCCGAAGTGCTAGGATTACAGGCGTGAGCCACCGCACCCGGCATCCCTACTTTCAACCAAAGTAACATGGGAGGAGTTAATCTTTTCCTCTGACTTCTGGAACAAACACATAGTCTGTGAATAGAAAAATCACTCTTTTCAATCCTTTTGCCCCAATAAAAGGTTTACGATGTGTGCTGTACCACAAGGAGAGATAATAATTCTGAGATTCTAGTTGAAACATTAGAAGTGGGAAATTACCATGTGTGGCTGTAAGCCTGGAGGTACAGATGGAACACCCAGAAGGAAGAGCATGCCTCACAAAGGAACCAGCACTAGAAAAGCAAAGCAAAATAGGATGATAAGAAATAGCTTCTTGATGTCATTTTGGAGAATCTGTACTCATTCACTCTTGAAACTTTCAGTTGTGCATCCAATATATAAATTTTGTTGTTCTTATTCTACACCTGTTGGATTAACTGTCACTTATAACCAAAAGAGCCTTTTTATTAGAGTAGCTGTAATTAATGGCAAAATGCAGTGAGTAACATTAGAAAGACAAATATGATAAGGAAGCACAAAGGAGGTAGACTTCTACCCTAATTGTGATATTAAGAAGTCGCCCTGAAACAATATGATATTTGATATAAAAATTTAATGATGGGTGGTATCATGAAGACAGTAGTAAAAGTTAGCTTAACTTATACAGTGAAATTAAAGAAAATGGCATGGAAAAGTGCAGAGAGTATTCAGAGAACGGGGGAAACAGGAGACAGGGAAAATAACATTTTAGACGTGGTATTTTGAGAAGAAGAGGAAGAGATGGGGGAATCAGCACACGGAGGTTAAAACAAGACAGAAGCTATCAACATCTGGAATTCATATTATGAAATTTATAAACCTTGGATAAATAAGGTTTAATTTGGGTTTAAAAGTCATAAGTAAAAGTAAAAAAATATTATGACAAAAAATTATTTCATAGGGATAAATGTAACAGAACCATAAAATAAGACACCAAAATATATTAGTTTTAATATGATCCAATTCAGATGATTCTCTTTAAAAAAGAGTTCAGAGGTTTTTTGTTTATTTCTTTGTTTGTTTGTTTTATTATACTTTAAGTTTTAGGGTACATGTGCACAACGTACAGGTTTGTTACATATGTATACATGTGCCATGTTGGTGTGCAGCACCCAGTAACATTAGATATATCTCCTAATGCTATCCCACCCCACTCTCCCCACCCCACAACAGGCCCCAGTGTGTGATGTTCCCCTTCCTGTGTCCAAGTGTTCTCATTGTTCAATTCCTACCTATGAGTGAGAAGATGCGGTGTTTGGTTTTTTGTCATTGCGATACTTTGCTGAGAATGATGGTTTCCAGCTTCATCCATGTCCCTACAAAGGACATGAACTCATTATTTTTTATGGATGCATAGTATCCATGGTATATATATGCCACATTTTCTTAATCCAGTCTATCGTTGATGGACATTTGGGTTGGTTCCAAGTCTTTGCTATTGTGAATAGTACCACAATAAACATACGTGTGCATATGTCTTTATAGCAGCATGTTTTATAATCCTTTGGGTATATACCCAGTAATCGGATGGCGGGGACAAATGGTATTTCTAGTTCTAGATCCCTGAGGAATCGCCACACTGACTTCCACAATGGTTGAACTAGTTTATAGTCCACCAACAGTGTAAAAGTGTTCCTGTTTCTCCACATCGTCTCCAGCACCTGTTGTTGCCTGACTTTTTAATGATTGCCATTCTAACTGGTGTGAGATGGTATCTCATTGTGGTTTTGATTTGCATTTCTCTGATGGCCAGTGACAATAAGCATATTTTCATTCTGTCTGTTGGCTGCATAAATGTCTTCTTTTGAGAACTGTCTGTTCATATCCTTTGCCCACTTGTTGATGGGGTTGTTTTTTTCTTATAAATTTGTTTGAGTTCTTTGTAGATTCTGGATATTAGTGCTTTGTCGGACGAGCAGATTGCGAAAATTTTCTCCCATTCTGTAGGTTGCCTGTTCACTCTGATGTTAGTTTCTTTTGCTGTGCAGAAGCTCTTTAGTTTAATTAGATCCCATTTATCAATTTTGGCTTTTGTTGCCATTGCTTTTGGTGTTTTAGACATGAAGTCCTTGCCCATGCCTATGTCCTGAATGGTATTCCTTAGGTTTTCTTCTAGGGTTTTTATGGTTTTAGGTCTAACATTTAAGTCTTTAATCCATCTTGAATTAATATTTGTATAAGGTGTAAGGAAGGGATCCAGTTTCAGCTTTCTACATATGGCTAGCCAGTTTTCCCAGCACCATTTATTAAATAGGGAATCCTTTCCCCATTTCTTGTTTTTGTCAGGTTTGTCAAAGATCAGATGGTTGTAGATATGTGGCATTATTTTTCAGGGCTCTGTTCTGTTCCATTGGTCTATATCTCTGTTTTGGTACCAGTACCATCCTGTTTTGGTTACCGTAGCCTTGTAGTATAGTTTGAAATCAGGTAGCGTGATGCCTCCAGCTTTGTTCTTTTGGCTTAGGATTCACTTGGCAATGTGGGCTCTTTTTTGGTTGCATATGAACTTTAAACTAGTTTTGCCAATTCTGTGAAAAAAGTCATTGATAACTTGATGGGGATGGCATTGAATCTATAAATTACCTTGGGAAGTATGGCCATTTTCACGATATTGATTCTTCCTATCCATGAGCATGGAATGTTCTTCCATTTCTTTGTATCCTCTTTTATTTCGTTGAGCAGTGGTTTGTAATTCTCCTTGAAGAGGTCCTTCACATCCCTTGTAAATTGGATTCCTAAGTATTTTATTCTCTTTGAAGCAATTGTGAATGGGAGTTCACTCATGATTTGGCTCTCTGTTTGTCTGTTATTGGTGTATAAGAATGCTTGTGATTTTTGCAGATTGATTTTGTATCCTGAGACTTTGCTGAAGTTGCTTGTCAGCTTAAGGAGATTTTGGGCTGAGACGATAGGGTTTTCTAGATATACAATCATGTCATCTGCAAACAGGGACAATTTGACTTCCTCTTTTCCTAATTGAATACTCTTTATTTCTTTCTGCTACCTGATTGCCCTGGCCAGAACTTCCAACACTATGTTGAACAGGAGTGGTGAGAGAGAGCATCCCTGTCTTGTGCCAGTTTTCAAAGGTAATGCTTCCAGTTTTTGCCCATTCAATATGATATTGGCTGTGGGTTTGTCATAGATAGCTCTTAATTATTTTGAGATACAACCCATCAGTACCTAATTTATTGAGAGTTTTTAGCATGAAAGTTGTTGAATTTTGTCAAAGGCCTTTTCTGCATCGATTGAGATAATCACGTGGTTTTTGTCATTGGTTCTGTTTATATGCTGGATTATGTTTATTGATTTGCATATGTTGAACCAGCCTTGCATCCCAGGGATGAAGCCCACTTGATTATGGTGGATAAGTTTTGATGTGCTGCTGGATTCGGTTTGCCAGTGTTTAACTGAGGATTTCTGCATCGATGTTCATCAGGGATATTGGTCTAAAATTCTCTTTTTTTGTTGTGTCCCTGTCACGCTTTGGTATCAGGATGATGCTGGCCTTATAAAATGAGTTAGGGAGTATTCCCTATTTTTATATTGATTGGAATAGTTTCAGAAGGAATGGTACCAGCTCCTCCTTCTACCTCTGGTAGAATTTCACTGCGAATCCGTCTGGTCCTGGACTTTTTTTAGTTGGTAAGCTATTAATTATTGCCTCAATTTCAGAGCCTGTTATTGGTCTATTCAGAGATTCAACTTCTTCCTGGTTTAGTCTTGGGAGGGGGTATGTGTCCAGGAATTTATCCATTTCTTCTAGGTTGCCTAGTTTATTTGCGTAGAGGTGTTTATAGTATTCTCTGATGGTAGTTTGTATTTCTGTGGGATCGGTGGTGATATCCCCTTTATCATTTCTTATTGCATCTATTTGATTCTTCTCTTTTTTATTCTTTATTAGTCTTGCTAGCGGTCTATCAGTTTTGTTGATCCTTTCAAAAAACCAGCTCCTGGATTCATTAATTTTTTGAAGGGTTTTTTGTGTCTCTATTTCCTTCAGTTCTGCTCTGATTTTAGTTATTTCTTGTCTTCTGCTAGCTTTTGAATGTGTTTGCTCTTGGTTTTCTAGTTCTTTTAATTGTGATGTTAGGGTGTCAATTTTTTATCTTTCCTGCTTTCTCTTGTGGGCATTTAGTGCTATAAATTTCCCTCTACACACTGCTTTGAATGTGTCCCAGAGATTCTGGTATGTTGTGTGTTTGTTCTCATTGGTTTCAAAGAACATCTTTATTGCTGCCTTCATTTCATTACATACCCAGTAGCCACTCAGGAGCAGGTTGTTCAGTTTCCATGTAGTTGAGCAGTTTTGAGTGAGTTTCTTAATCCTGAGTTCTAGTTTCATTGCACTGTGGTCTGAGAGATAGTTTGTTATAATTTCTGTTCTTTTACATTTGCTGAGGAGTGCTTTACTTCCAACTATGTGGTCAATTTTGGAATAGGTGTGGTGTGGTACTGAGAAGAATGTATATCCTGTTGATTTGGGGTGGAGTGTTCTGTAGATGTCTATTAGGTCCGCTTGGTGCACAGCTGAGTTCAATTCCTGGATATCCTTGTTAACTTTCTGTCTCATTGATCAGTCTAATGTCGACAGTGGGGTGTTAAATTCTCCCATTATTAATGTGTGGGAGTCTAAGTCTCTTTGTAGGTCTCTAAGGACTTGCTTTATGAATCTGGGTGCTCCTGTGTTGGGTGCATCTATATTTAGGATAGTTAGCTCTTCTTGTTGAACTGATCCCTTTACCATTATGTAATGGCCTTCGTTGTCTCTTTGATCTTTGTTGGTTTAAAGTCTGTTTTATCAGAGACTAGGATTGCAACCCCTGCCTTCTTTTGTTTTCCATTTGCTTGGTAGATCTTCCTCCATCCCTTTATTTTGAGCCTATGTGTGTCTCTGCATGTGAGGTGGGTCTCCTGAATATAGCACACTGATGGGTCTTGACTATTTATCCAATTTGCCAGTCTGTGTCTTTTAATTGGAGCATTTAGCCTATTTACATTTAAGGTTAATATAGTTATGTGTGAATTTGATCCTGTCATTATGATGTTAGCTGGTTATTTTGCTCATTAGTTGATGCAGTTTCTTCCTAGCCTTGATGGTCTTTACAATTTGGCATGTTTTTGCAGTGGCTGGTACTGGTTGTTCCTTTCCATGTTTAGTGCTTCCTTCAGGAGCTCTTTTAGGGCAGGCCTGGTGGTGACAAAATCTCTCAGCATTTGCTTCTCTGTAAAGTATTTTATTTCTCCTTCACTTATGAAGCTTAGTTTGGCTGGATATGAAATTCTGGGTTGAAAATTCTTTTCTTTAAGAATGTTGAATATTGGCCCCCACTCTCTTCTGGCTTGTAGAGTTTCTGCCAAGAGATCAGCTGTTAGTCTGATGGACTTTCCTTTGTGGGTAACCCGACCTTTCTTTCTGGCTGCCCGTAACATTTTTTCCTTCATTTCAACTTTGGTGAATCTGACAATTATGTGTCTTGGAGTTGCTCTTCTCGAGGAGTATCTTTGTGGCGTTCTCTGTATTTCCTTAAGTTGAATGTTGGCCTGCCTTGCTAGATTGGGGAATTTCTCCTGGATAATATGCTGCAGAGTGTTTTCCAACTTGATTCCATTCTCCTCGTTACTTTCAGGTACACCAATCATATGTAGATTTGGTCTTTTCACATAGTCCCATATTTCTTGGAGGCCTTGTTCTTTTTTTTTATTATTCTTTTTTCTCTAAACTTCTCTTCTCGCTTTATTTCATTCATTTGATCTTCCATCATTGATACCCTTTCTTCCAGTTGATCGAATCGGCTACTGAGGCTTGTGCATTCGTCACGTAGTTCTCGTGCCATGGTTTTCAGCTCCATCAGGTCCTTTAAGGACTTCTCTGCATTGGTTATTCTAGTTAGCCATTCGTCTAATCTTTTTTCAAGGTTTTTAACTTCTTTGCCATGGGTTCGAACTTCCTCCTTTAGCTTGGAGTAGTTTGATCATCTGAAGCCTTCTTCTCTCAACTCGTCAGTCATTCTCCGTCCAGCTTTGTTCTGTTGCTGGTGAGGAGGTACATTCCTTTAGAGGAGGAGAGACACTCTGATTTTTAGAATTTTCACTTGTTCTGTTCTGTTTTTTCCCCATCTTCGTGGTTTTATCTACCTTTGGTCTTTGATGATGGTGATGTACAGATGGGGTTTTGGTGTGGATGTCCTTCCTGTTGGTTAGTTTTCCTTCCAAATTTTTGTTGAGACGGAGTCTCACTCTGTCGCCCAGGCTGGAGTGCAGTGGCTCAGTCTCGGCTCACTGCAAGCTCCACCTCCCAGGTTCATGCCATTCTCCTGCCTCAGTCTCCCGTGTAGCTGGGACTACAGGTGCCTGCCACCACGCCCGGCTAATTTTGTTTTGTATTTTTAGTAGAGACAGGGTTTCACCATGTTAGCCAGGATGGTCTCGATCTCCTGACCTCATGATCTGCTTGCCTCAGCCTCCCAAAGTGCTAGGATTACAGGCATGAGCCACCGCGCCCGGCCTCAGAGGTTTTAAAGAAGTATCCTCCGACAGTTTTTAATGCACTGAAATAATACTAAATTAGAGCTGTTAAAAGCCTGTACCACTCACATCACCTACTACAGAAAACTGGCCCCAAGAAAGTCACTAGTGAAAGAAAACATTCACATGGCCCAATATACCATTGCTGTAGCTGAATGTACAAGAGGAGGGCCTCTAACTAGAGGAGACCCAATATAGATTGAGCAATTGACTTTTGATTCTTGCCTAAGGACTTTCACTTTGTAGGAAAATCTAATCTGACCTGATTTCACACATATTTGTAGTCAGCAATATCATGGAGATTTTTCAGTTATTATCGGAAATTTAAATAAGATATACCAAGAGATAAAGATGCGGCAAGAAAGTTTACACAGTCAAAATCAGGGTTATGGGCAAGACACAGTGATGTGCAAAAGGAAACTATGCATAAGGAGTCAGTCATTGGCAGTGGAGAGAAGGAAAGCAAGTGTGATTTTTACCAGCGTTCCATTAATAGTGAATCATGAGACTAAATAACCATGTGTCCTGGAGGGGCTGTGGAGATCTTAAGAACTGTTCTCAGTTCCAGAATGTTCTTCTTGTCTCCATTCTGGAAGGTTTAGTCCTTACTAGTTCCCATGAAATTCATTCTCACATATGCTCTGTATTTATAATACTCTGGTTTTTTTTTTAGCTAGCTAGGGCATTTCCTTACATTTAAATGTTATATATGTGTGTGTGTGTGTGTATGTGTGTGCATATAAAAATATAAATGTTTTATAAAAATTAACATACACTTTTACTCAGATATGTGAACACATATTAAATATCTTCAATATACTGTAAAGTTCATTGTGAAAACTGAGAAAAAAAGTTTCCCTTTTGAAAAAGTGAAAAAAAAAGTGTCCTTAAAAAACCCCAAATTTCAGTAAACATATTCTGCTAAAACTTTTAAACTGTGAGATAACTAATTTTTGGAATTGTGTTGGTCATGTTTTATTCAAACTATTGGCCCTGTGACCATTGTCCTTAATCAATACCATCTGAATTCTACCCTGCTGGATTTCATTTCATATATTTCGAGGATCAAAAATAGCAATATTGTCATAGTTTAACAAGAAACACAAAGAAAGTTGACTTTGAAACAAGCATGACAATTATTTTTAAGTTTTTTGGGGCAAGGGTTATTTAGATAGTGATTAAAGCAGACAACTTTGAATGTATGCTTACATTGTGACTGGTCTTAAGTGAGTTCTACTTTCTTAAAAAAATAATGAAAAATCTACAACCTTAATTCTGTTATCACAAAATGCATTGTGGAATGGGAAACTTAGACATGATTAAAGAAGACAGACATGGGGCATAAGATATGACAAGAGCCTTATGACTCCATCTGCTTATTATAGGGGTATAGACAGAAATCAATCTGGCATATATGACCTATTATCTTTCAACTACAGAACAAAGAGCTGGTGTGACCATTAGAATATAAAACCATTTTAAATTATTGTTAAATTCAAGGCAGATTTTGTTTCTTGACGTGTTTTCCCTAACATAAATTACTGAAGGTCATACCCACTAATATAAATATATATAATGAATAAATTAACAAAAGATCACTGGTCTTAAATACCTAGGAATTACTGAAAAAAGTGAAATAGCTCAATAATGAAAACTATGAAACACTGATGAAAGAAATTGAAGAGGACACCAAATGATAGAAAGATATTTCATGTTCATATGTTAGAAGAATCAATATTGATAAAATCTCCATATTTCCCAAAGCAATCTACAGATTTAATGTAATTTCTATCAAAATATCAAAACCTTCTTCAAAGAAAGAGAAAAAAATGATCCTGAAATTTATATGGAATCAAAAAAGACCCAGAATAGCCACAGCTATTTTAAGCAAAAAGGATAAAACAGGAAGAATCACATGACCTGACTTCAAATTATTCTACAGAGCTGTACTAACCAAAAAAGCATGGTACTGGCATAAAAACAGACACATAGACCAACGGAACAGAATAGAAGACCCCAGAAACAAATTTACACGCTCACAGTGAACTCATTTTTAACAAAGATGCCAAGAACACACTTGGGAAAAGACAGTCTCTTCAACAAGTGATGGTAGAAAAACTGGACATACATATGCGGAATAAAAGTAGAACATTATCTCTCACCATATGCAAAAATAAAGTCAAAATGAATTAATGACTTAAATATTAGACCTCAAACCATGAAACTATTACAAGAAAACATTGAGGAAACCTAGGATATTGGTCTGGGCAAACATTTCTTCAGGAAAACTCACAAGCACAGACAAGTAAGGAAAATAACTGGACAAATGGGATCACATTAAGTTAAAAAGCTTCTGCATAGCAAAAGAAACAATCAATACAGTAAAGAGACAACCCACAGAATGGGAGTAGAAACATGCAAACTACCCATATGACAAGGAAACAATAACCAGAAATATATAAGGAGGTCAAACAACTCTATAGAAAAAAATATAAAAATCCACTTTAAAAATGAACAAAAGATCTGAATAGACATTTCTCAAAAGAAGACATATAAATGGCAAATAGGCATACAAAATGGTGTTCGACATTGATCATCAGAGAAATGCAAGCCAAAACTCCGATAAGATAGCATCTCACCCCAGTTAAAGTGGCTTATATCCATAAGATAGGCAATAACAAATGCTGATGAGGATGTGGAGAAAAGAGAACCCTTGTGCACTGTTGGTAGGAATGTAAATTAGCACAATCACTATGGATAGTTTGGACATTCCTCAAAAAACTAAAAAATCTAAAAACTAAAACCATATGATACAGCAATTCCACTACTGGATATATAACCAAAAGAAAAAAAAGGAAATCAGTATATCGAAGAGATAGCTGCACTCTCATGTTTGTTGCAGCTGTTCACAATAGCAAAGATTTGGAAGCACCCTATGTCCATCAATGGATGAGTGGATAAAGAAAATATAGAACATATACACAGTGGAGTACTATTCAGCCATAAAAAAGAATGAGATCCTGTCGTTTGCAAGAAGGTTCCTGGCTAAGTGACATAAGCTAGGCCCAAAAAGACAAACATTCGATATGTTCACTTATTTGTGAAATTTAAAAACCAAAACAATTGAACTCATATACGTACAGAGTGGGAGGATGGTTACTAGAGGCAGGGAAGGGTAGTAGGGGGAGGGTAGGGAGGAGGTGGGAATGGTTAATGGATGCAAACAAAAAAAAAAAAAAGAAAGAATTAATAAGACCCAGTATTTGATAGTACAACAGGTGACTATATGCAATAATAGTTTAATTGTTCTAAAATAAGTAAAAGGGTATAATTGGACTGTTTGTAAAGCAAAGGATAAATCCTTGATGGAATAAAAGCCCCATTTTCCATGATGTCATTACTATGCATTGCATGCCTGTATCAAAACATCTCCTGAACTCCATAAATATATACATCTACTATGTATCTACGTACTCACATAAATTAAATTTTTTAAAAAAATTAAAGATCACTGTTTTTAAGCAGAAGTATCCTACATTTTAAAGGCTTCCTGATCCTTTAAAAGGTAGAGTCATTGCTATATGATATAAAAGAAGGGACAATTTAAAAATCCAAGATGATTACAAGGACAGGCCAATTTGAAGATGATATGCATTTATACCATGTGATAAATTTAGAGAGTATCTGTTAGTTTGATAAAAACCCTCAGTACTAATATTGCCAACAAAATACCACAGCTATGTTCTCTTATCAGATGGTTCTAAAATCCAGCTTCTAGGTTTATATCCTATCCCTTAATTTGGTGTTTTCCTACTGAATTAGTTATGGTGAGTTAATTAATTGGAAAAAGAGGGGATTCAGTTATAGTCACAGCAGTAAGAACTGGACATAACCCACTGTGTGTCATCTATGCAGAGCCCACAGCTGTCAACCTTCATGGACTGTGATAGGTCATTCACATAAACATAAGTCATCATTTAATTTAGAATAAAGAAAATCTTATGAAGTGCCTTTATCCTGTAGTCAAGCCCATGGTATTTAAAATAGAAATCAAGCTTTAAAACAAAACAAAGTCCACCTGCGGAACTGTTTCTGGAAGTACACTAATATCTGAATCTACTGATAGTAGCAATTTGATAAAAGGCAAGGGGCCAAGAGTTATTTATTGTGACTGAAATCATTGTTGTCTAATAGTTCAAAATCAATGAGAATATGCTCAGAGACCAAAAACTTCATTAGACAGCAACCCTCCAGATAGATCATGTGAGGAGACTGGTGACTAGAAAAAAATAAGACAAGTAATTGATGTGTAAGAAGACATAGTAAGTGCTGTTGAGGTTTTTATTTTTATTTTTAATAAGACCTTGGTAACCCTATCTACTGAAATTGATATCTAATATCAGACTATAATCAAGTTATCAGGTAAAGAGTGTGGCATGGAGGTGACAAACAAGGCAGACTTCAGCTGGCTTCAGAAGTGCCTTATTAGTAACTGTCTTGAAGGCAGTGCACAGACTGCTTAGAGTACCGTGCTTTAGAGCTAAACAGACATGAGTTGAATACCAGGTCTCTTCTTACTGAGTTTAGTAATTTTAACTATTTACCTAAGTTTCTCTGAGCTTGAATTTATTAAATTCAAAATGATTTTAATAATATTTATCACATTTAATTGTTTTCATGATCAAATTAGAAACTGTAGGCCAACTATCAAGTAATGTCAACTGACTCAAAGTGGGTCTTTCATAATTCTTTGTTATTAGTGTTTTTACTTTTTGTCAGGAAAATCTTCATGAAATCTCAGGGAAGTGCTCTAGCATCACGTGCTTAGTTATTTTCCTCAAAGAAAGAAGTCCATAGAAAAATCCTCCTCTCCACCTACATCATCCAAAACTCTGTATCTCTGTTATCCATTGGCTGGAATCTCATTTGAAGCTAGAGAAATAGAGCTAACATGCTGGGATAGTCATTCTAAGGCACACACACATCACTGCTAAAGCTCCTTTCATAGGAACAAGTGCGGTCAGTGAGTCTGGAATCTCAAATAACATGCTAGCTGAAATTTGAACAATTAATACCTTTAAGAACTTAAAGGGCTAAACTAATTGAGAAAGTGAAAGAAACCATTAAGTTGTAGCCTGGTAAGAACAGTCTCCAACTAATTTTGATACTAACATGATATGAACCAACAAAAAGGATCAGACGAAATAGAAAGATTGATCCATATGATCTGGGGAAACACTCTTTTTTCAAGCATCCAACACTGTTGAAGGGAGAAGATACAGGATTTGGAGAGGCTGATGTCTCCAGGTCTCCACTGTGATTAAGCAATAATGTCTTACGAAATGTCACCTTTATTATTCCACAATTATTATAACATCAAAGTAGCTTTCTCATGAACAATGTAGTTTGGTACATAGCTTGGTAGCAGGATAATATAGTTTGTTCTTGACTGCATATAATAATTCTAATCACTAGAAAGAATTCTAATTGATACTTTAGTGTTTCTGGTTTATATACCAGTCTGAGCTTAATGAGTATGAGTTAATCACCGAATGCATTGAGAACATACGTAAGTTTCTGGAAAGTTAAGAGACATAATTCCAGAATGTGGTGACTCAACTGAGAAAGGCTGTGCCTAGATTATCTTTAGCATCTTCCAAACTGAGCAAAGACACCACAGGTATCCCTTTCTCACTGTCCCTTTGAAACAGCCTTTGCCACTGCTGCCTCTACTGCTACTGCCATGATTGATACCTGGAGAATATGCAAATCCCATTCAATTCAGTCTTTTAATACCTCTCAAAAATGATATATAGAGATATGGTAATGCTTGGTTGCCCTGAAATTGATCAAACTCAAAATATTAAGGTATAGGTCCCAAGCACCTCTTACTTCCCATAATAACTTATTATGACTACTTAAATGTATAAGTTAATTGTTTCTTTATGTTTATTCTCCACTGAGTAAAATAATATGTCCTTTTATTTCCTTCTAACTACTTCTTTAGAACTTTAACAGGTTTGCTGCCAGTTCTAATATTCGGTGAGCTTTTGTGAGTGACACATAATCAGTGTTAGTGATTTAGAATGTTTTCTGTCTCTAGACATGGTTTTATAAATAATACTTTATAATGTACTTTATTTCCTACTAGCTCCCAATAGCAGAAAATGACATATTTTTTCCTGGATCTATACTTGTATATACTTATTAAAAAGAATGTGGAATGTTATACCAGCATTATAAAGAAAATTACACAGATGTACTAAAAGTGCACCTTAGTCTCTCAGTAGGTTGCATTTATGTAAAGGTTATCTTGCCTTTCAGGGATTCAAAAATAACTAGCCTTTGAAATCTATGCTTGCTTCTCCTAACTTCACAATAAACTGAACCTTCCAAAGAGTTTGGGATTATACCATACATTAACTTGATATATTCTCTATTTAACTTTTATTATTCAACATGTGTCAGCCATTATTGACAATAATTCTGTATGAGGATATTTCTTTTTCTTTCTTTCTTTCTTTTTTTTTTTTAACTCCTTACATAGCTTGTGGTTAATCAACCCTAGCAAAGTATTTAAATAAAAGGAGACCAAGATGTAGACACATGTACTGTAAATAGAGGGTTGTACAATAGTGGAAATGCAGATGTGAAATGCTTAAGCACAAGACAAGACAGAACGAATAGTATCCTGGATTATTCATAAAGCACATAATGATCCCTGCAAAATTCCACTGTAGAATGACAGTAACTTGTAATTCTCAAACATAAAGACAGACTGGTTTCTATGAGATGGCAAATAAACTTTACATAAATTTAGTTCAGGTGATGCTTTGCAAAAAAATATAACATGTAATCCATTCAACTCAGAATTATGCTTCTCTAGTTGCTACAGACATTTTATGAGAGAGCATAGACTATTCCAGAATAATCGTTTTGACATTAAATTTATATTAACAAAACTTAAATCCATACCCTATACATTGCCTACTCATCTCATTTCTCTAAGGATTAGTCAATGCATCTTCACAAGGTAGACATTCTTTTAAGGAGCATTTATTAAGCACTTAATATAGTCCAGTGAATCCAGTGAACCTAATGAAAATCTGAAACATGCTATTATTAACACATTAAGTCTAATAATCACTTAACTATCTCATAGACTCAGAAATTAGATTCCTGTAACAGGTAGTCTATAATTATTCTCTAATATGTTATGCTGTTTAATTTTCATATCCAATCATGTTTGAACAAATTAAAGAAAAGCAAAAACAATTGTCCTCTTTCTCACAGTGGAATAGAAAGATTTGACTTCACAAGTCTTAGTACTCTTAGTCTAATGCTATCTACTTCTTACATCATTCCTCACTTGAAAAAAATAAACAAATAAAAGGTATTCTTAAAGCAAATACATGTATGTGTGTTTCTATGTTTCTACACAGTAGTTACAGGTAAAGGATCTACCAGAATGTACCTTCTGTTGGCAGTTTCATTGATTCAGTGCCTCCCAACTTCCATGTCTTGGCATATATAGAAATGGTGGGGGGCGGTAAAGAGACAAGGCTGCTTATGGTCAGAGATAAGCAGGTTTGGGGCTGAAGCTATGGTAAGCTCTCCCCAGATACTCTGAGAGTTGAAGTAGTTTACCTCTTGGCATAAGTGTGTCCTATTTCAACAGCACAGCAACTCAGAAACCTATATCGAACATAGTAAAATTTATGGCGCTCACCTTTTTCCACTTGAATGCCTATGTTTTCAGTCAAAGCAAAACACACATACACTTTGCAGCAAATTTAAAGACCAGAAAATGGAATTGTTATAGTAAAAAGCATACTCCCAGAAAATGGGAAACCTTTAAAAAGAAGCAGTAACACAGCTTCCAAACATTCTAATAGCAATAGTAGTAGTAGAACGAGTAACCATAGTACATAATGACAAGCATGTCTCAACAATGTTGCTCCCACTTCAAATTATTATCTGATTAAATCCTCACAACAGTTCTAAAATATAGATACTAATTTATAGAGGGAAAAACTGAGGTTAATAGAAGTTAGCTAAATTGTTATAAATAGCTCATCTAGCATGTGGCAGAACCTGAAACTTAGATTGCCCTGCCCTAACCATTATGCTGCCTCCTAACAATAAATAAATACATACATACATACATACATAGGTCCAACCAACCTAAATTATATGCTAAAACTTAAATCAGTTAAAAACAAATTTTAAGTTACCTTTTAATTTTCTTCCATTCTGCCTCAATTCCTGGAGAATAGAAAGTAGTTAAGAAATTGTAAAAGCTTGGAAACATTGGACAGATGTTGTGGAAAAAAAATTGTAAAAGCTGTAAACTAATCACTGGGTTGGGAATGGGGGGAGGAGAAAACTGAGGATGTGAAAAATTAAAAAAATAAAAATACAAGAATGGGTTGTACTGCAGAATGTGAAACAAACAGAAAAAGGAAATCTAAAGGAAAAACCAAAGGGAGAGTGCGGAAGGGCTGAACAGCCCCTGATTCAACCCTCAGAAGGCAGAGACCAGTTTTGTGTTATTCTACAGAGTTTTGTCATTATGAAAAACTAAAGAACATTACTACGATGAGCCTTACCCAGTGGAAGAGCCATCGTAGAGTGGTTGAAGGTTGAAATGAATTTACTGGCAGGGGAAAAAAAAAACAACAACAAACACTAGAGAGGTAGCTGTACTAAAGGTCTGATGAAGTGACTCAATGAATATTGAGGAATATTCATTGAGTCACTTCATAAGAGGAATATTACTATATTAAGAAATGAAAAAAAGAAAATTGGAGACCCTCAGAGCTGCACTGGAATACTAGTGTTGCAACTCTCAAAACAAAACAAAATTTGTTCCAAATTGACATGCCTGGAGTTTCCTCAAAGACTCTAGCACGTGGGCTCTTTTCTCTATCCTAATCTAAGAAAGTAGATTGAGTTGCTTGTGAACCTATCATTCAGAGAGCTCAGCCACAGTATTTGCAGATTAGTGCCCAAATCTCCAAATTTGCATAGGTAGTGCTGGTTCTATGGCACCAGGATTTAACTATGCTCTCTTTTCATCCTCCAGTGCTTATGGATGGTCCCCAAAGCTAAATGAAATCCCCACATCAGATGAGGTCGCCTTCTCCTTTGAGATTCAGATAAAGTCCTCACTTCCCTAGCCAAAGTCCTGTGGGAAGATCAATGCCTTCACCAATAAATTTGCAAATTCTTTGTGCTTCTGACCTAACGTCCTGTTTCCTGCTGACATTTCTATTTCATTGACATTTCCTCTTCCCTGGCTGTTTTCTTCTTTCTACTTATGTCTAATAAATGAGCCCCTTCTCTACATTCTCAACAAACAAACAAACTAGTGCATACATATGTTTTATAAATAGGACTTATATTTTCATTATCCATAGTGATCAGTCACTGTATTCTCTGAACACTAATCATTTGGGGAAAGCAAGTAATAGCCCTTTGTTTGGCTTACCAGCCAATTTTAAAGGTACTACTAGTATGTGATATGTTTGAAAATTATGGCCGGGTGCGTTGGCTTACGCCTGTAATCCCAGCACTTTGGGAGGCTGAGGTGGGCGGATCATGAGGTCAGGAGATCGAGCCCATCCTGGCTAACACGATGAAACCCTGTCTCCATTAAAAATACAAAAAAATTAGCCGGGCATGGTGGTGGGCACCTGTAGTCCCAGCTACTCGGGAGGCTGAGAATGGCATGAACCCGGAGGCGGAGCTTGCAGTGAGCAGAGACCGTGCCACTGCACTCCAGCCTGGGCGACAGAGCAAGACTCCATTTCAAAAAAAAGAAAATTATGGGTTACTGCAGAAGAGGACCTACTCTGACATGTTCTTAACAGCTTGACCACAGTGTCCTGATGAGTCACCTGTGGACATAACTTATTCACACAGAATATACTGTTATAGCACTTTTTGAGCAGGGGAAGGCGGAGTTTAATAGGCTTAGAAATTAATTTGGCCAGAGTCACATGATTAGTAAACAGTAGGACAAGACTAGCCATCGAGTTGTCTCCCTCTGAGTCTCAGTGAGATAGCTCTGAGAACCTCTCATTCTACACTGCTCCCCAATGCAAGAACAGAAGCCAGTAAATGTGTCCTGTGGAAGCCAGCCACCATGTCCATCAGAGCTCTCTAAGGGCTTGATCTAACTCATCAGGTTTCACCCCAGAGTCCCTGGGGAGGTCTCTATTTGGCAGACATAGTTGAGGCAGGTGAAAATTTCCATAATCGTATTAATGTACTATGTTTTAGTAAAACTTGTTATTTAAAAAAACCAACAGCCTTTAGCATGATTTTTCTATTCTAACATTTGTAATGGGCCCCTCTGCCATTGTCTCTAAAGCAAATTCATGTATCACATGCCTCTGATGAGCTTCCAATCTATATTTATGAAGTTATCCATTACTACAGAAACATCCATTTAATTCTTCTGCCTCTCCAACCTCTGACAATTCATCATCCCCTTAGCATATCCAGTTCTTTTACTGGTTTATTACCTTTGTGCACAATGTATTCTTTAACTTTATTTACTTGTATTAAAATCCAATATTCGAAGGCTACCTCATTCACAAACACACACAAGTACGTAGCCCTCAATTCGATTTTTTAAATTTAAATTACCTTTGTCCTTTATTATCACAGAACTTTGTTTCTAAACTATCATATCTTCTCTTGCATGATAATAATTTCTGCATATGCCTCTTTTCTATTCTATAAGCACAAGAACATGTTTCATCTTTGTATATTACCCTTTTCTCCCTTCTCCCTCCCTAATTTATTTAAGACATCGTGTTTAACAATAGGCTAATTTATTTAAGACATAGGGTTTAAAAATAGTATACTGAATTATGTTAAGTCAATGTCTTTTCATAGACTATTAATTGTGATTTTTTCTTCATTTATAAGATACCAACTACTAAGTTGGCACTTTCCAAAAGTTTAAAAATCTTACCAAAAAGAAGCTTGATACTGCTTAATCCCACTTTAAGTTCTTTGTTTATTTTTGGTGACAGTTTCAACAACTCCAACTTAAGGCTTTTGGTCCTCCTGAAACTCATAAAGGAATGCACCACTACAGGGATAGAAGCAGATCCCGGAGTTTCCAATATATACAGGTTCATGCTATCTACTTGACAAAGGATTATTGTTCCCAAATGATGAAGGGAGAATTCTTACAAAACCATACCTTGTTGCTTCTTAAGAAACTAACAGGCATATAGAATACACATTATGTCTGGTTGTTTTAGGCAGTGAGTTTGGTGTTTCCTTCTTATCTAGTAAGACATGTTGCTGAAATCCCAGAAAAAGAAAGGAAAAAAAGTAGTGCCTCAGGTAGATTAAAGGCATCCATGTATGGTGGAGGAAGGAAAGAAGAAAGACAGGAAGAAAATGGTTGATTCATTTTTAATTAAGTTATAAAATCCTTATTAAACAACCATAGTATATTAGTATTAAGGTCAAAAGCCTCATAGTGAGACACCAGATTTGAAGCCTGGCCCATCAGGGTTGGGATATATATTGAATTTAGGAGAAAGTGTGTTAGTTAAATTGATAGTAAGGATATAGCTGAAACTCCAGATAAAACTTACAAGGATTAATATATTATCTATAGTTTATAATTAACCGCAAAATTACTTAGATCTCTTTAAGAAAATGTTTAATACTTTTATTCAAAAATATTTATTAAGCACCCTGTGGAATATGCATTAGTCAGGCTTATTGTATACAAACAAATCCCAAATCTCAGTGCCTTAATAAAACAGAAGTTGATTTCTCACAAATGCTGTATTGCCCATGTGGACACCTCAAGTAAGACCGCTTCACATATAACTAGGATTTCTAGGCAGATGAAAGCACCATAATTTTGTGACTGTACCACCTGGAGCTAGGGGCCTCTTCAGTCACCTTGGCAAAAAAAGACAATGCTAGAGAATCTTGCAATTAAATGCTTAGACTTGGATATGACTCACTCAGCCACTTCTGCTCAGATCTCACTAATTATAATAGGCCATAGCCCAACCCAACAATAAGGGGATGAAATATATTCCACCAGTGTCCTAGAGGGATAGGAAAATTAAATAAATGAGGACAATACACATCTCTATCACAGGATACAAAAATTTAATCAACCAGTACCATCCTGGTTATATACTCAGTGTTTTCATGACTTATTTCCCTCTCAGATATGGCTTTATTGTTAGAAAGAAATGTGATAATGAGAAGAATTGATGCAAGGAAACCAACACAATATATATAAGAGTCAAATACCAGAGCATCTTTATCTCCATACCTTCACAATGAACATTAGAGCTGAAATTCATCCAATATACACTCTACGGGATTGTTTTTTGCTGATCTTTATTCTGATCGGTTGGTTCTCTCTTTTCATTCATCAGGGCACATGACACACCCATTTGTTAAAGATTTTGAACATCACTCTTTGCTAAAGATTACAGGAATCCATAAAATATGGAGATGCCTGGAGTAGTATTTTAAAACAATCTATGTATTATAAAACAACATTCTAGCTATAATAAAAGGGTGTGTTAATGTATGCTTTTATTGCTAAGTATATTTTTTACGTTTATCTATTTTACATGTCAATGCTAAATAGTATAAATAACATGAGTGTTTTGCTAAATGAGTATGTATATAATGACTTGTCTTCTTAGTTGCCTATCTTATTTACTTGATAAGCAGAAAAGAAACTTTCCAAAGTATGTTCACAAATTGCATCTTCAAGGATTACTTTTAAACAAATAAGCAGATAAATTATGTCTAACATATTTGCTTAGGACAAGAGAAAAGCTTTGAACTAACAAATTATCTGTGCAAAAATGCATGGGTCATCCAAATCATTCCCCTAAAGCCCTTTTATGTACTAAGAAAGCAAGCAAAAGCAATTCATGTTTAATTAATGTATAGCATATCTAGCATATTCATTTTAGAAACCACACTTTAAATCTGACATTGAAGAGTTATATTTTTGTCCCTGGTGGGAAAAAATAAGTTTAGGGTATTTATTTTCATTTTACCAGATATTTATAGTATATGATAGAACACGAATTGGATTGATTATCAGGAGACCTCAATTTTACCGCAACTTTATTCCTAAATTGTAAATAAGCTGAATTTCTTCAAGTTTCAGTTTATTCATCTTGTGAAGAAAGGAAATGATTTTTAAGTTTTCTTCCAACTCCAGTCTCCCATGTCTTAGAGATTTTACACTACCATAGAGGTTTATGGTTGCCTCATAGCTTTTGAGGAGGCAATCCTCTTCATGGCAGCAATGCACAATAGTTACAAGTAAAATCACTAGAGATAGACTGTCTAGATTTGACTCATAGCTTTACCACTGTCAGTCGTCTAGTCAGTAAAACTGAGACAATAACAGCATCCAATTCATAAATTATTCAGCAGATTAAATTAGTTCACACTTGCAAATGCATCTAGAATATTATAATGTAGCAAGCACTCAATTATCATTAGTCATGATATCGTTAGGCATTTTTTGTTTGTTTTTTGCTGTGTGAAAATGCTGGTATCCTAATGGTGATGGAATTTACTGAGCTACTATTCATAAAACGTTTGAAATAGGCTATTAAACTTTTTCCATATGGTGCTTAAGATAACTTAGTGAGTGATATTGTTTGGCTGTGTCCCTACCCAAATCTCATCCTGAAGGTGATTTCCCCCATGCTATTATCCTGATAGTGAGTGAGTTCTCAGAAGAGCTGATGGTTTTATAAGGGACTTCCTTCTTCACTGAGAACTCATTCTCCTTCCTGCTGCCATGTGAAGAAGGATGTATTTGCTTCCCCTTCCTCCATGGTTGTAAGTTTCCCTTCCATGGCACCTGTAGTCCCTTAGTTTAGGCCAATTTCTCCCATTTGGAATAGGTGTCTTTACCCAATGCCTGCACCCCCATTGTAGCTAGGAAGTAACTAACTTGCTTTTGAATTTACAGGCTCATAAGCAGAAGGGACTTGCCTTGTCTCAGATAAGACTTTCGAGTTGGACTTTTGAGTTAACACTGGAATGAGTTAGGATTTGGCAGTACTGTTGGAAGAACATGATTGTGTTTTAAAATCTGAGGACCTGCGATTTGGGAGGGGCCACGGGTAGAATGATACGGTTAGATTTTGTATCCTCACCCAAATCTCATCTTGAATTGTAGTTCCCATAATCCCCACATGTTATGGGAGGGACCAGGTGGAGATAATTGAATCATGGGGGCAGTTTCCTCCATCCTGTTCTCGTGATACTGAGTTAGTTCTCATGAGATCTGATTGTTTTATAAGGGGCTCCCCCCTTCACTGGGCAAACATTCTTCTTCTCCCTGCTGCCATGTGAAGAAGGATGTGTTGGTCTTCACTTCCTCCATGATTGTAAGTTTCCTGAGGCCTCCCCAGACATGCTGAACTGTGAGTCAATTAAACTTCTTTCCTTTGTAAATTACTCAGTCCCAGGTATGTCTTTATTAGCAACGTGAGAACAGACTAACACAGTGAGCCAAAATGTATCAATAATTAGGGGGCTGTACATCACAGGTTTAACAAGAAAATAGTAACCACAATGCCAAGTGACAGTAGCCAAAGCTATGAGAAGCAGGTAAATTATTTAACATTGGCTATAAATACAGGTGTCAAATTAGGCAACACTGCATTGCTTTCTAACAGTTGGTGGATGAGATATCCTGGCTGACCTTCATGCTGAAGACAACCTAAGATATTAGATAAAATACTAAAACAAAAAATGAAACATGTTTCCTAAAACATTAATGATCTAGCAAGAAATTTTAAAGTATTTGTTCTAAAGTAAGTGGGTTAAAGTTAAGAAAAATAGCATATTTACATAGTCTCAAAGTGTGTTATCCTTTAAAAAAGAAAAAATACAGGATTTTAAAGGCATCATATTAATTACAAAGAAAAAGATAATAAGTATACAATAGAAAAATCAGTAGTAATCAACTTAACCAAATGATTAAAATTAATCGCCCTAGTAATAAGAAAAGTAGACATCATGAGCCTTCTTGTATGATGCAAGGAGAATATTACCTTTGAAATATTTATACCAAAACGCATAACTGAATCTAATCATAAGGAAACATCAGACACATCCAAACTGAGAGGTAATTTACAGAATAACTGGCTTGCACTCTTCAAAAATGTCATTATCATGCATGATAAAGAGAGATTGAGATTAAAGGACACTAAAGAGACACGTGATCCTATGCTTTCTATTTACTATAATGAATGTTATAGGGACAAGGAGGAAAATTTGAAAAAATATCTACGCGGTTTTAAAATACATACGAGAATATTTGATGCTTCTCCCTTCAGAAGATAAGCCTAATTCCCCTATCCATTAGTGTGATTTGTACTTTGTGACTCACTTCTAACTAACAGTGGTAGAAATAGAGATGTCACTTCCCAGACTAGATAATTCAATAGCTTCACCTTTGCTCTCTCTCCTAGATCGTGCACACAGAGGAAGATAGACAACAAACAACTCTGCGGATAGATCAACATAGTGAGGAACTGAGTTCTCCAAACAGCAGCTACATGAGTGAGCCATTCTGAAAATGAATCATAAGCCCAGGCAAGCCTTTATATGACAACTGTTTGAAGATAACCATACATAAAGACTTGATCCAAAACCATTCAACTAAATCACTCCAGATTCTTGACACACCAAAAAAAATGTGAGATAAGTGTTTTGTTTTGTTCGAGTTGTTTTTTATTTCTTTAATTTTGGTAATATATACATAACAAAATTTACCATTTTAGCCATTTTTAAGTGTATAATTTAATTGGCATCTAGTACCCTGATATTTTTTTTACTGCCATCACCACCACCCATCAACAGAACTCTTTTCTTTTTAATTTGAAAAGTATTACTGTTAATTTTACATCAAATGATTCATAAAATTTACCAGTGCAGTCATCTACTCTGGGCTTTTTTATTTTTTTCCTTGAGAAGGTTTTGATTACACATTTAATATCTTTACTAATTACAGGTTTATTCAGATTTTGTATTTCTTCATGACTTATTCTTAGTAGACTGCATGTTTCTACAAATTTGTCCATTTCATTAAGATTATCCAATTTGTTGGCATACAATTGCTGGTAGTACTTTCTTATAATCCTTTTCATTAATGTAAAATAAGTAGTAATATTCCCTCTTTTATTTCTAATTTTAGTTATTTGAATCTTCTTTTCTTCCCTTAGTTCCTTTAGCTAATGGTTGTCAATATTCTTGCTCTTTTCAAAGAACCAATTCTTGGTTTTGTTGAATTTCTCTACTGTTTTTCTACTATCTATTTTGTTTATTTCTGTTGTAATATTTATTATTTTCTTACTTCTAGATTTGGGTTTTGTTCATTCTTCTTTTTCTAGTTCCTTAAGATGTAAATTTTGATTGTTGATTTGAGATTTTTCTTCCTTCTTATAAATATTTATAGCTACAAACTTCCCCTTAACACTGCTTTTACTGCCTCCCACAAGTTGTTATCTAATGCATTTTTATTTTCATTACTCTTGAGATATTTTTTCCAATTTCCTCTGTGACTCCTTCTTTTTCCCATTGGTGGTTTGAGTGTATTGTTTAATTTACATATATTTTTGTGATTTCCTGTTTTCTTTTTGCCATTGATTTCTACTTTCATTTCATTGTGATCAGAAAACATAATTTGTATGATTTTAATCATTCTAAATTTATTAAGTTTTGTTTATTACCTAATATATGGTCTATCCTAGAGAAAATTCCATGTGCACTTGAGAAAAATGTATATTCTCCTATTGTTGGGCAGTGTTCTATATATGCCTGTTAAGTCACATTGGTGTACACTGTTGTTCAAGTCCTGTGTTTCGCTGATCTGGCTGGTTGTTCTATCCATTACTGAAAATGGAAAATTCAAGTCTGCTACTATTTTTGTAGAGCTTTCCATTTCTCTTTTTAATTCTGTCAGTGTTTGCTTCAACTGTTTAGTAGCTCTGATGTTTGCTGCATATATCTTTATAATTATTACATCTTCTTGGTGATCTGACTCTTTTATCATTATATAATGTCCTTCTTTTAACCTTTAACAATTTTTTACTTAAAACATATTTTGTCTGATATTAACATAGCCATGTTTGTTCTATTTCAACTACTATATGCATGGAATAGCTTTCATTTTCAATCTATGCATGTCCTTAGAACTAAAGTGTGTCTCTTACAGAAAGCATATAGTTGGATTTTATTTTTTAATACAATCCACTAATATATGTCTTTTGATGGGGGGGAGGTTGTCCACAAGTGTTTGTTTTGTTTTGTTTTGAACCACTGTATTTTGGAGTAATCACAGCAATAGAAAACTAACACAATACCTGTAGATTAGTTAACAGTATCATATCAATGTTAATTTCCTGATTTTTATAATTATACTATGGTTATGAAAAACACATTCTTAGTTTAAGGGAAATCATATGAATGTATCTTCAGGGTTAAGAGATATAATGCCTCAAATTTTCCCTAAATGTTTCATAAAGACAGCAAGATGACAATGCAATGTGGTAAAATGTTAACTGCTGGCAAAAGAGGGTGAAGGTAAATTAAATTCTTTGTTACTATTATTGCAACTTTGCTTTAGGTCTAAAATTATGCTACAATTTTAAATATTAAATAAAACTTAATTTGGAGACTACAAATTAAGGACATATTAGAATCCACAGTGGAAATATAGCACTGACACTAACTTTTAGGTTCTCTGGGTTTCCAGAAGAAAAGAAGACTGAAAAATGAATAGAGGTAATATACAGATAGACACTGACTGAATATTTTACAGAATTGAGGAAAGATATTAATATGAAGATTAAGTAACCTAAAATTCAAAAAATTTAAATTAAAGGAAATTAATGCCTGGACATATAGTACAAATGCATGACAGTAAAGCCAATGAAAAAATATCAAATATTGCAGGAGGAAAGATTACCTTCTTCAAAGACAGCAATAGCTTGACAGCTGACTTCTATACTTTTTTTTGTCCTTTTTTATCTTTTTTTTTCTTTGAGACAAAATCTCACTCAGGCTGGAGTGCAATGACACAATCATAGCTAAATGCAGCCTTGAACTCCTGGGATCAAGTCATCTTCCCAACTCAGCCTGTCGAGTAACTGGGACTACAGGTGCATGCAACCACACCCAGCAATTTTTTTGTATTTTTTGTAGATACAAGGTTTTGCCATGTTGCCCAGGCTGATCTTAAACTCCTGGGCTCAAGCAATCCACCTGCCTCAGCCTCCCAAACTGCTGGGATTACAGGCATGAGCCACCATGCTTGGCCAATGGCTGACTTCTGAATTGCAAAGATGATGACCAGAGTCCAGTGTCGTAATAGGTTGAATGTAACAAAATAAAATAACTGGTAACTTACAATCATATACTTAAAAAAATGGCTTTCAATGAGGAGAATAAAATAAAGACCTTCATAGACAAACAAAAATTGAGCTTTTGCTACCAACAGATAATTACAAAGGGACATTTTAAATGTTCTGCAGGAGGAAGTAAATAATCCTGGAAGAAAAATGTCAGATATAAAAAGGAATAATGAGCAACGTCAGTGACCAATATGCTTATTCATGTATATTAAACAAAAATGAAGTTGTCATCTGGATTAAAAACTGTAATGGAACAAAAATATATAAAAACTGCATGTAAAATAATTGTAGTTAAGTTATTTTGAGCACCTATATTATTGTGAAAGTGAATAAAGATTAAAACTGACACTTTGATGAGTTTATGCATCATAACTTTTCTAGGGTTTATATTAGAAATTAAAATATGGTTATTAATTGAACAGAAATATGAATGAGAATAATTAATTCAAAATATCTAAGAAATACACAAAGATAAAAAGGATTAGATAAATAAAAAACAAAAATAACAGTGAAGACATAATAAAAATATGGTAGCATTTGTAATAAATGTAAATAGACTAATTACCTCAGCTAAAATAAAAAATTCAAAGCTGTGGCTGAGTGGCAGAGAAGCAGTATGGTTCCATTAATGTACATTTCAAAAATTTATAATTTATATATCTCACAGTAAATATATACTGGTAAAAATGTAGCCTAAAATCATAATAAAAAGCAAAATAATGATAATAAAATTCAAAAGAAAGGTTGTCTCTGAGAAGTCAGAGAAAGGGATTGGATTAAGGAAGAACATACTTGTTAATTCAGGATATGTTAATTTTTTTTCCTTACACTAGATTCTAGGCATAATGGTTATGCATTGTATACTTTCACCTACCCATCATATATTTTAAAATGTTTGTTTCCCTTCATAGTCAATAAAACCAATAAAAAAGAGGTAGCATCAAAAATAAAAGATTTTAGATGAATATAGAATGTATTGTATCTCTGGTCTGATGCTACCTTTTCTGTCATCTTGAGAAGGAGAGCTGTCTTTGATTGAGGAACCAGACTGAATGAATACAGCATTGCAAAAACTAAACCTGGGGCAAATCTAGATGACCATTAACCTCTGCCAGGTAGTTAACTGTTGTAGACTGCAAAAATGTCCCAATTTCTCACCACTGCCTTTATAGTGTGACCTTGCAACTACCTCTATCCAGAGGTGGAGTCTATTTGTCTATGTCTTGTTTCTGGGATGGGCTTGTAACCTGCTTTGACCAATAAGATGCAGAAAAAAAATATATATGCTGGGTCAGTTCTAAGCACTGGTCTCAAGAAATTGTAAATACTATTCTTTGTCTTGAAATCCTGCTATCCATTCTGTGAATTTGTCTAAGCTACCCCATTGTATGATGAGAGATATGTGACCCAGTCACTCCTGTTGTATCTGTCAGAAAGTTGAAAATAGGTGAATGAGGCCATCCTGGAGTAGCCAGCCTTGGCCTGCCCTACAGTTGACTTCATGTGAGTAAGTGAGCTCAGGTACAATACTGAATCTAGGATCATCAAAACTGCCTGCCCATTGACCGGCCCATTGACAATAAATGATTGTTGTATTAAGCATGTAAGTTTGGGGGTTAATCAAAGCAGATATTAATCAGAAATAAATGGATTCTACAACTTTATAAGCACTATTTATTTCCTTCCTATTGCTCTTTTGTTGTGAAAGTACTCATAGAAATGTTAACCTGGATATAATTCTGTAAACATTGAAACATGAAGTGGCCATGAATATTGCATTTAAAATGTCTCCATTTTGAAAAATTTGAGACATGGAAATCTTCAAAAATGATAGATTTAAAATTACATTTTTAAAAAGCCAAATGGGATAGAGTTTCTTAAGGATAAAACAGAAAACTCAAGAGACATGCACAGGTTAGGAAACTGAGATGTGCTGATTTTCCTTCTTTCAATTTGTGGTGCTGTGAAAACCTTGTACTATGGAGCCACAGTATTCATGAGAACAAGAGAACAGGGGTGGCAAGAGGTATTTTTAACAAAGTCATCAAGGTACTCATGAGGATGGCATATTTTCCATGAACAAGCAGCATAACTTAGTACTTTGCTCAAACGCCACACACAGCATAATGGAAATGGCACTTTCAGAATACTGATTCTCTCACAGGGAACTCAACAGTGCACCAGGAAAAGATCACAGGCTCTGACAGTTGATTGGTGAATTAATTAGATGTTGAACTTCTTTAATGCTATGGTAAATTACATGTGGAGCATGCACTCAGAGTCATAAAAAGATTCCAAGGATGCTAGGTGTCACACAACAGTAGGGCAAAATGTAATCAGAATCCAGAGCGGGTCCCAATGCAAATCGGTTTACCAGAGGCCTGCTGAGATTAATCTTACTTGTATCCTTTTCTGAGGGGAAAATTTGGAGTGAGTGGCACAATTATTTAGGCTACAAGCAAAGGGAATTGATGCTTTTTTATTATTCTGTCTAAATTGTTCTTGACACAGACTTAGAATGTTAATATTTTCAACTTTTTACCCACCTTTAAAGTCACACCTCCTCATGTAATCTATCAAGTGATAGGAGATTTTGAAGAAAAAACCAGAGAGAGGGCGATTTTTTACTCTGCTGTGACCACATTACTGTCATTGCTGCCTATATGCTCTCAGAAAATACTTATTGTTGGCCTTTGTTGCTAATTACATGTTGGCATGTAATATATTGTTCTTATCTATTGTGTGATCTTAGGCAACTTAATCTCTTTAGCCCTCAGTTTCTTCATTTGCAGAATGGGGACAATGACAGTATTCATTTTGTGGGGCTATAATGTTAATTAATTATGTAAATATTGCAAAGTACTTAAAATAGTGCCCGGCACATGGCAAGTGTTATAAAAGTTGCTGAATGAATATTGAAACAAAAACAATGTTCACCTATTTCCAAAGAGATCCATCACCATTTAAACTTCTGATCATTCAGCAAAAAAGACTTTGATTTCCAACATTGTGAGTAAGCAAAAATGAGCCTTTCCTTGGGAAAATGCAGCTTTCATAGAGGTAAATAGAAGAATATTAACAAAGTTTCACACATCAAGGGTAGATGTATGAGGGTTCAAGGGAGTTTTACTTTTCTTCTCTATTATCTTCTGTAACTGGGAGGATATGGAAATAAATATAGATTAGGAATTATAACTGTCAGACCAAAAAAAGTCATCTAAATTCATTTCAAGCTTCTTTTCTACCGACAAATAGATGCTGCTGCTAACATATTGAGGTGCAGTTGTATTTTTTTTTTTTGGTGGGGGGGAACGGAGTCCCACTCTGCTGCCCAGGCTGGAGTGCAGTGGTGCCATCTCAGCTCGCTGCAACCTCTGCTGCCTGGGTTCAAGCAATTCTCCTGTCTCAGCCTCCTGAGTAGCTGGGACTACAGGTGCCGGCTACCATGCCTGGCTAAGTTTTGTATTTCTAGTAGAGATGTGGTATCACCATATTGGTCATGCTGGGCTCGAACTCCTGACCTCAGATGATCCCCCTGCCTTGGTCTCCAAAAGTGCTGGGATTACAGGCGTGAGCCACCGCATCGGGCCTGCAGTTGTATTCTGATTAGATATCCTGCATGCCCTGTGAGAATGGCATGCAACAAAGGCAAACACAATTCACTGCAATTCAACTCTTACCATGAGCAAAATACTGGGAAAGGCCCTAAAGAAAATGCAAACCAAAAACTGGAATTAAGTTCCTCTGCTTCATATCTCCAAAGTATGTATTAATAATATTTTAATATCTTTCAACAAAATATAAGTGACTGAAAATACATATGGGTATATAAAGAACATATAAAACATTTAAAAAGGTTATTTTTAATTGTAGCTCCTTTCACTTCCCCTGTCTGCCGTATGCTGAAGATGACTGGTGAGTCATGACAAGTCTTGCACTGCTGAAAAAATGCATAAGGATTAGTATGGGGTTGAGTTGAGATAAACACAAAAAGTGGACCAATATTCCTGGAAGAATCAACTTGAGATTATATCTGAATTATTATACCTAAAAAGGCTTGAGTTATTTAAGTCCCTTATTAAGACTGATGATACAACAATATTCGTGAGGAACAAAAATGTTATCTATAGATAATATAAGATATTTGGTAAAGAGAAGTAAGAAATTAAATATTTATATCGAGAGAGGATATTGTGTCCTGCTTTATTCTTAACAGGATTTGGGATGGTATTATAAGTTGGTTTTGATGCAGGATAAAAATATGTGAGGAAAAAAATTAAAACAGATAAAATAATGCTAGGGATAAAATTAGTACCTACTAGAAATTAGGTAAGACTATGGCTAAGGGAATCTAGGATGATTGGACTTCTTCCTCAGCCCACGGTACTGCTTTTTTTGTTACTCCTAGGGGAGCTATCTGCAAGGAACAATGACAAACAGTCTTTGAGACCTAAATGCTAATATAGAGAGCTGTGATAAATGGGGCTGGAACCACAGTCTAGGTTAGAAGCCTGAGAGACCTCTACTACTCACTCGCAATTTAAGCCCAGATAGTAGATTTTAGGTTGATCAGATTGGATGCCTTCCAGGGAAAAACAGTCAGAGAGAGAATAGGGAGTAAGACCTTGGTCAATTTAACATTTTGAGATAAGATAAAAAGGAGAAGAATGTATTAGAAAGAAGGATGACTGGGCTTCTCCTGTGGAAGGGCCTTTCAGTTTGAAAGGAAAAGAGAGAAACATACACAAATTTTCATCAAATGGCTATCGCACAGAACCAAGGAATCTCTCCAATGAGATCATCATATCCTCTTCTTGGGGACTAGATTTTTTTGTCTCCCAGAATGCCCTTTCTGCAGTAATTATACAGATATTCCAGATATTGACCTTGTTATAATTCAGGTCCCAGCTTAAAATATATCTACAGTGACAACACAATTAAAAGTAGCCAGCTCTTCAAGATCTCACCTTGCTTTACTTTTAACTGAGCACTTATTACTGAATATTTTCTTTCACATATTTTTATTATTAACGGACTCCATACCAAAACTACCCATCTAGAACGTAAGGTCTATGACAACAAGGACTTCATCTGTATTATTTATGTATGTGTTTACATATATATATATATATATGTTATAAGTGAACACAATAGGTACTCAATAAAGATTTAGCAAATAAATACATTCATGAAAATGTGTTTTAGTAGTCACTAAACAAAACACATGAAAATGTGTTTTAGTAGGCCAAAAAAGGTGGTGGAAAAAGAGATGCTTCTTGAGAACTTAATATTGACAATAGCCGACATTTATCAAGAGTGTTAATCTTCAGAACAAAACCATAAAATAAACACTGAAGAGAAAAATGCAGTGGCAACCTGATCAAATCTACTCTAGATCTAAATAAAAGATATGGGTTCCATACCTAGACTGATCTCAGAGCAGCTATGTTTCACTACCATGTATGCCATTAGATTATGTTTACATGCCAAATATGTGCAACAGATTTAGTTCTGAAATTCCTTGTATTCCACACACACAAATGCAAATAAATCTATTGCATGATCCAATAGAATCATAAGTTAAAAATAAATGAGTTGCCATAAAAAACCTTGCTATTTGGAGTGGTGAGACTGAAGGAAAATATGTACCATGGTCTCCTTAATGGAGAAACTTCATAAAGGATGAAGAAAAACACACCATGAATTACACCATGAATAATATTACTAAATGCAAGCATGAACTTCCAGCATTTATAATACAAATCAGTGTAAGCTGATAGCATTGATTCAAGTTTTGGTTTAGTGAAAGCACTTCTATAGAGAAAATATAAAGCTTTTAATAGCCTTGTTTAAACAATTGGTAAAATTTAAGCTATGTAGATGAATGAAAATGATTCATATCATGCAAGCAATCATTCCTCAGTATTATTTCTGACACCTACATTGATGATCAATATTGGCTGGTAGAAGTTATGATGTATATATTTTATGATGAGTACCAGACCATAGATATTTGGTGTTACTTTTTTTTTTTTTTTTGAGATGGAGTTTCATTCTTGTTGCCCAGGCTGGAGTGCAATGGCGCGATCTCGGCTCACTGCAACCTCCGCCTCCGGGTTCAAGCGATTCTCCTGCCTCAGCCTCCTGAGTAGCTGGGATTACACACATGCACCACGACACCTGGCTAATTTTTGTATTTTTAGTAGAGACGGGGTTTCACCATCTTGGCCAGGCTGGTCTCAAACTCCTGACCTCAGGTGATTGACCCTCCTCAGCCTCCCAAAATGTTGGGATTACAGGTGTGAGTCACTGCGCCCGGCTTAGTGTTACTTTTTAAGAATGTATTTATGGGTTTGAAAGCATGCATAATTTTGGTAACTTCTCAGAAGTTGATATGCTTAATCAGAATATATACCTGAACATGCACTATTATACTTCTGCAGAGACATACAAATGGAAATATATACAACCAATGTCAAGACTTTCCTTTGAAAATAACTCCGGTTTTATCCAATACATGAAAAGAAGTCTGATTAATGGCCAACACTTTATCCAATCTAGAACCCTATATCAATAGAAAATAAATCAATAGAAAATAATAAGTAAAATACCCATAAAATATTTGACATTAATCTATGCTTTAAAATGGCTCTAAAATGTACTCCTAGTCAACTAAATAATTGTTAGGCTCTAGTTCAAGGTCAGTTAAATGGCAAAGCATATATTCTGTAATAGTTTATTTGAAATCACTCTTTTCTACCATCCTTGGTTGTACTATGAGCCTCAATGACATCATGTGGTGAGCAGTACTTTTATCCTTTTTTTCACAGACTAGTAAACTAAGCCTCAGAGACCTCATATAAATTGCAAAAGAGACATATCCAGAAAGTAGAGACCCAGGAATACTGGATCTGGATCTGGGATTGTAACCACTGAAATATTTGGCCTTACTTTTGTCAGTTTTTCTCAGCTAAATAAAACTAATACGTGTTTAAGCACAGTACATAGTTGGCTTCAGGTTCATATCCTAGTAACAGAATGAAAATACAACAATTCTAGCATTTTTAAATGAATATTCTTTATATTAAAATCACTTTAAGAAAACATATAGCTTAAAAAGTATCACTTAGTATTAAATAAAATGTATATAAAGGCTATTTCTCCACATAAAAGATCATCAACGACTTATAGAATAATAAAAAATATGTGAAGTGTTATTTCTTCAAACACTGGTTGACAAATGCATGCTCTGTGAGAAGCACTTGGCTGATCAAACAAACACACCAACTATTATCTCTAGAGTCAGTAGTCAATTCTTCATGTAACAGCCCACTCTGTTTATATAGAAATTGTAATTTTCACAGTTTTTTTCTCACTTTAACTAAACCCATGTAATATTATTTTTAAAACCTTTCTCATATTGGGTCACATTTCATCCAAATGTCTGATGGCCTCCCTTAGAACCACAGCTATAAAATCTAATCTCCTTTTCACCTGACATCATTTAAAACATTTACAGAGAGTCACCATCATCTCTTACACTTTTAAATCTTACTTTCTCCAAACAAGTCATACCTAATCCTCTCAAACCTTCAAATTCCCACTGGGCACGGTGGCTCACGCTTGTAATCCCAGCATTTTGGGATGCCGTGGCAAGTGGATCATTTGAGGTCAGGAGTTCAAGAGCAGTCTGGCCAACATGATGAAACCCCATCTCCACTAAAAATTCAAAAATTAGCTGGGCATGGTACTGCATGCCTGTAGTCCCAGCTACTCAGGGGACTGAGGCATGAGAATTGCTTGAACCCAGGTGGCGGAGGTTGCAGTGAGCCAAGATTGTGCCACTGCACTCCAGCCTGGGAAACAGAGTGAGCCTCTGTCAAAAACAAAAACAAAAACAAAAACAAAACACAAAAACCTTCAAATTCCCAAATTATGATGTCTGTTCTGGGCAGTTATCCTTGGGTTTATAAATGTTCTTCTTCAACTGTGGACTGAGCTAACAGTTTTGGGCATGTTCTTCTATATACACTGCTGACCTATTTTACAGCTTGTTCAATGTGCCTGTATTGTCATCTACATTCTAAGCGCATGTTAGTCATCACACTGGTGACACCTTCTCAACATGAACCTATGACTCTGGACAACATAAAATGTCTCTGCTATATTCACAACTTTTCTAGCTCTTAACTAATATCATGGATTTTTTTTAATATTCTGGATGGCTTTAGAATTGAGAAAATAATCTTTAAAACCCCACCAAAGATTTTGAGGAAATAAAGACCTTTATTTTTCTTGGAGATTAGCAATAAAATAATAGGCAAATAATTCAGTACCCGAGGTGGAGTGGTAGTAGGGGAAGGTTAAAATCTCCTTTTCTTATTTTAAATGAAATCTTATCTGTAGGCAAAAGAAAAGGAACCAGTGCTGTGGGGTGAAGAGGATGAAAGTGGAAGTGAAAATGAACTTCATAATTAGAACAAGAACCTAGAGGATATTGACCTATCATTTCACTCTCCCTATGTTACTTGCCTTAAACTTTGGTTAAAATAAAGTTCTCAGTGCAGAAAAATTTGCATATGGATTTGATTTTTTTAAATCCCATAAAAGTGAAACAAAATATTAATTTTTAAATAACTTATAATAATTTCTTAGATTAATAATGTGTGTTTCACTTTCAGCTGATAAAAAAAAAAAAAAAACCTCCTAACTATATGCTCTGAAAGTACACCTAAAAACAACTAATGTCCATTGGGTTCACAATCAGAGATATATTGTAGAATGTCACATAAATTCAAGCAGGAAAAAAAGGTTTTAATTTACCAGGATTACTTAAACTGACTAAAGAAACTGTGAAAGAGTATTCTCAGATATATTCAAAAAAGCAATTACATTTCACTGTGTCTTGAAATCATTTCAAATTTATCATATTATAAGTGCCATTAAATGTTCTTTTTGATTGGAAGAGCCCTATAAATGACAGGCAGTTTTGTGCTGTGCAAATTAGCAGTTTCCCCTAATTCTTTTCACAAGACTGTCAATTTTTAGTTATTATCTCATCCAAGTTCACATAATGGAGACTCTTGAAATTATGAACCATATACCTCATGGTGCAGTTCACAATTTAAATTTTATCAATGATGCCTTTAATTTTTTAAAAATTTGACCAGTATTGTGTATTTTGTACCTGTTTAATTTACCCTAGTTACCCCTGAAACATATTTATTTTTTATATTTTAATCTATGTTTCCACATATGAAGAATACAAGTTTTCTTTGAACCCCAAGGTCCCATCCTAGACTAATGTGTACGTGTATTTGTGCTTCTATGTGTGTATTCACCATTCCTACTTGGGTAATCACCTATGTGCAACTCCCTGCTTCCTGGCTGTTATTGTTTGAGACAAGTGGACTTGGCTGAAAGCAAGCATATTCCCTTTTTAGAAAACTTCTTTTTTTTCAGAAGAAAATTTTGTATTAGTGCTTCATTTCTTAGCCTTCATGAGGACACAAGTGATGCAGTTCCATATACCTTTCTTTAGTTCAATTAAATAAGACATTTCTTAACAGTTATGAGCTAAACTTAATCTTCCTGGGCACCACTGGATTTCTTTGTTTTTTTTCTCTGTAATTTCAGGTAGTAAAAGGAAAACACCAGTTGTAAATGCCACAATATAGTTTCCAACAATTGGAAGAAATATGAAAATACAAAAACAAAAATACCCATTGTGATGCTTGGTAAGTGGTCACTAGCAGAGAAGGCAAAGATAAAGAAACTAACAAGACATTCCAAGAAAAGGAAGTCACTCCCATCCCACATATACAAACCACCGTAAGGGTCATTAGTACTAGTGGGGGAAATAAAAAGAAAAGGAACTCAGCTTTCATTTAAAATGTACAGTACCTCCTATATAAATTTAAATTTATATACCTCTTAAATCATGACTTATATTGTATGTATTAATAAAGAAACATCTTCAGTCACCGCACTTTCAAATGTATATTAGAACATGCTAAAATGGTGTTTTAATGGATAAAAATGACATTAAGCAAACAGAAACAGTATACAGACTGTCAGAAACATATCATCACATATATAGTAGCTTTACAGAGAAAAATTTATAAACCCAGCAGTGGATTGTCAACATGCCAATAACTTCCTCCAGTCACTTTGGGGCACACAAATTAGAGGAACTAATTAAATATTTGATTAAATTAATTAAATATATGATTAAATAAAATTATCCACTTCCTTGGTATAATAAAAATAAGTTTTAAATAAAAAATCCTATTTCATTTCATCCTGAAAATACAATTGAAATAAATTTGGCATTTACCTCATTGTGATTAAAAATCCACTGGACACTTTAGAAGTGCAGGCAGCTCATGATACAGCTTTCTGATGGCACTCATCAATTCCTACAAATAACAAGAGGGTGAAAGAGAATATTCAGAGCAATATATGTCTTTGTAAAATGATGGTGATTAGCTATGAAATTTTTATTATCACTCTACTGCCTTTTTAAAAATACCTGACTATATATTGCTGTTATAATAGCTTTTGTTAAATGTGCAATATAGCAATGAAAATTATGTCTGTCTGGGACTTCCGAGGTACTAAAATAGACCCCAGATTATGACATACTGCAAAACATCAAACCACACAATAGCATGTTATTTTACTGAGAAAGGCTGTTGGATTATAAAAACCAAATAATTTGTAAATGAAATGTTTTCTTATGTGCATTACCACATGAAATCATTTTTCTAGTCATGATGCTAAGTTACAAGAAGTAGAGGGTTTAGCTTTTACCATTGGCTACTCTAACCAAATTTTAGCAAATATCCTTACTTTATATCTCATAGATTTCCCAGGGAAGAGCCATAAAATGTAGGAAATGATGGTTATCCATCTGATAAGTTAATATGCAATATGGTAGGTTTAAACTTATCAAATGAATGGCTATCATGTCCTACATTTTATGAATCTTCCTCAGGGAGACATAGAAAATAAAATAGATATGCTTGCTAAAATAACAAGATACTATATAGTATATACAGTATAAAATTATATAGCAACTCAAACTCTTACAGTTTCAATTATCTGGGGAAGAAACTTTCCAAAAAAGCATTATTTTCTCCCATCTACTTGATAAGAGAGAAATAAAATGATAAGCAAGATAGATGAGTATTTTGTTGCTGCATATTGTCACTTTCCCATGTTTCCCATACACAAATATGTAGGGTGATAACTGTATAGCATCCCTTTTCTACATGCCCATTACTCCAAGCCTCACACATGTTAAATTCAGGCACAAATCTCAGTGAATCAGCACCATGGACGTCTGCTCGACCTCTCCCCTCTGCACATCCCTGACCCTTCCTATAAATCTCTCACTCTTTAGGTGACAAAAAAAGTCAGTATAGAATAAAAAGGGATGGTAGAAAGATGGTGCTCCTCTAATGATAATAGCAAAGACCTAAATAAACCTAAATAAATAAAGACCTAAATAAATAAAGACCTAAATAAACCTAAATGCTCATCAATGGCAGATTGGATAAACAAAATGTGGCACATATCAACACAAAATGCTATGCAGCCATAAAAAAGAAAAAGATTATGACCTTTTTAGCAACATGGACAGAGCTGGAGGCCATTATCTTAAGCAAAAAAAAAAAAAAAATACAGGAACAGAAAACCACATACCACATGTTCTCACTTAAAAGTGGAAGCTAAACAACGAGAATACAGACACTGGGGTCTATTTGAGAGTGGAGGGTGGGAGGAGGGAAAGAATCAAAAAATTACGTATCACGTACTACGCCTATTCATCAGTACAAGAAGCCCATGTGACACGCATTTCCCTATATAACAAACCTGAACGTGTACCCCAGATGAGAAGCCAGGCCCAGATGTAATCTTAGATCATGTGATTTATTAGATTCTTCTCACCAAAATGATTTAGAGAAACAGCAGAAAGATATCAGTAATAGAATAAATATTGTTCAGGCCAGGTGTGGTGGCTCATGTCTGTAATCCCAGCACTTTGGGAGGCCGAGGTGGGTGGATCACCTGAGGTCAGGAGTTTGAGACCAGCCTGGCCAACACAGAGAAACCTCGTCTCTACTAAAAATAAAAACATTAGTGAGTTGTGGTGGAACGTGCCTGTAATTCCAGCTACTTGGGAGGCTGAGGTAGAAGAATCGCTTGAACCCGGGAGGCGCAAGTTGCAGTGAGCCAAGATCACGCCACTACACTCCACCCTGGGAAACAGAGTGAGACTCTGTCTCCATCATCATCATCATCATCATCATCATCATCATCATCATCATCATCATAAATATTGTTCAGAGGATAAAAGAAAAATATGAAAAATCAGTATCATAAGAATTGGTAGATGTAGCTCAACTGAGCTGGGACAAGACTGAGAACAAAAACGTAAGAAGCAATACCCTCAATACTTTAATCGACACAATTCAAGGTAAGTGATAATGTTTATAAACAGAAGACAAAAAGTAGGAATTTGATGAACATGTATTTTCAAGCAGTTAACAGACAAAAGATACCCCCAAACCATGTGTAAAAGAAAAAATAAAAAAAATCCATCCGTTTGCTTAGTATGATCAATAAAATCTAGTCAGTAAACCTAATTAAAAAAAAAATACAGATCCAGTCTCATAGTCTTCATGATATAATGGTGAAGAGAGAAAACAATGTTAAAGAGAGGTGAACATGCTGTAACAGTAACTATAGAGGATTAATATTTTTAAACTACAAACAGGCATGAATTACTCCTCATTCAAACAAACGTGACTCTAACTTCAAGGCTAGGAATATGTAAATGCAATTTATAAAATAATAACTGTGGCTCTGCTGACTTCTTATACAATACATGTAATAATCTTTAAGGATAAACAATACTTTAAATTGATTCAAAGTGGAGTAAGCATATCATTTAGGTTTATAGTGATATTCTAGGAATAATTTGAAAAGGAAGGAAACAATCTCCCTAGAACTTTCAGTGCTACTTGAAGTTTTAGAAGGAAAAATATCAACCTACATTTGAATGTTTCTAGGTAGAAATAGTCTGTTGTTATTAATTATGTCTCTACAAGTGTTTCAGATAAAAGATTTGAAATAAAAAGGTACACATTTTTTACCATTTTCTCTTTTTCCACCACATTTTATAGTGATTCTCACACTTTATTTCAAGGTGGGGAAAAAGGCAGAATACTTTTCCAGAGAAAATATATACTATATGACATCTTCTCTCAAAAGGAAATGAATCCTCTAATTTATTTAAATATTTATGATTATTGATACTTTATATACAGTAGTCTAGAGCATTAACACACGGCACAACACAGGCTTTAACACATGATGCAGAACTCATCATGGTCAAAAGGTCTGGCTGTTAAATTTCTTGGATGATTGCATAAGGCTAATAACACAGCATCACTAAAGGATCATCCAAGAGATCGGCAGCCTCTCACTTGAAGCTCCATTAATATTTTGGAGAGTGTAGAATGTGACCTGCAGAAATGGTCTACACTACATTGGGGAAAGACGGTCTCTCATACATCCAGTAGACCAAATATTTTGAATTGTTATATGTAATCCACATCTTCTGTCATATTATATTTTTTCTTTTCAGTTACAGAAGGAAGAAGAGAAATAACACGCCTACTGTGTACCTAGATATGATACCTAGTGCTTTAAAAACATTATTTAATTTATTCCTCAAGAAATAAATTATGTGAGAAAGGCGGTATTATCCCACTTCACAAATATATAACTGAGGCTTAGAAAGTGATGCATTTACTTTCTCACGATTACAGATATTTCCATTATTTATCACTGCCTTTAAAGTTTCAAAAATGAATGGCTTTGGACATGGAAGTAGTGGGAGCAAACGTTAAATTGAATGCAATGGTACCTAATAAAACTTGAAACCTGTAATCATTGCAGTTGATCAAAGTTGGATGATTTAGTGTCTTATTTTCAATATTTCATGATTGTTAAATAAAAGTCAAGTTCTAAATAAAAGCTTGCTCTTTCTTTTATTTGTTGTTTTGGCTTTTTGAAAGGATGGTTATTAAAATGCAATATAATCTGTTTCCCTAATTCATATTAACTTTTAAACAAACAAAAGTTTATAAAATTAATATTAAGTTTTAAATATAAAAAAGTTTATAAAAATATAACATTTTGCGGTGGCTCACACCTGTAATCCTAGTACTTTGGGAGGCTGAGACGAGCAGATCACCTGAGGTCAGGAGTTTGAGACCAGCCTGGACAACATGGTGAAACCCTGTCTCTACTAAACATACAAAAATTAGCCAGGTGTGGTGGCAGGCACATGTAATCCCAGCTACTCAGGAGGCTGAGGCAGGATAATTGCTTGAACCTGGGAGGCAGAGGTTGCAGTGAGCCAAGATCATGCCACTGCACTCCAGCCTGGGTAACAGAGCAAGACTCCATCTCAAAAAAAAGAAAAAAAAAATGTGTGTGTGTGTGTGTATATATATATATATATATACATATATATATACACACACACACAGATATATATGTATATATACATTTAAAAATAACATTTTAAATAAGGCATTTTACATGAAATCTAGCTGTTTCAATTAATAATATGATATTCCTAACAAAATGACATAATAGAAATGACATTTCCTTGGAAGTTATATTTATTTAATATTACTTTTCCATTAGAATAGAAAAACTGAAACATGCCATTAATTCAATTTTAATTACAATAAAATAGCTTTATAAATTCTTAATTTTAATAGCATAAAATAGTTACGCTAATATTAAAAATTAAGTTATATGATGCCAAATTTTAAGACAGCAAATTAGCTATACCATTCGCTGGAGCAATAAAGAGAAGACAGGAACACAGGAAAAATATATTCAATGAATAATTTGACTCATTCACTGAACTTCTTAATATTAAAAACAAACATTTTTCCAACTTAAAAAAAAGCACAATGACAGTACTACTTGATTGACTCTCTCTATAGATGCCACCTGAAACATGTTGTCATAAACCATACCAAAAGAGAATCTTATATTTTTACTACACTAAATTCTAAATCCTATTTTAGTATAAACGCATACAGCCTGCTCTTCAATAAATAAATCCAGTAATAAAATAATAAAAGAAGGCATTTTGACTCTTCTTTTTTCAGTTGCCTGCTTTTAAAACATTTGTTGTTGGTGGTGGTGTTGGTGGTGGTGGGGGCTCTAAGATTTACGAGGATTTCACTCTGGATTGCTTTGGTGGCTTACATTTCCTTTTGTTCTTGCCTTTTTCAGAGAGGTACATAATTGGATATTGGCATTTTATTTGCTTTAATCTTTTGAAAACCCAAGAGTGAAAGCCATACATCCTTGTCTTTTTATTAGGCTAATCAAGTTAAAAATTGTCATTGTGTTTAAACTTTTAAAAGTTGAAATTCTACTATGGCTACACATTTTCTTAAGTGGATGGCATATTTTGTTTGGTCTTAAAACATATGTTTATAAACTCAATCTCTTTAAATTACACACAAACAAACACATACACAAAACTATTGTGTCTTGTATAACATTAGCAAAATAATAGCGATAATTAACGGTTACTGAATGCTTTCCATATGCCAGGCACTGTTCTAAGTACATTTATTTGCATACCTAATTCTCACAACAGTCCAAATATATTATTTTACCCCAATTGAAAGTTAAAAAGTTGTGGCACAGAGGGATTAACTAACCAGGCAAGTAAAGAGCTAACATTTAAACCAAGGTGGTTTGACTTCAGAGTGTGAGCTACTAAGAATTGCTACACTATCTCTGATTAAAAGATACCAATAATGGAATTCGGATAACAATTGTGCAGACATGCTCCTTAACCAAAAAATATCAAATCATTAAAAATGCGATAGAGTGGCAGAAATAGTTGAGTGAGAAACAACAGAGCTGAAGCTATCTGAAGGCATGGGCTATTCCTGCTTACTTTATCTCATATTCACAATATTGATAGAGCATCTAAGACAAAGCAAGCCAGTATCCAAGAAATATTTGTTGCGTGACTGATGGATAAAGAAAGAGGCTTATATGAGTACCGGTATTTCTGCACATCTTGGATGAAAGTGCAAACTTCACATACTAGTCCAGATTCAGCACATATCTTCAGTGGATTCACACTCTCACCTTCAACTATACTAATGCTCTCACATAATCCCTTGAGCCCTGGCCACCTGTGTTCCATTTACAACTGCCCATATTCATATTCATTAAAGTCTTTTATGCTACAGTCATTTAATAAACTGCTCTAATGAAAAAATCCATTGTAATTTCATTTAATATAGGTAATTTTAACACAGGTTTTTGACAGAAAATATCATAATTCAGGATAGTAATTCTAATGGTAGGAAGATCAGGTAGTAACACCATAAACCAGAAATCCAAACCAAGAAACCAATACCCTGGGATGTCCTGAGTTCCTCCTTCTCTCTCACCTGCCCAGAAGCATCCCGAATCCATCTACATGTTATCATTATTACTGCCACCCCCACTCCAAGCTGTTACTTCTCTCCTGGATTATTCTGATGGTCTCCTAACTAGTCTTTCTTCTTGAGCTCCTGCCCTTTCAATCTATTCTCTACCTTCCAACCAAAATTATCTTAAAATATCAATTGGATCATGTCTTTCCACAAATGACTTCCTGTTGTGCTTTGAATAGTAAAAAAAAAAAAAAACACAAAACTTTATTTTTTTAATGTTTAGTCTAAAAGGCCTGGCCTGACCTGTCACAGTCAACCTTTCCAGCCCCACCTTCTGGCCTGCTCTCCCTCTCTCACCAGGCTCCATCTGTGCTGAAAGTTTCATTCTATTTCAAAGCCCTTACATGGGCTGTTGGCACTGTTAGAGCAATCCTCTTTCCATTCCTTGCTTAGTCATTTCCTTCTTTCTTCAGGTATCAGCTTAAATGCCACTTCCAAATGAATACTTCTTTCTAAATGGGAGTGCTTTTTGATATTCTGTTTGGCTTCCTGAAGTTTTCATCCCTGTCAATTTTTCATAATGGAGAGGTTTCGAGCACAAGATTTATATCCAGACTTACTGAGTTTAAATCTTGAGTGCATCGCTTGCTAGACTGCATGATGTTAGGAAAGCTGTAATCCTTGTTATGCTCTAGTTTCCTTATCTAGAAAATCAGATACAATATCATTTACCTAAAGGGATGGTTGTGAGGGCTGAGTTAATACAACTAAGCACTCAGAACAGGGCTTTGCACATCAAATACTCAATAAATGGAACTGTCATTACTAAGTGAAATTATATTTATTTGAGTAATCTTTTGATTATATTTTGCTTTCCTGATAAACATGCAAACTTAAGATGAGCTGGAGCTCTGGCTATATTGTCACCCAACCACAAACTTGGTGCCTCAACAGTACTTTACTTAGAAAAATTCATTACATATTTATTTAATTAATCAGGTAAATAAATGTGTGAATCTATAAATACATAGAATAAATAATTTTAAAATAAAATATTACAGATCAGCGATTTTGGGGATGGTGGATCTTTGATATGCACAAAATCATACAATATGTGGCAGTCGGCTTTGGAAGTTTCCCTAGATCTAAAGAAAATTTTGATATTGTGTTCACTCAGCTGTTTCTCAACTCAAAGATATTTGAGAAATGACTGTAAAACACCTAGAGAAATTCTTGGCGGGTCATCTCATCTTCTTTCATTACTGGCAAATTTGGTTGTTAGTGAGTACAAAAACTTTGATGACTTTCAGAAAAAAAATTCTAATATAATATTTCTAAGTTTTAAAGAAATCTTTTCACCATTATCAAAGCTACAATACAGTTCCTTGGGGCCAGACTTTATTCCAAGAAAATCTCAAAACTCAGCTTCCCACATGACTTATCTTCTAATCTTCTAACTTTGGTTCTGATTTCTTAGTATTGCTGTTTTGTAGATGTCATCTTACGATGCATAATCCATAAGGATGTCTTGCTGATGCTTTTCAGAAAACTATTGCTATCCCAATCCTCAAAACGGAAAGTGTAAGATTCCAGATACCTAGAGTTCCTAGCCCTTAAAAAATAGAAATAGCACTTTTTTGAGGTAGGACTGGCATACGAAAAGCTGTACATATTTAATGTATACAACTTCATGAGTTTGAAGATAACTTTACACTTGTGAAACAACCATCACCTCGCATATACAAATAATAATAATAAAGAGGGTTTATAATTTTTAATACTTCTATTTAAATGTAGATATGGAGATAAAAACATGAAAAGAAAGTGTTATACTAAAGCCTAATGAGTTGCTTTGTCCTGCTTTTTCAAGAATATTAATTTGGTCCTTTATAAACATTTTTATTTATGTATTCATTTATATTAATTGATAAAAATTACATATAGTTATCAAGTACAACATGTTTCAAAATATGTATACACTGTGGAATGGCTAATGTATAATAGTATAATTACTATATACATTTCATTTCTTCACATACTTACCATTTTTTTTTGTGGTGAAAGCATTTAAAATCTATTCCCTTAGCAATTTCCAGATATAATTATTGGATTATATCTGGAATTATATTCTAGGTGACTGTGTTATTGACTATGGTCATCACATTGTACATTCAAACTCTGCAACTAATTTCTCCTACCTAACTGAAATCTAGTGTACCTTGACCAATATCTCCTCAACCCTGCCCTGCACCCACCACACCTGCTCTCTACTTCTGAGTTCTATTTTTTTAGATTTCACATATAAGTGAGATCATGATATATTGGTATTTCTGTGCCTGGCTTATTTCACTTAACACGATGTCCCTCAGGCTCATCAATGTTGTTGCATATGACAGAATTTCCTTCTTTTAAGAGACTGGGTAGTATTCTCTTGTGTATATTTATATTTTCTTTATTCATTCATCTGATGAGAAACAATTAAGTTGATTCCATATCTTGGCCATTGTGAATAATACTGCAATAAACATGAGATGCAGGCATCTCTTCAACATACTGATTTTATTTCCTTGGGATATATACCCAGTAGTGGGATAGCTGCATCATATGGTAGTTCTATTTTTAATTTTTTGATAAACCATCATACTGTATTCCATAATGGCTGTGCTAATTTATATTTCCAACTACAGTATACAGGGATTACCTTTCTCCACAACCTCTTCAACACTTGTTATCTGTCATCTTTTTTTATCATAACTATTTTAACAGGTGTGAGGTGTTAGCTCATTGTGGCTTTAATTTGCTTTTATTTGATAATTAGTGATTGCGAGCATTTTTTCTATAACTGTTCACTATTTATATACCTTATTTTGAGAAATGTCTGCTCAGATCCTTTGCCCATTTTTAAATCAGGTTATTTGTTGTCCTGCTATTGAGTTTTGTGAATTCTTTATGCATTTTTGACATTAACCCCTTGTCAGATATGTGGCTTGTAAATATTACTCTGTTCATTGTTTCCTTGGCTCTGTGGAAGGTTTTCAGTTTTATATAACACCATTAGTTTATTTTCCCTCTTGTTACTTATACTTTAGGGATTATATCTTAAAAATCATTGCCCAGATTAGTGTCATGGAACTTTTCCATGTCTTCTTCAAGTAGTTTTGAAGTTTCACGTCTTATATGAAAGTCTTTAATGCAATTTAAGTTGATTTTTGTATATAGTGTTAGATAAGGGTCTAAATTCATTCTTGCATGCAGTTAGTTCCCTGGAAACTAACTGCATGCAACTTAGTTCCAGTTAGTACCCTGGACTAACTTAGTTCCAGTTAGTACCCTGGAAAAATTCATGTATCACAAACCCTGCTATGCCAGATGCACTAGAATGTCTTTTCCTGAAAAAGTTAATTGGAGGTTGGTAACCAGAAGGTTCTAAAGGGCAGCTCTTTTTAACTTCTTCCTCTGAGAAGGGGCAATGGTAGCAAAAATCCAACCCCATACTGTGGTGTCCTCATAGAAGCCATTACAACTGGCAGTGCAAAGTTTCTTATCAAGCTGCTCCTACTGTGGCTTTAGATCTTTTATAGAATGCAGACAAGCAGGGATGTGGAAAATGAAACAAACAAACAAACAAAAAAGAAGTAGTAAGGAAAAAGGGATATGGGAGTGGGTGAAATGTCTCCAAGAAGAAAAGGGACATCTGGCTCCTGTAACTGATGACCCACACTTAGAGGGTTAAAGCTACACTGGCTAAATCAATTCCTGGACTAGTCTCATATCTCTGCAGATGTACCATATTATACTCAGAGTATTTTCCCAAACTGTGTTCCTTTACCTATAATCCTAAAATAGTTCAGCCTAAGTACTATTACTGAGTACTAAGTACTAGTTTGGAGAATTTTGAAAGAAAAATCTACAGCAGAGAATAGGAAGTAGAATACAGACTAGAGAGAAACAGGCTCTCTTAAGTGAAAGCTTATGATTCAATCAACCAACTATAAAATAATTTTAGTCTAAATGGACCCATAAAATATTCTCAAATCATATTTGAACACATCAAGAAGCAGAGATTCAGAGAGGTAGAGCAAGCTGAAATGGCAGCAGAACTTTGGCTTCCAGATCCTACATAGTGAGTGTTTTCTGACTTGTTTCACCCTTAGAGTTGCCAATGCTTGGGCATAGCAGTGAGATTTCTATTCAGTGCTTTCCTGGAATTGCTGATTCTTGATCCTATATGCTGCCCTTTATAAAAAATGGATCTGTAAACTTATATCAGTCTCTTTCAATGACACTGTTCAGTCACTTGAACACTGGAGCATTACTGAAGCCCTGAAAAGGATTTGGCAGGTGGAAAAAAGCTCATGGAACCTAACTATTAACACAATGGTCTTTCCGGAACCTGTTCCGCATTCACTGGACTGTGCCTGACTTGCATATCTGTGGCCTTGTCAAATATTTGCTTTAAATTTCACTTCTTGCAAAATAATCTGTTAATGAAAGGGTCATAACCAAAGTCTTGATTCATTTTTGTACAGGTTATGTTTTAGACCTTCTACATGGTTTTTATTAACACAGGATATTGCTTTGGAATCTTGAGGAGGTTTTAATTTACTTTCCTAAGACTTTTTTATATCATTTTTCATTTTGCCAGATACTTTTATAAGACAATTTCACGACTATAGATGTAATTCTGTAGTTACAAGTCTATATATTGTGTTTGCAGCAATATGATTTGAAATTGATGTAAAATTATGGCAATTTTGGTCATTCTAAATGTATTGTCATATATTTAAAATAATTTGCAAGGGGTTAGTGAACTACATTAATTATGGATATTGATATGCTTTTAGATTATTTTGAATATATTTAATAAAAGGAATTTATGCAGAGTTAAATAATAGGAAGAATTTCATATTAAAACATAATTATAAAAAGTTGGTTCTCTCTATGGCAGATACTTTTTTATTATTTTTAAAACACAGGAATTGAAAAGAAATTCAAATTTTAACCAAAGCCACAATGAGATGTCTTTGAATGAAGGATAAGAAAACCCATATTCTCTGATTGTAAGTATTCCCACTTTCCCTGTCCTTAAGTAATGATTTTAAGTATTCCCACTTTCCCTGTCCTGAGATATAAGAGAAAGAACCTCACAGCTAAACATACTATAGCCTATTTTTGGTATTTTTTGCTTGTATTTATATGTTTTTTTAATGTACTCAAATCTTTGCCCAGTACTTGTGCTTCATTTTAAATCAATGTGCTCATACCCTATTGTATTGCTATTATTGATTCTAAACGTTGAAACAAATTTCACAAGTCGTATAACCTTTCTCTTGGTTCCAGACAATCACCACTAAGCAAGATAGATGAGCCGAACACATTTTTTAGTTAAGTTTTGCACCACCGTTTTCCTGTGAACTCCATACCAATATCTACATGGGTACATCTTTGACAAAACCTGTCTGGTTTTGCACTGTGTTTCTTTCATGGGACGATCATAGTATTTTTCACAATTTGGCACAAATATCACTCTTACATCAAGCCTTCTAAGTTTTCCTACCCCAAGCAATAGGACTGTTTATGCCACCGAGCAATTAGATACATGCCTCTATTATTACATTTATCTTATTTCATAGCAATTATTTTGTATACAATATTTACCTGTTAATCAAAACCATAGCTTAATATGGTTCTCTCCTAGATGCCCATCTTAGAGCCAGGGTTAAATATTTGTTTTCTGAATGAAATGTTTGCTTATATTTTATTTATACAACCATGATAAAAAATCTAACATGAAATGCAATCAAGCTTTATCATGAAATTTGGTCATTCACTCATTCAGCAGCTGCTATGTGGCAAGCATGTCTAGCTCTTCCTTAGTGTTGTAGAGACAGCATAGGAGAAACTGTGTGCCTAGCACATAGTAGATGCTCATTAGATATTAATGTATTTCCTTTTCTCTCTTTCCCGCATTGTAGCCATGTCTCACATGGAGTCAAATAACAGACTTGTTATTAAGTACTCTTACTCTTTAAGTATATGAGGATTTATTAAGCTTTTGGTTTCCTGCTTTTATAAATCAAAACTTTTTTTGTGAAATTCAAAAATTCAAAAATTTCAAAAGCAATATTTTTTGCAAAAAATGTAAAAGTTTACATTTTTAAACACATTTTGTGCCCAGTAATTTTATTTCCATTGTATGCATCAATAAATTAAAAATATTTTCAGTTTAGACCAGGTTTTAAAATGTTTATCTTTTTTTTTTTTTTTTTTTGAGATGGAGTCTCGCTCTGTCGCTCCGGCTGGAGTGCAGTGGTGCAATCTCGACTCACTGCAAGCTCCGCCTCCCAGGTTCACGCCATTCTCCTGCCTCAGCCTCCAGAGTAGCTGGAACTACAGGCGCCCGCCACCACGCCCGGCTAATTTTTTGTGTTTTTTAGTAGAGACGGGGGTTTCACCGTGTTAGCCAGGATGGTCTCGATCTCCTGACCTCGTGATCTGCCTGCCTCGGCCTCCCAAAGTGCTGGGATTACAGGCGTGAGCCACCACACCCAGACTTTTTTTTTTTTTCTTTTTTTAGACGGAGTCTACTCTGTCACTGTCACCCAGGCTGCTGATCTGAGCTCACTGCAACCTCTGCCTCCCAGGTTCAAGTGATTCTCTGCAACCTCCACCTCCCAGGTTCAAGTGATTCTCCTGCCTCAGCCTCCCAAGTAGCTGGGACCACAAGCACACACCACCATACCAGGCTAAATTTTGTATTTTTAGTAGAGACAGGGTTTCACCATCTTGGCCAGGCTGGTCTTTAACTTCTGACCTCAAGTGATCTGTCCACCTCAGCCTCCCAAAGTGCTGGGATTAAAGGCATGAGACACTGCACCTGGACATTTTTTTCTTTTTTAATCCTTTATTTTAGGTTCAGAGGTACATGTGCACGTTTGTTATACAGGTAAATTGCATGTTGCATGGGTTTGATGTACAGATTATTTCATCACCCAGGGAATATGCATAATACGTGATAGGTAATTTTTTGATCCTCTTCCTCCTCTCAACCTCCACCCTCAAGTAGGCCCCAGTGTCTGTTGTTCCCCTCTTTGTGTCCATGTATTCTTGTTTAGCTTCCACTTATAACTGAGAACATGTGGTATCTGGTTTCCTGTTCCTGTATTAGTTTGCTTAGGATAATGGCTTCTAGCTCTGTCCATGTTGCTGCAAAGAAAATGTTCTCATTCTTTTTTATGATTGCATAGTATTCCATGCTGTATATGTACCACATTTTGTTTATCCAATCTGCCATTGATGAGCATTTAGGTTTATTACATGTCTTTGCTATTGTGAATAGAGGAGCACCATCTTTCTACCATCTCTTTTTTTCCTACTCTGACCTTTTCCACCTGAAGAATTAGAGATTTATAGTCAAAGCATAGTGCTTAGTAAACAGTAGTTGACAGCTGTATTTATTAGTTTACACTGTAACAAAAAATAGATGTACTTTGCAAGGTGATCTTTAGTTGTCATTAAATTTCTGCTTTTATAATAATAACATTTCGTACAATTACTCATAGAAAAAGATGTGTTTCTGGTTTTCCATTTGAGGCTTTTATTTGAATCTATTATACTCATATATCTTTGGAATCATATGATGTCATGTCTCTCTCATAATTGATCTTCACATGGGCCAGTCATTATTTTTGTTTTAGTCATTTTGGAGTGGAGAATAACTCCTTTATCTTTGAAGTTCTCCCTAAAACTCCTTACAGTAAAATTGTCATTTTCTACTTGTCATATATTCAAAGTCAGAGATCCTAAAAATAATCTACAGATATGGAAAAAGTTCATCCACATATTTATTTGTATATCTTGTGTGTGTGCAGGTATGTGAGTCTAGACATACGTATTTCCTCACCATCCCTCAAATTCTATTATGACTACTCACTTGCACCATTATTGGTGAGGTTTGTACTAAAAGTCATAACTACAGTCCAGACTATATGAAGACGAGTAGTGTGTGGCTGCATGATTTTTTTTATATATAACATATATGATGTGTGTGTGTGTGTGTGTGTGGACAAGTGAGAGAGAGAATCAATAACCAAACATTCTAGCAGTATACATTGGATAGTTTTAAAACAGCTTTATTTTCTTTCTTTCTGCCCAGATATGGGGCAGAAATTGGGGAAATTAACCTGGCCGTAAGGTCTTGTAATTGGATATCACACATAAATATCCTCAAGCCTTACATCTTCTTTATATAACTGATGAAGACATTCTACATACAATGTAAGTCTTTGTGCTAAGTGTAATATAATGCAAATGCTTGACCAGATGATTTTGTAAGGGCAATATTCATTTTTCAAAATTAAACAACTGATATTTCATATGCCCAAAGGCTCTGGTACTGTACATATTATTGATTAAAGTGACATTTTAAAGTTACTATAGTGCAAAATAGTTTGTTAAAATAGAAAACTAATTTTTATGGCTTTTAATAGCTCAAAATTAGCCAGAACACTAACAGAGTAAATGTTTGACTGAAGCACCAGGTGGAAAATTTGTATCAATATTCAAAGGCCCTCAAGTAAGATTTCATTTCATAGAGTACAATCTTGGAACTGTTTTCAAACTACATAGATATATAAATGGCAAGCAGAACACCTGCATTAATCCTGGACTATGCTTTTATTTATTTTATTTAGTTTTTGGTAATGAATAGTCAATTTCTACACCTAGTCCTATATTTTACCACTTTCTAGAGACAGTAACAAGCCTCTAAATGCAGGTTTACATCCATCAGACACCTTTGTCTGATAAATTGAGCTTATTGGAATATCCATTTCAGCTCTTGTTTCCCTGGCTTAAATTACACCAGAATAGATTGTAATAATTTCTGGTGATAGGAGTATTTAAACACCCATGGCCCACTGAAGATCCAATTTTGAAACGGTGGAATTTATGTTGAATATAAGAAAAAGATGCCTTTAAAAGATCTTTCATTTCAAATTCTGGTCACACCTGTAGTAGGTATTCAACTTAAAGGGGATGAGTGGTTATACTATTTTTACGGTACTTTTCAAGACAGTTACATCATTGACCATATTCAGACAGAGGAGATGGTAAAAATGCACCTGGACAAATAAAATTTGATTAAAATAAACATTATAACCCAGAAACAAACTATGTGTGGAAGTCAGTAAATTACACAGAATAGAAAACACTAATTTATTCATACCCAGACAACACGTCATCTCCTATTTATGTATGAGCACAGCATTTACATAGGTAAGAAATATGAATGATATTGCAGTAGAGAGGGAGGCATTCTTGATATTCTTGAATATAGTTATCCCATTTATAGCTTCACTTTAAGCTAATGATTTAAGCCTAAGTGTAGGATTTCATTTTCAGTATAGCTAAGATTGACTTCATGTTAATTTTCAGTGTCATATTTAAGTTTCAACTAAACAGTCATGCCAAGTGAAATTCCTTGGTCATTCTTAAAATGTCAAAGGCAGAAATTATGAGAAACAGAGGCTTACCATAAATACTATGCCAGAAGCTGTCCTATAATATGTCTTCTGAAGAAAGAGAGAGAGAGACTATTGGTCATAAGAGTCAGCAGTCCTCACTACTCATTTGAGTCAACATATGTAGGTCATTTGTCCTCTTTCTCTCTCAGATCTGTCTTACACCACAGTGTGCTTGCTCCATCTATCATATTAATCTCTGCAAGCTCTATGCACATGGATACTTAAAAAAATCAATGCATGCTCAAGCTCAATAACAGTATGAAAAAGTCCTGACAATTATGGTGATTTTTTTTTGTTTATTTTTATTCAGCTGTTTTAATGGAAATGTACAACAATTCAATATTTTGATGCCAATTTTATTTTCTTTCTTATTTCCTGAAACACAGCTATACAGTAACATAGTTTCATTATAATAGGATATAATGATTATACCCAAATCACAGTTGAAAAGCTTCCAAGTTATGAGCAAAGACTCTGTGAATGGGAAAGAGGAGAAATGTGTCAGCTGCATAAAACAGAGAAAAAAAGTAAACAGTTTGAAACCTTCCAAAAAGTTTAGTTAACTTTGAAAAAGCTCTAAAAATTTCACACCAAAATCTCATCCCTTCAAACACTTGTATGCGCACTCCCCTATTTACACATATGATACAAATGGAAACTTCACATACAGAGTTGCTGCAGGCTACAGTAAACACTGTAAGGCAGAAATACATTACCTCTGGCAGGGTATATCACAATGACCCCATTAAACTCCTTTAAGGATTCTCTTTATGATCTCAGTTCATTAGTCCCTTAAATAGCATTTGTCATGACAAAAGAGAACACTTAGAAGGAAAGCCTTAAAGCCTTCTCAAAGGCTCACTGAGCCAAGAACAAGCTCAGAAGTTATCAAAACAAAGCTTCACAAGTTTGGAATAAATTAGCTTGCTTGGGCACAAACTGTGTCTGTGTTTTTTCAGTGACTAAACATAATCTACTTGCCTCAGGCTTTTTCTAAACCTAAAATCTCATGCTGTCAATGTTATCTGTAACCACACTCCTTTAAATGGAGGAATGTCACTACTTCAGGTGACATGGTTCCTGCTAAGGGAAATTGCCCGAGGAAGAATGCAGGTGTATCTGCCATTCAAAAGCCTAAAAGCTGTGTTCCTCATTTAAAAATAAACTCGTTTAAACAACAAGAACTAATTATTACATTAATTTATTGTCAACACAACTAAGCACAGGCAGGCAGATATAATAACCTATGTGTAAACTACTAAGCAAGCTGAATAAAAAGGAATCTCTACTGTAAGTCACTTTCATGGTACTAACACAGGTACTCACTAAAGCCATATTTCAGATTCCATTTTGTAGTTTCATTATTACTATACAGATATCTGTGCACATAACATCCTATAATATGTCATCTGTCTGTCTTTTTCCCCTTAGCTAATTTTGATTTATTAACGTGTTGAGGGGATGTACTGCATGGCAGCCCCCCGATCCTCATCTGCTGCTGTTCATGATCTTGCAAAATCCGTTTCCCTTGATCCTGAGTGAGCATGTGATTTATATCTAACTGATAGAATATGGTAAAGACGGCAGGATGTCATCACTTCCATGATTCTGTAAGACTGTCTTGTAATACAGTTGCTCTAGTCTGCTCTAGTCCTTTTCATCCAGATGAAGTAAGTGGCCCTATTAGGGAAGTTCACATGTCAAGGAACTCCAGGTAAAGTGTTTAGGAAATGTGGGCAGCTGTTAGGAGCTGAGGAGAATCAACAGAAACTTATGACCACCCCTAGCTACAGCCAACAAGAAATCAGGACCTTCTGTCCCACAACTGCAAAATAATGAATCTGACAAATAGCCGACTAATCTTGGAAGTGGATCTTCCCCATTTTAGCCTCCAGGTAAAAAACAAACAACCACATTAACAAGTGGGCAAAGGATATGAACAGACAGTTCTCAAAAGAAGATATACATGCAGCTAACAAACATGAAAAAAAAAAACTCAACATCATTAATCATTAGAGAAATGCAAATCAAAACCACAATGAGATACCATCTCACACCAGTCAGAATGGCTATTATCAAAAAGTTAAAAAAACAACAGATGCTGGTAAGGTTGTGGAGAAAAAGGAACACTTTTACACTGTTAGTGGGGTGTAAATTAGTTTAACTCTTGTGGAAGACAGTGTGGCAATTCTTCAAAGACTTAGAGGTAGAAATATCATCTGACCCAGCAATCCCATTACTGGGTATATACCCAAGGGAATATAAATCATTCTATTATAAAGATACATGCATGTGTATGTTCACTACATACACTGCATACACTGCATATTCACAATAGCAAAGACATAAAGTCAACCTAAATGACCATCAATGATAGACTGGATAAAAAAATGTGGTACATATATACCATGAAATACTATGCAACCATGAAAATGAATGAGATCACATCCTTTGCAGGAATCCATATATGGAATTGGAAGCCATTATCCTCAGCAAACTAATGCAGAAACAGAAAACCAAACACCGCATGTTCTCACTTATAAGTGGGAGCTGAATGATGAGAACACATGGACACATGAGAGGGAACAACACACAATACAACCTGTCGGAGGGTGCGGGGTGGGAGGACGGAGAGCATTAGGAAGAATAGCTAATGGATGCTGGGCTTAATACCTAGGTGACGAGATGATCTGCACAGCAAACCACCATGGCACACATTACCTATGTAACAAACTTGTACATCTGCACATGTACCCCTGAAGTTAAAATAAAAGTTGGAAATGAAACAAAAACAAACAAACAAAAAAAGACATAGCCCAGCCCACACTCTGATTACAGCCTTGGGTGACCTATGAGCAAAAGACACAGCTAAGATGTACCCAGATTCCTGACCCATAAAAATTGTGAGGTAAAAATGCATATTGTTTCCAGCTGCTAAACTTGTGGCAATTTCTTCTGTAGTAAAAGAAAACTAATACAATGTATATAAGATAAGATAGTATCATTTATGACTATCAGTTACCTACTTCCATTTCTCTTGGTAAGGCCATCTTCATTTCTTAGTAGGAAAATTTGTTGTAGTCATTTTCTAGAAAACTCTACTTTCCATTCATGAATAGTTTCTAGAATAGTTTTCAAAGTTGGTTCTAGGGGAGACCCTTATCAAAACAATAAAACACATGATTTGTCTTTGGAATTTCTATCTTTTACTTATTCTCTTCTTTCTATCGTCTTCTATTCCCACTTAATCAGGTGAATTCCCCAGTCCTTTAATCTATTGTTTCTTCTCCTCTCCTCCTGACAATGAATCTTTCAGATCCCTCACAATCCTTCTCATTCTAACAATTCACTCTTAAGATTAATAGACCAAAATAGCTTAATTCCATTTGCATTTGTACAGAGACTTACACAAACACACTGCAATCCAATGGTTATTAAGTGGACCATTATTATAAATAAAAGTTGAAGAGAAATTTCAGTATATAGAACAGGTAAAGCAAGGTTGATGGTAGATGGTGTTGTAGATGGAGATGGAGAATGTGGGTAGGGGTTGATAGAAAACCCAGTACAATTCCGGCTCAACATCTGCTACACTCTTTAACACATGCAATGGCAGCCCAGCAGCATCAATGGGCAACCGTAAGATTTTGGTTAAGACAGTTTGAAAATCACTGCTTTAAACCAAAAGAACTATTCTCTGATGGGGATATATCTCAACGGTTCTCAAAAGAGATTGGTTTACAGTCTTAATGGAATCATGCCATTTTGCCAAAGTTTAAACTGCATGATGTCAATTTATCCTCAAATTCTTAACATCCTCAAATCACATATAAACCTACTGTACCAATTTCACAAACTTTATTTTCCTGCTAGCTCACCCTTGGGTAAAGTTGACTGGTTGAAACAAAACTATTCACAGAATGTAGACTTTTTCATTTTTCCCACAACACAGTGAATGCACTTGGGGGCATCACTGACCCTTACTGTATTGGATCAAAAATTGACTTTTTTCCTCCTTGTAGCCTCTTATCTTCCATGTGCAAGCAAAACCTTATATCATAATCACTGGTAGAATGTTTTGTTCAACTTCTCTATTGCATCCTTAAGAAACTGAGAAAAAAAAATTGCCTCTTAAAAAAAAGCAGTACATCTACATATTAAAAAATTTAAAAGAATATCCATCATAGTAGTGATCTCGAGAATCTTGGATAACTTGTATTTAACATTTATATAAGGTATGTGCATATTATTTTATTAAAATAATTCATATCTCCATGTAGACTTTTAGCAAAAAGATTTTAAAAGCTTGTGTACTAATAGGAATGCATCTGGCTACTAGCAACAATAGCTACAATTGAATTAATTCCTACTATATGCCAAAGCATAGCTAAAAACTAAATAAATGTAGCAATTTCTGAAGAAAACATATAATGAAGTTATTAACTCCATATAACAATTAGTAAACAAGCTAGGATGGGTGAGGAATCCTCAAAGCAGAGACAGCTAGTAAGCTCTGGAGATGAAATCTAATCTCATCCCTCATTATCTCCAATGCTTGTGTTCTGAATCACTCTGTCACTGGTTTGATTCTAGGATGGAATGAGGTTGCAAAGAAAATAAAATGGATAATTATTTATGGTAATTGGTATTTGCACTATGATATTCTCATATCAATTCCTAGGTACTCTCTTGCCTTTAAGATAATCCCAAACTTTACAAAGTGGCAATTTCGGCCGGGCATGGTGGCTCACACCTGTAATCCTAGCACTTTAGGAGGTTGAGGTCGGCGGATCACCTGAGGTCACGAGCTTGAGACCAGCTTGGCCAGCATGGTGAAACCCCGTCTCTACTAAAAATACAAATATTAGCCAAGTGTGGCGGTGTGCACCTGTAATCCCAGCCATTCAGGAGGCTGAGGCAGGAGAGTCGCTTGAACCCAAGGGTCAGAGGTTGCAATGAGCCAAGATCGTGCCAGTTCACTTAAGCCTGGGCAAAAGATCAAAACTCCGTCTCAAAAAATAAAAACAAAAATAAAAATAAAGTGACAATTTCTTTCATATTCCCATGTTTATACTTAGGACCTCTTGAAAGACCTTTCCTTTCTATCCAAACCTATACGTTGTCAAATACAGGTTTTCCTATTTTCCTGCCTCCATACATTCATGCCATTCAAAACATAATCACCTGAAATATGATCTCTCCATACATAGCTGTTTTTCAAGGACTACATCAAATCTTACCTACTCAGTGAAAACTTCTCTAACACTAAATGCAAGAAAATTACCTCATGTTGGGGTGTCACTGGTGCTAATAATAACGAAGGTATTGGAGTTTCCATCTTAGTCACACGTGATTTCTTTCTCCTCTGAATTCACAGAACAGTGGGTGTCAACATCACATATTCAGAATATATATTGCCTTATACTTTTAAAATCAAAATATGAACATGTTTTATCTTTTCTACTACATTGTAGAGGAAAAGACTACTTGCTTCAGAGAGTAATAAATATAGTTTATTATATTAAGGTATTTAATAATTATTTTTTGATGACGAGAATTCCTAGATCTATGATGAAAAAAATTGTCATTTTTTTAAATGAGCATACAGTTATCACCTTGTCATTTTAGGTTGATAATTCAGCATTTTATTTTTCCTCTACTAACCTCCCGGTCACTTTTCTCCAATTTTGTGCTTTAGTCATAGCCACATAATCCAAGCATCAACGTTGTGTTGAGGTTGTATTTTACATGTGATTTTTGTTGGTGCACTTCCATTTTTAAACATATTGCGACATTTTAAACATATGAAATGATAGAAATCAAGAATATATAATGTTTAAAGCCAATATTTTCAGACACCTAAAATTTGGTACCATCTCTCATTTACTCTTACCTCTGTAACTGATACTTCATTCATTCAGTGATTTAATCATTAAACATTTATTGCACTGCTCTCATCCATCATACACTTTACGAGGTATTTGAGATGCAGGGATTTTAAGAGGCCATCAGTGTGGTGATCCAGATACATCAATAGACCATAAAAATATAAAATAATAATTATTCTACCAGAGATATTCACAAGGTGAAACAGAAGTACAAAGGAAGACATCCTTAAGTCAGCCTGGCAAGGCTTAGTCCCATTCAAGTGTTAACCCCAGATTTTGAGAAGAGGCTTCTTATGAATCTTAATCTGAACTCTGTCTTGGAGTTAAATAAGTTCTCATTCAAAGTACAGCTCTGAAATGTCAGGGCAATCTAATATCAATAGCCCTTTTAGAACCTGAAAAATAATTACTGGCTTGAAAATGTTGGGGGGATGGTAGGTAGGATTTGTGTCTTCTTTATACATTTATTCATTATACTTTTTATATGTTTTTTATAATCCCTGAGTAAATGCTTCGATAAATTGCTTTCCCATGTTGTTGGTGATAGCACTTACTGGAAGTCATACACAAAGTATATACATATGCTATTAGAAGGTGGTGCTTATCCAATTTATTCTTACCAACAAGTATTATACACGGACCCCATCAAAATCCATGTCCCTACTGATATTTTGAGCATGATATCAGCTGGTAGTTAGTGAAAAAATAAGCTCATTATTGCTTCCAGCTATAACTTCTGCAGTCCAGTTAAAAACTCTTATGTAAGGCCATTTTCAATTGAATACATGGTTTTCAAAAAAAAAAAAATTATTTGTGAGACAGTTGTTTTATTATGGACACATTTTTATTTTCAAATAAAGATTGCAAGTAGAAATTATGATCCCAGTTCAATTTTCTATTAATCTAATATATTATAATATAGTAGATAAATGTTAATAATAAAATATATATTCTATCTGCTAGTTTCCAAATGATTTATGAAGAAGGATGAGAAAGAAACGTTTTAATTCCTGGTTCATAAGTCAAACTATGGCTAAATTTTTGAATATGTGACATTCTTTTACCATATTATTTCCTTTCTACATCTGTATTAACAATTTCAGAAACTATACTCACTGCTGTAGCTCACACGACATCTCCTGTCTCACAAAGGATTTCCTGATGAAAATAATACCTATAGCAATCAGCTAATGCTTACTTACAACCTCAAAAATCCTTACATATACCAACTCCTCCTATCCTCACAGCAACCCTACACCTATGAGGTAGATAATGCTATTATCCCAATTTTTCATATTAGGAATCCAAGGCACAAGAAGTTAAATAACTTACCCACAATCACACAGCTAGTAAGGGCAGAACTTTAATTTTGACGGAGGCAGTCCAGTTGTAAAGGCCATGCTGTTAATTATCTTTTCACTGAATTAATTGTGTGGGGGCTCTAGTAATGAAAGGTGGAAGGGCAGTGTAGCCCATGTTCACATGTGTCACTTATGAGCTGTATTCTTCTCTGTTAGAGACTTAAGTATGTGTGTCATGGTCAAAAACAATTTAAAGGCATAATTTTTCACTAAATTAGAGGACACAGTTTCTTTTAAACGTGTTTCCATTATCCTGACTGTTTTTTTTTTTTATGCAGCTTATTGAATTTACTGTAGGTGAGTTGTATACCCATTGAGCTGTCAGGACATTTTACCTGCCCCAATCTCTAATACAAACAAACAAACAAACAAGCACTCCTGTTATAGTACAGAACAAGAAAACATTTCAATTTGTCATGATTGTTTTGACAGTGAACAAAGTTTTTCATAACTGGCAGGCTTAGCTCAGGCCAAACCCTATTTAAAAGATGTCATTGAATCCTCACAAAAACTTAGTATATTCATTCCAATTTTGCTTCATTAAGTGATAAACATATAAAGTGTTTAACTTCATTAAATGTCAAATGAAGCTTTTAATTGATATATAAATATTGGCAGAATTTTAAAAATGATAATATCCAGTTTGGTCAAAGAGGCAGGAAAATAGGTACTCATATGCATTCTTGGCATAAATATATATTTATACAGTCTTTTTATAGGACAATTTGTCAATAACTATTAACTTTTAAAAAGGTTGTTCCACACAATTTCACTTCAGAGAATGTATCTTAAAGAAGTACATAAATGCCTTGATAAATGGGTAGTAAATAGATGTTAGACAAACAATGAAGTGATGGAAAGATACACATTTTCAATGACTTGTAAATAGAGATTTCTGGAAAATAGCTTACATGCCTGTCAATAAGTGGGCAGTTAAGTAGACTATGGCACTTTCATACAACAAAATACTATAAAGCTGCCAATATTGTTGAATGAACACAGCAAATTGAAGAACAATATCTGGAGTATAAAGAGCATTTCTGTTAAAAAAAAAAAAAAAGAAGAATGAGAGGATATTACTTTTAAAATATATATAGTTCTGAATCATTTGCTTTTTTTGCAATTAAAAACAAAGATAAAAGCATAACTTCCCCAACTGATAATTTTTAAAATGGTATTTATTTTGGTTTGATGCATGTACTACTTGATTCATTTTAATAAAAATGGATGTACGCTCTTTACATTGATGTTTCTTTACGCTATGCATATTGTGATTTCCTAAAAACAACTTGATAAAAAATAATAGCGAGAAACCTTTTTCTTACTTTTTCCCCTCAGTTGTGAACCTGTTGATCTCATTATCTATGCCTAACAGAAATCATTGAAATCCTTTCAATGTCAGCCTCTTTCTCTTTAGTTGTTAGTTCTTTCCAAAGCTATCCTAAGCTACAAGAATATTTTCTTCTGTTGTCAGTTGGCTATTAAAACACTACTTTGACACCAAACAACTTGTAACAAATACTCACACCAAGATTGCTGACTACTTATTTCCCATGATTTGGGTTCACTTTTTAAAGGTAGACTTCTTTACAGCTTGTAGCAATCGGTAGCACGAGAATGACTGCTGCTTGTGCTGTATTTCCATTATACCAAAAATTTGAAGTCACACAGAAGTAAGATTTGCAAAACGATAAGCAAATTTACTAATGTGGAAGGGCCTCTTAACATTCATTCCAAACCTACAGTTAGCTTCTTAAATTAAGAGTCTCCAATAGAGCTTTAAGTTGACTTACTCTTTTGTTCACAAATGAATGAATGAATTCATTTTTGACTATCTAATGAAAATCAGGAAAATTTGGGTAATACTACAATAATGAAGCTTATTTTCAATATGCTTAAACTCTAAAAGAAAAGTAAGCCAAATGCATAAAGACTCATCATATTAAGATAGGAGGATTAAGAATCCATGCATAGTCAGAGATGAAGTATGATTAGAAGCTCAGATTAGGGAAAGGTTATTGTATACAAGGAGGATTCAAACATGTTACATGGGTAGTAGGAAGCCAGAAATCATTAATGTCAAATAAGAAAGCTATTTAATTAATTGTATTTCTGGCTTTATTGAAAATGAATTTAGGTGAGCTAAGGAGGTTAGATTTTGTCCTGTCAAAAACAATATACGTTTTGTGCTATACAAGTGACATGATCTAAATTTTTTTTTCCTTGGCATACTTACTTTGCTTCTATAATTCCTTTAGGTAGGTGTCCTCGAGTTGTTTTGTTTGTTTATCTATTTCTCAAGGGAATCCAAAAACTAATCCACATAATCTTTATACTTATTCTTCTGGCATGTAGAAGTGGGGTGTCATATTCTTTGAAAATTTTATGAACAGTATGTTATTTTTGTCTATTCAAGTAGCCTTTTATTCCTTGACTGATTAGAACTCCATGGGAACTCACAAGGCAACTAGAGTGGAAATTCAATTTAAAACCAGAGACCTTGATATAAGATAATGATCCCTAGCTCTGCCCTCATTTCCTCTTCTTCCTAGTGTTCTGTCTAGACCTGCTTCCTATTTATTCACTTTGTCACAACACCGTAGCATTTCTGGCCAGCAAATCTTCTGGATTTGGAACAGGTTAGGTAATTTCAGTGAATATAACTTCTGAAAATGGAATTTCACTTTACAGAATAAAAACCGACTATATATTTTTTTAAAACCCTCTATAAAAATTGTTTTACCTAGTGGTTAGAAAATGTTTTCAAATTGTACTATGATTAATCATAGTTTTAAGAGTTATTAAAATTATGGTACCACCTCCTTCTAAACCATAGTTGATTTTGTATCTAAAAGTCTGGGTCTTCGTAAAAAACAAAGCTGCTAATTTGAAAAAAAAAATCACTGTGAAATATATTTGTCCATATTTAACTGAAGTAGAAATATTATTAAGGAAAATCAGGGAAACATATCTAACATAAGATAGGCTAAGGAGTTACATTTCATCCTTGTTGTAACTCCAGCTATGCTTTTTGTTAAATGGAGTCCACATTATCAAGTAAACTGTGAAAGCTAATCAGCTCAAAAAACCCCAGGGCGCTTCTTATTGCTGCAATATTTTATAATGCTTCCCTGATTTTGGATAAAAAATAATATTTGGTGTTGCAAAGAAGCATACAACATTTTGTCTAGATGAATTTTATAACTTGGCTTTAATCACCTAAACAAAGCACATGTAAAATTTAGATGCAAAATTTTGTCAAAATCAGGTAAGGCTTAATTCCTTGAATCACTTCCAAATATTGGTAATTGGTGAAGTTTCTATGTAAAACTGGTTCTATGTATGAACAAATTAGACTCAGAAAGGCACCTCATAAGCTGATATTGGCAATCCCAAGAAGACACTACATATACAATCAATGTGCACATATTCCTGAAGGTTAAACTTCAGGGTGATCTGAGATGATGGACATTGGTTTTGGTTTTTCATGCTTTTTACTTACATGATAAAAACTTGCTCAATGGTATTTGCATCATGGCTCTTTTATTTCCAGTATAGATACATTTATAATAAGCCATTCATATTATCATAAGATACTTGCACAGGTCCTTTATACATCCTTCTAAGTTAGAATCCTGTTATTCAAAAAAATTATCATATCTTTTCAATGGAACTAGATATACCAAAAACTCATGTTGTATCAATGTTTAATATTATTCAGACTATTCTTCATTCAGTAATATCTCCAAACGTCTGATTTCAGGTCCCTTGGAGTTGTGTTTTGGCAATTGTTTTAAATCATCTAGCACAAAATGGCATGTTTTGTCAATTTCTAGGTATGAATACTTTGCAACATAATGAAATTCTACAGATAAAATTATTGACTAGCTCTACAACATGCTCTATTGTGTGTGTGGTTTTTTTTTAAGAGTTTATTTTTTAGAGGACTTTCAGGTTAGTTTCACAATAACATTGAATAGAAAGTACAGAGAGCTCTCACATACCCCTTGTCCCCCACACACAATCTTCTCCACTATCAACATCCCCCACCAGGCCAGGTTAGATCACTGGCTCATACCAGTCATCTAAACACTTTGGGAGTCCAAGACTGGAGGATTGCTTGAGGCCCAGAGTTCAAGACCAACTTGGGCAACATCATGAGACTCTAGCTTTACAAAAAATTTAACAATTAGCTAGATGTGGTGGTGTGCACCTGTAGTCCTAGCTACTTGGGAGGCTAAGGTGGCAGGTTCACTGAAGCCCAGAAGTTTGAGGCTGTAGTGAGCTATGATGATACCACTGCACTCCAGCCTGGGCAAGAAAATGAGACCCTGCCTCAAAAACAAAACAAAACAAAACAAAACAACAAAAACACCAAACTGGTACAATTACTACGGTCAATGAACACACTTTAACACATCATTATCACCCAAAGTCCAAACTTTACATTAATGTTAACTCTTAGTGTTACATTTTCTGTTGGTGTTGACAATGTATAATGACACTTATCCACTATTATAATATCATATGGACTGTATTTTTTTGGCCCTAAAAATCTTCCATACTCCACCTGTTGTGGGAAGTCAGGGACCCCGAATGAAGGGACTGGCTGGAGCTGCGGCAGAGGAACATAAATTGTGAAGATTTCATGGACATTTATCACTTCCCTAACAATACTCTCATAATTTCTTACGCCTGTCTTACTTTAATCTCTTAATCCTGTTATCTTTGTAAGCTGAGGATGTACGTCATCTCAGGATCACTGTGATGATTGGGTTAACCGTACAAATTTATTGTAAAACAAGCGTGTTTGAACAATATGAAATCAGTGCACCTTGAAAAAGAATGGAATAACAATGATTTTCAGGGAACAAGGGAAGACAACCATAAGGTCTGACTGCCTGTGGGGTCAGGCAAAATAGAGCCATATTTTTTCTTCTTGCAGAGAGCGTATAAATGGATGTGCAAGTAGGGAAGATATTGCTAAATTCTTTTCCTAGGAAGGAATATTAATATTATGACCCTGGGAAACGAATTGTATTCCTGGGGGGAGGTCTATAAATGGCTGCTCTGGGAGTCTCTGTCTTATGGGGTTGAGATGAGGACTGAGATAAGCCCTGGTCTCCTGCAGTACCCTCAGGCTTACTAGGACTGGGAAACCCTAGCCTGGTAAATTTGAACTCAGACGGGTTATCTGCTCTTGAACTCTGTTTTCTGTTAAGATATTTATCAAGACAATACGTGCACTGCTGAATATAGACCCTTATCAGGAGTTTCTGATTTTGCCCTGGTCCTGTTTCCTCAGAAGCAGTGATCTTTGTTTTCCTTTTTGCCCTTTGAAGCATGTGATCTTTGTGACCTACTCCTACCCTTTTGAAATCCTTAATAAAAACCTGCTGGTTTTGTGGCTCAGGTGGGCATCATGGTCCTACCTATAAGTGATGTCACCCCTGGAAGGCCCAGCTGTAAAATTCCTCTCTTTGTACTCTTTCTCTTTATTTCTCAGCCAGCTGACACTAAAGGAAAATGTAAAGAGCCTACATTGAAATATTGGGGGCAGGTTCCCCCGATACCACCTATTCATTCATCCAAATTTCTTCCTTAGCTATTGGTAAGCACCAATATTTTTACTTTTTCCATAGTTTTTACTTTCTCTAGAATCTCCTATAGTTGGGAGTCACACATAATGTATTATTTCAAATTTGCTTCTTTCACTTAGAAGTATGTTCCTCCATGTTTTTTTGTGACTTAATAGCTCATTTCTTTTTAGAAATGAATAATAATCCATTGACTGAATGGACCACAGTTTAATTATCCATCCATACACTGAAGGACATTTTGGGTGCTTCCAAGTTTTGGCAATTGTGAAAAAAGCTGCTATGAACATCCATGTTTAAACCATCCAGGTTTTGTGTGTATGCGTGTGTACAAAGGTTTTCAACTCATCTAGGTAAATACCAAAGAGCACAACTGCTGGATTGTATGGTAAGATATGTTTCATTTTATAAGAAACTTCCAAACTGTTTTCCAAAGTGGCTGTACCACTTCTCATGTCCACCAGCAATGAATAAGAGGTCCTGTCACTCCACATCCTTACCAGCATTTGGTGTTGTCACCATTCTGGATTTTGGCCATTCTAATAGGTATGTAGTGGTAACTCCTTGTTGTTTTAATTTGTAATTCACTAGTATCATATGATGTGAAGCATCTTCTCATATTCTTGTAATATTTGTCTTCTGTATATTTTCTTTGGTGAGGAATCTGTTTAGGTCTTTTGCCCACTTTTCTTTGGGTTGTTAATTCTTTTACTGTTGACTTTTAAGCATTCTTTGTGTATTTTGGGTAAATGTCCTTTATCAGCTATTTTTTTCAAATATTTTCTTCTAGTTTGAGGCTTACATTCACATTATCTTAACAATGTCTTGCCCGGAGCAGACATTTTTAATTTTAATCAAACCCAGATTATATATTCTTTATTTCATGAATTGTGCCTTTGGTGTTGTACATAAAAAGTGATAGCCATACCCAATTATATATAAATGATCTCCTATGTTATCTTCTAGGATTTTTATAGTTTTGTATTTTGTGTTCAGACCTATGCTCCATTTTTAATCTTTGTGAAGCTATAAGTTCTATGTCTAAATTCATTTTATTTTGGCCATGGATATCCAGTTGTTGCAGTACCATTTGATGAAGAGACTATTTTTTTCTCCATTCTATTGTCTTTGCGCCTTAGTAAAAGATCAGTTGACTATATTTATGTGGAACTATTTCTGTGCTCTCTATTCTGTTCGATCGATCTGTCTATTCTTGCTTCAATACCACACTGTTTGGTTACTGTATATTTAACACAAATTGGTTAACGTCAGTCCTGTGACCTTGTTTTTTCTTTCAATATTGTGTTAGCTATTCTGGGTCTTTTGCTTTTCCATATACACTTTAAAATCAATTTTTTAATATCAATAAAATAACATGTTGGGATTTGACTGGGATTGCATCAGATCTATAAATCAAGTTGAAAAAAATGACATCTTGACAATATTGAGTCATCCTATTCGTAAAAACAGACTATCTCTCCATTTGGTACTTCTTTGATTTCTTTAATCAGTTTAATAGTTTTCCTCATATAGCTTTTATACATATTTTGTTAGATATAAACCTAAATATTTCATTTTTGGGGTGCTAGTGTAAACAGTACTGTGTTTTTAAATTAAAATTCACTTCTTTAATGCTGATATATGGGAAAGTGGTTAACTTTTGTATCCGAGAAGCTTGGTATAAACACTTATGAGTTCCAGGACTTTGTTGTTGTTGATACTTTCAGATTTTCTACATAGGAAATCACATCATCTGCAAAGAAAAATAGTTTTACTTCTTACTTCCCAATTTGTATACCTTTTATTTCTTTCTCATCTTGTTGTATTAGCTAGGACATCAAGTCCTATTATGTTGAAAAGGAGCAGTGAGTGGGAATATCCTTCCCTTGTTTCTGATCTTAGCTGGAAAGCTTCTAGTTTCTCACTATTAAATATGAAGTTAACTTTAGAATTTTTTTTGTAGATGTTCTTTACCAAGTAGAAGAAGTTTCCCACTATTCTTAGTTTATTGAGTGTTTTATCATAAATGGAGTTGGATTTTTGTTAAATGATCTTCCTATATCTATTGATACAATCAAGTGGTTTTTCTGCTTTAGCCTTTTGATGTGAGGGTAACATTAATATATTTTTCAAATCTATTACCTGGAATAAATCCCACTCACATACCTGGAATAAATCCCACTTGGTTCTGTTGTATAATTCTTTTTATAAATTGCTGTATTCAATTTGCTACTATTTGTTGAGGATTTTTGCATTTATCTTCATGAGAGACAATTATGTCTACTTTGTTTTTCTTGTAATGGTCTTTGCCTGGTTTTGGTATTAAGTTAATGCTGTTGTCATAGAATGAGTTAGAAAGTATTTTCTTCACTTTTATTTTCTGGAAGAGATGACAGAATGTTTGTAACAATTCTTCAATAAATGTTTGGTAAAATTTACCAGTGAACCTGCCTTGCCTATTGCTTTCCATTTTGGATCACTGTTAACTACTGATGCAATTTCATATATATAGGCTTACTTCTTTTCGTGTAAGCTTTGACAAATTGCACTATTTCATCTCGGTTTTCAAGAAATTTGGCCATTTCATCTAGGCTTTCTAATTTGTGGGCACAGAGTTATTAATAGTCTTCCTTTATCAACCTTTTGATGTCTAAGGTATCTGTAGTGAGGTTACCTCTTTCATTCCTGACATAAGTAATTTTTATCTTTTTTTTTCTTAGCCTGGCTATATGCTATCAATGTTTTTCATCTTTTGAAAAACTATGTTTTTGTCTCATAGCTTTTCTATATTGATTTCCTGTTTCCAGTTTTACTGATTTCTGCTCCATTTTTTGTTTCTTTTCTTCTGCTTACTTTGCATTTCACTGCTCTTCTTTTTTATAACGTTCTAAGGTGAAAACTTAAATTATTGATTTTAGATCTTTTTTCTTTTCTAAACTATATTTGAAATGCTATATATTTCCCTGTAATCATTGTTTTCACTCTATCCCAACATTTTAAAAATTGTATTTTCATTGCCATTTATTTCAAAATATTTTAAAATTTCTCCTGAAATTTGTTTGGAATGAGGTGTTATTTAGAAGTGTGTCGTTTATTCTCCATTGGCATTTTCCATTTATCTCCCTTTATGTATTTCTAACTTAATTTCACTCTGGTCTGAGAACAGACATTATATAAATTTGTTAGGATGTGTTTTATGGCCAAGAATCTGGACTATCTTGGTGAATATTCCATATGAGCTTGAAAATAACGTGTATTTCCTTGTTGTGGATGAAGTAGCCAATAGATATCAATTACAAGTGATTAATTAATGGTACCTTTGAGTTCAACTATGTCCTTGCTTATTTTCTGCCTGCTGGGTCTGTCCATTTTTGATTAAAAGGCATTGAACATTTTATATGATGCCATTTTCTCTCTCTCTTTTTTTAACTCTTTCAGTTGTTGTCCTAGAATTTGTAGTATACAGTTACAACTAATTCAAGTCCACTTTCAAAGAATACTATACCCTTTCACAGGTAGTATAGGTACCTTATAATAATAAAGTATTCTTAATTCCATCCTCCTATTCCTTGTATTATTTTTGTCATTCATTTCACTAATACATGAGTTCTGTTGATCAAATACCTTTTTGATAATTTTTGGATACATTGTTACCTGTTAGGTAAGTGAATATGAAATATAAAAGATTTTATTTGGCATTCATTTGTTTCTTCTCTAACGGTTTTCCTTTTTTAAACGTAGATCAGAGTTTCTGACCTATATATTTTCCTTCACTCTGAAGAACTTTTTAAAATCATTATTTTTAAAAGCAGGTTTATTGATAACACATTCCCTCAATTTTTACTTGTCTAAGAAATCTTCCTTTTATCTTCACTTTTGAAGGGTAATTTCACTGGTTATAGAATTCTATGTTGGTGTGAGTTTTCTCTCAAATGTTTAAATATTTTACCCCATTCTCTTCTTGCTTGCAAGATTTCTGAGGACAAATAAGATCTAATTCTTATCTTTGCTTCCCTGGAGGTGAGGTATTTTTTCTCCTTCTGGTATTTTTCAAGATTTTTTTCTTAATATGATATGTTCAGGTGTAGTGTTTTTTATTGGATTTTTTTTTCGCATTTATCCTGCTTAATGTTCTGTGTTCCGTGTGCTTCCTGGATCTGTGGCTTGGTGTCTGACATTAATTTGAGGACATTCTGAGTCATATTGCTTCTAAGATTTCTTCTCCTTCTGTCCTCCCATTATGTGAAGTTATACCATTTGTAATTGTACCACAGTTCTTGGGTATTCTGTATTTTTTTTTTTCAGTCTTTCAGTTTTTCAGTCCTTTCAGTTTTGGAAGTTTCTATTGGCACATCTTCAAGCTGAGAGATTCTTCAACCATTCTCAGTCTACTAGTGAGTGAATCAAATGCATTTTCATGTCTGATACAGTGTTTTTGAGCTCTACAATGATGTTTTGATTCTTTCTTAGAATTTCTATCTCTCTGCTTACATCACCTATCTGTTCTTGCATATTGTCTTAATGTTGTTCTTTAGGGCCCTTAGCATGTTATTCAAAATTTTAAAAAATTCCTGGTCTAATAATTCCAAATTCGTGCCACATTTGACTCTGGATCTGATGTTATTCAATTGCTTCAATCTGTGTTTTCCTGGCTTTTGGTTGTAACTTCTTCTCATACAGTGGCTCAATCTCAGATCACTGCAATCTCTGCCTCCTAGGCTCAGGTGATCCTCCCACCTCAGCCTCCTGTATCTGGGATTACAGGTAAGCACCACCATGCCTGGCTAATTTTTTGTATTTTTTGTAGAGTTTGAGTTTCTCCATGTTGCCCAGGTTGGTCTCGAACTCTTGAGCTCAAGCAATCCACCTGTCTCAGCCTCCCAAAGTGCTGGGATTACAGGTGCAAGACACCATGCCCGGCCACCTTGTAACCTTTTCTTGATAGACAGATATAATGTACTAGGTAAAATAAATTATAGTAAATAGGCCTTTAGCATGTGGTGGTAAGATGTTAGGGGAAGACGAATAACAGTGCTATAATTATAATTCTATAATCTCTGTCTTTTAGTAAGTTTGTGCCCCTGGACTGTGGACTTCGCAAGTGTCTCTTCACAAGTGTCCACAATCTGTCTCCTCGGGACAGAATAGCTAGAGGAAGCTGGAATCAGGTATTTTTCTTCTCTTATATCAGTTGGGACCTGATAAAACCCCAATATATAAGGCTCTGATAAAATAGTTTCTCCTGAAGGCAGCCCATGCTCATAAGAACAGAATGCTCCGGAGTATTTCAAACTAGTTACTTTTCTGCTCCCACTGCCAGAATCAGCGGGGGATCTTTCCCTGATCTTCACTTTGAAAGCCTGGTAGAGATTCTGGAGTTAAAACTCACAAAAGTGTGAGGGCCCCAGTATGACTGTCCTCGCTGGACTATTTTACTCTCAGACTTGTCCACACCAAGCCTACAGCAGTTTGTCAATTACATCTCAGGTTTTCCTACTCTTAACTAATTCCAGTGGAGCATTCTGCTCTGCTCTGTTAAGTTGTGATTCTCTATATCCAGTCCATGTTTCCAATTTGGAGGGCATAAGTTTGCTCTGTAACCTCACTTCTCTGATGAATCTAAAAAGAGTGGTTGATTTTTTTTTTCAAATTGTTCAGATTTTTACTTGTTGTTAGGATAGAGTAACAACTTCCAAGCTCCTTACTTTTGTGACTGGAAACTTACACTCCAGCTTTTCAGACAATAAAAATAATTTCTAAACTGAGGGCAGAAATCTTCTGTATACCATTGATTTTGTATTTATAACCTCACTCTAGGAAGCATTCATATATTCAGGGCTTTGAAGATAAACCAGTTCTTCCTAAACTCTCTATATGACAATCTACTGCCTTTTTCCATTGTCTTGTCTGCCTTCCTCAAGGTCGGTTTCAAACAGTGCATTTAAAGCATGCAACAGTACATGGGTTAAAAAACAGAGAACATATTAAGGACTGCATAAACAACAAAGGCATTGGAATAGTAGCCATTCAAAAAAGGTAAGAATCCATGGCCATTCTTAAGCACAAACATAGTTTTTAAATCAGCTTATTATGATGATAATAGCTTTTACATTCAGGAATGAAGGAATAGAATATTTTAAAAAATTAATGTTACTTAGGATTAGTCTATTAAAGATTAGTTTTTCAAAGAAAAATGGTAGGCCTGACAAAACTAGAAAACTTGTTTTAAAATTTCAAGATGCATTTTTGCCAGCTAAAACTTTAAAGTCAACTTTTGAAGCTTTAAAACAAGATGACCCTTCTTGTCTTCATGATAGACATGCTATTCCATATTTTTCCCGGAAATAGGCCAATAACCTTCACATTGAAATCTGTTGAAGTTGGTAATTCCCTCCCTTAAAGTTCTACAAAGCATTTTAGGGGACATGCAACTACTAGGCTAACAAACCTTGCAGTCTCACACTTGTGTATCACTCATCCACCATATTTTGACTAGGAGCATTTTCACTTTGTATAATCTTTAGGTTCTCAAACTATTAGCCCTGATGATAGACCTGACCTTATCTGCTCTTTACCTGAAACTTTGCTTGTAAATGTTCCTTTATCTAAAACACTTTCTCGACACCCCAACCCAAAATAAATATATCTAAAAAATCACCCTTCAAATTTCAGGAAAGGAACCTTATTTAATCATTCCTCCCTACTCCTGGACTACATGTTCTTATAGATCTATGTTCCCTTCTTTCAAAATATTTATATCGGTTTGCAATATGAATTCATACAGTGTGATGATTTGCTATGAAAAATTCACGTGGTAACTGCTTTTGCTCACAACTGTATTCTTATATCCTAAAGATGGCAAAGAAAGAGTGATAAATAAATAATTGTTGAACCAATAAAATAAATATTGAGGTGTCTCATGAAATCATTACATCTTCCAGACAATTAAACTAGGAGGGCCCTAATAGAATCATACATATGGCTGGGAATAAAGAGAGACATAGCATGTGGGATGCAAAGTACCTAAAGTCAGGTCTCACAACTTTTCTCAGGGTAAATGTTTCCCCATTGACCATTAGATAAATGAATTCCCCTGACAGTCCAAAGCTTCTTCCATTTTCTCCATCCATCCTCCTGAAATGCATATATCCCTGAGAGTCTTTCAAAGTTAATTTATATATTCTTTTCCATCTCATTCGCTGCACTGGGGAATTCAAAACAAAACAAAACCTGAAATAAACCTCAAGGAGCACTAGAATTGAAATTCAGCTACAGTGAAAACTGATTCATTTTTGTCTCACATTATCTGTTTCAAACTCCCAAGGGTGGTGGCTAGGTCTGCTCAACTGCCTTGTAATGATCCTGTCCTCCCACTGTCACTCTCCCCAATCATGAGATGCTGTCTGGTCTGTTTGGAGGCCTAAGACATGAATGAATACCTTAGGGGGCTGTATCAGTATTTATTGTCGGGGTGGTGAAGGGTGGGAGGAAGAAGTAGTGTAATAAAAACCATCTGTGCTGAGAATTATAGAAGCCAGAAAGGGACTCGCAGGGAGTCCTGCATCTATCACCACATGGAAGCCCAATTAAAACACACATTCAAAAAACAGGATCCTGTCAGAATATGCCTCAATCAGAAAAACTGCAAGTGAAATTACACTGAACTTATTCACTGTTAAGTAGAATAGAATAAATGGAAATAAGAAGGTGGGAATAAAGACCTAATAAAATGTTCTCAGTGTATTTTTTTAACTTCCTCTATTTCAAGTAAACAAAATTCACAATTCTAAGTCTACTAAATGGAACTTTGAATGAAATAAAGATTGGCAGAAGTGATGTTATGTGACAATAAGAATAACCACATTCCATAACAAGTATCAAGGCAGCATATAATTAGAAGGCATGTTTCGCAGGCATTAATATCTAGAAATATGAAAAGATATATTCTTTAATGCCCTGAAAAGCACAGAATTCAGCTAAAATATGAATATTCACAAAATAAACATAAGCACACCTGTTAGGTATGTATCATGTATAATTCAGGGATCCCCAAGGAGAGCTCCTTTGTTCCCCATCTGATTAGTTTTGCATCATGAGGTTGACTCTTGCAGATGGTTCATCACTGTGACCATTTTTATCTGTCTGCCTTAGCTGCTCTCTTTCTCTATATACCTGTAAGCAGTTTCAAGGCTGATCAGTTGACTGTACTATGAATAATAAAATGCTTATCTTTGTCTGGGGGGAGAACTTGGTTAACCCTCTTCCAGTGGAACAGTATTCATAGTAAGAACAGGATGAACAGTTCAGTGTGAAATAATGAGGGAACTCAGCCGAGAAAGCCAGTCTTTCCAACCACCTATGTACACAGTGCTTCTTCGTGTAGCTTCCTTTGCCTCAGCCACCCTCCAGATCAGATTTCAGAGTCACAGCAAGCAGAAGCCTGCTGTCTGTTTTAAACTAATTATCTATCTATCTATCAATCTATCTATCTATCTATTATTGTCTATCTATCTATCATCTATCCATCTTCTATCTATCATCTACATCTGTCCATGCTGAGTTTAAATCAAGGTAATGACCCTAGACCTGATCTATGATAGATTATTTATGTTTTCTTGTTCAGATACAACCAACAAACAATGTATCTTTGTCAAATTGATAATAATGACTATCATGCTACAATTAATTAAGCAAAACACACATTTTAACCACTTTTCCTCTCCCACGTGTCTTTTAATCTTATGTCCTCAAGGGTTCTAACACAGATAGTCTGATGGATGTTCTGCAGAAACCTGAAAAATACCTTGTTCCTGTTCTTTTTATTCCTGAGAACATCACCCTCCTTCAGGTAATAGTGACTATAAGGGTAAGATTTAACAAGTTTCTACTAACATGCCCTATCCCTATTATTTCTAATAAAGTGTTTTGTTTTTTTTTTTAACTCTCATACTATGTCAGTTAAAGGATGCCTGACTGGACATTCCTAATTGCTAATTGGTTTTAGTTAAGTGTGTTTTCAGGTGATGACTTCTTTTATGCAAAGTTGAGAAATCCAGTTTGATTATTATCCAATCCAATGTTAAATGAATAGTGTTTTGAGTAAGAATGGTTTGTTGTTTTTTGAATTTTAGAAAGATAAATTTTCTTTTGTATGTTTAGTTTGGATGTTTGGGGGGAAAATCCTAAGGCCGTGTTCCAAGCTTTCCTTAAATAAATTTTCAAAATTTTACTTCAAATCAAATGCAATAACACATTGAGTAATTATGAATCATATATAATTTTTAATGTCAGGAAGTATTAGTACATGTCACAAATACAAACAGAAATGCTTGCACAAAGAATAATACTTCATTTATCTAAATATAGTATATGAGTGAATTCTGCACATAAACAAAACATCTATTTTAAAGTACTAATTAAAATTATATATGTATACTAATAATATATTTAATTTGTACTTATCTAGCTACTTACACAAATATACTCAGCATGATTCTCAATATGATTGATAATTCAGGGCTATTTAAAAAATGTCAATTATTTAACTAGAGATTAATATGCCAATGTCTCTTGATTTATGAAGGGCTATTGCACCTATGATTTAATGGTTCACATATATGGAAATATTTTTTAAATTCCAGAGGCTATATTTTATGCTTTTAGTATAATCAACCTTTTTGTGAATAATACAAATTCTACTAACTTTTATCCAAACTGAAATATACATCTCAGATGCCATGGTTTGAATGTTTGTGTCTCCCCCAGATTTGTATGTTGAAACCTCAATACCAACATTATGATATTAAGAGGTGGGGCCATTGGGAGCTGATTGGGTCAAGTGCTAGACCCTCATGAGTGAAATTAGTATGCTCATAACAGAGGCCCCAAAGAGTTGCCTTGAACCTTGCATTATGTGAGGACACAGCAAGAAGGTAACATCTGTGAGTCAGGAAATGAACCCTTACCAGATGCCAAATCTACCAGTGTCTTGATCTTGAACTTCCCAGCCACCATAACTGTGGGAAATTAATTTCAGTTGTTTATAAGCTAGCAAGTTTATGGTATTTTGTTATAGCGACCCAAATGGACTGACATCTTATAATTGAGGTTGTTGGATAAGTGGACTCTGAATAAAAAATGTCATGCACATAACTATTAGATGCCTATTTAGCTAGAGATATTTACGTGACTAAACCATGAGATTTTTTTCCAAAAAATGCCACTGTAAAATAGACCCTCATCAGCCAATGGAAAGGTTTGTGCAAATACTTGTTCAGGGGTTAATAGAAAAATCTACTTGGGATGACTGGAACAGTCTCTTTCTACATTTCACTGGTTATCTTTGAACTATACACCTTTCACATCTTAGCTAAAATGCCACTGTCCTAGGAATAGCTTCCAGGAATCACCCCACTTCAAACTAGATCAGTCCTTGATTAAACCCTCCAATTACATATTTACATGAGTTGAATAATATATGCTTCCCCCATTAGATTTAAAAAAAATCTTCCAAGGGAAATAAACTATTTTACTCAATACTGTGAATAAAACACAGAACAGTGTTAAAGAAAAACAGAGTGGGTATGTAATTGACATGTAACAAATAGATGAGTGAATATGGTAATGGTGATTCTGGGTAGAGGGCCTCAAGGAAATATGGTTTGGGGATGATGTAGGCTCTGCAGACAGACAGATCTGGGTTTTGATACTGGCCCCAGCATTTATTATTAGTAATTTTTAATTGTACCTCATCTCTGTGTTAATATTCCCTACTACCTTGAGCTTCAGTGATAATAAAATTAGGTATTTTAGGTAAAAAAAAATGTATTTATTAAGTGCTTAATGTATTTATTAAGTGATAAGAAAATTAGGTATTTTAGATTAAAAATATATTTTTATGTGCTTAATGCTAAGGAAGATTCTTAGTTTAATTGCAATAATCTATATTTTAGGGCTAACCCTAAGTTTCTATCATAGCCTTGCACTTAACAGCTTAGCGATCAAATAGAAGTTATTAATTCTCCTCAAAATTCAGTTTCCTCATCTGTAAAATAGTGATAACACCACTCAAGAACTGTGAAGATTTATATGTCATATTTTAAATAAAGTGTTTAGCCCAGAGGCTAGCACATGGAAAGTACTCAACATTCCCCCTCATGATCCCTATCATTATTCTCTTAACCACCTAAGCCCCACCACACTCCCTGAACAGCAAGGTGAGCAAGGTTTTCAAAAAGAACTGATATGTATTTAACTCTACATCCTAGAGAAATTAATATAAAAAGATGCATTAACCTTGGGACAACACATAATTCAAGTGTGGGTCAGAAAAGTGAGTTAGTAGAGCAGTTAAGGGTTGCTTCTGGAGTCACACTCCTTCACTAACTACCTGATTCTGTTATTTAAGTATTGTAATACTTAATTTCCTCATCTAGAAATAAAAACAGCCCCAATATATACAGCTTTTTTGATAATTAAATGAGCCAATTAATCAAACACATTTAGTACAGTGCCTTGCCCAGATAAGAACTCACAAAAACTTACTCCATTAAACAACTCACAAATACTATATCCGTATAGGAATAAGACAATGAGTCTATTAAAGACAAGCTATACTTACAATGGCTCTAGGCTGGGGACTTGGTTATCTTCTCTGTTGGAAAAGAGACGCTAGGAACAATAAAGACAGCCTTTTCATTGGATTACAGCAGTATAGTATCCAGTAAGTCCAGCAAGTCCAGCAATTATATAAAAAAGATTTAAGAAATACTCTACATTTGACAGAATAAAATGTAAATATGTAAAAGCTAATAAAGTAAAGAATAATGCCGGTAGGAGATAGTAGAGACAGAAATGATGAAGGATTGTAAAATGTACCTGGTAATTCAGTAGTGACACATTTATATCGCTATAGAATATTAAGTGAGAAATAAATGTTTTTGACCCTTTAAGGGTTTTATATTAAATTCAGCATTGCACCCACTTGAATGATCAAAATGAACTTGAAAATGTATGTGTGTAAATATAAACAGCATATGCTGAAGTTTCACCATCTCTTATATATAAAAACTTTCTTAAAAAGAACATAGTTTTACAAAGCATCTTAGGGAGCCCAAGCCTAGGGTTCTTTGGATTATATCTTTTCTTCTCAGACTGATTAAGTAGCTCAAGCTCTGAATCTAGAATGCCTATGATTGAAACTCAGCTCTACCATTTTACAGAAAAATTACTTAAATTATTTGAGGTTCATTTACCCCATTTGTAAAATGGACATAATAAACAGTACCTACTTTGTATGACTACAATAAGGATTAAATAAACTAGACATATACAGCATGTAGAATAGAGACTGGCATATAATACTAGATGTTACCATTAACTCCAAATTTTTATTCATGATTAACTACAATAAAAGATTCTAGAAGAAAGCAAAATCTAACTATTTCAAATATGTAGCAAACATTTTTGTTGCATGTGTTTTGCTTAAATATGATTAAGAAACATAGAATTTAAAAAGAAAGTGTATTACAACTCAATTCCTAATTTTTTTAAAATTTTCATTTATTCATTTATTTTTTTATGAAGTCTTGCTCTGTCACCCAGGCTGGAGTGCAATGGCCTGATCTCCGCTCACTGCAAACTCCGCCTCCCAGATTCAAGTGATTCTCCTGCCTCAGCCTCCTGAGTAGCTGGGATTACAAGTGCTTGTCACCACGCCCGGCTGATTTTTGTATTTTTAGTAGAAACAGGGTTTCACCATGTTGGTCAGGCTGGTCTTGAACTCCTGACCTCGTGATCAACCCGCCTCGGCCTCCTAAAGTGCTGCGATTACAGGTGTAAGCCACTGTGCCCGGCCTCAATTCCTAATCTTACCGCTTCAATACTTATTTTTTTAGGCTTCAATATATTTTATTTATTTGCTTATGAAAGCCTCAATTATGACATTTCTGTACACATATACAAACGGTCATACAAATATAATAACTAAAAGTGATAAATATGAATTTGCCACTATTGACTTTCTGTTGATGGCTTGTATGAGAGAGACTCTAACTAGTCATGAAGCTGACTGTGTCTTCTTCTTGGTCACACAATTTGCCCTCCGTTTCCCAGCTTCTCTTGCAGTTAGTTATGATCATATGACTATGCTAGCCAAAAGAAGGTGAGCAAAAGTGATAAGCACCTCTTGAAAACTTGGATCATAAAATGCTCCATGCTCTTTCCTTCTGGTTGTCCAATTGGTATTTCTGTGTCTATTTTCTAGCATTTCTAACAGGACTTTTTGCTGTGTTCTTCTGTGTTTACATGTGTATTTTCCATTAGAAGGTACTGATTTTGGACACAGGATTTGAGTAAGCAGTTTTGTGTGTGGAGGGGTGTGGTCAGGAACAGCAGAGAACATCTCTCTCGGAAGACAGTAAGAAGCAGTGGCTACCACAATAAAGAAAGCTTAACAAAATTCATATCTGGCATTGACTGGGGATCATTAATACATAGAATCCTTGAATAATTCTACTGTCTTACTATGCTGTGACAACTAAAATACAATAAAAATATATCTCCACTGGGGCTGGGCATGGTGGCTCACGCCTGTAATCCCAGCACTTTGGGAGGCCGAGGCGGGTGGATCACCAGAGTTCAGGAGTTTGAGCCCAGCCTGCCCAACATGGCAAAACTCTGTCTCTACTAAAAATACAAAAATTTAGCCGGGCCTGGTGATGCGTGCCTGCAATCCCAGGTACTCGGGAGGCTGAGGCAGGAGAATCGCTTGAACCTGGGAGGTGGAGGTTGCAGTGAGCTGAGATTCTACCACTGCACTACAGCCTGGGTGACAAGAGTGAAACTATGTCTCAAATTATATATATATATATATATATATATATACACACACACACACATACACACACATACGCACATATACATATATATATATATATATATATCCACTATAGTCATTAACATTTTCTACATCTCAACACTCCCATGCACTTTATACATTTCATGCCAATGGTAGCAAAAATACCAGCAGGATCCCAATCACCATCAAGGCTCAAAATGCTTGCCAAGCACTTTTCAGATCCAGGTTGAAGCCAGAGATTTTGCACTAAATCTGCCAGTTGCTCTGTAATATGCAGTGTTTTCACAGTGTCTCATAGATAGCCTGAGAGTCACAATATTCTCATGAACCCTACTGCAATGCTGATTGTCACGTGTTGAAGATGGCAGAGCCTTTTCAGCCCAGTTCTATGCAATGCTGAATGGAACATAAGCCCTTTACTATTAACGGCAGTCATTTTGGTGTTTTAATGAGCAAGATAAAATCCTTTGTGTCAAGCCATGAATTTTGGGCTCTTCTCTATTACAACAGCTAGCGTTATCTAGCTAGTATAATTAATTTTCCATGATGTTAATGGTTTTGATAAGTTTGAGTCACTGGAATAAAAATGTTGATTCACTCTAAAATAAAATAATTGTTTATTATAGTTACTTAAATGTTTCATAATTATTACATATGCATTCTACTTTATGTTATGTTTAGTTATTATGTAGGTAGAAATTCAAATTTCTACCATGAAAGTTCTGTAATGTTACTCATCCAGAAGCAGTTTTTAGATGAACAATGTGATACTTACCAAAGAGTGAATTTAGTGAATTCTAATAATTTTGTTTAGTTTAACTAAACTATGAGTCCATCTGTATCTTTTGTATTTTATAGGTTACGCTTCTTAGAATGTGAGTCGTAGTCAATAATTCTAGCATACTGTAACCTGACGAAACAAAAAATTTAGGAAGATCACCAGACTCCAACCCAAGACTGCAGAAACATTTGGACTGGTGATGGATTTTTCCAATTACTGCTTTCAGTGTTCACTGTCTATGAACATATTGAAGCCATTTAGGATATATTATTCTAGTAAATGAGCAGACTGTTCACACACATTAAATTCCTGTTTCTGTGTAGACTGTAAAATGCAATACCTTTATCTATTTCATGCTGGAATTAAAAATCCATATCACAGATTCTTAGAAAATAAACCATTATTCCTTCCTGAAAAATGTAAATGAGAATGAGCATGTATATTATCACAAAAGTGCTGAAATATATCCACTGTTTTTCTGGGTAATGTATCTAAGATTAATTTATTCTGCAATGTACACTTATAATGTACAGTCCCCTAACATTAGATAATGGAATTAGAGAAGTGGAAGGGTCCAGTGGAAGGATGAATAAGTTATTTGTATGTGAGCTGAGAGGTCAGGAAGAAGAGGTGGGTGGGGTTGCTAAAGCAAATAAATAGGTTTAGTAAAACCAGAAGGTCATCGTTCTGGTTTCCTCATTGCATACATTTTAACTGTATTATAAGAAGATACGCCACTGTTAATTTAAAATATCTACTATGATTATTAACACTTACCTTACATAGACAAGCCACTTTTCTGAAAAGGAATCTTTCAGAAGATTTGTTTGGCAGGAGTTGAAGAATAACTTAGAAGAAAGAAAGAAAAGAACTAAAGGTACCTGTGGCTTTAATCTACACAAATGATGCCTGCCTATATTGGACTTGTGTCAGTGGAAGAAAATTAGGTAAATCCAGAGGGCTTTTCCAATACATTATTAAATGTGTGGGCCAAGTTGAATTTGAATTTGGTAGTTGGGGGTCTAGAACCAAAAATAATAGTGACAATAAAATGTGTTGTGATACCTTTATACAGGCATCGTACAAGATAAATTACATGCAATACTCCTGTCCACATTATGAGTCTGGGAGCTCGAAATAATACTTCCATCTCAAATGGATATACCATTCTCCTGTTTCTGTACACTTAAAATGCCTTCAAAACTTTTTCAGCATTAAAATAAACAACATAAACAATAAAATCTTCTCAGCAATGCGATGGCTCCTTCCACATGTAAGATTAAAATTAGAACCACTTTCCAAGTTATTTTCTTTTTTTAACTTTTTACAAAGAGAAAAATTAGAAAAACAGAGGTAGGGATTTTAAGCAGAAAGAGGGATGGAGTATGTGAAAGAAAGAATGGCATTAAGGAAACCTAGATAGGAAAGGGTCCAAAATATTCAGACTAAGTAAATCTTATGACAAGGGGACAGGGAAAGTAATGTTATAAGAGGTCTACCCTGACACAATGACATAATTCAGGTGTATATTTGGTTGCATGAGCCCTAAGACCTGCGTTAAAAAGAAGCCAGTATAGGATCACGTATTTGTCACAAATATAGTTTCCTTTAAAGCAAGAGCAAAGAAAAACAGATTGTGCAGTGTATTCTATACACCTTGATTTAGTTCTAAATATTCTGTTCTTTGAGGCCAGAAATTGTGTTCCATTTATCTTTGCCAAATACAGTCATTTTTCTGGTAGATAAGACAGAAAGATAGATAGGTAGATAGACAATTCATTTAATAATCATTTTCAAGATGATATAGCAACCCAAAATTTTTAAATCTCTAAGTGTTTGCTATCAAACTATATTAAAGTAATGGTACAGATATATGCTATTAAACTTAGGGTATAATTTTAAGCCAGCTGTCATAAATTAACCATTTCCATTTACCTAGAGACTATGTCTGGAAATTCCTGATGAGTTTTAAAATATAAGGTTTCTATCAATGAGGTATCATAGTGCAAATATACATTTTAGTATAAAATCTGCTATACAATTATAGATAATAACATTGAAAATTTAATATAAGCTGTAAAAACAACCAAAGGGTAACTATGAGACAGCAATTTTTTTTTCCTGATTTGTTAATATATGACCCCCAAGTAGGTGAAGGCTCTGTCAAGTTCACAGAGGTATCCAAGAAATTACATTCCAGGCAGAGGCTCTCAGAAAACTGCAGACTAATGGCTGCTTTAACCCTGTTGTCCAGTGTCAAAGGAGTCATTCATATTGGAGGAGTGTGCCCATCAGCTGCTTAAAGAGGCCACGGCACTTAACTGAGCTCAAACTAGGGGAAAGTTACAAGATTTATTTCCCATGGCCACAACTTGATTAAAAAGACCCTAATCTAAAAAAAAAAAAAAAAAAAAAAAAAAAAAAAAAAAAAGATGAAGGGGGGATTTTTAAAAAATAAATGTTATTAAGGTCTAGGGACAGGCTTACGATCAATAGCTGAAATTTGGTAGGGGTGAGGTAAGTGGAGATAGGGATGGAAAATTACAATAAACACTTACAAGATTTTGGAAAGCAATCAACAGTAAACAATAAAGACTAAAACTCTGAGGAGATTTCCCTCTCTTTTCTCTCCCACACACTCAAGAGCAAACGTACACAGAGTCATAATTTCTTCTCTCTAAACAATGCCAATGAATTCATAGACACATATAGAAACTAATGGTAGACAGAGTGTTTTTCCCCACTCAAAATTATAAAGTAGGCAAAGATTTTCAACATTCATCCCTCCTGCCTCTTTTTACTACTCCAGTTACCCAGTCCTCAGTGTTTTTATATGACTCCTCACTTCTCAGATCTAGTGGGAAATTTTTCAGGTGCTGGACCACTCGTTCCCAACTACTGTCACACAAACCTACACTTCAGTAACTCTCAGACCTTACTATGATAGTCAATACATCCTATTACCTAATTCAGAATGAGGGGATAATGACAACTTAAATTCACAGAGCATTTACTGAATATCCAGATTTGAAAGACAAGAAGCCAGCGATACAGTTAATGAAATAAGGCAGTGTCCCCAAGCAACATAGATTCCTTATAAATCAACAGAATACAGGAAGAATATAGGCAATGTTATAACAGAGATGGCAGGGACAGAAAAAATTTAAAAGATTAATTTCAACAAAGAACATTAAGAAAAGCTTCATGGAGGAGATGAAAGTTAAGAAGATGCTTATATGGCTTAAGTATAAAGGAAAACAAACAAACAAACCATGTGAGACTTTAGGTTAACACCAGTTAAGATGATAAATAGCCTGAATAATATGCCCAGTATTTTCTCAGTTTGTGAACAGAGTTCAGATACTTGATGGGCCAGCTCAAAGCTGGATACCTCACTGCCCTAGGACAATGGAAGAAATAGCTTGAGTCTCCTGGCAGCCCTCTAATCATGAAATATATGTATAATACATAAACTACACAACCTCTTGCTTTTATCTTTCTCTTCAACCAAACATTGCTATCATACCAGACAATTTCGAAATTATACCCTTGGGCCTATCATGGCCTGATTACTTACTTCATAATTGCTTGATTTCTTTCCTTCTCCCCTTAATCACAACATAGCTTTATCTCTCTGAAATCCCTGCTCTGACTAAAACCTCTTAAAATTCTCTCATCCAGTATTTTCCACTAAAGAGTCTTACTTTTCTCAGAAACTCCATTTGTTCCTAGGCTAAAAGCCTACCAATTTTTTATTTCTTTTAAAATCTCAACTACTCGGCTATCTTGGTGACACTTACTGGCATACCCAACTCATTTTTCCTTTATTCTTTGCTCTAGCTTTGCTGACAATGTGTGAACAAATGAGCCCAAACACTTGTTTTTTTCTGTACTTCCCCTCCTGAACTTTCTGGTCATCCTGAAAAAATTAAATAGTAGTCTGTTAATTTGTATTATAAATCTATGATCTGCCCCCTTCTTCTACGTCTGTAACACTGTTCAGTATCCATTTACTTTCTCTGAAACAGCTGTTACAAGCCATCATCACTCTTCTCAGTGCTTCTACTCAGACTCTGCAACTCCCACCTTTAGCAAACCTGCCTTCTTCACAGCAAACAACTTGAGACCATCAGATGGAAACTCCCAAACTCTCATCCTTCCCACTTTTCAACTTACCTGCATTTGTATCTATTGTTAATTATCTTCCTACTGTCATGAAGGAGTAGAGTCTCTGAGCATTTCAAGGTTAATGTCACTCCTGTTCCTCTCATTTGAGAGCACACTCCTTGATTCCACCCGTTTGTGTCTTTAAGCTCCTCTCTCTTAGCTCTTTCTCTTCCACAACGAACACGTTGAACACTCCCTACATCTTCTCTAAATTAACCTCCTTCCCTGAAGGAACTAATTGTTTTATCTTTCCTGTGCTGACTGCTTTGAACATTTGTTACCAGCAGAAACCATTTTCTTCCCATTCACTCCTCACACTAATTCACATTGTCTCCCTGTAATCTACTGCAGCACTGCAGCAGCTCCTGCCAAACTCATCAGTGTACAAAAAGTCTGGTGGGCATCATCAATCCTCATCCTATTTGACTTCTATAAGGCATTTGGCCAGTCCCTCTTTGTTCAGACACTCCTAACCTACTTCTCATTTGACCCTATCTTACTGACTTTGTTTTCCTTCTCTTTTTACCTTTTCCCCCTCTTTTTATGTTTTCCTCTTATTGAAAATTCATTCCTCTTCTCATTTTACACTTCCTGAAAAATCTGCTCTGCTCTAAAATCTGCATGTAAAATCCAAGTTCTACATCTAATAAAGATTACTCCTCTAAGATGCAGGTCCATAGCTTTTATTGCTTATTAAATATTAGAAATCAGCATTTTAAACTCCACTTGTTATAAAATGAACTGCCATTTCCTCTCATTTATCTCTTTCTCCAGTCCAACTAACTTGCTTAATTATGTAAATTGCATGAACTCAAATTAATTTTTAAATTTTTCTACTTCCTTTTCTTTCCAAACCTCATCAGTAACAAATCTTAGTGTTTCAACATCATCAGGACATATAATATCTTCTCTGAACTACCGAAGCATCTAATTTGAGTTGGTTTTTCCCATTCTAAATCATCTTTCACATTGTAGCTGAAGTTATTTTCTTCAAAAATACAAATTACATTGTGTCATCCCCCTACTAAAGTACTACTAATGCCAAACCAATCACTGCACAATTAAGTCCACACTTAATTTGACATATATAAAGTCTTGTTTCATGTATCCAAGCACTTCACTTTTTTATATAGTCCTTTTCAAGCTTTGCCATAGATTCACTCTACGTTTTAGCCACAAAAATGTCTAATGTTCTGGTACATGCAGACATTCAGAGATGTTTCTGAACTGTTTGTGCATAATTTGCTTAGTTTGCTCTTCTCTTCCTTTCAAGGTTCATGCCAAAGGCCCTTTCTGTAAACTTTTTCTAACCTCCTTTGCACAACACTGTATTACAATCATCTGTTTACCGGACTGTGCCACCAATCTGAATTCCTTGATTAAAATTCATATTTAGATATCTCTACCATGTCTCTTTCCCCCAAATCTACCACACGGAATTCATATGTGTAAAAAATTTCTGTCACTGATGAGGAGATGTTTTTTAACACTAAATATATTCAGTGCCATAGTTAGAATTCAAGAGAAAAAAGGAAGTAAGAATATTATTCGACCTAATTGATGCTAAATATATTCCACAGCAACCTAACTCTTAAAGAATAAACTGATATATATTTGTATCATTCCAAATATATTGGCTTCAATGTTAGAAGATTGGAGGAAGAGGAATATGTGTGGTCCCTTCAATATAACGCAGTGTACCTTGTCTTGTTTTGCTTTTCATGCAAAATAAAATAATAAGCACAGGTTTTTGCAATATAATCTGTCTTCATTTTATGAAGAATGTGGCTTAGAGGTATCCAGAGTGACCCATCACTCTAAATAGTGAATCACTGGAGTGTTGTCTCTCAGGAGGAGGGCTGTCCATTGTCCTCAACTCACATCTGAATGCTCACAAGATAGACTATTTCCTGTTAAGATGGATGAACAGACACTTATCAAAAGAAGACATTTACGTGGCCAACAAACATATATAAAAAAAGTTCATCATCACTGGATATTAGAGAAATGCAAATCAAAACCACAATGAGATACCTTCTCATGCCAGTCAGAATGGCGATCATTAACACAAGAGATGCTGGTGAGGCTGTGGAGAAAAGGAACGCTTTTACACTGTTGGTAGGAGTGTAAATTAGTTCAGCCATTGTGGAAGACAGTGTGGCAATTCCTCAAGGATCTAGAACCAGAAATATCATTTGACCCAGCAATCCCATTACTGGGTATATACCCAAAGGATTATAAATTGTACTGTTATAAAGACACATGCACACATATGTTTATTGCAGCACTATCAACAATAGCAAAGACTTGGAACCAACCCAAATGCCCATCAATGATAGACTGGATAAAGAAAATGTGGCACATATACACCATGGAATACTATGCAGCCATAAAAAAGGATGAGTTCATGTCCTTTGCAGGGACATGGATGAAGCTGGAAACCATTATCCTCAGCAAATTAACACAGGAACAGAAAACCAAGCACTTCATGTTCTCACTCATAAGTGGAAGTCGAACAATGAGAACACATGGAAACAGGGAGGAGAACATCACACACTGGGGTCTGTTGGGGGATGGGGAGAATGGAGAGGGAGCGAATTAGGACAAATACCCAATGCATGTGGGGCTTAAAACCTAGACAACCAGTTGACAGGTGCAGCACCATGGGACATGTATACCTATGTAACAAACCTGCACGTTCAGCACATGTATCCTAGAACTTAAAGTAAAATAAAAAAAAAATTTAAAAACATGGAGATACAATTTTTTTCACCAAAATCTACCTTTGGGCTCTTGTTAAAATAGCCAAAATTTGTTCATTACCTATGGAACATTTTAATATACATAACTAATGCCTTTCAAAGAACATTATATTATATATGTATGAAAAATGGGAAAATCTTCATGAGGGGAAATAATAAAAACCAAATAGCCCAAACATGTTAAATTTTACATTCTGATATGTTAATAAATGAAATTCTGCACAATGGGAGGGTACCAATAAATACAAGATATATTTTCTGCCTTAATTGAGATTATGATCTATTTCAAGAAATGACATAAACATATAAAAAGTAAAATAAAACTTGAAAATTGCCTAAAGGAAATATTGCAAGTTGTTCCACTATTTATAGTCAAACAAAGTGTACAAGAAATAATTGCTACAGATATTCATGGAAGAAAAAGTATCCCTTCCTTTGGGATACCGAAAACAGGTTTTTTGGGCTATACATTTTGAAATCTTTTGTTTGACCTGAGAAGGACTTTCAACTATATATTTCTGGGACTAAATCTGTATAATTATGGAAAAGTTCATTTTATACTGTTTCCTAACAAACGTCAAAGTTGTATTGCTCTTCTCATAACCACACCCAATGTGAATTTGAAGAGCAAAGCAGTCTAAAAAGTTCAGTCAGTGGCATTTCTTTTTACTAAGTGACTTAAGATAGTCCTGGAGAGGAAGGAAAGGCCTATCTGACAGTGTCATTACTGAAGGAATAAATGACATATCAGGCACATCAAAGTTGAATAATGGAATTAAAACGGATTCTGAAACAGGAATGCTAAAAATTGAATATTTATTTCTCTGTCTTTTGAAGGTCACTGATATCAACCCTCAGGAGAGCACTGGGAATATGCGACAACCTTTGCTGTTGGATGCTATCTTCTCCTCTAGCCAAAAAATAATCCCAGTAGTACAGGGCCCAATAGGACCTTGCTGTTTGCCAGCCTTGTGATAAGTCGTTCAACCTATTCTCTGCTATAGAGTCAAAGGCAATTCTGAAATGGCTTTGGGTTGAAACAAACACAGCAGTGAGCTCTGATATCCACTGGCTGCTTATCACATGATGCTGCCTGTGGTTCAGCATAGCTGGGTATCTGCTGAGGAGCTTTTAGGGCTGGCTGGACCCCCCCTGAAACAATTACCCCAGAGTCTCTGGTGGCAAACTTGAGCATGATTCTTTTTGAAAGCTATCCAGGTGATTTATGTGCACACAGGTTTATTAAACATTGTACCAGATCAAGATCAATGCTTTTCAAACTTTAATGTGCATACCAATGACCCAGAGAGCTCGTTAACATGAAGATTCTGACTCAGTAAGTGTTGGGTAGGACCTGAGATCCATCACTTCTAATATGCTCTCAGGTGACGTTGCTGCTGCTGGTATAAGTGCTGCATACTGAATTGTAATTCTTTATAGCATTATTTGGTACAGCTATTTTTAATATTCTATATATTAAGCTCCACCTTTAAGAGATTCTGATTCTATGAATTGTCTTCTAAAAAATACATTAATTAAAATTCTCAGATGATACCAGCTTTGTTGTACAATGTGGCTATATATATTAGAAACTACTGCTTCAAGATGTCCCAGGAAAATTCTATATTCCTTGAAAGGCCCAACCTATCCCTTAGTGGGGTACCTTCTCTTGGTAAATGACATGCTGTTTGTTATGGATTACAGAAGAGTGACAGAAGCTGGGCCAATATAAGAATGGAATTGCTGAACTCCCTCAGTGCTAGTTTCTCCTACAGTATTCTAGACATCACTCCTATTATCAAAGTAGCCCTGTTGGTTCAGTGGATTAGATAGAAAGTGCAGTCCTCTTTCCTCATAGAACACCTCTATACCTCATAACCTAGAGATCAGCCACTCTTAAGATGTTTGCATTTCTTCATAGGAAACATAAAGTATGGAAATAGGTATGTTGCAATTGGTCATAAAAAGAAAAGAATCCTCCTAGAAAAACTGACTTTGGGGCTACATTGTTCTTGAAGAAGTTATTAAATAAGACAAAAGAATTAGCTTAAAAGAAAGTTTCAGATGCAAAAAGAAAAAAAAATTTACAAGATGAGCTATTCTTTTTTTTTCCCACTGACAATGCATATACTCTATTTGCTTTTTCTGTGTTTATTATGGGCATATATATAAACAATAATACAAACATACCATATAAAGAAGATAAATTAAGGCTAACTTCACCCCTTTAAGTAAGCACTGACCTCAGAGTCAGAGATTAGATCTAGTTCTAGCTCAGTGACTCTGGGCCTCAACTTTCCATTTGTAAAATGAAGGAGTTAGACTGCATAATAATATAAACCACTGTTTCTTGAGTTCTTATTATGGGCCAACCATTGAGTAACATGTTTGGCAAATAATTAGTCCTGTTTACACCCCCACGAGACACACTATGTTGTACCTACTTTTGCGGATAAGGAAAGGGAAGACTTAGATGAATTACTTTTATTGCCCAAGGGAAATATTGATCAATTAGATTTAGTTCCTGTCCCAGAGAAGCTCTCCATAGGTCACTCATTCAGCAACCTGCATTAAAAAGTTGCATTCACCCAACTTGAAGTTATAATTGCAAGACAAACCTCTGAACTGTACAGCTAATGCACTTGCAATAGACCTCTCATTCCCTTGGGGTAAACCAAGACTGACCTTCTGGATGGAGCTTTCAGATAACTCCATTATGGATGATAACCTACCTAAATAGGAAAGGGAACATGAAAGAGATAGGAGCTAGTCAACTCAGAATAACTGTATCCACCTCAGACCAACATCAGCAAACAGCTGATGTGGGTTGGGAAAATTAAGGATGAAAGATGTTTGGGAGGGAAAAGCCCACAAAGAGAAAGTATGCATGTTGTTGTGCCTTCCTCTAACCCAAATTTTTAAAAGAGCAATTGGTTCATAAGTTTGGGGGTCATCCAAATCCAGAAATATAAGCTTTGAAGAGTCACAAATCTTTCAGAGCTCAAATACTACAAGAAAGAAACATTAGATCAATGTAAGAATTCAAAGGTTTTGTAGATAAATAGAAATGGGTTCCAAAGACAATTCACCTTACAGTATTTTGGTCAAAAAACAGCTTGAATGCACCTATCATCATTTGAAGATAAACAGAAAAAAAGAAGACAAAAATCTGAAATAAAAATACAAGAAGAAAATAAATCTACACCTGAAAAAAAATTCAGAGCGTATTTTTTAATGATGATCTATTCCATGAAGCAAACTTTTTATACAGCAACTATTTTACTTGCTCAAGGAAATAAAGGCCAATATGAACTCAAAAAAAAAAATTTATCACACGTATTACCTATATGTATGCATATTTTTCTATTTCAAACAGATACAGAAAGATAAATAGAGATAAAAAGGGCTTATTAGAGTTAATAAGAAAACAAGCATTCCTAATTAAAATATTAGAAATAAAATATTTAATTAATATTAAAAAAAATCAGTGGAGATTGAGTAAACTATGCTGAAAACCAAGGAGGAATGCAAAATGATTAAACACAGATAGGATTGAAGGTATTCAACATAATATAAAGACAATGAATGAACAACGTATCACCGTTCTTATTCACGAATAAAAGAGAACTATCAATATACAACAGGGGGAATAATCCTCAAAGATAATAGGTTATCTCAAAGATAAACAAAATCTCAATCCATGGAATAAAAAGAAAAAAAAAAAAAGAAAATGGCCTGCGACAACATCAAGACATGAAAATAATAACCACTGGTTTGCAAAGATAAGGAAAAGAAACAAAAGAAGATATAAAGGAACAGCAAATATGTCTGTTAAAACAATAAATGTAAATAAAGTCACCTGTGAAAAGTAAAAAGCTCTTTAAGTTCAAACAAATAACAAAATTAAAAACACACATTAAAATAAGGGAAACTTAAAAATTAACATTGAAAAAAATCCTAAATTAATGCTAAAGAAATACAAAATGTGCGTGTATGTGTGTGTGCATACATATGAGCTATTTCATTGATGTCAAAACCAAGGTTATAAGCACTGAAAGGGTTAAAGAGTTGGATTTTTGTTTGTTGTTTTGGAAAGGTAAAATCCAATGTAATATATCAAATAATAAAACATGTGCCAAAATATTTATATACAAGAATACACAACTTTACTTCGTTCTAGTTTCATATGTTACATGTGACACTAGCATTTTCTAAGCTAAATATTGACTATATTAGACAATAAGCAATCATTTTGAGCCCTCATAACATGGTACTGCTTATCAGTCAAACGGTGTGTTATAACAGTGTTCCTTTTTCATTTATTTGCTTTTTAAGAGCTCTATGTGTGAGTCAATTTGAATATCTCATTATTTTGTCCTTATTTCTTTATGAACATGAGTGGAAAATGGGAACATGAAAGTGTTAATCTTAGTGTTAATATAATCAAGAGGAAGATCACCTGCTGAAGTGGGGCTACAAGGAAAATAATAAGTTGCAACAAGTAGACAGAGTGTAATTCACATTTTCTGACCACAATAGGATAAATCTAAATTTAATAATGAAACCTCAGCAGAGAGCTCCTTGGATTTAAGCAGGTAAACTGTATATATAAATATGAAGAAAAAAATAAAATTAAATAACATTTATTAAATAACAGCAACAGACTACTGAATATTGCCTGTAAATGGCAAAGTGTAGTATAGATAATCTGGAACAATCTTTAAATTTGCAGATTGAAACCTTAGGTGATTTTTATAAAAAACAGCACTAACAGGTCTATAGCAAATAAGCAAGCAAATAAGCTTGCTACAAAGAACAATATCAAAAAATAAGTAAGGCTGGTATTCTAGCCTTTCTTGAACATATTTCAAAAGAGTCAAAAGACAATAGATGTAGTGTAATTTACATTTTCTGACCGTGATGATATACATCTAAATTTGTTAAATGTTGGAACAAGGAAAGTCATATATTTGTTATATTCCATTTGGTACCTCTCCACCTACTACCCACGCTAATGTATACCCTTTTCTCCAACTTACTTTGACCACCATTGGATCTGGGCTCCCCTATTTTCGGTTTTCTGGGTGGCTTTTAGCCACTAAATATATTGATGGGAGATTGAGGAGGAGAGGAGAGTGAGCATTTTGACATCCCAGTTTCTTCCAGAGTTGAACCATTTGGTTGGAACTCTGTTTCCTGCTAGACCCCTGACTAATGCATGCAAATATAAGAATTTTTTAAAATCACACACACACTAACATAGATATAAAATACACTTAAATTAATTCTAAAACTATAAACTGTTAAAATATATTAAAATTAGACACTTAACCTTAGTTTTGACAGAGGCCCCAAAACTATTCCAAAGAACAGGCAGCTGGGAATAGCGTTAAAGTACCTGTCTATGGGGAACTGGTGAAGAGTTAGCTTAAAAATCCTTCTTTTTTTTTTTTTTTTTTTTTCTGAAACAGAATCTCACTCTGTCTCCCAGGCTGGAATGCAGTGGTGTGATCTCAGCTCACTGCAAGCTCTGCCTCCCGGGTTCAAGCCATTCTCCTGCCTTAGCCTCCCGAGTAGCTGGGACTACGGGTGCCCGCCACCACGTCTGGCTAATTTTTTTGTATTTTTTTAGTAAAGACGGGGTTTCAACGTGTTAGCCAGGATGGTCTCAATCTCCTGACCTCATGATCTGCCTGCTTCAGCCTCTCAAAGTGCTGGGATTACAGGTGTGAGCCACCACGCCCGGCCAAATTAGCTAAAAAATACTTCTGTCACCACTGGTCTTTCATCCGTCTTTAGATGGATAAAACAGTCAACTGGGTACTGACTCTGGCTGTGGAATCTAAAGGGTCACAAAGAAAGGTGGGATGAAATGTTTTGAAACATAGAGTGGGAAGGCTGTAGTTTGGAAGAAATCTGCTCCTTCACTAATTAAACATTAGAAGCATGGGTTTCCCGTGGACCAGATGTGGACCAAGAGAGAAGGAAAGACACAGATAGAGAGAGATTGGTTTGGCAGGGTGAGGTGGTGGGTGCAGAGTAAGAGGCAGACAGATACAGAGGCAGAGATAAAGAATGCTGTCTTGAAGTTCTCTCAACGAGATTATGCTCAATAGGGTACCATAGAAGGGCCAGGAATCTCAACAGAGAGGATCAGTAAAGAGGTAAACTACTAAGAACCAAGGAAACTGCTGAGGTACTACTAAGATGGAAATTAAAAGTGGTCAGAAGGACAGCATCTCACTTATAAGACAGCACTGGGATTGAGGTCCAGTTTTAAAGAAGTGTAGTTCAGGAAACCTTTTCTCTACCTTACCTCTACTCTCACTTTTTGCAACCTATTTAACCCTGGAAAGAAACTGCCTCTGGCACAGGAAAGAAGGAAGAAGAAAACCACAACCCCCTCCCTCACTGTGCCCTAAAGTAAGACAGAAGATGATATGGAAATATAAACTAGTAAATTATTTTTAAAAGGTAAACAAATCCAAAATTTAAATTTTTAGAAGAGCAATCAATAGTTAAATTATTATTCACAAAAAATAAAGAAAATGAGAAAATTGCAAATGAAAAAAAGAAAAGGAAAGGAATAAAACCACAGATAAGTAAATGAATAAATCATATAAAAAGAATGTTTTCTAGAGAAATGTAAGCTATCAAAATTGAGGTAAGGAGATGCAAAAAAAAAAGCATATCCATAAAATAAACTGTAAAAGTTGTCAAAAATTATTTCTGACTGAACTGTCAGCTCTGCCTCTTACTTATAATGGATGATAAAAAACATACTGCTAATATCGCTCTCCCCTAAACCCACCACCCAGAAACATCACTGAATTACATTAAAGATATTTTTAAAAATATAAACCTCATAAGGAATGGGGCAAAAAGAGAGAAAACAAAGGGAAAATGTTGGGAACTCAAAGAAGAATTGTTGAATGGTAAATATCCTTACAGAAAAATATTCAAATATATAATATAAATCATTCCAAAGACTCAGCAATCAACAGTGCCAAGAACGTCTGGACCTCGACGCTGAGAAACCTAAGAAGGTGATATAACCCAGGGAGGATGGCGTGAGAAGAAGGCAGATCTCTCAACATCTTCCAACTCCATCACATTAGAAGAATATACTTCCTTCCAAAATAAGTTATTCTTTAAAGTTTGTTCTCTGGAGATGTTCTCTAGACTGGGGGACTGGCAGGAACAGTGTGGAATATTGAGAGAGGAATTAAGTATCTCTGAATATTCAGAGCTGAATCTTGATCTCTCTTGCCCTCTTCTGACACCTGCCATCCTGAAACATGGCAAGCAGACTAGTATCAGCCTGGATATTGAAATAAACTTCTTAAAGAATTATCAGCAGCCCAAGAAGAAAGACCAGAAAAAAATGATTTTATAGCTCTTCCAACTAACAAATAATTCATTCAACAGTGCAGCTCAAAGTTAACAAGGTTTATACATGTACTCAGAACCTAAGTTATTGTAAGTTAATCATGAACATAAAATTAAGATATTCCATACATCTGAGAAAATTTTCTTACATGAAAGATAGAAACCAAAACAGAAACAGAGGAAAAAAATCTCAGGGGAACTAAAACTTAAAAAGAGGGAGAGGGAGTTTTCAAAACAAACAAACAAACAAAATACATCATTAAATATTGGCAGAGATAAGATCCATGAATCATTCATCAAATGTCAAGAAACATTCCAAAAACAAGTAACAAATAGTGCTCTTTGTATGTTAAAAATCACAATATCCTAAATGAAAACTTAAAAAAAAAAACAGAGTCTCAAAGCTAAAGCTGAAGAAATCCCTGAAAAAGCAGGAGAAAAGAAGATAAACAGAAGGAAATCAGGAGGAAAAAAATATTAAAATCCTACTCTCCATTATACTCAATATTCCTAAAGAAATTCCAAAAACAAAGAATAAATACAATAAAAAAGAGTATACACAATTCAAAAAAATCAATTATATTAATTGCCAAATTCAAAGAGATGACTAGGGGTCCAAAAAGCATGAAAATAAACTCTCACAAAAGTATACTTTTGTGAAATTTTAGAGCATTTATATAGAATAATATTCCATAAATATCCAGAATGAGGGGAAACAGGGTCACATACAAAAATCAGAAATCAAAATGGAATTGGATATCTCAATAGCAACAGTAGATGTAGAGATACAAAAGCTAAAATAAAAATAATTTTAACTTGGATTTCTAACAATTAAATGTGAGGATAAGAAAAAAAAGAGATTTTCAGACATGTTCTCAAAAATGTATCTGCCATCTACTCTTTCACAGGAAACATATTAGTATAAATCAAGAAACAGGGCAATAAAGGGAATAGCCAGTGATCCAGCATAAGTGAGATAAGAAAATCCCTAGGATGACTAGGAAAAGAGAGACTAGGATAAGAGGCGTGTACAGACACAAAACAGCAAGCAACCCAGATGCAGGAATGTGATCATGAGACTTATCTGTTTAGGGCTGTGATTGATAAAATCCTCACTGCTCTCTGGGACGAGAGTTGGGCAAAGAGTTAGGCTTAACATCAAAAGGATGATCTACAGTGGAAAAAACAAATAAATCTGTCCTGATCAAAATTAAAAACTGTTAACTAAATGTTTGTGGAAGGTTTGTTCAGCAAAAGTCCATCTAAAAGGATGAGAAGCAAAGCTACAGAATGGGAGAAATGTTTGCAAAGCACATATCCAATAAAGGACTAGTTTTTAGAATAGCTAGAGAACTCTTCAAAACTCAGAAACATAAATGAGTCAATTAGAAAATGGGCAAAATACATGAACAGACATAGAGGTTCACTATGACAGTTGTACATATTGTATAAAAAGAAGTTTTATACATATGGCAATAAGAATGTGAAAAGATGTTCAGTGTCATTACACATTAGGGAAACTCAAGCTAAAAGCACAATGAGATATCACTACAAACCTATCAGAATACTTATAATGAAAAATAGTAGGAACACCAAATACTGGAGTGAATTTAGAGAAACTAGATTGCTCACACATTGCTGTTGGGAATGTAAAATGGTACAACCACTCTGCAAAGCAGTTAGGCAGTTTCTTTTAAAATAAAACATGCAAATAGTATAAATTCCAGAAACTGTACTCCTGAGAATTTTTTTTTTTTTGGAAACAGAGTTTCACTCTTATTGCCCAGGCTGGAGGGCAATGGCACGATTTCGGCTCACCACAACCTCTGCCTCCCGGATTGAAGCGATTCTCCTGCCTCAGCCTCTGAGTAGCTGGGATTCTAGGCATGCACCACCACACCCGGCTAATTTTGTATTTTTAATAGAGGCGAGATTTCTCCATGTTAGTCAGGCTGGTCTCGAACTCCCAACCTCAGGCGATCCACCCGCCTCGGCCTCCCAAAGTGTTGGGATTACAGGAGTGAGCCACTGCGCCCAGCCTAGCCCAGGTATTTTTCAGTGGGTTAATGGTTAAACAATCTGTGGTACATTCACACCATGGAATACTACTCAGCAATAAAATGGAAGTAACTATTGATATGTACAATAACTTGGTTGAATCTCCAGGAGATTATGCTGAGTGTTAAAAGCCAAAATGTTATATATTTTATAGTTCCATTTATATAATACTTTCGAAATAATAACATTTTAGAAGTGGAGAACAGCTTAATTGCTGCCGGGGGTTTAGGAATGAAGAGAGTTGGTGAGTGCGGTTTAAAAGAACAACTCAAGGGATACTTGGGAACATTTGAGGGACACAAGGGCTACTTGGGACATTAAGGAATACTTGGGGATAGCTGCTGTTCTGTTTGTTGACTATGATGGCAGATATAGAAACCTGCACAGGTGATAAAATTGTGTAGAATTAAAGATACACATATATACACACAGAAGTATGAATATAGCTGGGAAAATCTGGAAAATATTGGTGAATAATATAAATGAAAACATCCTGTGATACTGTACCATAATTTTGCAAGATGATACTCTTGGGGGATACTGGGAAAAGGGTACATGACATCTCTATACTATTTCTTATAATTGTATATGATTCTACAGTGATAAAGAGATAAATATACAGATCATTCTAGAACTTAGAGAAAGATGGGGAGGATGCCAATTTATTGTTAATGGTAGTATAACCATGATTCTAAAATTGAACAAAATACTATAAAGAAAATAATTATATTTCATCCTCAACTGAACATTCCGGGATTCTAGAAGGATTTACCCTTGATAAGGAGGAGCTAGAACAACTATTTTCAGGGAGCCAAGGAAGTAGCCAAAATGCCTGTTTCTGGTCAGGGTTTTAAGTGGTGAAAAAAAGTCTCCCAGAAAAAATCAAAACTTAATACCTCAGCCCTCATTGATCTGCAGACCCTATTTAAACTCTCAACGAAGCCCTGGAATCTCCAAGCAAACAAAGCAAACTAAAATTTTTAGACTTTTGCCAACCCAGATGCAAAATCCTTTTATAAATATCATACAACAGGGGTTCACATTATTCCAAAAAAAATGAAAAAAAATCCAACACTCTGAAAAGTAACCACAATAAAAAACTTAAAACCACACAAGTAAACAATCCACAATGTGGGAGCACTCAAAAGACAAAAATAAATAGGAGTATTTTTACCCCTTGAATATGGTAGAAAATAGAATACGATAAAATTGATGATAAACTGAATAAGCTTACATTTTTTCTTTAAAGAAGGAGAACATAAACCATAAGTGGAAGAAAAATTAAATTTGAAAAAGAAACAAAAGAACATAGATAAATGAAATAAATATAATTAAAAATCAAAATTCAATGCATGTATTAAATAGCTGAGGAGACATAGCTGGATACAGAATTTTTTGTTTAATGTGCAATGCCCAGTGCATTGTAACCATTTTTGCTGTTGTTCTCGATATAATTGATTCCACTCCTCTATAAATATCAATTAGCCATTAATCTTCTCATGCTATGAAATAAAACAATCTACACATTCCACTTTCTGAAGAAATCCTGGCCTGATGCAAGAAATCCTGGCCGGATGCAAGAAATCCTGGCCTGATGCTATTTTGGAGAGGCCAGTTCTGGAGCCCAGCAAGGGCCAACAACCCTGTGTATGTTCCTCAAATGAAGGCTTACCCGACCCATGAGCACATAGCTCTCATCCATCTGTATACTCCATAATTATTACAAGTTTACTTCCAGATAAGAAATACTTTAAAAACCTGTTAATAGTATACTTAAGAGTATATTGCTTAAAACAGGATATTTGTGGTATACACATAGTACCTACACAGGTTTAACTTCAGCCTTAGAAATCTGAAAGTATTATTTCCATTGCTTATCCGTTGCAAAACTTGGTGTCTGGAGGGGGGTAAAAAAAAAGGTTTAAGAAATCAATTGACTATTTCCAGCATTATTTTTTCCTTATGTCTTTGTTTATCTGGGAGAAAAAGGTCATACGTAAAGAGATACAAGCCATATTTGGGTTTAAAAAGATAGTATTGCACTGGTTTTTGATATATATTTTAGCTGAAGGAAGGTTTTATCATTTACTGTAAAATCCTACATCAAAAAATATTGTGGAAAATTGATGGTGACATTAAGTGAACTTATGGACATTTGGTGAGTGTTTCTTCTCCAGTCCCTAGTCATCCTTCTGTAATTTTCAGGTTCGAGATAAACGCTAGTGTGCTTGTCCATCTGCTCTACCCTGTCTCACCTAACGCACTTATGATAGGTCACCTTGAAAGCATGATTCCTCTTTCTTTCCTTTAAAATTGTGAGTGTCACTAGGGTTGCGTTAACCAGTCCACCTTTTTCTCTATCACTTCTGTGATATCTATCATTACTCAAGTTAACCTCTGTGCCTTCCAAAGAGTCAGATTTACCAGTTATACTGACTTCTCCTAGATGGCTTTTGCTGTAATGAGGTGAACACACCTGTATTTCACCATCTGCCCTTCAAAAATCCATTCACATATCTATTCTTCATTGGCCAAGAAAAAAAAAAACGCAACAACCTTTACGGAGTGGCGATTTTGCCCTAAGTACTATCACTAAGTAGCAGAAACTTTACATCCGTTATCTGTATTTAGCTTCACAGCAAGTTTAAGAAATAAAAATAATAGTCCCCCATTATCTATGACAGATATGGTCCAAGATTCCCAGGATGCCTGAAACCATGGATAGTACCAAACCCTACAGACACTATGATTTTTTTTTCTCTCTCTATATATATACCTATAATAAATTTAATGTACAAATTAGACACAGTAAATAATACCAGTAACTAATAATTAAGTTATCAGTAAAATATTATTAAATAAAATCAGGGTTATGTGAACACAAGCACTGTGATACCACGACAGTCAAGCTGATATCCCAGAAGGCTACTAAGTGACTAACGAGTGATTAGTGAGCAGTATAGACAGCATGGATATGCTGGACAAAGAGAGGACTCACATCCCAGGCGGGACAAAGTAGGATGGTGCAAGATTTCATCACACTACTCAGAATGGTGCACAATTTATAATTTATAAATTACTTATTCCTGGAACATTCCTTTCAACATTTTTTGGACCTCAGTTGACGGCAGGAAACTGAAATTGCAGAAGGTGAAACTGTAGGTAAGTAGGGGACTACTGTATTGTTATCTCCCTTTTTCAGAGGGGAGAAATGAAGCACAGAGTGTTACGTAAGACACTTTCCCAAGGTCATACAGCTGCTAAATGGTAGATTCGCAGCTCAAATATAAATATAAAGCATACAGATGCCTTTTTAAAATGTAGACTTGTTTGTTTTGGAATACAATTTACAAATGATGAAGTAAATTAATACTAAATGTTCCTTCAATGAATTTTGACAAACACATTCACCTGGGTAACCTAAAGTACTATTGAGATAAATTTACCATGAACCCAGAAACATTCCCTTTGTCCTTTTCCCAGTAAATCCCACTCAGCATCTCCACCAGCGACCACTGCTTTGATGTAGTTATAGCATGGATTCATCTTATCTAATGTAGAATTTCATATCAATTGAATGACACAGTATATGCTTCTTTTTTGTAGAGACTATTTCAATCAGCATAATTTAAAAATTCTTTTTGTGTTGTTTTATGTTTCTGAGTAATACTGCATTTTATGAATTTATCAATTTTTCCATTCTCCTATTGATGGACACATACGCTGCTTACAGTTTTTGGTACTTCTGATTTTTTTATCTTCTGAAATATGTTTACTGTAAATTGTCAAGATTTATACTCTTTCTAGTTTATTTTTCTGCAGTATTGTTTACAAGAACTTGAATGAGGTATAAGATCTGATTTAAGAGACAGGGTAGAGAAGAGTGGGAAGTTGAAGGGAGACAGGAAACCCTCCTTTCTCTGCTCTGCACACCTCATTGGCACACTTCTCTAGAGCTCAAAGTGAAGTCTAGCACATAGCCATTTATTTAATTTGCCATAAATTTTAAAAATTATATTAACATTTATGAATCAGTGTTTATTCACTATATTTTATACCCTTAATTATCATACATCTAATAAGCCTCTAAAGTAAATTTACATTTGCTGATGCTTTATCAATTAGAAATATCCTTTCTCCTTTTAAGTATACTTAGTAAATATTTCAACTTATAAATATGCCCATTTGGTGGTATCATGCAGGCTTCTATTATGGCTCAAATCAAGTTATTATAATTATCTTAAGTTATTCTAAAATCATACAATGGTTAGGTAATTCCATATTCCCTTTCTCACAGCACATTTTTCCTAATAGTAAACATTTTTATATGTAAATATCTTGAAAACTCTTTAAAAAGAATAATAATTTTTACACATTGTTGGAAAAATCTATGATCTATAATGACATTCTTTTAATTATCACATCTGCTTTCTCAAAACAGGTGAACAAAAATCTCATTACTTAAAAAAAAAAAACTTGTCAAAGAGCTTCTAGAGATTATTAAGCCATCACATATTTGAAGCAGAAATATAATCAAGTACACCTATCACAATGACACAGGGTTGCAGATGATAAATAAGGAGTGTAAGACTTACTGTTTATAGTCATACAAAAGATGTTATTTTTGTTATCCTCAGTGAGCTGTGTAGATGAGGATGTCATGTGAAAAATTAAAATGTCATTAAAAGACACTGAACATAAACAGTGAGATCAATAGTTCATGATTGAATAGCAAAAGAAACACTGAGGAAGAAGTTGTCTCAGCTTGTCTCAGGATAACTAGGTTATTCTAGCTAAAGCAATTAAACAGAACTCAACAGACTCTTGGTTCTGTCAGGACATGCCCAGTACGTTCATCATGGACACGCAGTGCAAATTTGTGTTATAGCTTAGAGCTGAGGAAAGCAGACCATGAGGAGAGGCCAATGGACTCACCCTGACTGAAATTAGGCTCATAATTTTCTGAGTTTACCAGGATTGCCCCAGTCTGTTGCCTGGGTCAGCCAGCATAGGATGAAGACAGAGCCAGAATAATGTTAGCAGTATGTGCTTAGGAGTCAGAATGGTGTGGAAATCACAGTCTTTTTCTTAAGTATCCACGCAGTCTAAACACCTTCTATAAACTCTCTTAGCTTCGACTTCTTCATTTATAAACTCTTCAAGAGGTTCTTGTGATGATTAAACAATAAAACATAAGTAGGCCGGGCGTGGTGGGTCACGCCTATAATCCCAGTAGTTTGGGAGGTCGAGGCAGGCTGATCCCCTGAGGTCAGGAGTTCGAGACCACCCTGGTCAATATGGCGAAACCCCATCTCTACCAAAAATACAAAAAATTAGCCGGGTGTGGTGGCAGGTGCCTGTAATCCCAGCTACTCGGGGGGCTGAGGCAGGAGAAATGCTTGAACCCAGGAGGCAGAGGTTGCAGTGAGCCGAGATCACCACTGCACTCCAGCCTGGGCAACAAGAGCGAAACTCTATCACAAAATAAATACATACATACATATATACATACATACATAAATACATACGTAAGTAATTTTCCTAGTAGATGTTCAGTGAATATTATTCAGATAGATAGCAGGCATTCTGTGCTTATGATGTTCCAGGTGTTATTCTAGGCGCTTGTGGTAAATTGCTACAAAACATTTCCCAAGGGGATCATGCCTTCCTAATTCAGGCCTTGGGTAGTAGAAGGTGTATTCCCTTGCATGTTAGATTTGGACTGTCCTTAAAACTGGTTTAGATCAACAGATGACAGAAGTGACAGTGGGAAAGTTCTGGGTTCAGGCATTAAGAAGCTTATAGTTTCTGCTTTTACTCTTGCTTTCCTGAGATGTCACATCTTCTTGAATAGAAAAGGTCATATAGAGACAGAGTGAAATACTGCAAGATGCAAGAAACAGGAAAAAGGAGGCCTGGGCAGTCCCCAGTCACTCCAGTCATCCAAGCCTTGGTGCCAGATATGTGATACTAAAGCCACAATGGAGCTGTCAAATGACAGAAACCATCAATGAACCCAGAGAACATAACAAGGAGCAAAAACAAGTCAATCAGTGGAGCCTTACTCAGATTGCAGAAACATGGCCAAATGAGTGGTTGTTGCTTTAAGCTACTAAGTCTTGCATGGCTTGTTACATGATATTAGTAAAGTGGCATATTTACTGATACAGTTAACTTTGTGATCCCCATTTTACAGATGAAGAAATTGACATACAGAGAACTTACATATATTTTCTTAAGTCATACAGCTAAAGCACGGCAGAGCAAGTATTCTACTGAGGCAGCTTGGCTTCAGAGCTCCCCATGCAATCACCATAGTAAATAGCACTCTCTGGACTTATGTCAGCTTTCTTTCTTTTCTCCTGAAACAAGCCTACATCTAAAGCTTTAGAGTTATTCAGTCTTTTCAAGTATTTTTATGGAGTCTGACAAAAATTATTTTTTTTCCTTGGGGTTCTCATTGGTAATGCATCCAATAAAATTAGTTAAGTAAGAGAGTTATAAAATACAAACACACACACAAACACACACACATGCACTTTAAATTTGAACCCCGGCAATGAGAAGGAAAATAATGTATCCTCGAGGGGAAGTTTTTATGGATATATTCTTTAATGGACAATTGCTGCTAGATTTGGGCTACCCAGCATCCATTCCAACATCAATTTCCTTTTTTCTAGCATTCCCTCTCAGCAACTGAAAAATGTGTGGTACAGGAGCTGATAACCAATTCTTCTGCACTCGTCCCCTTCCTGAGGCATTAACTCATATTGTGAGACAAACACCCTTTCTTCCTATAATTTGGATTATAGTGTCCAGAGAGGACAAGAACACAAGCATTAATTAATTCCAGTAGTACTGCCTGAATAAAATTGTGAAACAACTCCAGTCACCAAGTTATTTCATTTTTTTCAGCCTTTCTGAAATCCTGAGATCTATCCCTGCCTCATGTACTTCAAATTAATATTCTCTCTCTTTCTTCTCCACTTTTCTCCCTCTCTCTCTTTCAAAGCTAGCAACCAAATAAACCATATTAATACACATATTCACTTAAATATACTTTTAGAAATTCTGAAAATCTTAGATATCAACAACCCATAACTGAACCTAGATGTTCAGGTAAGTTAACTATTTAATATACATAAACTTTCCTCAAAACATGTTGTTCTTGAGGCCCTATGATGCTTTCAAGCATTCAGAACTGTTTGATTAAAAATAAGACTGAATTACAAATGATCAGTATGGCGTATTTCTGCTTATAAAATTTGACAACAGAAAATCACTACCAAAAAAAGTACTCACTACATAGCAATCTTACCTATGAATGCAAAAATAGATGCTAAATAAAATATTATTAAATTATTCAAACATAATTATAATAATAGACTATGAAACATTTTGGTTTATTCTCAGAATGCAAGGGAGATTTAAAAGTAAGAAATCTTTTAATATGATGTCCCACATCAAAATGTAAAAGACAGTTTGTCAATACAGTCCAGTAGAGTCCAATAAAAATAGATATTTTAGGTAAATATATTTGATAACACATTAAATCCATGGTTTAAAAAAATTAGTTAAAGTCAAACTTAATTTCTTATGTGAAAAATAGAACTACATAAAATCAAAAGCTAACATCCTACTTAAGGACACTATTTCTCAAATTGTATTTTGTCAATTTTAATACATCCTGGTAATGAAACATTTCTAGGTTCTAATTGAGTAGGAAATGGTGGTTTTAAAAAATGATGATTTATAAAAGTCCATTCCAAAAGGGATATATAATTAAGTGCTTCTGAAATTTATCATTTTTTACTTGATAATACATCCTTTCATTATTGAGCCACTTTAAGCAGTACTTTTCCAAAAAATATATTGGAATAAATGCCATCATAAAGGTCTCCCTATTTCAAGAAAAGATAAAAATGTGCATCTAAACCATTATTATTGACATTTTCCTATTAATTTGAGCTTATTTAATGAGAAAAGAAAAATAGAAAATAAGGAATATTGTAAAGGGCAGATAATATTTATTCCAATGTCTTCATGACATGATTGTCTAATGGAAACACAAGAACAACAGCCAAAAAGCTATTTGGAATAAAACGAGAGTTTTGAAACAAATAGAAATCATGAATGAAAAGAGTAAATACATAAAAGTGTAAACATTTATTAAAACATCAAAACATGTAAATTCTGACAGAAACCAGCAAATAAAAATACATCAGGAAGAACAAAAGGAATAAATTTCTCCAAAGAATTTTTTGTCAGTTATGAGGACCCTACTATAGAGATTTTTAAATATTATGAAACTCTAATAAATAATATACCACTTTGTCAGTATAAAATGAATACTGAACTATCTCAGAACCTTTATCAAAAATCAATTAACCCATAAATATAAGAGTTTTTTTCTGAAATCTATGTATCTCTAAGTCTAGCTTTATGACAGTACCATACTATATTGGTTACTGTAGTTATGGAGTAAGTTTTGAAATCAGAAAGAGTGGGTTCCCCAACTTTAATATTATTTTTGAAGATATCTCGGCCTATATATAAGATGTATACATATACATCATATTAGTAGAATAAAGGTCAAATATAAATATACATATATATATGTGTGTATATATATATATATTTTTTTCTAGATGTTATCAACCTTGTTTTCCCAGAATAAATTATCTTACTCATTTGTTATTTAGGAGTGTGTTGTTTAATTTCTATATATGTGTTAATTTCCTTTTGTTTTTGATTTCTCACTTAATTCCACTGCCCCCAGAAAAATACGTGTTGCGTGATCTTAATATTTTAAAATTATTAAATAAGAATTTCTTAGGTAAAATGTTTTCTGGACTAGTGTATGATCATTCTGGAAAATGCTTCATGTGCTCTTCAATAAATATATATTCTGCTGCTGTTGAACAGTGTTCTACAGATATCTGCTAGATCTAGTTTGTCTGTGGTGTTCATGTTTCTGTCTACTTATTGATTTTCTGTCTAGTGTTTCTATTCATTATGAAAAAAATGGTATTGAAATATCCATGTATATTTTTGAATTGTCTATTTCTCCCTTCCATCAGATCAGTTTTTGCCTAATGTATTTTAGGAGTCAGTTGACAGAAACATATCTTCCTTTGGAATTTTGTTTCCTGTTATACGTAATATACATAAATATATACAAACATACATCTTGAATATTATTGCTGATAGGGCTGGGTTAAAATCTACCATTTTGCTTTTTTGTTTTCTGTTTGTCTCAAATCTTTTTAAATTCTGTTTCTCTCTTTTTTCTTCTTTTGTGTTGTGAGTTTTATACTAAATACTTTAATTATTTAATAATTCTAAACTACATTCTAAAAAAATTGATGTAAAATTGTATATATTTTTTATTCAAAACATGTTTTGAAATATACACACGTTGAGGGATGATTCAATTGAGCTAATTAATACAAACATTACTTACATATTGTGAGAACAAATATAATCTACCCATTTAGTGATGTTCAAAATATTATACATTGTTATTAACCATGGTCACCATGTGTACAATAGATCTTTTGACCTTATTCCTCATATCTAACTGAATTGTATCTAGCCTGAATCCTGAGTCCACAGAGGATGACCTGATGCTGGAATGGGTTGTGACCTTGACTTGGCAGGGGCTGGCCAGGTGCTGGGATGGTCCTGGTACCTGGTTCCCCTGAGACGGACCTGAAACTGAGTTAACATGAGCTAGTCTTATCTGCATGCAGCCTACTGGATCCAGGGGTGGGCCTGGGTCTTGGGTCTCCTGGGGTAAACATAGTATCTCAGTTCATGAGGGAGAGCCTAGAACTCAGGTCCACTGAGATAGACCTGGATTGTGTCTGCTGGAACATGGGGCAGCCACAGGGACTGGCCTAGCATTGGACAGGACTGTATCCTATGTCCATAGGTGCCAACGTGGTGCATGAAGTTAGGGGTGGTGACCTGATGCTGGGGCAGACCTAAAAATTCGGCTGTGTGGGCTGACCTTGCTTGGGGTTGGTCTAAAATCTGGGGCTGGCCTAGAACCCTGGGCCATAGAGGTTGGCCTGGCATTGAGTAGAATCATTCACAGAGGATGGTTGCATGGGTGCTGTCCTGATGAAAAAATCTTCAGTTGTTGGCATGGTACTGAGTGGGCCTAATGCCTGTGGCCTTGTGGATACAGCATCCAGAGCCAATGAAGCCAATCTTGCTCTGGGATATACTTGAAGCCTGAGGTTGTGGGGGCGCTGGTCCAGAGAATAGCACTGCTGGGGTCAGCCTGGTATAGGGTGACCTGGAAACCTAGTCTGTTGGACAGGCCTAAAGCATGGAGCTATAGGATCCCACTTGGTACTAGGGTGGATGTGGCAGCTAAGTTCTACAGGTACTTGCTTAGTGCCTGGGGTTGCAAGGGCTGGCCTGATCCTGGGGCCTGTATCCATGGGGGTTGGCCTAGAGTCTGGGTCTGTGTGTGTTGCCCTGATGAGTAGGGCTGCAGGAGCTGACCCGGTGTTGGGCTGTCTGAAATCGGAGTCTAGTTTGAAGCCTGGGGCCTTGGGTTTAGCCTGGTGCTGAGAGGCCTTGGGTCAGCCTGGTTAGCTAGGATTGGAGCCTGCAGCCCCTACAGTCAGTTTGACAGTGAGGAAGGCCCAGAAACTAAATCTTCAGGGCATGTCTTGAGCCTAGGACTGTGGGATCCCACCTGGTATCAGGGTGGACCTGAAGCCTTAGTCTTCAGGCACTGCCTGAAGGCTAAAGCCACGTTGGCCTTCCTAGCACTATGTTTTACTATGGTGAACCTGGTCTTGGGGTTTGAGGCAAAATCTAATGCTCACTTATCTCTCCTTCCCTCATGTGGAGTGCACCTCTTTTCATGCTGTCCTGCCTGGAGTTGGGAGAGGAATAACATATATGTGTAAAAATGTCCATCCTACTCTCTGTCTTTTTTTTTTTTTTTTAATTTCTGCACTACACACAGGTGCTGTAATCTTTTACCTAGTTTCTTTAGATATTGCCGAAGTATTTTTGTATGCAGATACTTCTTCACATTGATGTGTCTGAGGAGGAATGAGTTGTGCAAAGTCCTGTTCTGCCATCTTAGTTATGTTAGTCTCCCTAAACTACTTTTTTTTGGAGTTATTTTCTCAGTGATTGCGATTGGGCTTTAAACATACATCTTATCTTTTCAAAATTTACTTCAAGTTTATATTGAGTTCCCTGAAATGGAGAAACTCCATTTCCTCTCTACTTCTTTGCACTATCTCTCTTATACATACTAAATCTATATCTGTTAATAACCCAACATGTATTTTCACAATTCATACTTTTTATTATAGTATGTCTTTTAAAGAACCTGAGAGGAGAAAGAACTACTAGATATTTATATGTTAGTTACATTCACTTTTTGATTAACCTTTTCTGGTTCTCTTAGTTTATACCTGTGGATTTGTAATACCATTTCAAATTTTCTTACTCAAACACAGTTGTATTTCCTCTTGCCCCCTCTGTGCTATTATTGTCAAATACATTATACTTATATTTGTTATAGGACCAATAATTCAATTACATAATATATTTTATGCAATTCTTTTTTAAAAAGTCAAGAGAAGGAAGTAGAAGAAACATGCAATTATATAATCTTTTGTAGTTACCTACATAATTGCCTATATGATATATTTCTTTTTTCATGTAGGTTTGGATTACTGTCTAGTGTCACCTGCTTTCAGACTAAATGACTTCTTTAGTATTTTTTTGTAAGGCAAGTCTGCTAGCAATGGATTCTAACAGTTGTTAGTTTTCTATGAGTATCTTCATTCACCATCATTTTTATTATTTTATTTATTTATTTATCTTTTTAAGTATACTTTAAATTCTGAGATATATATGCAGATCGTGCAGGTTTGTTACATAGGTATACACGTGCCGTGGTGGTTTGCTGCACCCATCAACCGGTCATCTACATTAGGTATTTCTCCTAATGCTATCCCTCCCCTAGGCCCCCATCCCCCGACAGGCCCCGGTGTGTGATATTCCCCTCCCTGTGTCCATGTGTTCTCATTGTTCAACTCATACTTATGAGTGAGAACATGTGCTGTTGGTTTTCTGCTCCTGTGCTAGTTTGCTGAGAATGATGGTTTCCAGCTTCATCCATGTCCCTGCAAGGGACATGAACTCATCCTTTTTTATGGCTGCATCACCTTCATTTTTAAAAGGTAGTTTTGCTGGATATAAGATTCTTGGTTGACAGTTTTTTTATTCTCCGCTTTAAAATGCCATCCCACTCCTTTCAGGCTTCCATTATTCCTGATGAGAATGTAGCTGTTAATCTAATAAATTTAACTGCCCTCTATGGGACGAGTAGTTTTTTTGTTTTTTTGTTTTCTCTTGCTGCTTTCAAGATTTTTCTATTTATATTGTCTTCCAAAATTTTGACTATAATGTATCTGCCTATGGATCTCTTTTTGTTGATACTACTGGTAGTTCAATGAGCTTCTTGGATACATAGAATAAGATTTTTCATCAAATTTGGAAACTTCCCAGGATTTATTTATAAATTTTTCTGTCCTTTTCTTTCTCTTCTTATGGTACTTCTGCTACATGTATGTTGGTGTACTTAAATATTCCCCATTTCTCTACTGCTTTGTTCATTTTTCTTTTTTTCTCTGTGTTCTCCTGATTTCATAATCTTTAATGATTTATCTTCAAGCTCAATGGTTCTTTCTTCTGCTAGCTCAAATCTACTCTTGAACTCCTATATATATATATATTTTTTCTTTTCAGCTATTTTACTATATAACTCCTAAATTTCTATTTGGTTCTTTTTAATACTTTATCTTTGGTTCTTTTTAATACTTTCTCTTTGCTGATATTCTCTATTTGATGAAACAGTGTCATAGTAACTTCCTTAATTGTTTAAGCATAATTTCCTTTATTCTTTCAGTGTACTTATAATAGCCAATTGAAGTCTTTGTCTACTAAGCACACTATCTGGAGCCCTTCAAATGCCATTTCTACTTCCTGCTTTTCTTTTGCCTGCATGGTGTTCACCCTTGCCTGTTTCCTTTCACAGCTCATAAGTTTTTGTTCAAAACAAACTTGCATAGTGTATGGTAGCAACCCTGGATGATGATGTCCACCATGAAGTTCTTGCTGTTGTTTGCCTGGTCATTTGTTTATTATTTTAGTGACTTGGCAGAATTAATTCTTCAAAATCTATTTTCCCCATAGTGTATAGCTTCTGATTTCCTGGCTCAGATATTCCCCTCGTGTGTGTGTGTGTGTGTGTGTGTGTGTGTGTGTGTGTGTATTTTTTTTTTTTGAGATGGAGTCTCTCACTGTCACTGAGGCTGGAGTGCAGTGGAGTGATCTTGGCTCACTGCAACCTCTGCCTCCTGGATTCAAGAGATTCTCCTGCCTTAGCATCCTGAGTAGCTGGGACTACATGTGCGTGCCACCATGCCCAGCTAATTTTTGTATTTTTGGTGGAGACTGGGTTTCATCATGTTGGACAGGATGGTCTCAATCTCTTGACCTCGTGATCCACTCACCAAGGCCTCCCAAAGTACTGGGATTACAGGTGTGAGCCACTGCGCTGATCCTTGTTTTTATATTTTATTCTAACTACCCAGGAGTGATCCCTAGGTCTACATAAGCCACTTATTGATCAAGGTTATGCTTAGGCACCCATGTCATTTAGGTTTTCAAACTTTATCATAGACATGTATGTTTATTTATCCTTGCCCATGTTCAACCTGGGACTAATAGCTTGTAAGTTCCTTCTATGATTACTCCTGAGAGAGTATAGCATTGGGCATCAACACGGTCTTCCAGACCACCAAGGGTAATGAAAGTATTATTTTTAAGCCTTCTTCCTATGGATTGCCCCTGAGTCAGAGTACTTATTATTCAGTCATTGTGTGGACAGAGGTTGTATTTAAGCTTCGTGTAGTAGTGAGGCTTCAGCTCTATGTTGGTTGGTATGCATGTGGCTTGAAGGTTGTTTGTAAGTCAGCTCTCATCTTGCTTTGATTGTTCCAGTGGTGGCAGATGTCTCATAATATGGGGTTGGGGTAAGGTGGTGTGTGAATAATGGAGTGAATTATGGTTCAAATGCCAAATTCTTTCTGTTCATACCAAGATTTAGTCAATTTTTGTAAATGAATGTCTTTACATGTGCAGTTTGTTCTTAGGAAAATTCCCAGACGTTGAATGAGTGGGTTTTTAAAAATTATTTTCATATTGTTTTGCTTACTTCATCATTCTGGCAAGAATATTTTAAAAGGTATGTTTAAATATTGTTCATTAAAAGATTGATATGTGCCATGGACTATTATTAACTATTCTAATCACTGAAAAACTATTATTTTATTTTAAAAATCAAGAAACCAAGGTCAGAGAACTTAAGTAACTTGTTAAAGTTCATACAATCTGAAGGTAAGAGAATATGGCTTCAAATACATATTTGTTTGACTCCAATGTTTGTGTCCTGATTCCTATACTATATCATTTCATAGCGGTATCACTTATAGCAAAAATTGGACTAAATCACTTCTAAAGTTCTTGTCAGCATTAATATATAAAGAACGTATTTCAACATTGCTCCACACATTCTCTGTTGAACATAAGATAAAATATACAAACTATCAAATATAAGATAAAAATATACAAACTATCAAAGGAACCAACACAGAAAACCATTTTTGACAAATTATTAATAGTAAGTAATAAAATCTGGCTTGAAAATTTTGCTGGGAGAAAATTATAGATGAGATTATTGAGTTCAGGTAACTAATAACTATTTTAAAGATCTGACAATTATACTCACCTCTAAAAATTTAAAATATATAATTCCCATCTCTTCAATAATCATGCTAGGTAAAGTAAGATATTTTATGAATCTTCTTTTGATTCATAACTCTCCCTTAGGTAACAGCTATTCTTTAAAAGGCAAAACTTGTTTAGTAATTTACTTAATTTTAAATAAAATTACTTGACACGCTATATAATGTTTGAGAGATATTATTGCTGGAAGGCACCACAGGAAAGTTCCTCTGGAGTTCATTTAGATTCAGGGAAGACAATCCTGCTTTTCATATGATTTTGAAAATTTCATATCTAATTGGTCAAGATGTTTTTTCTTAATTGGTTGCATTTTTAAGATTACGTGAAGAATATTATGATAGAATGATAATGTAGTTGCTTTGGAGAAAGACAATCTCAGCTTTTCCAAGTGTTATTTATATGACTCAAGGCCATATAATTGAGGTTCATTATCGAACCTCTATGCGTTTCAGTTTTTATGTCTATAAAATATGGAGAATAATATTACCTACTCCACTTTTTTGATGTAAGATCAAGGAAATAACATAAATAAAACACTCTGCATAGTGCCTGACATGTATTAGGAACAGACAAACAATAGCAACTGTGTGATTTTTATGACAGTGGGCTCTGGAGTCCATCAGCCTGTGTTAGAGTTCTGATCTAACCATTTACTAGTTCCCATGACCTCGGAAACTTCACTTTCACCTGCCTTACTTTACGCCTTTGTGAAATGAAAAAAATAATGATATTGACTTCAGAGTTATAATGAGGATAAACTGAATGACTATATGTCACACACTTAGTGATACGGACAGGAGACAGAAATACTGGGTAGAAAGAAGAGGGCGGTTCCCCGGGGCAAAGCCCCACCTTCAAGCCTGGAAACCCAGGGCCCTAAATGAGAACAGGCATTCCTGTTTCTGTGCCCAAAAAGTTGCCTTTTGGCCAACCACACCCCCCTATCCTGTACCCATATAAACCCCAGACCCAGGATCCAGAAGGAGAGGAGGAGATGAAGAGAGAGCAGAAGAATGGCAGAACAGCACTGCAGAGAGAAGAGAAGGAACGTTTGAATACTGAGAGGAGTTTGGCTGGGGACCATTAGAGTGAAGATTGGCTACTGGACAGCCCAACTCCAGGGGAAGATCATCTTCGCACCCCATTCCCCTTCCAGCTCCTCATCCATCCAGCTGAAAGCCACCCCCACCACTCAATAAAACCCCCAAATTCATAATTCAAGTCCGTGCATGACCGGATTCTTCCTGGACGTTGGACAAAGACCTGGGTACCAAGAGAGCACTGAGGTGATTAACACATAAGCCATCTGTGGATGACAAAGCTGAAAGAGCACAGTGTAGCACACACCCACTTGGACTTCAGGAGATGCAGACACCCATCCCTAGACATTACTGTGGAGCCGGAGCTCAAAGTGCGTGCCCTGGCTCCTGCACCTGCCCGTCTGCATGCTCCCTCTCCCATAAGGGGTTTGAGCATGCAGTGGCCGAACAGAGAGCAACACCCCTGTTGCACATCCTGTGAGAGGGGCCAGGGAACTGTCCAATCTCATTAAGAAAGTACTTAACATATAGCAATCCCTATAAAACATACTGGCTATTGTTATATTTTTATTGGATGAAGCCCAATTCGATGTCATAATAAAACAATTGCAGATAACTCCAGAAAGTATCCATTAGAAGAAAGCAATCTGATGTGGGGCTTAACCAGAACCTATAAACACAAAAGAAAACTTTATGTCACTAACGTACTTGCTTTTATTTTGGGAGACAACGAGTCATAAATTTCCATCCTTCACATGTAATAGTCATTGGCAGGTATCTGCATACCACAGAAGGAACAACTTTCTTTGCAATTTTCACAGAGTAATTAAACATACTTGATTGCTTTTTATGATGGTGACAGGGTTCTTATTGAGGTCTATGGTGATTTCTTTCCACTGGAGCTCTTTCCAGTAATTTTTGACACTAAATTCTAAACATTTTGATAATATCTCCAATGCTACTTCAACAACAACAAAAAAGAAGTGTAGACGTTTGGGAACGCTAATAAATTACAGACTCTTTGGTTGAATTCAACTTTCCTTGAAGATAGAAAAATGTATGTTTAACATAGCCTACATTTGATTTGCACCATGTGTCTTCTGAAAATTAATAAATTATAATGATAAAAAGAATAATCCCTAGATATTTATTTTACTAATTTCTGCAAAATAGAAATTTCTAACTAACAACTTCTTAAAAAAGAACTCATGTTCCTCACACACTACTATAAGAAAAAAAAAGACACATCAAAACAACTAACCATTGTTACACAATGATTCATTACTAAAACACTGTTTTTGTTATTGAGAGTGGAAGTACATCCAAACATTTTCCATTAGTTCACAAGATTGCTTTCCGGAATACATTGTTCTTAATAACCTAATATTTTCATAAACTCATCAGATTCTGTTTTCTATGAATAGTATTATATTTGCTTGAGAGATTCCTTAAGGGTTTGTTGTTGTTGTTCTTGTTCTTAAACTGAATGCAGAAGAAAATTGAGTAATTTTATGAACTCATTAGAACAACATATGTCTAATTATGTTCTTTTTAAAAAATCTCCCTCCAAACCTTTAGCAGAAGTATAGACTAAATTGGCAAAAATAAAGATGTAAAATACTATAAGATTAACAGTAAATCAAAACAAAAATTGATAAAGAATTATATGCAAGTAATTATCTAGCATGTGGTAGTTGTAAATTTTGTATGAATCAACTGTTTTGATGTGTAATTATTCTCAAGAAATCATATTATGGTTATAATTGTGAAATGCAGCCTCCTTTTGCCTATTTTTGACTTATATTCTAAAAATATGCAAAAATAATATAATGTCTAATTTCTTATCTTCAGATTTCAAATCATACCTAACTTTCAAAGCCTTCCATTATATAGTTTGTTTATTACTTCATTCCAAGAGCTTTATTTCTCACTCTCTTGAATGTGACACTCCTGTTGTCATGTTTCTAACCTTAACATTTCCCACACGCATTAGACTCAGCACTGTGTTCAGATATCTCTTAGCAAAGCCCTCTCCTCTGGAAAATGTTCCTTTTGTCCTTTACATTGAGAGCCTTTTACATTGTATCTTATGAAACCATCTCTAGCATCCTATTCCCCCATGCCTTCTTCTGAATTAATTTTAAGAATATTTACTTTGACTTGGAAATGTACATTTAAACTATATAGAGAATAATGAGTTAGGACTTTTATTTAAGAAACCTCAATTTATGTGCCTACTCCTATAGGTGGTAGGAACCATAGAAAACTAAATTGCTCATTTATAAGTCAAATTGTCTGAATAAGCTCCATTTGTTCAATTTGAAAATAGCTTATTGGGTTTGTCAAATTTTAACCAGCTAACCAAAGAGTTTAATCAGCATTTATAAAAAAAATTATCTCATAATAGTATTTATGTTATTTTTTAAAATAAAGAAAGCACTTCAGAGGAGATAAGTAATTTGTCCAAGGCCATCAAATATACTGTGGAAGGTACTACAAAATGCAAAGTACTCACAAAAGTTTTAAATTTGTCAGCAGATGACCAACAATGAGTAACAGACTCTAAGAATGAGTACGTGAAAAGAGTTGAGTGTCCTGATAAAATAAAGCTCACAACCAAATTAATCTGATGCTTATATAATGATATGCATAATCACTATTGTGTTGCAAAGTGATTAGTCATAATTGTTAAAAGGGCTCACATAAATTACTATAATTAATATTGTACTTACACTGTCAAGCTGAGTATTTCTAGGATTAGCTAGAGATAAAGAAAAGGGAAAGCAGCTAGAATAAATGGGAAGCTCTTCTAATGCCCTGTTGGAGAAACCAAATTTAGGAGGTACATAGAGATCATTTAGCCCAATTCTCTTTTTACTCACAGACAAACTGAAGGATAAAGAATGGTGGGACCTGGCTTCAAAGAGCAATATTTTGTCATGTTTCTGGCATTGATTCCTTGGCGCTAGAATCTGTAGAACTAGAACTGCCTGTCTTGTCAAGAGAGGAAATGGCAGTTATAAAAGCTGAGAGTAGTAGAATTTCATTTTTCATTTGATTTCTAAGAACAACACCCCAGCCCCATATTCTGCAGATGTAGGAATCATGTGGAGTAAGCCAAGATTCTATTTTCCTCTCAGGGAGTCCTAAGCCAAACTTTGGTGGAAAGAGAAACACCCAACCTAGAATAAGGGAAGGAAAGGAGGAAACTGCTATGAAAATACATTATCTGTCTGCTGTGGTTCCTAATCCTTCCAGCTGGGAGTGGCTCTGAAGAAGGCTCTGGGCCCTCAGAGATCCTCAGTCTGCAAATCTTCAGAACTGCTTTACCACTTGCCAACCTGATCATTTTTCCTATTGTGTAATTTTACCATTTGGAAGAGCAATAATTTATACTTGAAAAAAATTAACAGATTTGGAGTCAGATATATTTGTGTCTGTTTATATACTCTTGGGGAACTCAGCCCCTTTGAGCCTCAGTTTCTTCATCTGTTATGTGGAGAAAATCATTTTACCGCATGTAACTCTTGTTTGAATTAAATAAGATCATGTACAACAAGTTTAGTTATAGTAATAGTATTTGGCACATACTTTGTGGAAGGCAGTCTGCCACGGACCTTTTGAGCTCCTAGATGTCTTGCTGAGTGTGCCAAAATCACAAGGCTATGGCCATTCTTTTGACCAAAAATTAAAATAATGCATTGTGATAATGTATCATGTAGTCTAGTAATGCATTTAGTATTGCTCAGGACAAAGAGGTTGAGGGCCAGGGATGATGGCTCATGCCTGTAATTCCAGAAATTTGGGAGGACCAGGTAGGAGGATCGCTTGAGAACAGGAGTTTGAGACCAACCTGGGCAATACAGTGAGATCCAATCTCTACAAAAATAAAAAATATATACATATATAAAAATGTTAGCTGGATATGGTAGCATGGTGGCATGTGCCTGTAGTCCCAGCTAGTCTGGAGGCTGAGATCAGAGGATCGTTTCAGCCCAGGAGTTCAAGGCTGCAGTAAGCTATGATTGTGTCACTGCACTCCGATCTGGGTAATGAAGCAAGATCCAGTCAAAAAAAAAAAAAAAAAAGGAAGAATTTGATTCACTGCTTGCTTTTAGGAGAGGTTTCTTAAATGAACCAGAACCAGCATGTCCTTGCCTCAGAGACTTAATATGTCAATTGCCCAGCTAGGTTTGCATTGAAACTACAGATATATTTCAAGAGAAACTGCATTGTAATATTTAGTCATCTGACCCATGAACATGGCCCATATTAACATGACACATCTATCACTCCATTATTTTAAGTCTTTTTAATATCTCTTGGCATATTATTTAGTTTTCAGTGAACAAACCTTGCACATTTGTTAGACTTGTCCCGAAATATTTCATATATGTGATGCTACTCTAAACAATAATTATTTTAAATTCACTACTATACTAGTTTTTTGTTTATTTTATTGTATACTCGTTTGTTTATCTATTTTATTGTATACTAGTTTATTACTAGTATACAAAACAAGTTGTGGATTCCCTAACTCAGGTTCCTTATTTTCTAGCAAAGATTTTATCGTATGTATTGGCTCCACCTGGCCATCACATCACTGTGCACAATTTGGGGACTGGGGAATCCATACACCCATGACGATATTCTTGCTACTGTTTTGCCATGAATAATAATGTCCTTTGCCTCTGACTCAAGAGTCTCATTTCCTTTGTTACCATCCATGGAATGTAATAGCTCTCATCCACACCTTCAAACATTTAAATAGAGTAAAAACCATATTATAATTTATATTCAAGAAAGAATAGTCCAATTAATGCACGTTGGAGCATTTAGTAAAGTGGCCAGACATACTTAATAAAATCCCATAATAAGTCTTAAGACATGTATTGTTCAACACATTTTTAAAATAATAATATTGAGACTCAGGTTTGAACAGCCTGGAAACATTGTGTAAGTATTGGGCCCCTGGTGGCATCAGGAGGTAGTAAAATGGCAGGAGTAACAAATACAGGTAGAATTACCCTATGAATGACCTTTCTTGGTGATTTTGCCAAAGCCAGCTGTGGCCCTTATCTTAGATACCATGCACTGTTAATTTCCAATCAAGGAGAATAGCCGGAGAGATATAACACTGTAGTTATTCATTTAGAAACCAGAAGATACATGAAGACAGATGTGCTGTGAGTAGAGAACATTTGATGACACATGATTGTCCATGCCACAAATTAAAAGGAAATACACAAATAGGCACACAATCTATGCTATATTGTACATGTTTCTAAATATTGGCATAAATTTTCCACAGAAGAAATTTGGTATAAAAACTCTGTGAAATACTCTGTATGAAATATCTCAATTATATTTCAAAAGTCCTACGCTATGTTCAAAAGTGAGTATTTCAATAGTCTTTTCTCCATATTCACCAAGTTCACTATAGTAGATTCATGAGGCTCAGAGAAATTTGGAAACATTTTAGTCCGGCCCCCAACTCTGCACAGATCTTAACCCTCCTCATCTTAAACATAAGGCACCAAAGATGGTTTGGGCTTTATACAGAAAAAAAGTGATGACACAGGAGTGTGACAGCCTAATTAATTTTGCCTCCTGGCTCTCCCATTTTCTGCCTCTGGGGCCGAGGTCAGCTATTTGACCTCTATGGACCTCCTTTTTATAATATATAATACAGAGATGATAATACTTTTTGAAAAAGGTAACTGTGTCTGGCATATAGTAGGTACCCAGTGAATGGGACACATCATCACTTCCAGGCCACATAGCACTTCAGTACAAAAGACAGGCTGTCATCTGGAGATTTTTGATTTTTTTATGGTATTATCAGCCAGAAAGCTTTTTCATTCTGTGGCTTAAAGGAAGATTACTCACACAAAATCCCAGGTGCATATTTTGGAAGGAGTGTAGGAAAATCCTCACAGGTCTACAGTTATACTCTAGGAGTGAGTGACCGCAGAAGAAACCACCCTAGGGGGCAATGTGTCCTTGATCTAGAGCTGCAGTTTTGCCTAACACCTCAATGCTTCTCCAAAATCTTCCTTTGATTTGAAATAGGGTGGTTTCTTTTTTCTTATATTTTAAAAATCTTCTTACAGAAAAGTATTTCGTTCATTCAACTCTGACCTCCTCACTGAGAAAAGGACAATCCTAATATAAGGCTGCAAATTGTGAAGGTCCAATCAAGGAAGCAAATTAGCTACTCTCTTCAGAGTCAGTCCTCAAAGAAAGATTGTATCCTAAATCAGAGCAGTTAATACCTTCCACGGCAATTAAGCCTGAGCTGCTTACAACTCTAAGAAGAAGACATAATATATCTGAGGATAGAGGGGTCATGAGGGGAAGCTTTTAATTTCTGGCTCTTTGTATTTAATTAACCCTAAACAAGAAAGTAAATACGGTGTCAAGAATGGGAAAGGAGAGAGCATTTAGAAAAGTAACCAAGGGATACTGGAGGGAGATTATCTTAAAGTTTATAAATGCTTGTTGTCATATAAGAGAGAGCTGTGTCACTGAACTTGGCAAGTAACTCAGCCTCTCTATGCCCTGGCATATACAGAGCCAAGTGAGGAAAAGAATACTTCATGGAGGTGTCATCTGGGTTAAAAGAAAACGTATGTAAAGCACCTAGCACTTAATAAATATCCAGTAAATGGAAAATTAGTATTATTTGAGAGGAATGTTTTGCATTACAATAATTTCTAACTTTTGCATGAATTTTGATTTTTTCCACTTTAATTTTTATTAAATTATTAAATGAGAATACACACACACACACACACACACACAATGTTAATAGAATGCCCTCGATTGAAGCTAGGTATCTACATTTCCTTCAGCATATTTCCCAAGTATACTAACAGACTATCCGTAAGAAAGTGGAACAACTATTTACTATGTAGTGTATACTATTTTATTAAACATTACTATATACAAGATTCTTCTTCCATTTAATTCTCACCTTCTTCCAGGGGGATATTATTGACATTTTACAAATAAAGAAGTTGATGTTCATCTGGATAAATATCTTGCCAAAAGTCACTCATGTGGTGTTAGAGATCAAGATTGTAACGCATATGTGTCTGATGCTAAAATTCTAGCTTTTCTGAGGACAGAAATCATTCCACAGTTGATACAGAACAGTGTTTCCCAAACTTCCATGAATGGGAGAAATCCCAGAAGATACTTGTTAGAAATATAATTTCTGAAGTCTCATTCAAATCCAAATCTACAGGAAAGGGCCCTAGAGAAGCTCAATGTTTAATAAACATACCAGGTGATTATCATGATTATCATTGCAAAGTTTGGAAAACAACATTGCAGAACACAGAGACTAGCATTCTGAAACTTTTATCTGTTTATCTGTTTATTTCCTTTTTTTTTTTTTTTTGAGATGGAGTCTTGCTCTGTTGCCCAGGCTGGAGTGCAGTAACGTGATCTCAGCTCCCTGCAACCTCCACCTCCCAGGTTCACACCATTCTCCTTCCTCAGCCTCCAGAGTAGATGGTACTACAGGCGCTCACCACCACGCCAGGCTAATTTTTTTGTATTTTTAATAGAGACAGGGTTTCACAGTGTTAGCCAGGATGGTCTTGATCTCCTGATCCCATGATCCGCCCGTCTCAGCCTCTCAAAGTCCTGGGATTACAGGCATAAGCCACCACGCCCAGCCTTATCTGTTTATTTCTAATAAACAGTTGTTTCAGTACAAATAGAATTGCTTTGATAGAAACAGATTCTATAATATTAAATTACATTAATAATTAATGGCACATATGAAATTAATTCTGATTTTAAGAAAAATGGCAATATGCCATTGGAAATACCCATAGACTCTCAATAAGAAAATAAATACTGTAAAATATTTAAAGCAAATAATACAGCTAAGTCAAACCGACTTTTATACTTTTTATTAGAATAAATTACAAAATGTTAAATGTCATACTCATGTTTAAATATGCTGATTTCTTAAAGTACAAATAAAACAAATTATTAATTAGGACACAGAATGGAATTACACAAGCAACAAAGACTGCAGGACCAGAAGAAACAAACTGAGCCAAAGCTTTTCTATTTACTAGCTCTGCGGCCTTGAGCAAATTACTTAACCTCTCTGGGTCTTAGTGGCTCCATCTAAATAATACATGGAATAACATTTTCCTCGCAGGATTAATGTATAAATTAAAAGAAACAAAATGTGACACTTTATAAATGACCTCTAATATCAAGTTGTAAAAATGACTGGCTTTTACGAGTATGTTTGTATAAGTTGGCTGCTCCTTCTCTGCCAAGGCTACGTGCATAAATACTTTTAATTCTCTGCCAAGACTAAGAGAGGGACATTTTATAGGAAGGAAGAAATGATGCTATTTCACTGGAGATGTCATCATGGCTTCCGGGTGAGTTGTTAAACTACAGTCTCTCCTGTTGTATTATCAGCTGCTTAGTAGAAGTTTAAGATCTACAGATCCTTTTCAACAGAATAAAACGGAGAAGGACATCATCCTAATGTTCTTAAATATTTGCTCCGTGTCTGCAGTAAAGGTCTATTGCTCACAGCTATGTCCGATCACAGCTATGTCTGATCATTTGCACTGGTGGAGATAATAGCAACCTCATAGACTTTGACAATCATCTTCTAAGTCAGTTATTTAAATACGGCTTTGAAATGTCTTGATTATCAGGAGTATAAAAGGCAAATTTAATTCTAATATATTTGTAATAAGAATGGGAGCAAGAACCATAATCTCAATAATTACAATATTGGGTATAATAGGTATAACTTTTTAAGACTGTAACTCATTTAGAGAGGTGAGATGATCCTGAAATCACCTGATCCATTCTACAATTAGAATATAAAAAACTACTTATCAAAACATATTGGAAATTGCCCAAGACCTTTAGAGTTTACCCTTTGTATCAGCATGCCCTGGATGTGAGATGTGGAGTGAAAGGAGATTATTTTGGAGCTTTAAGATTTAATGACTGCCTCACTGGATTTCAGACTAGCATGGGGCCTGTAGTCCCTTTGTTTTGGCCAATTTCTCCCATTTGGAGCTGGAACATTAACCCAATGCCTGTACCCTCAATGTGTCTTGTAAGTAATTAACCTGCTTTTGATTTTACAGGCTCATAGGCAAAAGGGACTTGCCTTGTCTCAGCTGAGATTTTGGACTTAGATTTTTTGGTTAATGTTAGAATGAGTTAAGACTTTGGGGAACTGTTGGAAATGCATGATTGGTTTTGAAATGTAAAAAGGACATGATATTGGGGAGAGAAATGGGGCAGAATGATATTGTTTGGCTCGGTGTCCCAAACAAAATCTCATTGCAAATTGTAATCCCCATGATCCCCACATGTCAAGGGAGGGACCACATGAGAGAGGTGATTGGATCATAGGGTTGGTTTCCCCCATGCTGTTCTAGTGATAGTGAGTGAGTTCTCATGGTTCTGATGGTTTTATTAAGTATTGTTTGACAGTTCCCCCTTCATGTGCTCTTTATTGCCTGCCACCAGGTAAGACATGCCTTCTTCCCCTTCTGCCATGATTGTAAATTTCCTGAGGCCTCCCTAGCCGTATGGAACTGTGAGTCAATTAAACCTCTTTTTTTTTCTTCGAATAAATGACCTAGTCTTAGGCAGATCACCTAAATGCCTTAAACTTTAATTTTCTTATCTCAAAAAAAAGAAGTGAGATATCTCATAAATGAGATAAGATGTGTGCAAACAATAAAGTAATTTACCAGTTTTAGTTATAACAGTGATTATTAGTAGGATATAAATCCAATGATGATGATGATAATATTTTTAAGGTGACTTTTAGCTTTAACCAGTTTATTTAAAATCTCTATAAATCCTATACATGACAAATGTATCCTTGTCAAAGTATTGGGCATCTCCAGCTATCAAAGATAAGATACACTTAAATCATGGTTCCTTCTTTTCCCAAACTGAAATTGAACTTGGCATAGTACTTATGACTCAGATGTCAATTTTTATAATACAGCCTTGATCCTTCTCAGAGTTCCTATTTCTTTAATTTCATTTTCAGAACCTCTCATTGATTCTTCTCACAGATCCATCTTTTTGAACCCCTACAATTACCCAGATATAGAATGAGACTTTTATATCACAAGGCATACTGGTTTTGGAGCCAGGATGGTGTAATGTTGAGCACACTGAATTTGTATTCAAATTGTGGTTATGCTACTTACCCAGGTTTGGTAACTTGACCCCCCTAAGACAGCTATTTCCTTATCTGTAAAATGCAAAGTGGTAAAAACACTAAATATAGGATATAAAGAAATATATATAGTTTGTGTTCTTTAAATGTTTGTCAGTTTTACTAATTCTAATTTTTCTCCACGAACAACTGATCTCCAATTAGGCCATTTTTGTGCTGCCATCCAGATAGACAATTCTGGTACATTTTGGTTTGCTGAACAAGGAGCCAGTTAGGACCTCTAACTTCCCCTGGAGTCCAGGGGTGGGAGGAGTGAGGGAGAGGGTCAGCAACTGAACTCAGCTTCCGACACAGTTCAAGAGGCCACAACCTCCCAAGACCTCTAAACTCTCCAGGTATATGGGCTTTCCCAGATAACTCCTATATAAATTTGGCATTCAAGCCAAACTTCATGGCATCTAGTGTACTTTTTGCCCTGGGCTATAACCATCAATGCTCACAGGCTTGCCCTATAAAACAGAATGACCACAACAGGTGGGGTGCTTCCTCTAGAATATAAGCCAGTGGTGGCTCCTACAACTTCACCTGTGTCTCCATGGTTCTCCATGGAAGGATAAGAGTGCTTAGAAGCATGTATCTCCTGAGCTGAAGCAGAAGGAAAGGACTGTTGTATAGTCCAAATTTCCATGCTGAATGTATACTGATTCCCTTTATTATGATTGCTTACCTGTTCATTACTTGTCCCACAGATACTTTCTCATGTAGCTCAGTAACTCCTGTACTTTGCAGACAGGAGAGTTTCAGAAACTTGAAGAACAAATTCCAAAAGAACTATGAGTAGGTGATGGATACTTTTTCTTTTCTTAAGCCACATTTCATTGCCACAGTCAAAGCAGAATGTTATGTGATGATTTTAAATTCATTTTGTATTAGTAACTTCAAGTATAACAACTTTGAAACTGAAATAAGTGTTAATTTCTATTAACACAAATGACTTGTGAAAAAAAGTTCCTCTTACTGGCAGCTGGTTTGTAAATTTCCCGTATAAAGCCTGTTACTAAACCAATACAGTGTGGTTTTTTGGAATTCACCCATTCCCATATTGCTTCACAGTTGTCATCATCCCTCTGAGCAATATTATGGGAAAAGTTTCAAGTGACACATATTCTTCTGTTAATATCCTGGCTGCCTGCAATTCTTCTCTGCTGTTCACTCATCATCTGGATGGTTTCAAGAAATTATTTAGGTAGAGTACATCTTAAAATGGCAAACAAATATTGTCTAAGGCTTCTGTTATCTTATAATTAAATGCTGTATTTATTTGCCATCCCAGAAATTATAATCACCAAGGATAGAAGGTATCATTAGCTTTTAGTTGTTACTTATGTAATAATGATAACTTACTGGATCCATTTACTGACAGCAAGATTCCAGTAAAATCTTAAATGTTTATGGAGATTACCAATCCTGTGAACTTAGACTGCCCTCAAATCTAAAACAATATTTTCTTTTCTTTACCTCATGTTTGTTATCTTTATAGAGCATGTGTAGTTTCCCTTAGTCAACCTTTCATTTATTTAAAGATACTATGGCTTTAACAATATTTAAGGTGCTGTTTTAGAAGGAATATTTTTCCTTAGTTGCTGTCAGTGACCCAGTAATTGTTTTCATGGCTCTCAAGTGTGAAGTGCTCTGATAGCACATCAACAAAATGTCAAATAGTAGAGGAGAGACTCTATGAGTGTTACTGTGATGGATTGTTTATTTGAATCTTTCTGCTCCCAGATGCTCCTTGCATGCTGTATAAAAGATGATGGACACTGTAGATGAGACATTTTGAATACAATAAAAGCTGTACTATGTCATTGTATAGAAAGTAGAGAAGATTTGAAAATGAAGGACAAAGAGGGTTTCTGGGTAGATTGCTGAAGGAACTATTGTCAAGAAAATAACCGTGGTTTGGCCGGGTGTGGTGGCTCACACCTGTAATCCCAGAACTTTGGGAGGACGAGGCGGGTGGATCACAAGGTCAGGAGATCGAGACCATCCTGGCTAACATGGTGAAACCCCATCTCTACTAAAAATACAAAAAATTAGCCAGGCATGGTGGCGGGCGCCTGCAGTCCCAGCTACTCGGGAGGCTGAGGCAGGAGAATGGAGTGAACCCGGGAGGCGGAGCTTGCAGTGAGCCTAGATCGCGCCACTGCACTCCAGCCTGGGCGATAGAGCAAAAATCTGTCTCAAAAAGAAAAAAAAAAAAAAGAAAGAAAATATCCGTGGCTTACAGTACAGCCAGGCAAATTAACTTGATGAAAATAGCCCATAGCCAAGAGGCTCCAGTAGTACTGAGTTCAGAGTCATGGTTGTTCTCAGAGTGGAGAGCAATATAGCTTCTAATGATCAGAATTATTCAAAAATATAGAAGAAAAATTAGAAGAGGGTAAAACATGGGTCAGACCCCACTTTAAGAATGGCTATTCAGTCCAATAAACAGCATCATCTACCACTTTCCCTGATAGATCCAAGACATTTATTTAGAGTGTGTCATGTGCTAGGTTATACAAATCAATAAGTCAGACTTCCTACACTCAAGAAACTTACTGTATAGACAATTATAATAAAATATTATAAATGATCTTGATTAGCATATTATTCTGATAGAAATGTTTTTGTTTCTGGAAAAAAAGAATTTGTTTTATGAAACAGATACTGAGCATAGATGAAATCAAATCAGAGTATTTCTTTAAGCAAAGCAAACATTTGAATAATTATTAAAAATGAAATAAATAATTTCTTTCAAAAAAGTAATAATTAGTAAGTATAAAACACCTCGTATTGTCAGTCAAGTGGAGGCTTCTGAATACGTAATTTACATTGAATGTGTTCAACAAATTATTGAAACTGTTTGGTCTACCAAAGCTATCCCAGATATCAGCCATCACTAAGGGTTATTCATGAGTACCTTTCTTCAGTCTGAGAAAGGGAAACAAGATTTTCAAGAAATTCAACATCAAAAAACTTTAGGTTATTTGTCTCTCTCCTAAAAGGCTTGTTAAATTTTCTTTTTTAATTTTTTATTTTACCATAAGTTATTGGGATACAGGCGGTATTTGCTTACATGAATAAGTTCTTTAGCGGTGATTTGTGAAATCCTGGTGCACCCATCACCCCAGCAGTGTACATTGCACCATATTTGTATTCTTTTATCGCTCGCCCCCCTACTCTTCCCCTCAAGTCCCCAAAGTCCATTGTATCATTCTTATGCCTTTGCATTCTCATAGCTTAGCTCCCACTTTATCAGTGAGAACACACAATGTTTGGTTTTCCATTCCTGAGTTACTTCACTTAGAATAACAGTCTCCAATCTCATCCACATCACTGCAAATGCTGTTAATTCTTTCCTTTTTATGGCTGTGTAGTATTCCATCATATATATGTATATGTGTATATATATGTATACACGTACATATGTGTGTGTGTATATATATATACACACACACATACACACACACACATACACACACACACACACACCCCACCACCCCACAGTTTCCTTATCCACTCACTGATTGATGGGCATTTGGGTTGGTCCCACAATTTTGCAGTTGTGAATTGTGCTGCTGTGAACATGCCTGTGCAAGTATCTTTTTCGAATAATGACTTCTTTTACTCTGGGTAGATACCCAGTAGTGGGATTGCTGGATATTTAATGTAGCAAACTTTCATAAAGAAATATTATTTGAGAAAAGGATAAGTTAATCCTAGGAAGTACTTGCTTTTAACAAAGAAAAAAGAAACCGACAGGAGAAATAGGTTTAGATCTTTCTCAAGCAAAATTGTCTCTATTTATAGCATTAGTCCAGTGACCCAATACAGGTAACAATCATTTTGTCAGTTAGCTGAATAAGAGCTATTGAGCACCCATGGGGAATGAAAGAGATGTACTGAGGAAGTACAAAGGAAAAACTCAACCTAATTCTTGTCCTTAAAGAGCTTAAAGTTTGATAGAAAAAAAGGGCAGGCTCATGTGAAAAATATACATGTGCACACACACACACGCACACACACGTGTGTGCGTATTAAAGGCATATAAGAAAATTACCATCTCTTTAGAGTCATATAAATTCATCTTTTGATAGTCTGAAGAAGATAATGTCATCATGGCTTAATAGGATCAAAATAAAATAAGAAAAGTGACATCTATTAGTGATACCCCTAAGGAAAATAATGTCTTATAGTGATAACCTTATATGAGTAAAAACAAATGCAAATTAAACATTAAAGACTTAATTCCCATGGCAAAAATATGGTAACACAATTAGCTAACACAGATGGTCACCCCAATTACTAGGTAAAGTTAGGGTGAACTCTGTGTGACAAATGGTGATGTCAAGTCCTCTTACATAAGGACTAATTTTGTTTATCTTGAAAACATGTATGCAATGGGTTGTCATCAGCTTGGCTATATAAAGGGTGAGGTTTCATTCTATCTTTGCCTTGTCTTAGCACACTGCCTACAATGCACATCACATCGTGGTTTAATGCTTATTCAATAATAAAATCCTTTTTTCCCCTCTATTCTGTACCTTTGTGGACAGGATTTCTGAGTTGGAAGATTTTCTTTCTAATTCTATTTCCCTAACACATATCACTTAATTGCATTCCTGCTTTCTAAAGTCTAAACCCAAATAAAGTTAACTTTCCTAAACTGGGGTAGACTAAAAATAAATATTTTAAACATAGTTTTTAATACCTATTTATTTCCATTTTAATTGTACTATTTAAAACTATAGCCAATATAAGAGGCTGTTATAACTTTAGTGTCATGGAGACGTATTTATAAAGATAGCTAAACCACACACACAAAGGAAAGGAAGAAAGAGAAAAGGGAAGTGTAACAGTGAAAAGGAGGCCTAGCATGACTAATTCCATTTTACTCCCCCAAGGTGCTCTTTAGGTTAACTGTTTTTGTTTATCTCTGAATCAAGGACAACCTAAGTACCTGAGGAATTTAGTTTGTGTTTTAACTTTAAAGCAAAGGTGATAATAGTCCCTCCCCTAAACTAAACTTGAGGTGATAAGGAGGGTGTACACACAAGTAACAACGTTTAATTAAAGGTTTATAGGAGCACGGCAACTTGATTGAGGACAATGAAGTTTTACAACCCCCTTGGACCCTTGCTGCTGCCTAGATATCTGCGATCATTGAACATCTCTTGATCTCAACCCCTCTCTTGTCCCCTTCCCCTAACATAAAAGAGGCTGAAATTTGTATTAACTTCAGATGGTTCTTTAGGACATTAGTTCATCATCTTCTTTGTTTGCTGGCTTTTCAAAATAAAGTCACCTTCCTTGCCCCAATACCTTGTCTTTTGAACTACTGGCTCTCCTGTGGTGGTGACATGAACCTGGACTTGACTACAGGAAGGAAGAAAGGAAGGAAAGAAGAAAGAGAGGAAGAGGAAGAGAAATGTTTTTGAAAAGTAAAAAGCTGAGTTTAATTCCAAATTTTACCTAGTTTATAGTTGTCAATGGGTCTGAGCTTCTCCATCCTTAAAGAGAAGATAATGTTATCTACTTCACAGTTTATTTTGTTCTGTGAAAACAACCGAAGTCAAAATATGAAACTTTGCTAGCCTCTCCAGAAGCCCCTCCGGGTATTTCAATGATATCCCAATCACAACCTTATCCTTCTAAAATAACCACTGTCAAAATTAAAAACACAAATCAGACTTGAATAACACTCAACCAATGGATCTAAAAGACATATACAGAAGTTTTCTCAACAGAGAATACACTCTTCCCAATTTCACACAGAATGTTCTCCAGAATAGATCACATGTTGTTAAAACAAGTCTTAACAAATTTAAGAAGACTGAAATCATACTAAGTATATTTTCCTACTAAAATAGAATGAAACTAGAAATCAGTAACAGTGAGAAAATGGAAAACATTTACGAATATGTGGAAACTAAATAACAAACTTTTGAATAATCACTGGGTTAAAAAGGAAATCAAAAGAGAATTTAGAAAATATCTCAAGACAAACAAACATTCATGTACAACTAATCAAAACTTATGCAGCAAAAGCAGTACTAAGCGAGAAGTTCATGGCAATAAATGCCTACATTAAAAAAGAAAAACGATTTTAAATAAACAACCTACATTTATACCTAAAGGAACTAAAAAAAGAAAAAAAAACTAAACTCAAAGTTAGCAAAAGAAAGACAATGAAGAGTAGGGCAAAAATAAATTAAATAGAGAATCTATAAGGGAAATAAAATCAATAAAACTGAGAGTGAAAAACTGAACAAAATTGCCAAACCCTTAACTAGGTTAATTAGAGGAAGAGAGAGAGAGAGAGGATACAAATAAATAAAATCAAAATGAAAAAGAAGACATTACAACAGATGTCTCTGAAATAAAAAGGATCATAAGAGATCTCTCATAATTATATGCCTACAAATTGAATAACCTATAGCAAATGAAAAAATTCCTAGAAACATAACCTGCCGAGACTGAATCAAGAAGAAATAGAAAGTCTGAACAGACCAATAACAAATGAGGAGATTGAATTAGTAATGAAAAACCTCCCAACAACAACAAAAAAAAGAGCAAGGACTAGATGACTTAATGACTGAATTCTACCAAACATCGGAAGAAGATTTAATACCAATTCTTGAACTCTTTTTTTTAAAAAAAGTAGAAGAGATACTTTTTAACTCATCTTACAAGGGCAGCATAATTCTGATATCAAAGCCAGAAATGAAAACTACAGGCCAGTATCTTTAATAAAAATAGATGCAAAAATCCTCTCTAAAATATCAGCAAACCTAATTTAACAACACATCAAATAGATTATATACAAAGACCAACTGGGGTTTATTTCTGGGATGCAAAGTTGCTTGAACATATGCAAATCAATGTGATATACCACATTATCAGTACAAAAGATTAAAACTACATGATCATCTTAATAATTGCAGAAAAAAACATTTGACAAAGTTTAACATCCTTTCATGATAAAAGTGCTTAACAAAATAGGAATAAAATAAAATTACCCCAGCGCAGTAAAGGCCATATCTAAGCCCACATCTAATAGGATAATCAACAGGAAAAACCTGAAAGCTTTTCCTCTAGTATTTGGTACAAGACAAAGATGTCCACTATTACCACTTCTATTCAATATAGTACTGGAAATACTAGCAAGAGCAACCAAAGAAGAAAAGAAATAAAATAAATCTGAATTATAAAGGAAGAAGTAAAACTATCCCTGTTTGTGAATGACGTAATCCTATATACAGAAAACCCCATATATCCTGCCAAAAGATCATTAGAAATAATAAACAAATTTAAGAAAGTTACAGGATACAAAACCAACACACAAAAATCAGTAGTATTTCTTTACATCAATAATGACCTATGCAAAAAGGAAGGTGAAAAAACTACTGCATTTATAATAGCATCAAAAATTAAATATCTAAAAATAAATTTAACCGAGGATGTGAAACACCTAAACACTGAACATTATACTTTCATAAAGGAAATGAAAAAAGGCACAAATAAATGAAAAGATATCCCTTGTTTATGGATTGGGAAAATTAATATTGTTAAAATGTTCATACTACCTAAAGTGATCTACAAATTCAATGCAATCCTTATCAAATTTTAACAGTATTTTATACAGAAATTATAAAAACAATCTTAAAATGCATATAGAATCACAAAAGGCCCAAAACAAACAAAACAATCTTGAGAAAGAAAAACAAAATAAAAAGTGGGGGCATCCCACTTCATGATATCAGATTATATTACAAAGCTATTAGAATAAAAATAGCATTCTACTAGTATTAAAACAGACACATAGTCCAATAGGACAGACTAGAGAGCCAAGAATAAAACCCAAGAATACACAGTCAACAAGGGCACAGAGAATACTGGTATGTTTTGGATATGGTTGTCCACACCAAAATTCATGTTGGTATTTGATCCCCAATGTGTGGTGGGGGAGGTGGGGCCTAGTGAGAGGTGTTTGGATCAGGGGGAGAGTCCTCATGAATAGATTAATGCCCTCCCAAAGGAGTGAATGAGTTCTTGCTCTGGAGAGATGGAATTCTTTCTTGCAGGAATGGATTAGTTCCTGGAAGAGTGGGTTGTTATAAAGCTAGGAGGTCCCTTAGGTTATGCTTCTTTGCATGTGTCTACTTCCCCTTTGACCTTCTGCTGTGGTGTGAGGTGGCAGAAAATTTCTCACCAGAAGCTGCACAGATGTCAACATCATGCTTCTTGAACTTCCCAGCCTACAGAATCATGAGCCGAATAAACCTCCTTTCTTTATAAATTACCCAGTGTCTGATATCTCATAGCAGCACAAAACAAGACCAAGACAAATACATGATGGGAAAAGGATAGTCTCTTCAATAAATCGTGTTGGGAAAATTAGATTTCCACATGCAATAAATAAATAAATAAATACAACTGTCATACACTGCACACAAAAATAAACTCAAAATGTGTTAAAGACCTAAACACAAGACCTAAAACTGTAAAAAGCCTTAAAAAACAGAGAAAAGCTCCATGACATAGACCTTGGCAGTGATTTTTCAAATACCACATAAAAAGCTCAGGCAACAAAAGCAAAAATAAACAAGTGGTATGGCATCAAACTAAAAAGCTTTTGCACAACAAAGAAAGTAATCAAGAAAATCACAAGGCTGCCTACTATTTGGAAGAAAATATTTGCAAACCATATATCTGATAAGTGGTTACTATCCAATATTTGTAAGGAACTCACATAACTTAATAGCAATAAAACAAATAACCCAATTTAAAAAAAGGGCAAAGGATCTGAATAGACATTGTTCCAAAGAAGACGTAAAACTGGCTAACAAGTATATGAAAAGATACTTAATGTCACTAATCATCAGGGAAATGAAAATCAAAGCCACAATGTGATATCAAAGCCACCTTATACCTGATAGAATGGCTATTATCAAAAAGATAAGATGTGAAGAAAAAAAAAAAACCCTTGTACACTGTTGGGGGAAAGGTAATTTAGTATAGCTATTATGAAAAATAATATAAAGATTCCTCAAAAATTAAAAATAGAACTACTATATGAACCACAATCTCTCTTCTGAATATGTACCCCAAAGGAGTGAAATCAGCATCTCATAGATATCTCTGTTCTCCCTGTTAATGTCAGCATTATTCACAATACCTAAGATATAAAATTACCTACATGTTTGTCCATGAATGAATGGATCAATACACTGTGGTATACATAAAGAATGGGATATTATTAGCCTTAGGAAAAAGAGATCCTAAGAGGAGAGGGAGGGAAAGAGAGAGAGAGGGAGAGAGAGAGAGAGGGAGGGAGAGAAAGAGAGAGAGAGAGAAAGAAAAAGAGAGAGAGATATCCTGACATTTGTGACAACACAGATGAACATGGAGGACATTATGTTAAGTGAAATAAGTCAGACACATAATTGTGGTATACATATTGAAAATGTATAGAAACACATACAGAATGTGTTACAGAAAAGTACTGCATGATCTCACTTTGATGTAGGATTTAAGAAAAGTTGAATACATAAAAACAGATAGTATGGTGGTTACCAGGTGTGGGGGAAGGTGGGGTGGGTAATGGAGAGACGTAGGTCAAAGAGTACAAACTTTCAGTTATGTAGGATGAATAAGTCTTGAGAGTTGATGTACAGCATGATGAGTATAATTAATAATATTGCATTATATACTGAAAACTTGCTAAGATAATACATTTTAAGTGCTCTTTCCTTACTAAAAAAAGGTATGAGGAGATGAATATATTAATTTGCTTGACTGTGGTAATTATTTTGCTATGTATAAGAATATCAAAACATCCTGTAATACACATTAAAAATATACAATTAAAAACCAAAAGAGAAAGAAAAATGCTGCCCTGACATTTATAGCAATTACTTCCTTGAATCATTTTCTGCTTTTTATTATCCAAGTATGCATCCTTAGACATAATAGTTTAGTCTTGCCCATTAAAAAAGTTTATGCCTGGGCCGGGCACGGTGGCTCAGGCCTGTAATCCCAGCACTTTGGGAGGCCGAGGCAGGCAGATCACAAGATCAGGAGATCGAGACCACCCTGGCTAACACAGTGAAAACCCGTCTCTACTAAAAATACAAAAAAATTAGCCGGGCGTGGTGGTGGGTGCCTGTAGTCCCAGCTACTGGGGAGGCTGAGGCAGGAGAATGGCGTGAACCTGGGAGGCAGAGCTTTCAGTGAGCCGAGATCGCACCACCGCACTCCAGCCTGGGCAACAGAGCAAGACGCCATCTCAAAAAAAAAAAAAAAAAAAAAAAAAAGTTTATGCCTTTTAGGTTTCTTTTCATCTATCATTTTCTCCTCCATCTCTTTCTTTTTCTTACACATTTGTGTTAAAGAAGAGAGGCCATTTAATTTGCAGATTTTTCACAGTCTGGATGGTGTCGTGTTTTTCCATTAGGAGGCATAAAATATTTAGTTTCCTCTACTTTGGTGGCGTTATCAGCCATTGATGCTCATTGCAGACCTATTTAATAATTGGAGGTGCGAAATAGTGGTATTTTAATTGTACCATATTATTTTAGTTTGCTAGCTGTAATAATTATAAAGAGATCTTCATTATAAAAGAGTGACTATCCCTTATTTGGCTACCCAGAGTTACAGGAATATGGGAAAGCAAAAATAAATGCTTGATGTTTTCTTGTTGTTAGTTTACAATAATGAATTGTTTCCCTGTCATCCACAAAGGTAACCAGCTGGCCTTTTAACATCATTCTGAACTCATGAATTTAAACCTTTTACAGGTTCCAAAACATTCGAACTGGTATCTTAATTAAAAATCAAGTTGTTCTATTTTTGAGCAGTAGGAACTTCTTCAAGTTGGTTCCTGACTCCTTTTGACATTATCTTTGTAGTCTTTGATATATTTTTTGCTATCTGATGTAGCAGACTGTTCCAGGGTTATCTTGTTCACTTCCTGACCCAGACTCAAGATGAATTATTCCCCCCAAAAGCTCTGATTTCTTTAAGTGGGAAATTGGATTTCAATTCTCCAAAGCTGAGCACTGGAGATGTTCACCTCTAGGGTTTGTTAATATTTCCAGACCTGTTTAGTAGACAGACTGGGACACACACACACACACACACACACACACACACACACACACACACAGTCTCTCCCTCTCTCTCTCTCTGCATATACATGTATACACAAATATATGTTTAATTTTTAAACATGTCATCTCATGAGTTTATACTGAATATAGTACTTCATGGCTTTTACTGAACTTCTTGATTACATCTCTATCTTTTTCTACATTGAGAATCTTGATTCCCATAAGCACACAGTATGACAGAATTGGAACATCCCATAATTTCTCACTTGCTTTATCCAATGCTATACATATAATATATACAAATAATGGCAGCAGAATAATAATACTATTACATGTAACCCATTTTTCCCACTTTAAAAGTGCTCTCAAAGACACAGACAGAAATATTGTATAATTTTTCATGGGTTTTCTTCGTATTATACAAACAGTAGTAAAAGTATAATGTTACTAATACTATCACTATCAATTAAAATTCTAAATGGATTAAATATTTTTGTATATGCTGTCTTCATTCTCCCTCCCATTTTTTAAGGGTATTCTATATCTGCATTGTCAAAATATATAGCCATAGGTATATATTCACTCCCTGTAGCCCTTATTTAATCTTAATTCTATAGGCAAGTATATATTAGTGTTCAACATCACTCCTTATCAGTATTTCTGTAGGTATTCTGCATAGATAAAATGTGTTCTCTAGATTTTAAAAACATATTTAATAGGAAAATATCCCCTTAATTCCTGCATGTTAACAAATATTTTTAATGTTCTTTATGTTGTTACTCATTGTTTCTTTAAGTACAAGACATTGGTCTAAAAAAAAAAAGTCTGATGACCATTTAATTTTCCCTGTCCCCAGTTACATGCTATATATATATATATATATATATATTTTTTTTTTTTTTTTACCTGAATGTCCTCCATTTGCAAGCTCATAGGTTTATTCAAAAATTTTGATGTTGCCTATCCTGTACTACAATTCTCAGGTTCACAGTATACTCTTTAAATATGTGTTCTTGGTTTTTTTTCAGGACCTTTTTTTTTACTTAAAATTTTTATTTGTTCTGTTCTTCTGCTTTAGTTTACTTACTCAGACATTCCTATCATGCATAGAATAGATCATCTTTTCTGACCTGCAATCTTTTTTGGCATGCTTTCATTTCCTAAAAGGATGTTATTCTTATTCTTATTCTAATTTTTAAATAATAAGTTTGTACAGGCTGTGCTCTTACTACTTTTTTGCTCATTTTTATCTTTTCTGTAAACTTTTAGGAGGAGGCTTGGCCTAGCTCTCTCTCCTAACTTCACAAAGTTCTCTCTTCTGTTGTTTTAAGGTAGTTTCAAACACACGGTGGCATACTTTCTGAAATTTCCTGGCTCTGTGCTTCTTCTCCACTTTTATTTAGACAGTTTTTCCCCTTTGACTTCATTTTTTCGGTCCAGTTCTATATTGATTCACTTCCATCAGTCTTTCTTCAGCATGGGGTGCTGTCAGACAAGGGAGCTCCTTCCGTTCAATTTTGAGAATTCACTAGGTCTGAAACATTCCAGTCCCTTTAGATCTTCTTACTGGGTGCCACTTGTATCAGTTTGTGATTGGAGTACGTGAAACCCATCTTTTTCTAGCAGCTATTGTCAAGTTAGCCAACTGTGTCTTCCAGGGAATATCTTTGACTCTATGGGGATTCTCCTATTACAAGTCTTCAGTCTCCCCAATGGTTTTCTCTGCTTCTTGCTGCACAGATGCTGGAACCGCATAGGTCTTGTGGTTTCTGGTATTTTATTCTCACCTGCTTGTACTCTGCTGTAAATGTTGTCTGTAGATTTCTGTTTTCACTGTCTGGTTGCTATGTCATTTTACATGAGGGTTTGGAAAGATCCAATGGTATGCTTCCACTGTCACTCTGTCTTCCGAAAATTCTACACTGTAGTACTTAGCACATTATTGGCTTACATTACGTGCTGGGTTAAATCTAATAGAATAACAAAGTGAATGATCAAATAAGAAAATTCTCTATAAACTATAAATCACCATCAAGATATACTGCTATAAGTTATAACATGCAAATACACACAGGTTAATATATGGTATGGCATAAGAGAAAATAAGGCATATGGATGAGGGATGAAAGTATTAATTGTTATTTCTTAGTATGAATTTAACAAGGAAAAAATTGGTAGATGTTCCAGGAAGTCACTGTTGGTCAGACCAAAAGAAGGACAGAATTTTGTCATTAGCATCACCTTCCTTTACTATGGATCTATGTATTCAAAATCATCCTGGCTTAATGGCAAAACTAACAGACCTTGATTTAGGCATAGACAAGGATCACTTAACTCTAAGTGTTCTCATTAGCCAAGTGCTCAAGGCCATTTGTTATCAACCTTATCTTATCCCCAAGTCTTACAAATTAAAGGGAAACACTGTTTGAGATTTACTCCCTTTTGATCTACACTTTAAAGGTTTCCCTTCAACTCCTGTAATCAGCTTACATAGGTCAGTGGTAAGATCCCACATCTGAGCACCAGTTTCATTAAAAGATCAACTTCATAAATCACAATCAATGGGAATAAACATAAAATGAACAAACAGCTTTTTTTTTTTTTGGTGGAAATAATTTCAATTGAAAGAAATGCTGCTAAAAGATCTTTCAACATTGCTCTGTTTTCCTCTAGAATTTACTATTTCAATAAGAAATCTGATCTGGGTATGTCTTTCTGTGACTGAAATTCTCCCCCTGTCTCCTTTCTCCTTTCTTTTCTTTCCTATTTGTTGTGTGTGTGTGTGTGTGAGAGAGAGAGAGAGATTCAGAGAAGGTAGTATAAGGTTTGGAATTAATTGGACATTAGTTAGAGTCCCAGTAAAACCATTTGTGAATTTTGTGAACAAGAGAATTTAGTTAATCTCTCTAATCCTTAGTTTTCTCGTCAATTAAAGGGGAATAATAAAATATCTAATATTCAGAATGTTGTGAAGTTCAATCATGCATTTAAAGTGATGAGCAGCATATAGCACAGAGCAGACATTTAGGAAAGATTGGCTATTAGGAAAGATGCTTTATTATTATCATTACCATTAGATTTGATCTTTAGAATTCAGAAATCTCCCTAGAATATGTCTCAGTATAGATCTTTTTTGTAAACATGAATAGCTGGGCAAAATCTCTCATTTTTTAACATATCACAGCATTTATCACATTTTATTGACATTATCTTTTTATTTATCTACACTCATGGAATAACTGAATGCTGTAGGAAGACAAGGAGTATATCTACCCTGTTCACTGCTTCATCTGAAATACCTAGCACAGTGCCCTGAAGACACGTTCAACAATAAATATTCACTGAATGAATGAGTAAATGAATTATTTTTCCCCGAACATCTAGATATGAAGAATGAGATGCCTTAGATAACAAATATGGAATCCCTGTAGCGCATTTGTAAGTTAATAAATTGGCAGTTGGTTTATACATCTGTGTCTTGCAAGATTGATTATTATAAGTAAGTGACCTTTGAGTAATTGATTAAATCCAGTTTCTCACCCTAGAAAATCCAGTCAGACCGCGGTCTCAGGTAATATACTAAAAATATATGGCTCTGGAGGCACTGTGCAGTTCTTTGGCTTCCTTCTCTCTGTCATCTTTACTATTAGTAACATCCTTTTTGAAATTCAGCTTTCCCAGAAAGGAAATTCTGCAGCTATCCACTGAAGACCAGTTGCATGTACATAACAGCAGCATCACTTTTGGCTACTTGTGAGCACACATGAATAACCAGTAAAATGAGACCCCAGCTTAGCAATTCTTCAGTAAATGAATGGAAAACCATGCTCTAGGCAGTTATTGATATTACTAAATGGCCCTTGAAAATTGTCCACTGAAGCTGAAAGCATACCTTATTTCTTCTAGGCCTTACATTTTCTTTAACTCTCTTTTTTGTACTTCAGTACTATATGTTCCCTTGCTTAAGAGGGATAGGCTTTGTAAGCAAGACAGCAGCACTCTGGATACACCGTTCCATATGATACTTGAAGAAAAAAAGTTAACTTTAAAACTGCAGCCCATAGAGATAAATACAAATAGTGAAGGAGGAGTTCTGAAGCTCCAATAGTTAAGTAATATACTTAAGATGGCAATACTATCAATCTACAACACATACTCACACCAGCTTAATCCAATTTGTCCACAACAGCACATCACTGAAATGGAGCTAGAATTCAAACCTTTTGATTCTAAACTCATTCCATAGTATCACGTTGCCTTGAGAGATGGAGTGAGAAAATGCCATGAAAAATAATAATCAAATAAAAGTGAAATGCTCAGTTAGGTTAGACATAAATGTAAGGCAACAAAAGTGACCTACATACGGCCAGGCACAGTGGCTCACACCTGAAATCTCAGCACTCTGGGAGGCTGAGACGGGTGGATCATGACGTCAGGAGATCGAGACTGTCCTGGCTAACACAGTGAAACCCTGTCTCTACTAAAAATACAAAAAATTAGCCGGGTGTAGTGGTGGGCGCCTGTAGTCGCAGCTACTCAGGAGGCTGAGGCAGGAGAATGGCGTGAACCCAGGAGGCAGAGTTTGCAGTGAGCTGAGATCGTGCCACTGCACTCCAGCCTGGGCGACAGAGCAAGACTCCATCTCAGAAAAAAAAAAAAAAAAAGTGACTTACATACAAAGTTGTAGTGTTTGAAGGATAGCTATTTATGTATGGTGAGGGGTACTGTGTACTATTTATACAGGGAAAAAAATTAGTGGGATGATGGTGATGATGATGATGATTCTGCTACTAGTGTGCTGAAACGTCAACATTTCCCCCCATTAAATGGTGGGCTGCATACTGAATAATTCCTTCCAAATCCCACTGCAGGAAACCTGCATCTCTAAGCTTTTAGGTTTATCTATTATTCATGCTGCTTGTTTGTACAATACTATTGATTATTCACTGTTTGACCAAATAGTAAGATGATATTTTGCTCTCAATGAAAACTCATGGCAAATGCTTGAATCACCAAAATTAGATGTGGAGAGCAGGATTGTGGAAAGGGTAATTCAACTGGAGAGAGGGTAAAATATGAAGAATTAAATAAAAACTCCTTTAAATGTGGATGTTTTTCAGTCCTCAGCAGTCCTGTGAAACTCACGCTACATCGTGCTGCAAGACTATGAATACTTATTATAAAGGAAATTCAGTTTACCTTGAAATTTATAAAATAATATAACTGAGGAATTGGTATTTTTGTAAATATAAGCAAGGTTAAACTTTTTTGATACGTTAAAAGAAATTTTAGGTATGTGGGCCAAATGTCATTTTCTTTTTGATACACACACACACACACACACACACTTACTTTAGCATCTCACTTTTTGTAAAGGCAAGATTTAAAACACTTTAAACAGCAAGAAACTTGAGCTTTCTCTTTTGATTTTAATTTCAATAATGGAGCATGAGCTGTTCAGGAGGTACAAGTTTCTATTCTTATAATAGTTTTCTACACAATATAAGGTACATATGTAAGCTATGCTAGTATAAGTTTATATAAGACCTGCTAAAACGGTTCACTGAATAGCAAAAAAGAAAGAGGATTCCTCCTGGAATGAAATACATGTTTTGCATTTTTTGTTAGTTGAATTTTTTTTGGCCATTGCCACAACGTATGCAACAAAAATCTCATGCTTGTTTGCAAAGCAAATATTAGAATTATTGTACATACATATGCCCATGCCTATACACATTTCACACATATATATATACACACACACATTATAGAAAAATGTGATTGGTATATTCTCTTGTTTTATATATGTGATGTCATTGATGTGCATGATTTAAAAGATATCTGTCAGCTCTGAACTTAAAAAAAAAAGCAGAGCAATTAAACTTTTCTGGCACTAGAGGTCGCTAAAACCAGATTACAGATACAGTGACTGCACTTCTAAATCCACAGGAAGGATAGCTAATTTACAATCCAATATGCAGTGGTAAAGGATCAAAGTAAATTATGTTCAGGAATATCTACATTATAACACAAAGTATTGCAAAGTTCAATTTTTTTCAGTGGGAATCAACAAAATTGTGGGTTTTTCAAATCAAATTAATACTAAGGAAAATTAATGTTTCCCCTATTTTTAACAGCTGTATATATTTAACCAAAATGAAAGCACTGGACCTTAAACTTGACTGTTTATGTGTTTTGCATTTCAAAGACCACACAGGAACAAATCGTCAAATAAGTAAATTGTTTGTCAAAGCTTTGCTTTTTTAGTATGCCTGGCAATAAACATGTTAACAGAGTCAACTGGAAGAAGGGGAGGGGAGTGACCAATAATGTGTGTGCGGATATTGCTGGTGATGCTGCCAAAGTGAGCATAGGAGGCAAAACAGAGTTATGAGTTGTGCCTTAGAGGAGAAGCTTTGCTTGGCAGTCACTGACTGCTGAGCCGAACTCTGGATTCTCTGTTTCTTAGCACAGGAAAGGTCCTGGTGTTTTGGTTGTGAAAAGCCACCCATTTTCTAAAGCTGCTCCCTATATTACACAGTTGTACCACCACTTGATTTTGGAGAAGCACATCATTGGTTCACTCCCTTCAAACAGGGATTCTTTCCATTTGTGAATCTCACTGCTATCTGAGCCAGGTTTCTGAGCCCCAAAGATAGTGGAAACTATCTGTGCATAGGTACTGAATCTTTAGAGTGCATGGCCTGCCTGATAATTTTCTAAAAGGTCCAATGGCTTCTTTAAATACCAGCATGGTTTGGAAGTCACATAGTTCCCTGGTCAATTATGTTCTAGATGCCATGGGAAAGAATACATATCTTTTTGGGCCTCAAACTTCCTGAACATTAAGTAAGATCACTGGACTATGGGGCCTTAAATATTATAAGTCTAATGTTCAATGAACTTACATGAGTCCTGCCTGAGAAGAAGAATTTCATGACTGACATCTGCTAAGAACTATTAAAGATGTAATTTTAAGAAATGTGCATACTGATAATGATTTGTACTTCTTAGTTTATTCTCCATGCAAAACTATTGGCCATTCTGAAATATTATGATATTTTCTAAATTTGTTTGGGGAAAATATACTTTGTTCGTTCACTCTTTGTTTGGAAAACCTAGTTGGTTATGCCTTGAGACCCTAGTGGTGACATCTTTAATGAGAATAATGAAAAAAATTGTAACATCATATATCTTCTCCTTTGCTTCAAAATCCAGAAGAACATTTGAAGTGCTTGAGGGCAGAAATCAGCAATTTTCATGTCACCAGTCCCTGGCTCATGGCAAGCACTCAGAGTGTGTGTTTGATGGGTTCATCAAAGAAAGAGTAGGTTTGTTTATTAACGACATGGTTTTGAGGATTCTGAAAAAGTCAGTTTATGGAATACTTTTGTTATAAGTCAAAATCTAACTCCTGAATAAGCCCCTGGCTTCAGTGAGGAAACAGTGAGCTTTAGTGATCCTTAGGATAGGAGAATGGTTGAACGACCACTTAAGTGGTGAAAGATGAGAAACAGTAGCCAAAAGGAGGCTATCACAATTTTTTTCTCTCTTTTTCTTTCTGCCTTCTTATACTTTAATGTGCTAGCCCATGAATCAAATGAACAAAAGCTTTATTTTACAGACATTTTGAACCAAAATAACTGACTCTAAATTGTAACTCTAGAAATGGCCATTTAATTGTTCTGCCTGTCCTTTAGAATTATGCAAAAACTAAATAATGAAAACTAACAACGCAGAAAGTTTACTCAAATTCAATATTCAAATGTTACTAATTAAACCAGTAGCTATAATCCTTCCATAGAGTATCTTCTCAAAAGAAAAAATATTATGAGCTGGTAACCATGCTGGAGCTGTTTCCTTTCATGCATTCTCCCTCTCTCTATTCCACAAAAATTGTTAAGGACGCGATGCATACCAGGTACCATGTTAAGCACAGAAAATACAATGATGAACTAAACAGACACTGTCTTTCCTTTTCAAAGGTTATTGTAAGTCAAAGAACACCACTGGTCAAGTAAATAAGCAATAACGATGAGTGAGATTTGTGTCAGAACAGAGGAAGTATAGAGTATATAGAACCCCAGTCACACAGCTGCCTCTTTTTTTTTTTCAGTCAACTTGTCAGACAGAAGTTACTCCATAATATGGTTTGGATTTGTGTCCCTGCCCAAATCTCTTGTCAAATTGTAGGAGTGGCCTGGCGGGAGGTGATGATTTCCCCTTGGATTTCCCCCTTGCTGTTCTCATGATAGTGAGTTCTCACGAGATCTGGTTGTTTAAAAGTGTGTGGCACGTCCCCCTTTGCTCCCTCTCTCACTTGCTCTGCCTTGGTGAGATGCGCTTGCTTCCCCTCCCCTTCCGCCATGATTGTAAATTTCCTGAGGCCTCCCAATCATGCTTCTCTACAGTCTGTGGAACTGTGAGCCAATTAAACCTCTTTTCTTCATAAATGACCCAGTCTCGGGTAGCTCTTCTAGCAATGTGAAAAGGGATTAATACACTCAGTAAATATTTGATGAATTATATGCATGTTGAACAATTGAGACTGAATAAAAACAATCATTATTTGAGAAGAAAGGGAGGCATAGAAACTTGAAACAATATTTTTAATGCTGAAAGCTTCATGCACAGCCAAGAATCATGTACCTCTAAAACTGAAGAAAAGTAGGCAGGGTCTGATTTTAAGATACTCAACCACCAGTTTACATTCTAGGCACTAAAATTCCCATTCCGTTTTCTAAGCTGTTGAAAGCTGGAGCAACAGCTCAAGTGACGATAAAAGAGATATGAGGCGATACAAGATCAGGTATTGGGAAAAACAAAGTTTTCTGTAGCTCAAACTGTGTGCCAGTGAGGTGTTTATACAAATTCTCCAGAAAGATAGATATTGATTTCACTATTTTAATATGAGAGAGTTACAGGCAAAGGGAACTCTACTTTAAGAGAAGAGAGGTGCAGGAATGTGCGTCATATAATCTCACACAAAGATCTTTTGGTCTAAGACAGAGAACAGAATAAGGAAAATCTATGATGTGGGTAGGAGTCATTATAAATTTGTGACCCATCAGTGGCTGAGTTGCTCGTGTTAAGTCCTGGCCATAACTATGCTGGCTCTGATAAGCTGCCAAAGCAAGGGACTTCCACAAATAAGACAGTGTATAAATTTAAGGTATTACATCCTTTTTTATTTCATTTTAAAATCCTGATTTATCTCTTTCTGACAGCACATCCCTTAGTTCCTTCTGCCTTCTTGCTACATTAGAGAGCAATCATGAATGTCGAGTTTTGATGGGTACCATGAGGACCCTTCTCTATAGTGCATAGTCCATGTGGGTTTTTCTGATATGATTGATAGTGGCATAGAAGCATTCTGCATATAAAGATTAATTGCTTCAGCAATTATCCTTTACTGAATGGTTGACTATAACTCCACACTTTTGACTCCTACTTAAGCAAGCAGTTCCTTCATTGGGTTAATTTATTTTCTCCTTCTCTTTTAAACTAATAGTATATTTCCATGTTATTTTAAATCTTTTACTTTAGATAAAATGTTTCCTCTTGCCACTCTAAGTTAAGATTTGGGTAAGACCTTCATAAGTCACAAGGAACAGGATGGATTAAACAATTTATGTGAATTTTTTTCTTATCAATAACTCGGAAAAAGTATTCTTCTGGGAAAACTATAAATCAAAGTGGTCAAGGAAACAAGGGAGGTGTTGTAAGGTTTGTTGCCAACTTTTTCCTTTAATGAAGACACCACCTTACTACTATAAATGCATCAACACTATACGACTATTTTCCAAATTTAATTCTCTCAAAAGTACTATTAAGTTGAACTAAATCCTGATGACATACTAGAAGTTCAGAGAAACTGCATACAAATTATTTTCAGTTCATTTACAAAGGCCAGAGTATGAGCACAGGGACAATCTTACTTTTGAAAAGTGAAAGGCAAGCTTTTACTTAAGATTATTCCTAATGAAATACCCTAGGGCCAAGGTTAGAATTTTTCAACTTGCTCTGCAAAAACGAAACAAAATAAAACGTCTCCATGTTCTCTTGATAAGTAACTCTCTGATAGCTAAAATAGGAATTTTTCATTTAACATTTTCATATGAAGTGGCTTTGAGCTAGAAGAGATATCTATTGAAAACACAAAAAAAGTTACATTTAAAAACAGCAAGTACATGGAAGCATTAGATTCTGAAAATATTAAACATTTTGCATCTGGACAATCTATATCTGTACATGGAAGATAAAGAAATTGATTTTAATTAAGATCACACAGAAGAACAGACAAAGCAGGAACAATAAAACCCGTATCTATTCTCAGAGCACTAAATCTTAACCGTACTATTTTTATAATATGCTTGTGCTTTAAAACTTACAAATGGCTGCCAGTGGCATCTGTTGTATAATGTTATTTAGTTCACAAAGATAAATAAATGCATGCAAAAGAATTTCTAGCTACCTTTCAATCGTTTTTAAAATAATTTATTTCATTTCTTTAATATGTAGTCACCACATGACAAGTACAAAGCATATTATTATTGACTAATATCCATTTCCATGATTGATAGGTTAGCACTTTTATTTTGGGCAGCTTTTTACATAATTTAGGTATTTGGGGACTGTTTCCTCTCAAATTCCATCTCCCACCTGCTCTGGTATGGCAGGTCAACAATCAATCTTGGCTCATTGCTTTGTTATCTTGACACAGTTCAGATTGCAAAACATCTGGAGCTATTGATGACTTCATATATTGCAAAACCATGTGTTTTCCCCTGAGGAGTATTCTTCATTCTGTTTTAAAATATGAATCACTTCTGAAAGGATGGCTCACTGATTATTTAACTTCAAGATAGTGAATGAGTTTATAAGCCAGAGACCCCTTCATTGTGCTGCCACATTCATGGTTAGAGGAAAAGAGTGTACAATATCACCTGTCATAGTCAATTGTATGAATCTTACAATACATTTCAGAACAAGTGAATGTAGGCCACAGTTTTTTTCAGATTGCTTTTTCTTAAATTGCACAGGAAAATTTTTCTAATATACATGTTATTTTCACTCAAATATGCTTTCAACATTTAAATTTAACTAGAACCTGATGCAAAGCATACAGTAACCTGATACTGACTCATAGATGGCATGTTATAGAACCATTGCTCTATTATTTCACCTCTATCTCTCTCCCTCCCTCCCTGCTTCTTACTATCCCTCTGATGCACTTGTATATATAGAAAATTAAAGACAAAAAAGTGTATTTAATGCCTTTTTTCTTCTCTCTACACCACTAAAGTTAAAATCTTCTAAATCAGTTTATGTCAAAACTTCTAACTCATTGTTTTGTTTCATAAGTGTATTTTAAGTCAAATGGAACCTGACAGTAAATGACCTTAAAATGATGTACGATTTTAATAAAAAATGGACTTGGCTATTTTAATAAAAGTGTTCAATATAAATTAAAAGTGTGAGGCATTATTTAAAAAGAGAATGTTGCCACTGGAATCAAGAAACTTGGTAGCTTCCCTGTACTCGGTCTTGCTCAAATCCAGAATAGCGCATAATATCAGTTTAAGGTATGACACTTTAAGTTCAATATTTGAGCCTATTCATTGGTATTTAACGCAGAGGGTCTTTTGTAAGTAAAAATTTTTTTTTCTTTGTACCAATGGTCAGCTTAGCAGCCAAAATAAGGTTTACAGGAATCTATATTTTGAGTCTATGTTAGAAATAAATATTTAGCAGTTAGAACAGCTTAGCACTATGTGGCTACTCCCCACAACCACAACTGGTTAAAAGAAAACAAAATGACTTCATGTCAGGAATGTGGAAGAGGAAGATGAGAAAATTTTCAAAGGCCTCTGTCTAGCTCTTTCTTCTCCAGATCCATCACAGGCCTACTTGCTTTCTTACCCTGATTTTATTACAAGTTACAGGTGAACAGCTTCAGATTTCTTTTTATCATTGTGTATTAATTTTAAGGGAATTAGATAAACTGTGTACATTTCTTTCTAGTTTTACTGTTCCTGGGTCCTGTGATGTGGGACATTTCACCAATAATAATGCACACAAACATAGTCAAGAGAGCCTTAACATAGCGGCTGGAATTTTCATATACGATCTTGGTAGTAATGTGTGTGTGTGTGTGTGTGTGTGTGTATTATATTGCTACTAAATATATATGAGACCAGATTGGATAGTGAATCAGTTGACATTTATTTGAAATTTTGGAGAGAGTAGGAAATTACAGTAACAAAAATATTTTCAAAAATCTAATCAGTAAGGTAATATTAATAAGATTTTAAAATGTGTGTTTATATACAGAGTCATAATGTCTAAATCTACAACTAACCTTAGAAGCCTTGTATTTCAGTACTATCATTTTATACATGAGGTTTTTGAGGCTCAGAGAGGGGTTTGGCCTTACATTATGTAATAGGCAGAGTTAGAAACGAAGCTGAGACTACAACCAATTTGTTTCTCTTGATCCCAAGCCCATATGATCTGAGCTGGAAAGGCGTGAACTGACAGTGCTCAAATACAGGCAGTGCAGCCAGATGCCGGGCTCTTATAGGACTTTAGAAGAAATTTCTAGATAAGGTTGGGGTTTAGACCATATAGTATCCAAGGTATGCATTCAAATTATAAGATTTTATGCATCAACATTTGAAATTAAATTGTGGTGAAGAGGAAGACAGGCAGAAGCTCCATAAAGATAGCACGCTGAAAATTTTAAAGCTCCTTATTCAAATAATAGCAAAACAAAATCATTAATTTTCCAGCTCTACAATTGGCACTATTTCCTGCTTTAGAAAAGGAAGCCATCAACCCTTCCCATACTCCATTGTCTCTCATAATTATGCATGTTATTAAACAAGTGGTAATATAAGAGGCATGGAGTGAACATCATTTTATTGGCATCATATAGTTACAAGAACACATGTTGCCAAAAATCATTTCCATTCAGCTGAAGAAACAAAGAAGTAAGAGATCTGCAAACAAAAGTAGTCAGCACCTGGCAGGCATTCAGAGAAATTATCAATAAAAGGAGGAGGAAAAAAATCCACTTAATTCCATGTTATGCAAAAACAAGTTTAGAAGGATGCATATTATAAATGAAAACCTCAATATCATTACTTATTGGCAACATTAGGAAGATTTTCAATTGTGTTTAAACTCAATTTATTGTCATACAATAAGTTGTTGAAATGTGATTGCCATACATTTTTAAACCAAGTTTGAATTACATCAGAGGGAATTTGATATTTTCACAGTAACTTATAGTCATATTTTAGTTTTTTGAATGTTGGAATGAGGAATAATTGATAATTCCTTACTTGATTCCTCAAGTTCCCTGCTTTGGAATCACTACTCATACACCATTACTTTGTTTACAAATATATATATATCTTACAAGCCAGATCCTGCAAGCTCTGTCCAGTGGTATGGCAGTAATGACAAAATATTTTAGTTGTGAATTCTGAAGTGACTCTTCAATGGAGTCCTTAGTTCAATTGTAAAAATAAATGAGAAAGCAGAAATTTTCATTAGAAACTCAAAATGAGACTGAATGTGGAATCCAAAAAGTAATGACCTTTCGTCCTCAGAAACCAAAATGTCAGTGCCTTCCTCCCTTCATTTATTCACTGTGCATTACTTGATCATCTACTATGCACCAGACACTGTGTTATGTGCTGAGGATGCAAGGGGTGATGGCAGTGGATAGTGTAGTCCCAGAGGAATAGCATGCATGATAAAAGGGAAATGATAACAAGAGTATGAGAGAGGTTGTATGTCAGTATGTGCCACATTAACTATGTGTTGTGACAGTAGATCCACACTGTATCACAATTTGTACTGAGAAATTTGACAAAGAATAATAAGTAGAGAAGTAGTAAATTCTGGTAAACAAAAGTAAAAGTATGATGCAAAACTCTCCTCTTTTTTCTTTCCAACAATGAAGAATTTGTTACTTCTTTGAAAGTCATCCTAGCATCATGGGAATTAACTTAGAGTAGGGAATAACAATAGTCCATTCTTCTGCCTACAACTTTAGAAAGTACAGTCATGCATCACTAAACAAAGGAAACATTCTGAGAAATGGAAGTTGTTAGGCAATTTCATCATTGTGCAAACTGCAGAGCACACTTACACAAACCTAAGATGGCGCAGCCCCACTATACACCTAGGCTATATGGTATAGCCTGTTGCTGCTAGGTTACAAACCTGTACAGGGTGTTACTGTACTGAATCCTGTATACAACTGTAACACAATGGTAAGGATTATGTATCTATACATATCTAAATGCAGAAAAGGTACAGTAAAAATATGATATAATCTTATGGAGCAACTGGCATATATTCAGTTTGTTATTGAACAGAAACATTTATGAACTGCATTATATTTTGTGAAGATAATTCAACTTCTGGTGCTCAACTTAAGCTAAGATGTGTTGAAGGACACTGTCAGTACCTAAAGAAATGAATATACAGTTGTCCCTTGGTATCCATGGGGAACCGGTTCTAGAACCCCCTCTCTTATAACGAAATCCCATATATGAAATAGCATTGTATTTATATATAACCTGTGCAAATCCTCCCATATTCTTCATATAATCTCTAGATTACTTATAATGCCTAATACAATATAAATGCTGCATAAATAGTTGTTATACTATATTTTTAATTTTTATTATTTCTATTTGTATTTTTTAATACTTAATTTTTTTTACTTTTATTTTAAAAATATTTTCAACCTGTGATTGGTCATCTCTGTAGACATGGAATCCACGGATATGGAGGACTAACTGCGCTCTTTGCTTTTAAGCAGACAATTGCTAAAAATAAGGTACTAAGGGAACACAAACCCCAGTGCCAATACTCTTTCTAGAGGGGAGGGGTTAGCAAAATCTACACTGAGGAAATAACATTTGAATTGCGTGTGGAAAGATAAGTGGAATTTCACAAGACAAAAGAGAAAGTAAAGGACATTCCAAATAGAGGGAACTAGATGTACAAAATCAATGTCTTAGTCAATTCAGGCTGCTATAACAGAGTGCCATAGACTGGGTGACTTAAATAGTAGAAATTTATTTCTCAGAGCTCTGGAAGCTGCACAGTTCAAGATCAAGACAGTGGCAGATCCAGTGTCTGGTGACAGCACTCTTGGTGGATTGCAGACGGTCATCTTCTTGTTGCATCCTTATGTAGTGGAAAGAGAGCTCTGTTCTCTTCTCCCCTTATAAAGACACTAATCCCATTCATGAAAGCTCTGTACTCATAACCTAATTATCATCCAAAGTCCCCACAGCTGAACACCATCTCATTGGGGTTTATAATTTCATCCTATTAGTTTTGGAGGGGGACACAAACATTCAGTACATAATAATGTGAAATAAAATTAATTGTTTTTTAAAAAATCAATTTTCTTTTACACTGTAACTTTGCAGAGGCAACTGTTGTTCCCAGTTTCTTGTAAGGAGAGATTGGTGTGTGTTTATATTTTGTTAATTCATACAAATTTACCAAGTCCCTTTATGTACACAGTAATGTGTTAGATTTGAAGAGAACACAAAAGAAATATTAGATGGGCATTTTTAATTGAGAAGCAAACCATTGAATTGCAGAAAGAAGCTCTGGTATAATGGAAAGAAGGCAAGCTTTGGAGTTACACAGAAGTCAGTTTGAGTCCCAGTTCAGCTGCTTACTAGCTGTGTGACCCTGTATTAGTAATTTAAACTAGACGACCTAATTTTCTCATCAATACAACGGGCATGCTAAAACTTAACATTTCAGAATTGTTGTAGAGATGAGTAAAATAGATATAAAAAGTTTTGCACATAGTTGCTACTCAAAAAGTAAATACAGAAAAACTGTCCCTTGTTATTCTAATTGTTCTCAAGGAAGAATTGAAGAGCAACACAAGATAGTATATGATTCAGTATAAAATGAATTGCAGGTCGGGCGTGGTGGCTCACGCCTGTAATCCCAGCACTTTGGGAGGCCGAGGTGGGTGGATCATGAAGTCAGGAGATCGAGACCATCCTGGCCAACATGGTGAAACCCCATCTCTACTAAAAATACAAAAATTAGCTGGGCGTGGTGGCGTGCACCTGTAATCCTAATTGGGAGGCTGAGGCAGGAGAATTGCTGGAACTTGGGAGGTGGAGGTTGTAGTGAGCCGAGATCGTGCCACTGCACTCCAGCCTGGCGACAGAGCGAGACTCTGTCTCAAAAAAAAAAAAAAAATTGCAAATATATGAGCCTACTGTTGATGAGGATACTCAAAGCTAACTGAAGAAGTATAGTATAATGTGGATTGTTCTACATACATGATATCCAGAGAGTTATAAAAAGAAAGAAAACAATTCAGGAGAAAATAAAAGTCTTACTTTAGAAGGACAGTATAAATTATACAGAAATGGCACATACTCTATGGCAGCAGAGAACCAGAGGAAAGTAGTTTTGTATTAATAAGTAGTAAGATACAGTGGATAGAACACATTACATTATGAAGAGCCTTGAGAAGCAATGTAAACATTTTAGATATAAACTCAATGTCATCAAGGCATCATTGACCATACCTAGGCATATGCCTATCCTGCAGCATGATAGGACCATGTTAGACAGGCTAATGGATGGCTGAATCCTTCTTATCATTGAGACCTCATATCAACTCTCATTTCAGAGTAGCCACCCATGATTTCTCCATCTAAAGTAGCTTCTCACTCTCTATAATATCACACTATACAGAAATCGCTTTGCTTATTGATTTATTCGAAATTATTTTCTCCTCTCACTAGACTGTAAGCTCTGTGAGAACAAAAACCTTGTCACTTTGAGTTTGCTGCGATATTTGCAGCCCTAGCAACACTGTCTGACACACAGCAGACTCTCACTTGCTCTTTCCCTGCCCTCCCTCCCCCGCCACCCAGGGCCCTTCTCTCTCTCTCCACAAACACACACACACACACACACACACACACACTACACCAACAATTTAATATTTTCCTGGAAGAAGAAAAATCAGAATCTTTTGCAATAGCAATATATAAGCTGATGAAGGCTTATCATCTTGGCAATGGGTATGCTAACAGAGGAACAAAAGGGACTTATATTCATGTTACTTCTGTAGACCTACAGTTTGTCAAAATTAATTCTTCATGACAAAATGTACACTAAATTCATATAATTCAATGGGTGTCTAAATTCTCCAAACTACGACCTTCTGTAACAAATCCATTTATCTGCACTGAAATAGCCCACTTTTATTTCTTACAAGAATTCACAAATGCCAGCTCTCTGGTCACTCATAGGTCATTCTTCTGTAATGCATCTTCCTCTGGATAATCACATTTCTCAAGGCCTGCTGTGCAAATACACAATAGGTAATACTCAATGGCAATCCATTTTTCTATTTGGCATTGATTGGTGGAGTTGTCATATTATCTTTTCTATCAGAGAAGTTACTGTTAACTAAATATCTTCCTTTCTAATGCTACTAATAAAAAAACCCTCTCCTACCAGGACACATCCTTAATTGCATTTTAGTCCATTTTAATCTGATGTGATACATTCTGGAGGCATATGGGAGGTGGGGACAAAGGGAAAGGTAATTCACCAGATGTAAGTTCAAAGAGTAAGGAATCCTTCTGTATCTGTATTATTTATTTTTATATATTCTTGGCATCCTATAGTTTTCCTAGCATATAAATATGAGTTGAGTAAATGTTCCATAGAATAGCTACTGTATTTCCATGTAAATATAAAGAAACTGAAAATTAAAAAATGAAAAGCATCATTTGCCTAGGGTGTAGGTAATCTAATATTCTTTTCACTATACCAAAAAGAGAGCCTGAGGTAGAGATAGTGCAGACAAATAGATATTTCTTCCTCCCTTTTTTATAGTCTCTTCTATGCCTACAAAACCCAAATATGAATTAATTACTGTCTGTCCTCACTCACATTGTCAGGATCCTGAGTCAAATCATGAAGTTTGAGCCAGAATCTGTGAAGGATCACAACTAAATGGGTAAGAAGAACTGAAATAACAGAGGGAAGTATGGGCATACTTCTAGAAGTAATAGAAAAGGAAGAAAATAAGGCTACTAAAGGATTTTTGATGGGTAAGCAGGAACAATGCTCAGAAAAAGAATATCCTATTCCAGAGTTTAATTACTCAGGGCATTTTTTATTTCCCCTCCTTATTTTGCAATAGGCCTGCCTAGGATTAACAATGTGTGCATGACTCTCATCAAAATCAGTAAGCAAAAACATCTTGAAGAAAAGCTAGTTCTAGGGGTAACATGTTTGTGTGGTGTTACCAAAATGTACTTTTGCTTAATCACCAGGTAGTGATGTTGCTTAGAATAGTTGTAATAATGAAGCACTGGACCTAGGTAGATAGAGAAGTTGACAATCGTTTGTGCAAGAACGAATGAGGACTAGGGGAGGGGAATAAATCCATCCAGTACTATTTGTTTTCAGAAAATTCCGGAGCTTAACGATAATACAGTATATAAGGAGGAAAGATCTTGTACACTACAAAAACTTAACATGCACTTGGAAAACTTGCATGATATTATATTCGATAAGACACAGGTCTTTGTATATAACTGTATCTATACCAATCAAATACACCAGATTATAGATGGCTTTTAAAAGGCTATATATAGAATAAATTCTGTGGCATCTTGTAGGATAAATAATTTACATAGTTGCTAAATGAAGAGAGAATAATTCAGAGAAAAACCTATTTCCTCAAAAAGGAAAACATTGCTTGACTTCCCTGTCACAAATATTTATGTCAAAAAATCTAGAACAATAAATAACCCTGCAATGTCTACTTTCCAACTATGAGAAGGGAAAAAAGTGTCTTTTACCAGGTAGTTCCTTAGTAATCTGTTTCACATTTAGAATCTTTTCCTTAGTATGATTATTCCTAACACCATTGGAAGGTTTTAATAAGATAAAGATAAATATTTTAAGTAATATTGATAAATTTGAAACATCTCTTATTTACTATGTAGCTATTTCTGTAAATACATTCATCATTGCTTATATAAATATAACTCAATAAAAATAACACTTCTAATGATTGGCATATATTTTTAACTTTAAATTACATAGTGGAAGCACATTCATTCTTGATTCTTCAACACATTTTCTCTTTGCTTCAACAGCAAAGTCATGTTCTCCTTAGCTTGACAAATGTTTTAAACAATATCTAAATTCACTAACCATCAGTATTGCCTCTCAGGTAAATTATGTGAACTAAAACATATTTTGTACTTCTAGACCTGATGAACTATATCTGAAGTCATCTGAGCAATTGAACAGGACTGAGTACTGGAAGGAAATTAAGATAAAGTGAAAAGATATCACAAAAAAGATATCTACAAAAGACAGATATTTCCTTAAGATTGAATTTTTCCATAATGCAATTACCATTCAAGTAAAATAATTTTATAGAAAAAAATTCATTAAAAAGCCAGTAATTAAAGCTCCTTGTGCAAATTTTAAAGCTAAAGTCTATGACTACACTACAGTGAACTGTGTCAGAAGGGTTTCAGTTTATTGCCAATAAGCTTTACCATATTTTTAAAGTAAATTGTGTTTATTGGCAAGAAGATTGTTCTGATATTGATAAAGACCTGGTGAACAATTTGTTAGAAATACATACATCAATAGGTTATTTGTGTTTTCTGCATTATCACCTTGCAGAAGTAGAAAAGGTAGGCATTAAAGCTTTGGTATTTGAGAGCGAACCACACGTGTATTAGTACATTTTCATACCGCTATAGAGAATTGCCCAAGACTGGGTAATTTATAAAGGAAAGAGGTTTAATTGACTCACAGTTCAGCATGGCTGAGGAGGCCTCAGGAAACTTACAATCATGGTGGAAGATGAAGGGGAAGCAAGGCAAATTCTTCACAAGGCGGCAGAAAGGAGAAGTGCTCAGTGAAGGTGGAAGAGCCCCTTGTAAAACCATCAATCTCATGAGAATTCACTCACTACCACGAGAACAGCATGGGAGAAACTGCCCCCATGACACAATTACCTCCATCTGGTCTCTCCCTTGACATGGGATTGTGGGGAGTATGGGGATTACAATTTAAGATGAGATTTGGGTGAGGACACAAAGCCTAAGCATATCAACAAGTACAAAATATTGTTTGGTTACAACATGCATTGCTCGAAAGAAATGCTTTTTAGGGTGAAGTAAAGTATTTTTTTTCTAATTTAAGTCCTCTAATATGTAATAATATAAACCTATCATTTCTGCCAGATAATAAAATAAAAATACAATCCTCATAGCATATGTCGAGACCTAAATAAATGTATTCCTGGTTTCAGATTTTGGATAAACTTAGAATATATATACACTGCTTTAAAATATCACCAACTTGAACATTTTTAATGTTTTACTTGTTGTTTATGACATTGGGCATGAGTAGAAAGGAAATAAGGTCCTATGAGTCCTTTAATGAAAGTATCTAATTAAAATAATCCCACTGTTTTGAGATAAGGAAAGAGGAATAGTTCATAATTTTGTTGTTTGATAAATAAATAAAAGCTATTATCTCAATAGTATCTTATTGTCATGAACCACAATGTTTTGTAAATCAAGCCAAATAACCAGATAACTGAGAACATTTTATCTGAAATATAATAAACAGTGTAACTTCTTATTAAGAGATGTCACTGTTTGCCCAGCTTGGACTCCCTCTTTTCACTGCTGGCCTCATCTCTATCTCTAGGAAAGACAGCCCAAAGCCCCCATATGTTTTACTCTCCCTTTCCATGGCTGATTGGAAAGAGATGGGTATCTGTTGCTAGTCAGGTTGAATTGAACATGTCATGAATAGTGAGGTCTAGAATTTACACCATGGTTAATTTAGAAAAAATTAAGGTAAAGTTATTGAGGAAAATAAAAGACATAGAGGGAGAAATGGAACACCCAGAGAAAACACAAATGAGAAAACCCAAAGTTCCTTAGAATCAAGAGAGGTGAGAAAGCATCCATGTTCCTTGAAATATTCCAAGTTCCTCATTCTTGACCCCATGGACCATGGCATATGTAATTTCTTTAAGACTAACATATTCTCTCAAAATCTCTACACTTCCTTTTACTCGCAGTAATTACAGTAGGTTTCTATCTCTCTTAACCAAACAGCCTTCTTTGACTACTAGAATAATTTAAAAATAGAAGACAGTGGTACATATATATTTCTATACACAGTAGTCCCCCCTTGCCCATGGTTTAACTATCTGTGGCTTAAGTTACCTGTGGTCAACTGCGGTTCAAAAATATTAAATGGAAAATTCCAGAAATAAATATCTCATAAGTTTTTAGTTGCACACTGTTCTAAGTAGCATAATGAAATCTTGCACCATCCTGCTTCGTCCTGCCTGGGACATAAATCATCCCTTTGTCCAGAGTATTCACGCAGTATATATTACCTGTCTGTTAGTCATTTAGTAGTCCTCTCATCTGACTTATCATTACGAGGTCAATAGTAGTCTAATGCTACCTCACAATGCCTACATCATTCACCTCATTTTACTTTACCCAACTTTTCTTTTCTTTTCTTTTCTTTTCTTTTCTTTTTTTTTTTTTTTTTTTGAGACGGAGTCTTGCTCTGTGGCCCAGGCTGGAGTGCAGTCGTGCGATCTCGGCTCACTGAAAGCTCCGCCTCCCGGGTTCACGCCATTCTCCTGCCTCAGCCTCTGGAGTAGCTGGGACTACAGGCGCCCGCCACCACGCCCGGCTAATTTTTTGTACTTTTTTTTTTAGTAGAGACAGGATTTCACCGTGTTAGCCAGGATGGTCTTGATCTCCTGATGTCGTGATCCACACGCCTCGGGTTCCCAAAGTGCTGGGATTACAGGCCTGAGCCACCACGCCTGGCCTACTTTACGCATCTTATAGGCACTGTATCATCTCTCATCATCACAAGAAGAAGAGTGAATACAGTGAATTTTGAGAGACAGATTACATTTACATAACTTTTATTATAGTATATTGTTATAATAGTTTATCAGTTATTGTTAATCTCGTATTGTTCCTAATTTAAAATTTAAACTTTTTCAAAGGTATGTATGTATAGGGAAAAACATAGTTCATTTAAAGTTTGATATTATCTGCAGTTTCAGATAATTTACCCACTGTGTAAATTGGAATATATCCCTTGTGGATAATGGGCAACTACCGTACAATGTACATACACACTACCATACTCTTATAAGACTGATTGAAAATCAGAAAAGAATGAATCTTGCTTACAGTTTCCAAAATTTTTTTAAAACATTATTTGAGAAAAAATGTATGCCAACTTATACACATTTTAAAGTCTATGCGAATGTATGTATAAAATAAATTATAATTAATTATATCCCCTTCCTGTCTCACCACCAATATAGTCATTTTATCAGAATACAGGAAAGTATAGAGAAAGTGGGCTAGAGTAAGGTATCTATTAAAACACAAACATTTTAAATAGTGTACTAAAATTCCTATGAATGTAGTAATTTTCTGTGTCTCTGTTTCTTCACTGATAAAAATGAGAGTATTCTTTATCTTAAAGGAGTTTCTGGCTCTAGGATTTAAATATGTGTTCTATATCTGTATGTAATCTTGAATACTGACAATGATGACCACCACCTCTGTGTATTCATTCTGTGCTAGACCTTTTATATTTAATAATAAACCACAGTAATGTACTGTGATTTAGACTATGTAAATCACCTAGGTCAAACAATTAGTAAACGATAAAGGAGATATTGTAAATTAAAACATGCTTGACTGATCCCAAAGCCATGGTTTTCTTTTACCCAATACTCACTCTCTGTCAGATTACAAATAATTGAAGAAAGATTCACTTACTTGAATATACTTGAATATATCTTATCCTAAGATAAGAATTGGACCAGATATTGTAAAACTTGTTCAGAAATGAGAGCTGAAAAAAAAAAGTATTCTACTTTACTCTGAATTAATAAACAATCTAGACTGCTTCAATTTCTAAATGTTTTGATTAATAAAAATTTTACTGAATGCAGTATTATATCATTTTATTTGTATCATAAGTATGGAGATAAGTTTAAAGTATTGACCCTACAATGACAAAAATAATATCAGATACATTTTTAAATTCTTAAAAATTATTTTAGAAATGAAAACATTGTAATTATCTGAATGAGTGGCACTGGATATTACAGGAATATATTACAGAAAAATATATATGATATATAATCATAGTAATTATCATATAATTATGTTCTCATCTCTAAAATACACTTGTGTATACAGTGGCATATACACTGATATATACACTTTAAAATATAGATATATATATGCAGAGTATATATATATGTATGTATGTATATTTATGTACAGGGAGAAAGAGAAAGAGAACTAATTACAGAACTAAAAAGAAAAATTATTCAATAAATACATTTTCTTGCCTAAGCCTTACTGTAAATAAAGATGCTTTTAAGGAACCGATTCATGCTACAATAAGCAGGCTTACAGGCTAGGATAAGAGAAGAGAAAAGAAAGAAGGTGAAAGATCTTCTTCACCTCCACTCTTAAAGAAAAAGATGGAAAATGGACACTGATTATTTTTATTTGTATTTTAACCATAAATCCCCGAATCGAAATAATTGTAAGATAAGCTAATCAGCAAAGGATTTAAAGACTGCATTAAACAAGCTGATAATGAATGAAGAATCCCTCTAAAATTTCCAAACACAAAAATATATGATCATAAACACACTATCTTCAGCTACAAAATGCTACAGTCTGTTGTATGCATGCAAAAGAGAATGAAGATAAAGAAAAAAATTGCTTTACTAGTCTTATTTTAGGTAGTCATTATCCAAGTGGGGTTTTATGTTATGCTGTATTTATTGGATTATTCAGCAAATTTCCCTATCATGAAAACTTCATATAAATATGTGACAATAATTCTTTAGTTGAATACTACCTTAATAAAAGTAACAACTCCACCTATCCAAAATGTTTTAGTATCTCAGGTGTCTTAAGTGAAATTATTTTCATGATGGTTGCATACGTAGAGTGCTTATGAAGATTCTGAGTGGCAGAAAACAAGTGACATTTTCTCCAATTATTGTCCTCATGCTATGCATTCTTTCAAGATCATAAGCTTCTGATAATAAGTTCTTTCCCCAGTGAATGCTGGAAACTCATACTTACCTAATAGCCTCAGGAGATATTTCCACTACTCATGTAAATTATCTATTACTCAATGGAATTGTACATGTGGGCAAGAAAAATAGTCAGTGCATGGCTTTACAAATCCAGATAACCAGTACTAAAGATACACACCCTGCCACACACACCATGAGTATATACTGGGACTATGATGATCAATTATCTTAACAAAAGTAGAAATCCAATATCTTTACTTTAATATTGTCATCCTTGAACAAAAAATTAATAAAAAGACAAGAGACAGAGAAACGAAACAACAAACATGAGTATTACTGATGAGGAAAAAGAAAATGACAAAGTTCACAGAAACAATATTTTTTTCAATTTTTTTGAGCCATTTTTGTTTTCTGTATTTTAATTGAACACAGCTACAAGAAGATATGGGATTATTAAAGATCTAATAGACCAAAGCCTATCATCTACTTAAAAAATCTTATCCTTTAGTGGAATTCAGGCTACATTTTCCATAGTCTGCGCAATCTGTCTCTCAGTCTTTTTCGATCACACCCTCTGCCTTTTGCGGAGAGTTGTTATTTTATTCCAAGAAAACTTGAGACTTTCCCTGATCAGTGCAACTCCTAAATTTTACCCTGATATATTCCTATATTACATAGCAGTTACATGCCATTTTAATGGTAGAGCCTTATGGTTTGCACATTCCTAGCTATACACATAGAAGTGGAAAACCTTCAGAAGCAAACAAAGCAGAATCCTTTTATCCATTCATTAGCCAAAGTAGTAGAGAGAAGAAATATAACACATCAGAGCAACAGATCTTACAAATCATCTGAATAAAATATTCTATGTCTTTTCTATTCAAAGTGTAGTTCTGGAATCATAGCAAAGATATCACCCGGGAGCTTGTTAAAAAAGCAGAATCTCCACCTCCCAGATCTGGTAATCCAATTCTGCATCTCAATATGATCTCCAGGTGATTCACATGCATATTAAAGTTTAAGATGCACTGCTCTACACTATTTAAGGAACTGGGAACTCCCAAGTACTTGTCAGATCTTCAGTCAGAAAAACATAAATAAATAAAACAATCTCCACCCTCCTACTCCTCAAAACCTCACCATTGCTCTTCAAAAACAAACAAAACATGACTGAGGGCGGTGGCTCACGCCTGTAATCCCAGCACTTTGGGAGGCTGAGGAGGGCGGATCACGAGGTCAAGAGATAGAGACCATGCTGGCCAACATAGTGAAACCCCGTCTGTACTAAAAATACGAAAATTAGCCGGGCGTGGCGGGCGGCGGGCGCCTGTAGTCCCAGCTACTCAGGAGGCTAAGGCAGGAGAATCGCTTGAATCCAGGAGACAGAGGTTGCAGTGAGCCGAGATCGCGCCACTGCACTCCAGCCTGGGCGACAGAGTCAGACTCCGTCTCAAAACAAAACAAAACAAAACAAAACAAAACAAACACACACACACACATTGATAGTTCTGATTGGGAAATTCTGAACTAGATTAAGTTTATGCTACACCTTGGGGGAAACATTGAGTTAGTTCTGGGAGGCTAGTTTGTTCATCTGCAGATCAATGCAAGCAAGGATGAAGTTTCCTGAGTTGAAGACACACATTAAATGATTTTATTTTTAATTGCAGTCTCACCAGAGAAGGGGAATTGTCCTGGCTCCTTCTCTTCCTAGGATAGTTTGATCATTCTGCTCTTTCTAGTCATTAACAGACTACTACCTTCATTTTCTTAAAAATACTAGTCATGTGTTCTACGTGTTTTCTTTGACATCCAGTAAGATTTATTCTGGAAGTGTAATTAGAAAACTCTAATTGTCTAAATGCTTTCTCAACAGAGATAGAAGGACAATTTGGATATTTTATATGCATGTGAATGGTATGATAGTTAAGGCAAGGGGTTAAATGTTTAACAAATTCAGGAATTATAAATTTTTTTTCTTTTCTTTTTTCTTTTTTTTTTTTTTTTGAGAGGTTGTCTAGCTCTCATAGCCCAGACTGGAGTGCAGTGATGAGATCTCAGCTCACTGCAACCTGCGCCTCCCAGGTTCAAGCGATTCTCCTGCCTCAACCTCCCGAGTAGCTGGGATTACAGGTGTGTGCCACCATGCCTGCCTAATTTTCCTGTTTTTACTAGAGACTGGGTTGCACCATATTGGCCAGGCTGGTCTGGATCTCCTGACCTCAGGTGATGCGCCCCCACCTCGGCCTTCCCATAGTGCTGGGATTACAGGTGTGAGCCACCACGGCTGGCCAGGAATGATAAATTTCTGTAGGAAAAGAAGTCTAGCTCCACCCTTAGCAAATAAGTTCATAAAGCAAGGACTTTGTGCCTGTCTTGTTATTGTATTTCCAGTGTAGTCTTAGCAAATACCGTGTGCTCAATTAATAGTTTTATAATTGGATTCAGTTGAATTAAAACAAATTCCTTCAGTCTAATCAGACAATAAGGTCTTTATATTCAATTTGACAGTCTTGTATTATAAAGGACAAAATATATGACAGTAGGAAGAGCCCAGAAAAAGCAGCGTTAGATTCTAGTTATAACTCCATGACAAAAATAATAATTATTACATGCCTGAAGGGGGGAAATATAACAATTAGCAATTTTCAAAAATGTCATGGTATCTGTGCTATAAACTGTAAATAACTAGTCTATTTCTTTATATATGCATATATATCTTTAATATATCTTATATATCTTTCATATATCCATATATAGATAGATACATATTTTTTATATAATTTAATGGTTTAAAATATTACCAAGGTAAAATATAAAGGCTGTGCATCCATATTGTGGAACATGTTAATTCTTGCCCGAGTAATCAGTAGCCCTCTTTAGCATTTTGGTGAGTGCTAGTTGTTTTAAAAAATCTGTATTCCTTTTCTCCCACAATAATTATTCTTTTCAAAAAGATCCTTACTAACTTTTACTAACATATCAGAAGGAACTGGAAGGAAACTCATGCTTATTCAGTGGTCTCAGGAGCTCTTTCTATTATGCCTGTGAATCATCTATTACTGAATGGAATTATGGATATGGCCAAGAAGAATAAATAGTCAATGTATAACTTTATATATCTATATGGCCAGTACTAGATACACACACACACACACACACACACACACACACACACACACACACAATTCAGGAAAAAAACCTGTGTGGGAATAATCATTCTATAAGGTAATCAGGAAAATAACTAAATAGTGCACAAAAAAAAACCCTTAAAACTGAACCTTAAAACCCTTAACAGAGCTGTCACTGTATTTGAGGGTAAAGACTATTCACAAACTGATTTATTGATAAATTAGACATCAAAGAGGCAGAGGATAGAGCTTCCAACAAAATATTCATTAGGAACTAGCTATAATATCCCATGCATTTGAGAACTGATAATTCTAAAAACAGAACATTATCGCTTTGATACACATAATCATTTGCTATGAATACAACTTTGAATATATGTGACCTATAAAATCTTCAAAGATGGGTGTAGCCTCAAAAGCTCTTAAAGTTGCATCTCAAAATTATTTTTTTAGGTGTCAGAATTTGATATTTATATTAAAACTGGTCTGATACCACAACATATGGCAAGCACAGCATATATAAATGAGTGCTTAATGAATAATTTTATGATGAAAATTAGCTAAATGGTGCACTAAATCTATTGAAATGTTCTCATTTTTCATTGTTTAACTGAAAATAGGAAGGTGTCAGCAATTAGCATATTTCATTAAGTAAGACAAGATCCACATTATGATGATTTTTATATACAAATTGATAAGAGGGAGGACACGTGTTTCTTTAAGAATAAGAGGATTCTAAATTTTAAAGATTTCCAAATTTTAAATATTTGAAGTGAAAAATCTATTAATCATTATAGATAAAAGTATTCCCACAGTATTAACTCCAAATTGCTGTCAAACACTGGGATGCATCCAATATAATGTTAAAGTAATATCCTCTTCTGCTTGAAACATTTTTCTTTTCCAAGATGTTTGAGATATATTTTAGTATTGGATGATGGTCTGCACTTAATTCTAAAATGGTGGCTGTGTGTGCATGTGAGTGTATGTGTATGTGTGTTTTAGACTGCACAGCTTTATTTATAAATTAATTTGCTTCTAAGAGATCAACAATGAAACATTTTAAAGGCTTAATTTACAGAAAATAATTGAGTGGTGTATTCAAGAAATAAGCAATATAGCATAGTGTGAAGAACACTCAGTCTAGGGAGAGAAATTTAAAATTCACAGAGCTTGAATAAACGATGAACTGCTCTAAGTTTCAGCTTATTCACTCAACAAATATTGATTAAATATCAATTTTCCAGGAACAGTTCTTTATACTGGCAATATATGAACAGAAAATATACTTTATCCTCAAAGAATTCATATCTATATGAATATATATGCGTATATATACAGCAATGTATATGTGATATCATATATACTTATATATATATAGAGAGAGAGAGAGAGAGAGAGAGAAAGAGAGAAAGCCTGCAGAAATCACTCGGATGTCTTAGACCAAGACAGAAATGAGGACACTGATGACACTCGTGTCCTGTGATCTCACTGTTAGATATTGGATGTATTCTTGAGGTTGAACTGAGACACTTTGCCAAAAAGAAGAGAAATTAACAATGACCCAAGATTTTGATCTGAGCATCTAAAAGGTTAGAATTGCCATTAATTAACATATAAAATGCTGTGAGAAGGCTATACCTAAAGTTGGAGGATATTAGTTCAATTTTGGACATGTTTACTTTGATATGTCTATTAGATATTTAAATAAATCCTTGAATATATGCATTTGGAGCTTAGGTGGGAGATCTTGGCTAGAGATACAAAGTTGGAGTTAAAAAGTTGATGATAATTGAGAATGCAAGGCTGAATGCTATCACCAAAGGAGTGATTGTAGTTAGAACAGTAGAAATGTGCAAGGACAAAAACCTGGAGCACTCAGTATTTTAGGGGATATGAAGTGGGGCCAGGAGAGGAAACTGGAAGCAGCAGCCCATGAGGCAGGAGAAAAACCAGGAGAATATGTACCTTAGAAGCTCAATGAAGAGAGATTGAGGGAACTAGCTGACAGTTCAATTAAAAAAGAAAAGATAAGTGATCACTGGATTTAGCAACAGTGATCTTTATAAAAGCAGTTTTGGTTGAGCGTAAAGGTCAATATCTGATTTTAGTGGGTTCAGTAAAAGAAATTGGAGACAGTAAGTATAGATGATTATTTCTTAGAACTTCATTGTTAAGGTAAGAAAAGATATAGGTTGGTAGTTAAAGGGACGATTTGGGCCAGACAGACAATTTTCTTTTTAATGGTAGAAATAATAGCATGTTGCAAGTCAAAATGATGTAGTAGGATGGAAAAAAAAAACTGATGATGCAAGATAAAGAGGAAACATCTGCTGAAAGAACAACCTTGAGTAGGTAAAAAGAGTGGGTTCTAGTGACACAAGTAGAGAAGTTGACCTTAGCTATTAACATGGAGATTTTGCCCACTGTTACAGGAGATAAAACAGAGCGTATGAGAACTGCTGATGGCTGCTCTTCAGATGTGATGGTGAGAGAAGGTGGGATGTTTCTAATGATTCCACTTATTTTCTCATTAAAATAGGATTTCAGGCCATGACTTGAAAAAGGACGTACTGATGGTTTGAGAAGAGGGAGGAAGGAAAGTATAAAATATTAGTCTAAGAGTACAAGTGAATGGATTCACTTGAGGTTGATGAACAGAAATCTAACCTGGAACTAGTCAATTTCAACAAACAATTCTGTTTTCTTCCAGCCATGTTCACCTGCACGGTTGCAGGCACAGAACTGTTGAAAGGTGGCTTTCATCAGGTTTGTTCGCTTGCTTCCCAAAATGAAGCAAGCAAAAGCAAGTGAATGGCACATATAAGAGAAGTTATTATAATGAATGAATATTGATTGTAAGCTAAATAAGAAGAAAAATAAGGACACAAATGTGAGAGGTACAGGAAACATTTATATGAATAATTAATTGTAAATAGTTAAATAGAGATCAAAAGATTGTTAAGTTTGGTGGAAAGACAGGAGGCAGTGGTGAGAAGGAGGAACAGAAAAAATTGAGATGATGGAGAGGCTGCAATTATTGGTAATCAGAAAGTTTGTGGTATGATCATGAGTAGTGAGTTTGTATAATTTTATGGAGAACAAAGTAATTGGCAGAGAGAAGTAAAGACACTAAGAGACCAGGCTATCATAAAAATAGTCCACACATTTATGAAATCACTAAGAATCATGAAGGAGTAGTGTTAGAAAGAGTGGCAATGAACCAGTATGTCAATCATCAAGAAATTAGGAGGAATGACCCGGGTGGCACTGCAGACTGCAACAAGGAGAGCTAATAGTCAGTATAGTCTAATGATATAAAATTCAAAGTTGGGTGCTTTTTGAGCAAGATAGAGAAGCAATGTCCATATCCCACCCAAGGCCAGTGATATGAAGGGGTGTGAAAAAGAAACAATCACTTTTTGAGGAGGATGCATGGGAGGCTGTACCATCAAGGGAGAGACATTGCAAATAAACCATGAAAATCAAAATTATCAAACAAATGTTTGAAAAGATCAAGTTATCCAATATTTGGTGATGAGTGAAGGAAAAGTAGCAGGGTTTTAAGAACTGAGAGGAGAGAAATCAAATCAGGTAGGGAGTTGTGCTGAAATGTGTGGGGATTAGAATGCCAGAAATGGCAGTGACCTCTGAGGCCTGAGTTCCTCGTGGTAATTGATAAAGATGTTCTGCATTTATAAAGTAGAAGTAGTAATTCTTACTACGTCACAGAGTTCTTATGAGAAGTATAAGTGAGGAAGATAAAAAACATTTAGCCAGGCACAACTTAAGTGTGCCATAAGCATTAGCAATTATCATCATACTCATCACTTGGTTTGACAAGATTACTGAGTACAATAGGAATAAGCCATATAATTTTCCAGGAATCAAAAATTTCCTCCAAGAAATGCATCTCTGAAATTATAGTGTAAGCTGATGAGGAAATAAGAACCATTACAAAAAATAATCATTTAGCAAAAAAATTTTTTTTCATAACAATGACAGTTATTTTCTTTCTTACTTTAGAACTTAGGTTTATTGACTTTGTTTCAAAGATTCTATGGTATTTGACATGTTGATGCTTTTGATGAAAGGATGAGCGAATCAAAATGACATTTTACATGTCAGCAGTGAGAAATACAAAAGAGATTTCAGATTCATAGCATCTTTCTATATCAACATAGGTTCCTCATTTCTTTTCAGCTGCAGTAACTCTTCCCATCCCACAGAAAATCAACTCGGTAGTTAGCATTTCCATGTAAAAATGTCTTCTGAGTTGAACTCGATTTTCTTTCACAAAAATGGAGAAATGTTTCTATTTTTTGGTATGGCCTACCAGAAATCACCATATTTTGAAGTTTCAATTTATATTCCCAGTGTATTTTTTCTCCAGAGAGTCATATTCTACGTCTTTCTTAGTTACCTCTCTAGAGACTGTCCTTTTGCAAATAATGCTGCAGTCTATTATAAGTCTGTTCTGCGTTAATTAAAATGACATCCAAATCATTTGGGGGGTCTGGCTCCCATAGATGTATTGCTCTAGTCTACTTATAATCAATTCTCTACTCAATGCTAGCAGTAGCCGTATCATTGGCCATGAAGGCACTCAGAAGATTGATGAAACTGGATAAAATAAATGGAGCTGTAATTTGGGAGGAGAAGTTAACATCCCCACTAAGCAGACACTGCCAAAACTAGCAGACTGTAGCTCATCTCTTATTGAGCCATGACAGTAAACATTCATCAAGTGAAGGAAAATAATATGCCAGTCTGAAAATGATATCTTACTCTATGCATAGAGACAAGAATACACTGGCTCATCTTTTCTAAATTAACTGTAAATAACAATGGGGTTATATTACAATGAGTATATAGTTATTTCCCAGCCAGTTCTAGTGCATGAAGTGTGTCCTCAAGCTGCTTGATGAGATGGAAAGCCACACGTAAAAGCAGATGGACAGTTAATAAGCCATGCTGTAAGGTTGAGCAACATGGCATGATTGGCTAGAGATGCTACAATCCCACTGAACCTCTCTCAGAAACAGGCAGTAAATTTGAATCCTAATTACAGTGGTCTAGTTCATTTCCTAATCAGACTGCTGGATAAGAAAGGATCTCATTTTGAAGCATTAACCCTCAAATATAGTTAATGACCATGCAAGAAGCTTGAGTCTTTGGTTCCTGTCATAGTAATTAGAGCTCTTGCCAATGGTGAGGCTTAGAGATTTATAAGCCAACAGCAATGCAAAGCTGTTCAAGGTAGGTGGGGGCAACCTGACAGCCTCAAGGTAGTGCTTTCCACTGGACAGTTTTTGATGATCTCAGGAGAGTGTATACTGAGCAAGAACTTATGAAAAATAATACCAAGAAATAATTTCGATGAAGCCTAACCATGATCCAGATTGGTAAACAATTTTTCAAGATGGCTCTAATTTTAAAGATTCTGTTCCCAGTCTCTACTTATTTCTATCACATAAAATGATCTGACTTAGGGATGCAAAAATGTGACCTCAAAATTAAGGGTAGCTAGAAATATGCAAATACTATTTATGATCACTTAATTTCAGTTACCTTAGAGTTACTCTGTGGTTCAGATCTACATTCCTTTTGTCCGCCTCACTGTGTAATCTCCAGTCATTCACATATCTATTTCACCACATGGTTGTAAACTCCTTCCAGGTGGAAGCTATGTTAATCTTTTCTTTTACAAATCATTTGCTCAGTTAATTGAATAAAAAAACTGTGATACACTGGAGGATAAGGGTATGTTAGAATCAACAAAAGCAGGTCCAAGGTTTTAGGGAGCTACACACTTGGTAGAACAGCCAGAAGTAGTAACAATTAAAATTAATGCTACATATATACATACAGAATATGTATTAATTTTTACAATGAAATATTATATTTTTATTTGTAAAAAATCTGGAAAATATAGTGTGCCAAAATAATTACAATTCTCACAGAAACACTGTCAAATTAAATGCTCACATATAGTTTTCAATCTTTTCTATATATATATGATACATTTATATTATAACAAAAGTTATGCATAGCATATTTGTAAATTTTAAAATATAATAATAGATTTTATGAATGTTTATATGAATGTTTATATGAATATTTATACGAATGTTTACAATAGTTTAGTGCATAACTTTTCTAGTTTACCTTCTAGAATATAAATTCAAAAGTTGTATGTATCTCTTTCAATGGCATATTTCCAACAATTTGAACAATGCTTTGCATATGGTAGGTATTAAATCAAGACAAAATAATTTGTTATTCTTTTACAGTTGGATTTCTATAATTTAAAATCTAGACAGTTCCAACAGTCACAAATGTCATCTAAAAGAAAAGTTAGGGATAGATTTTTGAAAGCATGAATGGATAGAAGAAAAATCTTTAATCTGTAAGATGAGCAGTTGTCTATAATCATTTAAAAGAAATAGCTTAATTAGAACTCTACTTTATTTTATTGCCAATAAAGGTATCCAACCAGCTTGCATTTTTCACTTTCTGCTTTGGCTTAATCTATAAAAATAAGAATATAAGTGATATTTTCAAAAATACTTGTCAGAATGGTGATAATTTCAGTGGTAAGTCTAATTTTGTCTCTAATATGGAAGAAACTATTGGCAATTAGGAAATTATGTTGGGTAGCATGGAACGTTACCCACCAGCCAACTTAACTTGAGTAACAAAAAAGAATAATTAAAAAATAAAAGATTTAAGGACAGAGTTTAAAGTCCATTCATAGAGTTCCAATGTCCAAGGCATATCTGTGTGGCAAAGGGTCAGATGCAAGGACGGGGCTTGTATCTCCTCTTCTTTCAATCTGTTGCTATCTCTTTGGGCTCTAGTTCTCTCACTGCTAAGAAGTATAAGTCCTCAAACGAGAAAGCTAAAAGAGGAAAATAAGCACTTCAGGATATTGTCACCTTGTCCTTATGTCCCAGGAGTCAATGATTTCTTCTGTGTCTCCAAATTTAGGTATCATTACCTTAGAACATAAAATGTTAGAAATAGAAAGAACCTTGAAAATCAAGACTCTGGGAAAGAGAAACCAGTAATAAGTATCACCAGTTCAACTAAGATCTGATTTGGTCAGTTAGAAAATTAACTAAAAATATCAGTGCATTTAGATCTTGTTATGGGGCTATGCAGACTGTATCATCGAATTTATTTTTCCTTGACAGCACACTATAAATCCTTTATTTCACTTAACTTCTAAATCAGATTAAGTGGATTACAAACAGAATTTTTAAAAAATGAAACAGAATATAACACAAAAGTCAAAGTGCATCATAAGTAGAAATAATATTTTTAGGAGTGTGTGTGTGTGTGTGTGTTTGTGTGTATGTGTGTATACTATCATGTATTTACTGAACTGTAATGTGAAATATATTGTTATTTATTCTGGATCACAGCAAACAATATTTGAAAGCCACTGTTTTCTATTTCATATTAAAAGCCATAATTGAGGATGATAATTCTGAACAAAGAGTTGACATTAAATAATTTTAAATATGATATAAATTTTTAATATATATATACTACTCTGTTCATTTAGAAAAACAAAAGCATACTATCAACTCATACCATGTAAAATCAGGATGCTTTAACTTTCCTTAAGGGGGTCAGTGAATTTCCTAAAGTAACATGGCTCAATACCAGGCATGATAAAACTCAGAAATTCTGACATCTAGTCTAATTATTTCCCCACTAGTCCAGATAATGGCATTTCCCTATAATAGCCATGTAAAAATCATAAATACTCTGTGAACAGACCATAAAATGGACCACAACTTAATATACATGAAATTTGATGATAAATGTAACCTGTGTTAATGCTAGATAAAATCAGTGTTAACTAAGGGGTAACTGTCATGATGCTACCTTTAAATATTTAGTTTTATTTATTTATGTTTTGTAAAATAAGGTCTGTTCTCCATTTTTTCTTCAAAGAATTATAAAGGTAAGTGTGAATCCATGATTTCTCTCATCCCAATATAAAACATGGTGACTAATTTATCTCTAAAACAGGCATCAAATAATATTCATATTTGAAGGCCTCCACTTAGGAATATAATTATAGTTTAGAGAACTGAGCCTCTTGTGTTAAATTCTCTTGTTGCTCTTATTCTCTTTTCTTCTCTATCCGTGTCAGCTCCCCAGTCTTCCCCATCTCTGATGCTATGACTGAAAATGTGGGTATTTGAGAAGTGAGGACGAAAGTAAACAGAGCAGTGACTTCTTCAGACCTTTATATACAGTTACATATGCAGCTATTGGGGCCAATGTGGTCTCTGTCCCTCAGGTTATAAGTTGATGTCCATCGAAAGGAACATTTGCAAGACACACAAACGACCTAGAAATTCCTGCAAGTGAAGTTTAGATGTTAATTAGGTACTGTTGAAAGAGCAATTGAGAAATACAAAGAGATGACCATTAGCCTGAATCAGTTGGGCCATCTTCTCCCTTAATATTTCTAGAGGTTTAAGAAAGCTTAGTTTATTTGATTTCCAAATTTTCAGTCTTGTTTATTTTTTGTTGTGTTCACGGCAAAAAAAAAAAAAAAAAAAAAAAAAAAAAAACAGATCTGGAATAGAACAATATGATTTAATACCTTAATCAGAAGCAATTTTATTTATTGTTTTTCCTCCCTAAAATAATTTGTCTATATTCTAAGGTAAAATACAGAATCCTAAAATCCAATTCTTTTCAAAGATAAGCATGCTTAAAAGTAAATCATTAAGTGGGTCAGTTTCTAGATCATTAAGTCAAATCATGGCACAGCTGGAACCTCTTCCAACCAATCAGAGATCATTTTTACCATTTTTATTTCAGAAATTACAGTAACATTATTCCTAGTGCTTCTTAAGATGAATGATACATTTAATATTCTTGTCAAGCTCCAGTGCTGAATGTTCTTCAATTTTAAAATGACAACTGAATGTATGAAAGCACCTAAGGAAAAGGTTAAGATTTCATGAGGATTGTTTTAAACATTCAGGCCCTATACAGTCCACGTCTTAACATGCAGGACTATTTGTCCTTTAAATCCTGATCTGTCAACACTGGTCCCAAGTCTATAGTTTCTTAATAATTGAGAGATTCCTTTGGCTCTCGAGCAAATGTTAACATGTGATACTCAGGTTCTGTTAACATGGATATAACATTCAGAAATTTGCCATTACAATATTTTTCCTTGACACATTAGAAACATTTATATTTCTAAGCATCATCAGCTGCTGCACACATTTCCTGCAAAGGTATACATTTCAGTATTATACAACTTGTATACTAGTGAAACAGTAAACTGCCTATCAGAGAACTGAGTTCTAGGTCTTAATTTGTCACTAAGTGGCTCTGTGGCATCACAGATGCTATCTCCTCTTGGGCAGAAGTTTGCTGCTCTGTGTCATTTTAATGGCTGGCAAAAATATATCTACCACATGGCTTCTCTATATCTATCTAATTCCATGAATGTAACAGCCAGAGTTTAGCCCCTAAGATTTGGGTGGCTACAACAGATTGTTCTGTATATATATTGGCCAATTTGCAACATCCGTTTATATTAAATTCCAATCCATCTTGTGCTACTGTATTGCTTTAAGGGCATCATGGTAAAAATACTTATTCAGTTTTCACAAATCTACTAACAGGATTGGGTTAAGATAAAGAGATGACTCTGAAACTTGCTGGAAACTGCATATCTCTAAGATTGCTGTCTGGAAGGAATTGTTGTCCTTCAACAGTCCCTGTACAGTGTATATTCCACAGAACATTGAATCCTCTAGGTAATGATTGGGGTAGTTCAGGGATATTAAGACTGTGATTAAGGTCAGTATGCATGGGTTTTGGAAAAAGTACCTTGAGACTTATCTAGTATAAACACACAGATAATTATAACATATATGTCATTTTCTCATATTATTCTATTTTTCTCAAGTGAGCAGATAAAAACAAATAAAAGTATAAAATATCCTTGAAAATTATAACTGACAATGTTTTGCCTACAATGAAATACACAGAATGTGTATGAAAATGTATCTTCTTCCAATTCTTTTGGAATGATGAGATTTTCAGTTGTCTCTTAGTCAATCTTCCATTTGGTCCAGGTGAAGACATGACCAGAAAGCAATAATTTGCTTATGAATAGGTGCTTATCATAGAATGTCCTAATGGAGACTCAAAATTCTACTACAGATAAAATCTCCTCCATTTCTGATTAGTTAAGTGATTTCCCAGAAATTTATGCCTGATTAATTAGCAAAATGATCTGGCAGCATTTAAAAATAAACCACAAAGATAAATGTGAATCACACATATGAGAAAAGCTGCTGCCTTCACGATCCCTTGTTGCTATCTCAGGTGTATTTACTGTCAAGGTCCTCTGCTCTCTGGAAATTCCTAATATTATATTAATAACTTGATTGTATCAGGGATTAGAAAAACCAAGTTCTCATATCATCCCCAGCCTACTAATTTTGAGAATTTTCTAAGAATCAATTCTATCTATAAAATGGGAATGCAATTCGGTATTGACTACAGACTGCTCCTATAATAGAATGAATGCTAACCTTATCACCTTTTTTGGTTCCCAAGCAAATCACTTGCCCTTCTCCAGAGCTACAAAAACTAGGGCACCAGGTTTATATCAGAAAACATAACCATAGTTATCATCTATACAAGTTTCATCGAAGCCATAGTGACATAAATGATCTATAATTAAAACAATATAAAGATAATGCTTTTCTTATACTCCTTAAACTAGTTTCATTTTTACATAATACACTGGAGCAGCAGGACCCAGTATTTCTCAAGCATACTTGGCTAGCCTCCTGTAAAGTCCTTTTCCCTCAGATACTTGAATATAATCATTTCACTGTATAGTTTTATAGAGGGCCATTCTAAGAAATAGTCATATTAAAATTGTTTCTATATTTAGGTATAAAAGCATAATATGAGTTGCTGACTTAATGTTTTCTATAGGAGGTCTCATGTGAAAAACATTATTATTATTATTTTTATAATTATCATTATTATTATTTTGAGACAGAGTCTCGCTCTGCCACCCAGGCTGGAGTGCAGTGGCGCAATTTCAGCTCACTGCAAGCTCCGCCTCCCAGATTCACACCATCCTCCTGCCTTAGCCTCCTGAGTAGCTGGGACTACAGGGGCCTGCCACCACGCCCGGCTAATTTTTGTATTTTTAGTAGAGACGGGGTTTCACTGTGTTAGCCAGGATGGTCTCGATCTCCTGACCTTGAGATCTGCCAGCCTCGGCCTCCCAAAAGTGCTGGGATTACAGGCGTGAGCCACCATGCCCGGCCGTGAAAATCTTATTTTAAAATCAAGAGCAAGAAAAAGTTTACCTGACTCAGAGAACTAATCTGCTTTCTTCTTTCTGATAAGGGTTTATGTAACTCAGTATGATTTCATTTTCCCTTTACTTTCAAATTTCTAAAACTAAGTTCAAGCATAGTAACTGAATTAAGCCTCTTGGAGAGCATCTGGTCTTGTTTTGGTAGACCAATTTCTACCCTTGAAATAGCCATTATTTAGCCTATCTGAAACATAAGTACAATTAAGCAAACTGGCATGCATTTAAAATAGAAGTTTTAAGTAATCATTTTTAAATTGTAAAAACAAATCATTGAGAATAACATTTGCCCCATGTAAGCTTTTAGATAATTGAAACACAAAAGCAGTTTAGAAATAGTAAGAGAGTATATAGGCTAAGTTCATTTTATTATAATCATTGTGTAAAATGATAGGCTTTTTGCATAATCATAGCATTCATAATTATCAATTTACCAATTTATTTCTCCTCCTAGATTATAAGCCTTTTGTGGGTCAGAATAGTATTCATTTAATAACCTCAGTGTCTAACAAATAGTAAGACCTCAGTAAATGCTAAATGAAAGAAGAAAAAAAAATAAGAGCAAGATAAACGCAGAGATCTAAAAATACAATGGTCTTACTGACCTTATTATTTATAATAATATCATGACACATTGTACAACTTTTAGCATTACCAATGATTAGAATCATCATAATGACTAAAACAGTGATATTGAAAACACCTCATTTTCTATCTTATTGTAATTTTGAATAATTCCAGTTTTTTCTCTCAATGCCATTTCAGCAATGCTTTAAACATTCTGCAGAACCAAAAGCTTTTAGAGCTAAATGCATCAATTACACATAATCCTGTGATGCAATCCTGCCAAGAATCCTTAGTCATTCATCCTCAGCCCACAGAATGCCATCTGCTTATTTTCAGTGTACCTTGTTACAAAGAGAAAGAGAGCAAAAGAAATCTTAAACTGATTTCATTGCCCTGAATTATGCTACTTTATAGTTTTGTTTTCAATGACATTTTTTTTGTTTTCAATGACATTGATTCTAAATGCTAAAGTTTCTATAAAGATATTATCTAAACATTCTGATCTTTCTGATAAATTATCTGCATGCATTCTCCTTTGTTTAGTAATAAAGTGAAACAATTATCTGAGGAAAGCTCTAGCTTTATCCATAGACACAGTCCTTATATTGTTTCTCACTGGACTTACAATTTTATAGAATCCCAGTTTTATAAGTGTGGAGTTTGGACTATTCATTCCATGTGGCAGACTCTCTGGGATAAGGTGAAAGCTAAGTAATTTCATGGTAGAACAAGCATCCAAAAATGCATTCCATCTTTTTAGCAATAATGACCAGACATAAAACCAATCAAAGGAGAAATGAGATTATAATCTCACTTGGTTCTGTTCATTTTAATATTATCTATAAATGATGTTTTTATAATAAATATTTAAGGAAGGCTTAACACTCTATAAGTATTTCTACCATCAGCCTGAGGACTGTATATGCATCTAGAAAGCAAATTTTCTTAGGTGACAAGAACAGACAAAAGAAAAACTAGGACTAACGCCCTGGTCATCCAGTGCTGGGAGAAGCATTGGCATCAAATCCTCATTCTGTCTTACCAGATTTTTATGCACTTATGTATTTTTATCATTATACTATAAACATTCTTTGACACAGATATAGGGGGCATGGCTTTGCCTGCAGTATAAACACATCTGGCAAGTAGAAGCTTTTCTTTAATTAAAACTAATAATCTTTTTAAACAAAATGAGAAAAAGATGTTGGTCCATGGAATATTATACACAATTTATTTAGAGAACAGTATTCACTAAAAGATAATAACTTTTACATGTACCAAAGTTCTTAATAGGATTCAAAGTGTTTATGCCACTGATAGAAGGAACAAATGGTCGATTATGAGGACTGACAGAATCCTTGGCACCTGCCTGACTTTCTATTTCTACAAATCATGTCTCTTGCCAAGGTAACACCATCTTTTTCCAGACTACTGTCATAGCCCTTGGCAAGTTTCCCTAAAACCATTATTATCTCAAATCTATTCTCCCTAGCACTGCCTGGGTGATCTTTTAAAAATGCTAGGATGGCTGGGCGTGGTGGCTCACGCCTGTAATCCCAGCACTTTGGGAGGCTGAGGCAGATGGATCACAAGGTCAGGAGTTCGAGACCAGCCTGGCCAACACAGTGAAACCCTGTCTCTACTAAAAATACAACAAAATTAGCCGGGCATGGTGGCAGGCACCCGTAATTCCAGCTACTCGGGAAGCTGAGGCAGGAGAATTGCTTGAACCCGGGAGGCGGAGGTTGCAGTGAGCCAAGATCGTGCCATTGTACTCCAGCCCGGGTGACAGGGCCAGACTCTGTCTCAAAAAAAAAAAAAAAAAAAAAAAAAGCTTGGATGATTATGTCATTTGCCCCTTAATTTCATGTCTTGCAATTGAGCCACTGGCTAATCTTCCCTATAGCTCATCACACTCCGGCTATTTTGGTCTCATTTCAGTTCCGAAAACACTATGAGATCTTCACTCCAGAGTTTCCACATCATTCTTTCTTCTGTTTAGAACATATTTCTGCTACCCTTCACCTCACACAAACATTGTGCCTTTGCTTATCGTTGTTCATTGTCTACCTAAAATCTTTGCTTTGGCATCTGACTCTAACATCACAATCAGATCCTCGTTATAATACTACATTTACTCTTGTTTATTTTGCCTGCCAGATTTAGTCCACATTAATGTTCATCATTATCTCCATGAAAGGAAAATTAAGAAAAAAAAGTTAAGCTGCTTAGGTCATTCATCCAGTGTATAGAACTATTTGGATATTTTTATAATGAACACATGTATCTGAGATGTGTTTTATTTGCATGGTGAATCTACAAATTCCAGGATCTTAAAATACATTTATAAAGTCAGACAAGGATTTTCAGGATCATATCACAAAGGACAGAAATTAAAACTAAACTATTATCTGAGTTGATTTTTAAAATGATGAAGTATCATGTACCATTTTCATTCAATCATAAAATAAAAACGAAGTTATAAAATGATTCAAAGAATGTTTACAGCAGGGATTGTAAGGAGATGTCACCTCACATACCAACTTTGAGATGGGCCAGGATGGTTATGAGAATTGTGTTGAAAAAGGCTCCTGATAGAGTTCAGATTCATCAAGAGAGTGCTGTGATTTAATGATGTTTATCCTGGGCATAAAAGCAGAGAAATGGTGACTCACTTTATATTTGAATAAAAAAAGATTAAGAGAGGTGAACTGGCTTCACCTTCTCACCAAAATGAAAAAGAGAAGCCCAGAAGTCTAGACTGTTGAATCTTTCTCTAGGGCATCTATCACCATGTTATAAATATTTACTGATCTCTCAGTAGTATACAAAACAGTTGAAACTTGTTTTCCTTCTGGCTTCTAGGGTATTCTTCTGTTCTCTAGTATTCTTCAATCTTACTGAAGATTGAAGTCATCCTTGTCTCTTGGGGGTGAGTAACATCCTCTGGTGAACCTCTAATTGTATTCCTCCAGGGCTTTGTCTTTGTTCTTCACTTTCTCCTTAGGTGACTTCATTTCATCCCATGACTTTAAACATTTTATTTTTGACCACTATAGCTTCTTATTTCCAGCTGACTACTCCTTGTCACCACATAGAAATCTTATAAGTATTTCAAACTTAATTTCAATATGGACAACACAGAACTCTTGATTTTATGCAAAAACCTACTTCTGTATCAGTCTTCCTCATTTTTGTAAATGGGATCATAATCTCATTATCTCAATCCAATAATATAGAGTTTTTCTTCGTTCTTCTCTTTCTCCCATCTCGCATATTCAATATCAACAAGTTCTTCTGACTCCAAATCATATCTTGAAACCATCCAGTCTTTCCTATTACATGACCACCACCCTAGTCCCAGTCACAATTATCTCTGTTTGAATTACTTCCAGAGCCACTTATCTAGTTAATTCCCAGAATCCATTTTGGTTCCCTTGACTCCAACCATCTCTATGTGGTAATTACAGTGATTATTTTCAAAACATGAATGAAACCTTGTAGTGGCCTTGCTTAAAATTATCGAATGTCTTCTTCTTAAACTGGGAAGTGAACCCAAACCTCTAATCCTGAGTTTTAAAGCCCTGTATAATAATCTGTTCCCATTCATTTATGAATCTTCTTCACACTTTTTACCCACACTCACTTCCTTTTAGCAATACTAGCTTTTTTCTATTCCTCAACCAAACTATACTAATTTCTACCTTGTGTTTTAACATTACTTAGAATAATTTTCCCAGTGACTGCTTTGTTATCATTCTAAATTTAGCTTAAATTTGAATTCTTTAACCATAATTTTGCAGTTAACCATATACTCTACTTCCTTCATGACCATCTTTAATTCACTAGATAGCACTTGTCATTTCCTGACAATATTGTATATTTATTCATTTGCCATTCATTCATTCATTCATTCATTCTTATCTGTATGTCTTTACTTGAAAATAAAATCCATGAGAGCAAGGAACTCGTTTTCCTTATTCACCCCTAGAACACAATGGGTGCATAGTAGGCATGCAATATGTATTCATTGAATAAGTAAACTCTATTTTCTGTATAGTTTTCTATATTTAATATAAAATCAATTCTTTCTGAAGTCACTGCAGCAGAGTTTTAACCTTTGGCTTCATTCTTGTGGCAATTTTTTTTTGCATCACTCTCACTCTTCCTACCATCAATTAGCGTACATTTAGAATTTTAAACACTTACATAAATACATCTTTGCTAGAAAAGTAAAATGGAAGCAAGAACTAGAGAGAGGAGAAGGGCTACCTGTCAAATTTAAATAAATAAATATTATTTTTAGTGCAAGAATATCTGGTAGTACTTACTTTCAAATAAGGACTTCCAACAAGTAAATATTTTCATTGAGAATTTCATAGATATTGCCTTTCTTCTATTAATAAATGTATCTAAATTTTTTAAAAATGAAATGTAAATATATTTATTTAAAAATCTCTCTTTCATGATGCGCAATTATTTGCTATTGTTCTGGGTAGATAATGTTTAAGCTATGCCCCATTCGCCTGAGAAATTCAGGTTTTCAAAAGTAGGGAACAATGTCTATGCAAATTCCTATGCTTAATGGTCCAGTTTTATACCCAATAGCAAGCCTTAGTTGCCACTAAATGTCCTAGCTACATGCACCAAGAGAAAGCAAATATTTGTATCTTTCTTTTATAAAATATCCTAAGAGAGAATCTAATATACTAATTGAAGCAGTAAGTTCCATAGTGGAGGATTGTTTTTCTCAGAGAAAGGCTTCTTCTCATGATGAGTTCAAAAATCAGGAGCAAAGTAACTGTGATTTATTTGGTTGAGATAAAAGCAAGAGAGACATGGTCTTAATAGCTGAGATCCCAACTCTGTTACATTTGGAGGCAAAAAGCAATCCTAAGTGACATGATAAGGAGACAGTCTGGCCTAGGAAGAAAGGATCTGCAGCACCTGTGTGTCACTGAAAACCCTGGCTCCTATGCTAAGCAAGCACTCCTTCCAATTCCACTATAACTGAAGTTTATGAATGATATTTCCAACGGTTCTAAGAATTAGACATATACCAATATAAAGTAGTATAAACAGAGTCATAAGTAACTATACTGAGGCAGGCTTTGGAATTCTATAGCCTACTGCAGTAAAAAAAAAAAATCTAGAGTGGGTATCATCACGTAGATTGTCTAAAGAGCACTCCAGATTTTGAGGTATTTCTTCATATGCTGCAGAGAACATTGATGTAAAGTGAGAAGAAAATGGGATACAGTAGCCCAGCCCCCCCCCCCCCAGTTATCTGCAAGGTATATGGTTCTAAGACCCTCAGTGGATGCCTGAAACTCAGTACCAACCCTATGCATGATATGGTTTTCTCTACGCATATGTACTTAACGTTTAATTCATAAATTTGGCATGGTAAGAGATTAACTAATAAAATAGAAAAATTATAACAATATACTGTAGTAAATTTATGTGAATGTGGTTTCTCTCTCCATAGCTTATTGTACTGTACTCACCTATTTTCAGACTGCAGTTGACCATGGGGAATTGAAACTGAGGAAAGCAAAACTGCAAATAACGAGAGAACTACTGTACAAACCTCAATGTACCCTTCCTTCCTTCCTTCCTTCCATTATTTAATGCATATTTAATGAACACGAACATCTACTACGTTGGCAAGCACAGGAGACACACATTGAACAAGGCAGAAAAGGCCTCTCCCTCACAGTGATTCTGAGGACAGCGAATAAACAGACAAACAAGGTAATTCTATTTTGTAATAAATGCTATAAATAAACAAATCAGAATGAAGGTAAGGTACAAGTATAATAATTCAAACAGTCTACTTTAGATTAGGTAATCAAAGAGGGTCTGTGAGTTGAAACATAAAAAATAAAAAGGATCTAGCCATGCAAAGGGTTAGTGAGATAGTTTCCTTTAAGGAGAACAAAATGGTCTAGAAGCAGAAAAACTGCATTATGTACAAGAACCTGAAAGGTCAGTCTGATTGCAGCAAAGTTACCATGGGCAGCCTGATATTAAATGAAGATGTAAAAAGAAGCAGAAGACAGATTTAGAGGCCAGGAAGCATATATATACAATACTTACTGATAACAAGCCTAGAATTTTTATAGAGATAATTCAGCTTAAAAGCACTCTTCACAAGCCTATATGGCACATGAGCTTATATATGACCAGACTCAAATCACACATGTAATAAGTCTTAAAAATAGAACTGGAGGCCTGGTGCTTTGGCTCATGCCTGTAATCTCAGAACTTTGGGAGGCCAAGGCAGGCAAATCATGAAGTCAAGAGATTGAGACCATCCTGGCCAACATGGCGAAACCCTGTCTCTACTAAAAATACAAAAACTAGCTGGGTGTGGTGGTGCACGCCTGTAGTCCCAGCTACTTGGGAGGCTGAGGCAGGAGAATCACTTGAACCCGGGAGGCGGAGATTGCAGTGAGCCAAGAGAGTGCCACTGCACTCCAGCCGGGGCGACAGAGCGAGACTCCATCTCAAACAAACGAATAAAAAAAATAACACTTCTGATGCCATGTCTCTTGCCAAGGTAACACCATCTTTTTCCAGACTACTGTCATAGCCCTTGGCAAGTTTCCCTAAAACCATTATTATCTCAAATCTATTCTCCCTAGCACTGCCTGGCTGATCTTTTAAAAATGCTAGGATGGCTGGGCGTGGTGGCTCACGCCTGTAATCCCAGCACTTTGGGAGGCCGAGGCAGACGGATCATGAGGTCAGGAGTTCGAGACCAGCCTGGCCAACACAGTGAAACCCTGTCTGTACTAAAAATACAACAAAATTAGCCGGGCATGGTGGCAGGCACCTGTAATTCCAGCTACTCTCTCCCTCTCTCTCTCTCTCTCACACACAAACAGACACACACATCATTTTGGGTCAAGAGCAAATTAGTGGTTGTAGAAACTCAAGAGTGACAAAATCACTCAGGAAGAATCCATAAAGTGAGATGGTAAGGGGGCCTAGATAAGATTCCTGAATAGTGCTAATATTTAAACAATAACTTGGTTAGAAAGTGTCCCTAAAACAATTCTAAAAAGCTAGAGAGAAAGCAGGATCAAATAATAAAATTGAAAACTAAAGAGGAATTTTGATTCCTAATTCTCAATAGTTTCAAATTCTATAGAGAGGCTGTCTCAACTGAACTAGCAAATTTATTCCCTAGGGAAAGCCCTTTCTGAGATGTAGATAAACCAAATAATAATAGGTTGAGAAATAAGTGAAGACTCACCTCACAACCCAACCAAGAAATTCAGTTGTAAGTGATAGGTGAGTGAAATTCCTGAGAAGGAGCAAATGAGAAATAATTGCTCATATATTTTCTTATTTCTTAATATAATAGATTTGGACAGTTTGATACACTCAAGGAAGAGATCTGGCTGAGAGGGAGAATTTTAATATGTAGAAAAGTGACAGCAATTAAGCATAATTCAAAAGAAAGGCAAAGGAGATGGGATTTAGAGCACAGATTGTGGGGTTGCCATTATTAATATAAGAGTACTATTTTCCTAAATCTTTCTGGCTTCTGATTGAAGACATCCATTAACTCAAAAAGCTGATTTGTCTCCCTCAATCTGCATACATGTTTGCACTCACCAAGGCTAACACTCACCTCTAAAATGAAATGTAGAAAATAGAAGTCATTCTCAGAAAGATCTTTTACTATTTCTTCTTAAAATAACAATTACCACCAGCACTAGTACCAATACAACAAAAATCGAAACCAAGAGTACTGTGTAAAAAATACTTTCACATAGTTTATTTCATTTGGACTTCTCATTAATATTCCCAGCACTCTTCTATAAGACTTGTTTCTAAGTGATTAATCGCATGTTATTAAAATGCTTCTTACATGGGATTGCCTCTAGAAGAAGGCTGAGTGGATTAAATCCCCACCTTAGTCTTGCCAATTCTTTCTTAACAGGTATCTTAATCCATTTTGTGCTGCTAGAACGGAATACCAGGGGCTGGGTGATTATAAACAATAGAAGTTTAATTAGCTCATGGTTTTGGAGGTTAGAAAGTCTAAGATCAAGGAGCCCCATCCAGTGGGAGCCTCCTTGCTACAGCATAACATGGTGGAAGGCATCATGTGGCGAAAGGGCACTCAAGAGACTGAGGAAAGGGATCTCAGCCTTTTATGAGGAATCCGCATCTACCATAACTAACCTACTCCCAAGATAACCATGTTAATCTATTCATAAGGGTGAAGCCCTCATGATCTAATCACCTTTTTAAAGTCCCACCTCTTAACACTGTGGCATTGGAGATTAAGTTACCAACACATGAACTTTGGGGGACACATTTAAACCACAGAAATAAGAAATCTTAAATGAAAACATTGCTTTTCTCTGAGCAATTTTGCCAGGGGCAGCAGCCTGAATCAGCGAGAAAAATGCTTGGGCAAATTCATGTATCATCACTCACCTTTTTAAACTCAATAAAAGAGTAATTGCTATTTTTTATTAACCTCATTTTCTTTTTAAATCAGGAATCAAGATATTCTTTGCAATTTAGGCAAATTGTAGGTGGGAGACCCAGCTTACAATTGGACAGAAATTCCCATTTAGTATAATATTAAATAATACTCCTCATTCATAGTGGCTAATTTTACATCTGAACAACTATAATATCCATCTTTACAAAGGGTCTGTGTCTCTACTAATTTTATTCTTAAAAAATCCTCTCAGAATATTTTTGCCAAGTATCATAGGAGTTGCCTGGCAACTGCTAAGAACAAATGAAAAGAAAGAGAGGTGATTTAATAAGGAACTCAGACACAATCAAAACCTTGTAAAATGAACTAGATATCTGCTTTACTCAGAAAAAATAAATACTATCCCTTGATCTGATTTTAAATGCAAGATATTAATAACTTATTGTAAATCAGTAATAGAATTAATAAAAGAGAGCAAGACATAGGAACTAACGAAGAGTACCCAATGAAGCATTTAAGAATTTTTTTTTCCAATTCCCTAATGTAGTATGTTCAGCTAGTAGGTCCCACAGCTTATTAATTTACTATACTCACAGGCAACATTCTTTAGAAATCCATCTGTGGATGTAGTAAAGTAAATAAGGTAATCATATTTTACCTAGCATGGCAATATGGAAATTTTACAAGTTTGAGAATTTAACAGGTCCATAAGTTTTGCCAAAACACTGAAGAACCCATATGCATCAAAGAAATGGAAAGTTATCATCAGTAGGAGGTGCTCAGAAAAAAGAGAAAACTTTAATATGTAGTTCAGTCATTCCTGAGCTATATAAGGATTTGACTTAAGATAAAAAAAGGGGGGGATAGGTATACCCATTCTTTTGTATTAGCAAAGAATGATTTGCTTGCAAGTAACAGAAAGCTATCTTAACTAAGTTATGCAGAAATAAAAATAGATTGGTTGGATACTGAACCATTTCACATAATCTTGGCAGGTATAGAGATGTAACATGTCAGGAACAAAGACACAGATATTTGAATGCTTTCAGGACCTTTCCTTTCCATTCCTCATCTAAGCTTCTCTCTGCATGGTGGCTTCCTTCTGCTAGTACAGCTTTGTCCACATGGCAAAACGATGACCACTAGCTGAGCCCAAGACCCACTTTTCAAAGCTTCAATAGCAGAGATCTGCTTCTCTTTTCTTCTCAAATACAGCTTGAAAAGTCTCAAGGAAGCACTCAGATTGGTCAGGCTTGGGTTAGGAGCCCATTATAGAATCATCAATGATGGCAAGTAGTTGGCCCTATGACTGATTGCCCCCACTGAGATGGAACAATTGAAAAGGAGGAAGAGGAGTTCTCCAAGAGGAGGGCAATGTATTTTGGGGAAGATGAAAAAGCTTTATGCCAGACATAATGAGTAAGGAAATGAATACACTTTGACCTTTGGATTTCTGTTTTTTTGGTTTGCCATTTTATGTAACATACTCACAAGTTGACTGTTGATCTCTTTATCGAGATAACTAGTTATATTTCTCTTTTAACAGGTTTCACTTTTCTAGTCATTCTTCTCATATAAGGATCAGAAAACAATAGTAAAATGGAGAAAGAGGGTTAGGTGCCTATAGCCCAGTCTGAGACGAATGATACTTTAGATCACAGAAAAAATACTTTTTAGGAGTTAATCCTAATGTTTTTAAAATTTAATGATAGAACTCACACCTCTCTTCAGATCAGAACTAAGACCTGGTTAATGCAGCTATACCTTCTCGTTCTGTCCATCATACAAGCAGTTCATTAGTTGGGTCTGAGTCAGTGCTCAGAGTATTAGGTGCTAGTCTAAAAGCACAGGTGACCTGCTCTAAATCAGACATTTCTAAAGTACGGGTCCTAGACAGTAGCTGATGGCTCAAGAAAAATTCTTTCTTTGGAGAAAAGGGAATTTAATTAACCTACCGTATTAACTTTTCCTTCTAGAGGCATCAATTCATTCTTTTTATTTGTTTGTTTTTGAGATGAAGTCTTGCTCTTGTCACCCAGGCTGGAGTGCAATGGTACAATCTAGGCTCACTGCAACCTCTACCTCCTGGGTTCAAGCAATTCTCCTGCCTCAGCTTCCCTGGCAGCTGGGAATTACAGATGCCCGCAACCACATTCAGCTAATTTTTGTATTTTTATTAGAGATAAGGTTTCACCATCTTGGGCAGGTTGGTCTCGAACTCCTGACCTCAGGTGATCCACCTGCCTCAGCCTCCCAAAGTGCTGGGATTACAGGCATGAGCCACTGTGCCTGGCCTCAACTCATTCTTTTATCATTTTACAGGAAGTTAACTGTTTCTCCTGGGAATCTGTAATTATCAGTTTTCAAGCTCAAACCTTAAGGAGATAAACTTTCTAATTTGCACTTTGAATGGCAGTGTAAAAAGATAGAGCTCTCACATTATTCACAGGGTGTAAACTATTAACAAACTAAAAAAAAAAAACTTTAAACCTGAAAAACACTCTTACTAATTCTGGAGTGTTTTGTTTGTTTTCTTCAAAACCAATCACATTAAATCTTTAACCATTCACAATAAGAAAGCTAAAACAGTTGCTAAGCATATAAATACATAGTTTTGTTGTTTTTTTTCTACCTGAGCAAGGTTTTCAGATGATAGATCCATCTTTAGACTGCTCTCATCATTCTTTGAGAAGCCCCAAATCCTTCAGCATGACTAATTAAAGGTCCTCAGCAGCCTGTTCTCAGTCTTATCCATCAGAGCTTCCCTTCCATAATCAGGCTATCATCACAGCACACTCACCACCATTGAAAGGAGGGGATATACTTGTCAACCTCTTCACTCTTGCTCTTGTTGATTCTCTTCCTGTTATACCCTTTCATCCAATTCTTTGCAGTCTTGGAGGCTGGCTCAAATCACTATTTTTGTGAAGCTTTCTCTAATCTCCACCCATCATCCTCCTTCCCCTCCCCTCCCAAGTTGGCAGCTATATCTCTTCCTCTATGCATCCACAAGCATTTATAAAAAAAGTTTCATTGTATAACATCTGATATGGCATATTGGCATATTCTACCACTATTCCACATGCCAAATCTTAAATTGTGTTATATTTATTTGTATGAATTTCTTTTCCCTCCTAGTTGTTAGGAGTTTCCTTGAGATCATGTCTACTTATTCTGAATCCTGGAGTGTCTACCAGAGTTCACCACTCAAACAGCTATTATATTGTGGTGTTTTGTGTTTTTCACTAGACTGCAAGGGCCTAATGAGGAAGACATGTTCTCTAACTTTGTATCACTATTACCTAATCACAGGCCAAGCAGGTCCTGTGGCAGAGCACGTCATGAGAAACTACTTGCCTTGGTGCTGACCATTAAGTCAGTGTCCAAATTCACAGTTTCCTTGTGAGTTTATGAAGTTTCCATAGCAGCTTCCTGGGCTATAGAAACCACATATCCCATTTATTGTCTCTTCTACTCTTGGTAAACTCTCCTTTTATCAATGAAGGGGAGGAGCATACATATATAACCTGCCCACCCACACCTACCACTCCTCCTCACCAAAATCCCCCACCCTCTGAATCAAATGGTCGTATTCTGCTTTGAATAAATTAATTCTAATTTCCTGGACATTTTTAGATTATTCATCTACAGGGATATGTACAGGGACCATGTTGATGTTAATTTATCACTCATTTTAACCAGGATGTCTAATGACAGGTAAGACTAAATCTCATGAAACATTTAAAAACAGTGAAACCACTAAGTAATATGTTACCAAAATGAGTTTTTCCTGAGCATTATATGGTACGGGAATGAGAGTTTCCTAAGGAAAGGGCACGTGCTGGAGAAAAGATGAAAAAAAAAAATAGGCCTAGGGGCAAGATATAGAAGACCACGTGTGTCACCCACTGAGCAAGCTATTAGAAACCCTTTAGAGAATTTTCAACAGAAAAAAGATGACAAAAATGGCCTTAGAAACCTTAGGCTAACGGAATACAACATTCTAAATCTCCACTAAAATGATGAAAAAGATGCAAGCAGTATAACAGCTTTAAAAAGCAACATGTCATGTAATCCCATACATTGACGTATGTCAAGCATCAGTCAAGGTCAGAAGGATAGGAAGCTGGTTTCAGTTCTACCTGGAATGAAGTTCATTATATATGTCCAGAGCACAAAGATTTTAAAATTGAGGGCAGGCCACTTTAAAAACAATTTGCAAAAAAACTGGCAAACATAATTCACAAATATAAACAGGAAAATATAATGGATCTCTCATTCTAAATTCAGTTGAAAGTAGCAGTCCTGGGGCCATTGTTAAGGCACAGAGTGGGCACAGAAAATTGGAAGTCTACCCAGTTTTTACTCCCTTAGAAACAGTGGGGGTTTTGGCTAATAGAGCTGTGAATATTCAGTGAAGGCCAATAATCAATTTGCTTCGAAAATAGCAGCAGTCACAGTTCCTGCAGCTTTACAGGCTTGCCAGGAGGGGCACCCCATACCCACACACACACTTGGTAAAGGGTGGAGGAAACACCATCCTCATAAATGAGCCTTCAAGGCTTGCTTTTTGATGTTTCTGTCACAGGAAGGATTAACAATGCACAGCTTCCTTCACTGCTGCTTTCACAGCTAGAATTTTAACATGCCCAGCATCTCTAAGAAAGTTGTTAGTATCTAACTTAAATAGGAGCAGGAAATCCTTTACATCCATTGTTGGCAAAAATAAATAAGTTCCTAAAACATCATGCTGGCTACATAGCCCTTGAGAACAAAGTGAGCATCACACAGGGTGCACTGACTAGGGGCATATCTTGGAGGGTCCTCCGGTTATATTTAATTCTTGTTAGACTCTGATAGAATGTTGTTGCTTCTGTGAAAGCCTGCTGAAACTGTGCTGCTTTGTTTCCTGGGAGTTTCCAACAGAAGGAGTAGGAAATAAAGGACTAAACAAAAGCTGGGCTGAAAGATTATAAAAACAAATGAGCAAGGGAAGTAGCAATAATGTTCCTCCTGGTGGGATGCTCACCCCAACAAAGGCAAGTAATAGAGAAGGCCCTTAGGAATTTATTCATACAGATCATGGAAATTTGCAAAAATGAGCAAGTGATAACCTCAGCCTTGGAACTAGATGCCTCCAGCTGTAGCTGCAACAGTCCTACCTCAATGCTGCCATCAAAACAGAACGTTGTGAAAAAGTACTTGGGCAAAGCCTGGAGTTAGAGAACAATAGGCCTGGTGCTGGCTTCACAACAATAAATTACTAAACTGGGTATACTTGCTCTGGCAGCCCATACCACAGAGTAAAGAAACCATGTGTGGGATAAGGTGCTTGGGCAGCAAAAGATGGGAGGACATTCCCATTCCTGTTCCACGATGCCCTCAGTGCTTCTTCTGGTTCCACATGAAGTATAGAGGATATGGGAAAGAGCAGTAGTTTAGAATTATCCAGGTGGTCAAAGGCCAGTCAAGGTAATAATCACTCCAGAGATGTGCATAGACTGTTGGAGAGTGGGAGACAATGCTGTGCCTCTCTAAGGGGTCTTCACTGACAGAAGGAGTCAAGGTGAACCTGGATACTGTCTCTTCTAAAATCAAACCTACCATCAACAGAGACCTGAAGCAGCAGACAAAACCAGCCTGGTCAGAGCAAGCCCAGAGATACTTCTAAATGACTCATAGGTGGCCGAACTCTTTATTTTCTTATCTCCCAAGGTCCTTATGCCCTCCAGTCCCATGGAAGCCAAGAAATCCCAGAAAAGGGGAAAAGAGAAGAATCTCACACCAAAGCATACTCAACCAAAGTTAACATTCCTCTAACTCTACCTACAGGTGATGAATGGAGGCCGAATAAAAAGCAAACTATACCCTCTGCATACTTCAAGTTTCTCAAGACATAAACCTGGCCTGCACTACGAGGAAGAGGACATGCTAAACTGATCACAATATGGAAGTTTTAACTGTCATAAATTTTTAATAACTTTAAGTAACCAGAAATGCAAGCAATGTATGATGGTCAATACAGAGTATCAGCTTGAATGGATTGAAGGATGCAAAGTATTGATGCTGGGGATGTCTGTGAGGGTGTTGCCAAAGGAGATTAACATTTGAGTCAATGGGCTAGGAAAGGCAGATCTGCCTTTAACCTGGGCGGACACCATCTAAGCAGCTGCCAGCATGGCTAGAATATAAAACAGGCAGAAAAATGTGAAAAGACTAGACTGGCCTAGCCTCCCAGCCTACATCTTTCTCCTGTGCTGGATGCTTCCTGCCCTCAAACATCGGACTCCAAGTTCTTCAGTTTTGGGACTCCGACTGGCTCTTCTTCCTCCTCAGGTTGCAGACGGCCTTTCGTAGGACCTTGAGGTTATGTGAATGAATACTTAATAAACTCCCCTTTATATATTTATCTATCCTGTTAGTTCTGTCCCTCCAGAGAACCCTGACTAATACATACTGAAAAAATTAAAATCCAGAGATGGCACTGGGTATAGAAAAGGAACAGGCTGAAACAGAACACAGTTCAAAGTGACAACAACTGAATAAAAAATATACTTTTTTATGTTAATACCCAGCAGCTTTTGGACTATTAAATAAACCTGTTACTATATTAACATGCTTAATTCTCATATCAATGAGTTGGAATTGTATTGTACTCACTTGATAGAAAAGTAAATTGGGACTGAGAGAGGTAAATTTCTCAGAGTTCAGTTATTAAGCCAGGATTTGAAATCAGGTCCATTTGGCTCTATAAAACATGCTTTCTTTCTCCCACTCACCTTATTTTTCAGGATTTCTTGATGATAGGACCTTCCTGGAGTGTGTCAAATGTTAGCAGTAGGGGGAATTATAAATAAAAGGATATATTATGGAAGCAACATTACAAACTATGACAGTGGGCCACTAAATGGACATCTAGGCAGATGGTTCCTAGAAATCCAGCAGCAGGAAGGAGGTCAATATATTAAAAGGTTTTATAGGTCAATATATCAAAAGGTTTTTCCGAAGATTACCATAACGTATCTCCAGATATGTAGCTCTTTTAGGACTCTGTAACTCCTCCTTCAAAAGGTAAAATCTATGGCACTATCTCTGAACCTGGGTTGGCCTTTGTGACTGCTTTGATCAAAAGAGTATGGCAGAAGTGGCTCTGAGATTAGTCAAAAGAATGGATGCACTCTTGGAGCACTTGTTTTTGGAATCTATCCATCATGCTGTGAGAAAGCCTAAGATGCCTTGGAGAGGCCCATGTACAGAGGAACTGAAGCCCCAGCCCATACATAGCCCTGGATTAGCTCCTAGACAAAGGCAGCACTGAACTGTCAACCACCTGAATGACTTATCTTGAAAGTGGATTGTCAGTGTACAAGATGAAGCTTAAAATCTGTAGACACTGCTCTGTTGTTATTTTTTAAAAGGCCCTCTAGTATATGATAAGCTGTACAGTCTCATTGTTCTCAGATGTGTATATTGACTGACTTAGGCTGAAATGTCAGGTATATATATTGACTTCAGTGTATAGCCCTTAGTTATTAAACTAAGAAATTAAAACCTCTTTATTTAACTGGTAATCAGGAAAAATATATACATACAAACTAAACCAAACAAACAGAAAAAAAAAGTTGGTATCACATGGAACAGAGTAAAGCAATTCCTGAAAAGTTACACTAAAATTGTAAATTTATGCAAATAGTTAGTACTTGTTATTGGCTCATGCCTGTGAAGTTTGAAGGTGGTTTGTTTCACGGTAATAACTGACGTAAGTCATAGAAACTGGACAACAAGAACTGGACTCTAGTCTCTGGGAATATAGGGGGAGAACTTAAGGCAAAACTCTAGCTTGAAGGAAGTGGATTATAAACAGAACTTCAGGAGTGTGGAACAAGATAGAATATCTGTTTCTAGACCCCGAGTAAAAAGTAGGGCCTTAGTGCTAGGAATCAAGAGATAAGCCCAATTAGTAGGCACATGATTAGGGCAAATTTAACAAGTGTGACCTGATGCTCAAGAAGTTAATCAGCCTCAGATGTGGGACAAGGAAGAGCTATCCTGAGGGACTAGAAATTAGGCATGTCATTTTACTGAGTTTTGTACCAGAGCACAGGCATCACTTCAAGATTCTAGTGTCAGAATGGCAAATCAGTTTCAAGTTTCAGAAAACTCTGATTTATTAGTAGTGGTTGCCTGGAGTAATATGCAGAAAAAGGCTACAAGGCAGCATCCAGACTCAGCAGGAAAGACTGGGGTGACTGATTAATGATGTCTTTCACCAGAGCAGAAAAAGCAACTTGACATGCATACCATGCCTTTCCTAGCCCTGTGTTAAATGTGACTAATTTCAATATTAGATACGTGGCTCTCATCACAAGACCCAGTATGAATGCAGCAGAAAATACCTTTAAAGCTTTGTGCAGTATCAGATGTTTACCATGAGTTGAAGAAAGGATCTAAAGTCACAAGACTGGTGTTAAATCAGTAGGCTGGACTAACTTGTAGTATGACCTTAAGCAAAAACTTGATCTCCTCTTCTTTTCTTTAGTTTTCAAAGAAAATAAAATCTTCTTAATGACGTTGTTATGAGGGTGAATGAGAGAACTCCTAAGAATATGGTTTGTTAACAGTGAAGGCTGCATGGATATTAATGGTTACTCAAATCATTATGAAGGCACAACTTTTCCCCATTTGGTCCAAAAGTGTAAGTCTTATTTGCTCCAACTCCTTCATTATCTATGCCTGATTCATTGCAAGCGCTGTTATAAAGCACTCTCATTATAAAGCAAAAGTTCTTTCTTTTCTCGCCAATGCCTCCTAAGTTTATTTCCTACTATTATGACACTCTTCTCAAAATGGGTAGATTTTCTTGACTACAATGGATGTCTATAACTGAGTGAAGCTGCAGCTAGGAAGAAGAAAAGTCAGAACTAATAGTAGAGAAGAAATGAGTAGACAGGCCCAGAGAAAGTTAGAAACAGAGTGGTAATTGGAAGTCTGTGAGTCAGGAATTCAGGTAAGTTTGGCAAGCAGGAGTCGAATTGCAGAGAGGTAAACAGGCAAGAGATACACAGTGTAAATATTAAGAAGCTTTCTACTAAACTCACACTGACGTCAAGAACTTCCATCTGCTTACCCAAAGGTTGCCATCCTGAGTTTCCTGATTTCTGTAAGATCAGCTAATTTGTATCTGTTTTTTTTTTTTTAATATTACATTTTTTCAAGAAAGGGTGATTTGCTGTTAAAAACTTTAAAAGCCACCATCCTACATTAACCCTCCTGTAGTAAAATAGGCCTACCTGCTATTTCCCAAATATTTGGTACACTTTCCCCTATCTACTTTACTTATAGCCTGCTTTCTATGCCAGCCTCAGACCCATTGTCTCAGAAGAGAAGTAAAACGTTGTAGCCACACACTCCTTCATCCTACACTGTTCAGTTGATTGGGAAAAGGTCTTTCAGAAACTTAGAGCTGTTATCTTGGAGCCATCAAAGTTACCATAAATGACTATTTTTCTGAGCAGAACTTGAAACATGTAACTGACTTCATGGCATGACCAGTCCATATGATAATACCATTTTCTATGATGATTTCTCTGGCTCTCAAGTCTTAATGTCATTTTGCATAATGCCAAGGCACAAAGCTACAGGGCTGAATGATAATTCGGTTACCTTAACAGAACAAACTTTGGGCAAGTCAAGATGATATCTAAAGTATTAATGGTAAAATGGGTATTGAACTATAAGAACGACATACCAACCAATCAGAACCAACCCAGACTGTGAACGACATTCATGGACAAACCAGTGTATATAATCTCTGCCCATTGTTAACTTAGGAATGATTTCTCTTCATCTCCTCCACTGTTATCAACATCACCATCATACTGGCTGTTACAGTAAGAAATTCTGTATAACAATCAAAAGACTTTTGAAAAATTAAATGAGTTATTATATCTCTTACTCTTCACAGAAGAAAGATCTAATGAGAACTAAAAAGCCACATGATGAATCCTTTCCACAGTCACCGCCACTCTGCTTCAGTGGGCCAGATTTTTCCTGTACTTCTGCTGGGAGTTGGATATTGGGATCTGCAGAACTCAGGGAAGAGATATGCAAAAAGAGCATCACAGGCCTGCCAAAAGCCTCAGTCTTGTTGAATATGCTCCAGCACACACACACAAAATTGTTTAGGATTATTGCTGGCTGTGTCAGTGATAATAAAATTGGCTACATGACCAATTTAATGCTGACAATAAACACTGACATCCATGTCTAGGTAGGTAGAGAAAACGTGGCAGGCTAAATGATAATCAGGAAGTCACTCTGAATAAGACAACAAAGTCTGTTAATTTGACTGATGTTCCCTTTTATTTTCTATTCATTAGGATACAATGGTTGAGAGTAAGACCCAGGACAGGGTCTAATGTAAAATCAACATAGCTGCACGACTGCAGTAAAGTAAAACAATGGGACAATCATGGGAGTCAACAAGGAGGCCAATGTAAGTTGGACTCCTGCAATAGAGTTTTCCTTCATTGAAGCATTTCTGAAACCCAGTTTCTGAGTGTCATGGATGCTATAGTTATTGGTCTGGAGAAATTCACTTAAAACCATGTCCCAGTGTCTATCCATGATTAAAATGGGAATAAACCATTGGTTTTGTGAATTTTCAATTATAGTTAATAGCCCATTAATACTTTTTAAAAACAACTCATTAAAACAGTAAGAATTAGAGGCACAGCATATAGTAATAATGCTGAAAGATATAAAATTAGCTATCTGAACCAAGTCCACAGAATCCTAGAATAAAAACAGACTTAAGAGTCATCTGTCCAGTTTCTCTGATTAAGCAGGCATCTCTTTCCAATATTCATGGTAACTAGTGATGGTGAGCTCATTGATTTTTGAGATGGCTCTAATTACTCTTCCTAATACTTAGCTTAAGTCATCCTCCTTGACTGCCAAACACAATTTGTAGTTGCACACAATAATTTAATTTACTCTTTGATGGGTTCATCTGGGTTCACAAATAAGTAATTATGAGTTATAAAACTTAGGCAAGTTATTTAATCACTCTATGCCTCAGTTTCCACATCTTTAAAATGGATATAATTGTATTTATTTCATAAAGTTGTAAGAAGAATGAAATAAGCAAATACGTTTACAGTACTTAGAATAGTACTTGACAAATGATACATATTAGTACTTGACAATACATATTTGTTGAAGGATTTAAGGGCAATTTGACAATTACACAAACATGAGAGTGATAACTAATATGTTGGGAATTCTAATATATTTGGAATTCTAGATGATTTAATTAGGTTATTATAACAAAATGTACAAGATTAAAATTAGCAGTGACAAATTAAAAAGTTCTGCAGCAAAAGATATTTTATTGAAAACATTGCATTAATGAAAATTTAAAAACGTGGCTTAATGGAAATGGCAAGACTTGAAAAGTTTTTTGACCATAACACTGACGTGAACCAAGAATGTGACTTTCCTACTTAAAAGTCAATGCAGAATGGTAGCAGAAGCAGTATTTGTAAGATAATATAGATTGTATATAACAGTATACACAATCTATATTGGTATATATGTTATATGTAGACAATATCTTGAAAAATAACCAAAACATAATCATAATGGCTATCTTTGGGGAAGGGGCCGGAGACTTAAATGTTGCATTTTATAAACTCTTCCACTATGCAAAGCTATGAATATATTAAATATATATACATATATTTATGTAATAGTTAAACCTAAGAAAATGGAGTCTAAGTCTGCACTTATGAACATAAATGTTACATTCTTAACACATATGCTCTGAATCCAACTAGACCAGGTTGTCTTATCCTTTTTCATACCATTTGGCAATGTGGTTAAGTTTCCTTAGAATAATGGTTTTAAAAGCACAAAATAAAATACAGAGGATTACAAAGGGAATTATATTAAAAATCCATTTCAAAATATTTTAGATATTTTAATATATTCATATATGATCTAGCAATGATATAATACACGAAAAACTGGTTTAAAAATAGTGATGAGATTATAAAAATTTCAAATATTTATAACAACTATAATGTGATATGAAAATATTTTATTTCTATTAGTTACAGTCACAAATCCTACTACGGATTGTTGCCTACATTTGTAGTTTAAGGAAGTGCTAAATTTGAGTTAGAGTTCAGCTTTTGATAGGTGGAGTGGTAGAGGCAACTTTTTTTTTTTCCTATCCACATTCCTACCAGACTCTGGGTTAATTAGACAAGAATTACTTGTGACTGACTAAGGTTATCCAAATCTTAGGAGAATATTAGTGAATGAGAGGTAATCTAGAGGAAGACAGGCAGAAGTATGGGTCTGAAAATCACGCCAAATGCAGATGCTGAACCTTCAAGTACTAATACAGAAGTTTTACTACGAGCCAGGTGGTGTTTTCAGCAGTTGTAATTTACTTGCATCACACAGTCTAGTGACAGGGACAGAAGGCAGGGAAATTCTGGGCAGAGGAGGATGGGTCCCCAGAGAAGGCCCCACCCTCAAGCCTGCAACGGTGGCCCAAAGTGAGAACATGCAATCCTGTTTTCCTTGCTCGAATGTTGCCTTTTCCAAAACCACCCATGGCCCGTCCCACTCCCCATCCTGCAGCCATAAAAACCCCCAGGACCAGACCAGCAGAGAGAAGAAGCTGTTGAACGTTGGGAGGAGAAGAAGCAGCTGATTGTCAGAGAGAAGCAGCTTGACTTCAGAGGGACAGCTTGATGGCAGAACTTCCTAGAAGAGACCTACTAGAGATGGCTGGACTTCAGGGGAAGAATACCTTCCCACTCCATCCCCTTTCCAGGTCCCCTTCCCGCTGAGAGCCACTTACATTGGCAATAAAATCCTCCACATGTACTATCCTTCAATTTGTTCATGTGGCCTGATTTTTCATGGACAACGGACAAGAACTTAGGATACAGAAGGCTGTCACACTGATCCTCTGCCCTCGCAAAAAGGCAGAGGGTCCACTGAGCTGCTAAAGACCTAAGCCATTCACAGATGGCAAAGCTAAAAAAGCACTACCTGTAACATTCCTTTGGCTTCAGGGGATAACATGGGACGCGCACAGAGTTTTGCTCCTGCCAGTGCACAGTGTTTGATTTATCAAATAATGATTATTTGTACACTGCCTATTCCAGATAGATAAAATTGGCCAGGCGCAGTGGCTCACACCTTTAATCCCAGCACTTTCGGAGGCCGAGGTGGGCAGATTACCTGAGGTCAGGAATTCGAGACCAGCCTGACCAACACGGCAAAACTCCGTCTCTAATGAAAATACAAAAAAAGCTAGCTGGGTGTGGTGGCAGACACCTGTAATCCCAGCTACTCAGGTGGCTGAGGCAGGAGAGTCGCTTGAATCCAGGAGGCGGAGGTTGCAGTGAGCCAAGATCATGCCACTGCACTCCAGCCTGGGCGAAAGAGAGAAACTCCTTCTCAAAAAAGATAAAAGGAAAGAGGTATAAAAGTAGTTGTATACATACTTCAGACATATCAGTCATACTATAAATGCTGTCATCATAAGGAACATACATTCATAACCAAATTTACTGAAATACTATCTGACAACAAGATAGATTTCTGGACATCAGGACTAGTCTGTAAAACCCAAGATAAAAATCCCATTGCTATAATAACGATAAAAGCAGAGTGCTACAAACCCACAGATGAGGGAATGACAAATTTCGTCTGGAATAGACGAGAGAAGGGGACATTTTACTAGGCCTTGTGGGGTAAGTAACATTTAAACAAATGAGCATGGAGAAAAATGCTTGCTTCTTGGGCTGATGGAAAGACCGGGCAGGGAGTCATGAAAGTTCATTCCGGCAATGAGGACAGTCATATGGAACTACAGCCCTGGATGAGTGGGGTGGGGGCCAGGCAGGGGAGAATAATGCAGCATGCATTTGTCAAAATTGATTGTCCACAGATTGTGGATTGCTTGTAATCATCTGCTAAGAAGTGCGGGTTTTATCTTAGAGCAAATAGGAGTCACTGAAGGCTTTGAAAACCAAAATGGAAATGAACAAGACTGTTCTGTGAAGAGAACTCTGGCCACTCAATAAAGTACAGGGTGGACAGATATGAAGATTAAAAGCAGGAAGATCTGTAAGAAACTGATATGATAGTCCAGGTAAGAGAACCCAACTCCCTAAAAGGAGGGAATGAATGAAAGATATTTTAGTAGTAGCTCTTGTTGGATTTATAATGGATTTTTAATTTATAATTTGATATAATCCTAAAGCTTTACTTCTCCTGACGTCTCCCCAAAACTACTGATATACAGAAACCTTCTCTTGCCCCTATACACACACACACGTGTACATGCTCATACACACACACATGCATGTTCACTTGCATCGTGCACATGCACACACGTGTGCATGGTATATACATGCACACACGTGTGCATGGTATATACATGCACACACGTGTGCATGGTATATACATGCACACACGTGTGCATGGTATATACATGCACACACGTGTGCATGGTATATACATGCACACACGTGTGCATGGTATATACATGCACACACGTGTGCATGGTATATACATGCACACACGTGTGCATGGTATATACATGCACACACGTGTGCATGGTATATACATGCACACACGTGTGCATGGTATATACATGCACACACGTGTGCATGGTATATACATGCACACACGTGTGCATGTATATACATGCACACACGTGTGCATGGTATATACATGCACACACGTGTGCATGTATATACATGCACACATGCATGTTCACTTGCATGCGTGCGCACGCACGCACACACACAAACACACACACAGACACTCACACTAATGTAATACAGAGAACAAGGCCTAGCAGCCCTGGGCTAACATGAGAAGGGCTGTGGGCCTAGACTACAATGGAGCTTTTATCAGTAAAGGAAGTGGAGTTCCTTCTCCCTTAAGAAAAGGAAAATGGTGGATTTCTGTTGGTATGTAAGGGATTCTGCAAGCTACCCAAGTCAGAAGCCTCCTGTCACCTCATAAAAAAGAAAAGAAGCACTGAACTGACGATGCTTAGTGATTTAACACAAACATAGGAATATGTGTTTGATACATTCCCTTCCTTGTGTTAATTACCAATTTCCTACTGAATACATATGAAGTAAGTTTACAGGGAGTTTTAATTTTCCCAAGAAAAATTAAACGTACAAAGTCTATTCTCATATAAGAAAATAGGGACTGTATAATAATCAAATTATCAGGAAAATTTTAACAGACAGAAGGAAGGCCATATGGTAGTAAACACACCCATGCAAGCACACAAGTTATTAAATGCTACAAACAACCTTGTATTGTCCCCATTTTCTTTCTTTTTATTTTATTTTAGAAGACACCGAGTAATTGAGGAGTGAGTGAGTCATGTTCTTGGTTAGTAGGTAGTATAGAGCAGATTTAAACCCAGGTCAGCCAGAAATGTTCATCAGGAGCCTAGACTGATATTTAGAAGGAAGTGATAAATGTGGATTGATGTAAACATGTGGGAAATAATCAAAGATTAGTAAAAAATAAAAAAAATAGCAGAATGAATAAAGCAGTAAAATGTGATAGGAACAGATGAATGGAAGAAAATGGATGACTCAATAAAGAAAAAAAAGAAAGCTACAATTTCAGTAATATAAAATTTTAGTCATGGCTATCTTTCCCCAAGTAATTCTTCATTACAGTGGCTGGACACATTCCTAAGAAAACTTTTGTTTGTTTTGTTTTGTTTTCTGTATAAACAAATAGTGAAAGTAACCTCCAGCTTTAATGTAAACTTAATTTTATATTTATTATTTGACTCTTCTGTTCTACATAAATTGGTAAAGAATGATTAAACAAATTTTGTGGCATTAGATTTGAACAGAGCATATAAAGGAGAAGGGAGGTCTTTTACGACATTTTTTTCCCAATTTGGCTTATTCCATGTATATGCATTTTATTTTATTTTTCTCAAGTTTAATTTCAAAATTATTTGACTTGCTCACGTTAACAGAAAACCTTTTAGTGAATTTAAATTTGATTTTTAGCAAATTATTTTCAATTTAGTGGTAAATTAATATCAATAAAGAAAAGCAGTTGGAGTTGGCAAGATGTTAAAAGGAAACCCATTCTTATTACCATTTCCTTTCATATTTATCTGACTTAATGAAAATGAATGCACTGTTTCTTACAGTTAATACTTCACTGCTGATGACAGTTTTATTTTCCTAAATATGCTTTTACAATTTGTTATAAATACCTCATACCACGTGTGCAACTTATGTTTCTTATTAAAACTTAAAGACAAATGATGTTATATGGGACTAACACCAGTGATTCAACTCAGTTCCGTAACTCTGGAGCTGATAGAGTATACAATAATTTCTGAAGCATACAGTTTGTCTTCTCTGTTCTCCAGAACCACAGAACTTCTCTGATCTGTTCTAGTGGGGTGACTTGGGATAACATAAACACTTCCCAGGAATTTTCCAGTGGCTCATGTCCTGGAAAATTCCTGGGAAGTGTTTATATCATCATACGGCTCCTATTACTCAACATAAAAGAGTAGTTTTAGCCACATCCACATAATTATTAAAAAGGAAAACAAAATATCAGTTTCCATATAAGAATACTGATCCAGCCATGTCTTTCCAACATTTCTCTACACTGTTCCTTCCTTGCCTACTCAGAGAACTCTACATAGTCAAAAGGCACTTCCTGAGTCAACCTTTTGCTATATCCTATGCACAAAGGAATTATATTTCCCCAAGCATTTGATTCATGTTTTGTATAGTGTACCTGTTACATTTTATTCTAATTATATATTTACAGGGCTGTCTAGTCCATCTCTGATATTAGTGGCTGACGTAGTACATTTTTTGATGCAAAAAAAAAATGAACCAGTAACGGATGGACTGGTCTTTAAGTGTGAACAGTTTTTTCACATTGGAAGCATAGAATCTTATAGTTTTATATTTATAACTAAAGTTTTGAGGAACCCAGACCTCATCCTCCAAAGCACAGATGTGATGCTTCACTCTGGAATGTGATAGCAGGCCTGTACTGCCTAATTTTGCAAGCTAAAGCAGGCACATGACTTAGGGTGGCCTTCAATACAGTGAACCCCTTGACTTTTGCCATATATATACCCCTCTTTTGTAGTACATGGGTTCTTAATCGTAGAATGTGGAGCTAATCATGATTCTCCAAGTTCTCTATAGTACCTTTTAGAAGATATCCTTCATGATCTACTGTACAATTCCATATTCACTTGGACAGTCTATAGAAAATCATTCACATTGACCATTGGCTCTGATTTTAGTTTGCTACCCATTCAAGGCTAAGTTTTTAACCTTGCTAGTCATCTTTAGCACTTAAAAAATTTAATGATATGTAATGGAACCTAAGTCTGAGAGAGAAGAAAACTGACATGTCAAACTAGTATTTCTATCAAAATATTGTTGAATTCTCCATTATCAAAGAAAAGGCTTTATATCCTTTGCCACATTCAATGGTACAAGTAGAAGTGTGTAGATTCATAAAATATATGGGAGAGAGAACATTCACAGCTTGTGTTATTTTTTCGCAGTTTTCTAGAGTTTGTAGGATTATTAAAATGTAGACCTCTGGAAATGAATGAATAAAATCAAGGCTTAGCAACAGCATATGAAAAGAATAGAAAGAAAGCACGTTTCTATTTAAGACAAGGGTACTGATAAGAAGGATATTGGTAGGTACAGGGCATCAGCATCTTCAAACATTTCTTCCATCCTTCCAATCCCAGCCCAAGGTCTGCCTGATCCAATTTTCACTGGCTCTCCTTCTTTATATCGCACTTATAGATTGCATGTCATAATTTATGGTTCATTTTACACTTTTTTAGCCTGCACAATTCGAAGCTCCTGGATGTAGAAACTGTTTCTTGTTTCTTTTTTTTTCTTTTTTTCTTGTTTCTTTTGGATCTCCTAATGTGCCTACTCTACTTAGTGCATGATAGATGACTAATTAATTGATTAGGTAGATTTAGAGAAAACATTTCAGCACTAACAAGTTTGATCTCTTATCAGAGAGAGGTTTAAATTCAGAAAGTAATTGGCACAATGCTTGGAATCAGAGACTACACTATGTTGCTGTTTTGGAGCCACTCGCAACAAAGAGAAACTGAACCCAGGCCTCTTTCAAAAATCATCATATTACATTTGTAATACTTAAGACATTTAAGTGCATACATTTTGTGAAAATTTAGAGACTCTGTTACTATGGTAATTCTTAATGTGAATTTCCACATAGAGATGCCAGGAAGATTTCAACGTTGCTATGTATCTATTTTAGAATAATATACAGAACTCCTTATTTGAAAATTCTATTGTATTTCCTAATCCATGTGTGTTAAACTGACTTCGTGTTTGTAAATCAAATCCTAATAAAAATAATTTTAAGCATTTTGAAGAGTAAGGTATCCATCAACCATTATAATTAATAACACCTGGAAGTAATGAAGCTACTTATTCTGAGCAGACAAAAATGCTTTCAAAATTTATATAATTTTATGATTTTGGTATTCTCCTGCCTTCCACACTGACCTTATTCTTCCTACTCTATACACTAACTGGTCTTGAAGGTTTTAATTTTTTAATGTAGTGAACTTTCCCAATCTGCCATTGAGCTGACAGAATACTCGAGAACACTGAATTTTACATTTATTTAATTTTTTGGTAATTTGAAGAATTTTGTTCCAACATAGTAGGTGAATCACTTGACTTCAGTTGTCTCATATTGGAACTAATTAGAATAAAAGAGGAAAAAAACCATGTCTCGCCTTGTTTACTATTTTATATCCAGCACTTCATACAATCCCTAGTAAATATATACTCAATAAATGTCTTTTTAAATGAATGAATAAATGAACAAGGTAAGGCATAGCCAAACAGGTAGAATTTTGCAGTAAAGGTTAAGAAAGCAAAGCAAGAGTAGTTCTGGGGCTTAGACCTGCTCTCCATGAGGAAGGAGGTGCTGAGAATAGGCAGCAGACAACACTGGCCAGGTGAGAGTTGGCATCTCTGAAGTCATGAACTCAAAAAGGCATTAAATACTTGCACAGAGAACCAGATTTAGGAAACAAAAGATTCTTGATATATATAATATCTGACCCAAAGCAAGAGGAATTTACAGGAATCACTTAACATCTGGTATGGGGACTTTTCTGAAAAGTTTCTCTGGAGCAAAGGATATTAAGTAGAAATTAATAACATGTGCTATTCAAAATGGTAACATATTGTCTTTCCTTATATAACATGCTTATTTCTTAATTTTGTCAAATATAGAAATATTAATGAGGCCTCAAAGGCTCTCTTCACCTAGCCATTTTTATTTTCCACTTAGTCCACAGATTTGTTAATTCAATTTTCCTTCCAGAACAACACTTTAGAAACCCATTTGTTTGACTAAAGAGAGACAAATAAATGCTTATTTTAGATCCTAGTGGTTTTGACCAACATATAACACATATCTAACTACTTAACCTCTTAATTTCTATGGAAATGGGGTTGAGAGCCACTGATCAACTGAACAAGCAAGTCCTATTTTGCCTGTCCAGCTTGCTAACATTTTCTTTTTCTGTTCAGAATGTCTTGTCTTTTCCCTTCTCTCCTTAACTTCTTTCTCATTTGCTAAAATCCAGCTAATACCTCAAGGTCTAACTCCAGTGTTCTCTACTCCTATGGAGACTGTCTGGGTTAGAAGAGTCAGATTTTTAGACCTCTACAGTCCCCATTTTCTTTCTATTACTGCACTTATCACACTCTTTGCTTTGAATTCTCTACATCTCTTTTCTCTTTCAGCTCATGATTTCTTTGATGGCAGGAACCAACTCATTTTCATTTTTATATCTTCAGAACCTGGGTATATCACATACTCCAAAAATATTTGAATGAATAAGTAATTGAGTGAGCAAATGAACAGGTATGCTGGATAAAGAAGATGTCTTCTTTGCAGCAGAAGACAACAAGAAAACTGTAGCTCACTGAGCCATGGCAGAAACGATCCAAACTGCGGAGTAAGAAATTAATAAACTGAAAAACAAGCAGTCTTGATTTTCATGTGATAAGATTTGTGACTGACGGGAAATGTTCTGCAGGAGCACAGGATTCAAGCTTCACTATCTGTCTCTAAGCCCAGTTCTCAGCACGGAGGCTTGCAGGCACTGCACCCTTTGGCATCGCCCATTATCCTAACTATATATATATTTTAGATGGAGTTTTGCTCTTGTTGCCCAGGCTGGAGTGCAATGGGGTGATCTCGGCTCACCACAACCTCCGCCTCCTGGGTTCAAGCAATTCTCCTGTCTCAGCCTCCCAAGTAGCTAGGATTACAGGCATGCACCACCACACCCAGCTAATTTTTTGCATTTTTAGGAGAGATGGGGTTTCTCCACGTTGGTCAGGCTGGTCTCAAACTCCTGACCTCAGGTGATCCACCCGCCTCGACTTCCCAAAGTGCTGAGATTATAGGCGTGAGCCAACACGCCTGGCCCTAACAATATTTTTAATTTTTTAAAATTTTTATTCAATATTTGTTTTAGTTTTTAATTTTAATTCAAGATTTGTCATGTGATAAGAGCTTAATACATCGGAACTCTCAAACAATCTTAAGCTTCTAATTTTAGCTTCATATTTAGTAACTACTTTAAGAACACTTCTCTTAATCTTCCTGACCTTACATCATTATTTTAGAATATAATTCTATTTAATAAAAACAAATAAGTAAGAAAAAACTTACCATTCTTTTAAGTGAATAAGGTCTCCTAACACATTGCAATTCTATTTAATATGCAAGAAAAATAATTTACTAAGTAGTAGCCCTAACATTGGGAAAGTTGGTACAATTCTATACTTTAGTCTCAAAAGACAGGATTTCTATTACAGGACAAAGTTATCCTTTGAGAGAAAAATGTCCTTTGTACAGTTGTGTTTGTGAGTATGATTTTGAACTATAAGTTCAGGCATCATAAATACATCCCTCTGTTCTTTTCTATCCTGTGTTTATTCTGTTTGTTCAAGCCAAGAGCTAGGATATAAAAGGATGCTTTCTCAAAAGACTGAATATCAGAAAGTTATACATCTAAGTGCACAGAACATCCATTCTTCCAAGATCAGGAACAAATATCTGAAAATGTAGTTTGATTTATTGGTTTATAACATTCCATAGTTTCCAGCCTATGCTCCAAGAATGGGACTGGTTTCCTAATTAGAGCAAAGTAACTATTAGAAATATTGTTAGGGCCAGGCGTGGTGGCTCATGCCTATTATAATCTCAGCACTTTGGGAGGCCGAGGCGGGTGGATCACCTGAGGTCGGGAGTTTGAGACCAGCCTGACCAACATGGAGAACCCCCATCTCTCCTAAAAATACAAAAAATTAGCTGGGTGGGGTGGTGCATGCCTGTAATCCTAGCTACTTGGGAGGCTGAGGCAGGAGAATTGCTTGAACCCAAGAGGCAGAGGTTGTGGTGAGCCAAGATCGCGCCATTGCACTCCAGCCTGGGCAACAAGAGCAAAACTCCGTCTAAAAAAAAAAAAATATATATATATATATATATATATATATATTTAGGATAACGGGGGATGCCTAAGGGTGCAGTGCCTACAAGCCTCCATGCTGAGAACTGGGCTTAGAGACAGATAGTGAAGCTTGACTCCTGTGGTCCTGCAGAACATTTCCCATCAGTCACAAAATGCCAGAGAAGGATAAGTTAGAAAAACAAAAATTTGAGGTCATGAGCTTTTATAAGCCCAGTGGAGAAGTGAAAAATGTGATTTCCAGAAAAAGTAGATTTAAATTTATATGCTATTAGAAGTCCCTTAAAAGGCAATTCATCATTAACAAAAGAACAAAGTTCTATAAAACTATTCCCTTCAAAGAAAGGAAGTAAAGTCAGCAAAGGAGAAAAAAATGTTTGAAAATCATCAAATACTTTGAGTCAGAGGCATTTATGTGTGGTCCAGATACCCTAGGGGTCCACAGGTCAAAACTGGCTTCATAATTATACTAAGACATTATTTCCCTTTTCACCCCCATTTTGTCCCAAGTGTACAGTGACATTTTCCAAAAGCTACATGATATTACAATAGATAAAATGCAGAAGCAGATATGAGAGTCCAACTGCCTTCTATTAGGTCGAACATGAAAGAAATTGGCCAAAAATTTAAACCAGTGCCATTCATTTCATTATTTGTCTGGCTTTAGAAAGTAAATAAGTATAGTTGTTCTCATACAATACATTATTTCATAGGTAATCATTAGTATTATTTTTAAATATATTAATACATATTTCTAAAATTTCTCAGTTTTAACTTTGAATATGTTACATATTGAACAGACATTACTAATAAAAACTTTTGAGGATCCTCAATTTCTAACATCCAAATATGTCCCAAAACCAAAAGTTTAACAACTGTTGGTTTACACAATCTTCCCTATCTCAGCAAATTCAGTCTTTATCGTTCTCTTATTTGCTCAAGCTAATAATCTGGGGGTCATCTTTCATTCTTCTCTTTCTCTCATTCTCCTATATATACTCCTATATATTACAGGACATATTCTCACAGGATCCTTGGGGTGTCACTTTGCCAGCTGGAAATCTCTGTGGCCAGTGGCGCCTTTGCCTGAGTTTTGCTTGCGCCCACTGGCTGGGCTCATTCTGCCCACTTGGCGGGGCAGGCTACACTTGGCTCATGTTACCAGCCCAGATCCCATGCCTGCTAAAGGTAAGACAGGCGCAGAACAGCAAGGTGTGCATGAGTGAGCAAGCATGGGATCCAGCCACTGTACACAGGCAGACACACCGGCTGTGGCAGGACAGGCTGCTCCAGGCACCAGCATGGGTGCCAGCTCCCTGCAAGGCTGCAGCTGGACCAGGCATATCGCAAGTGGCTTCCACTGCTGGCACCAGGGAATGAGGTGGCGCCTGGAAACTTGGAGATACTAGGAACTGCGGAGTCCCAAAGAGGATGTCACAGTCCTGGCTCAAGGAGCTTCTAGCTCTGGGCTCCCCAAGGGGCTGCAGCTCTTCTCTCTTTCTCCCTTCTTTCCTTTTCATCACCCTCAACATGGCAAGTGAGGGGCGTGTTTCAGATCTGTTTGTGTTACACCTCTTTCAGTCCCGCTATTCAGCAGGTCCCAAGTTGTCCCACATCCAGGAAGAATGAGGCACACGGACAACTGGAGGGTGAATAAGGTGAAGAGGTGCTTTATTGAGCAACAGTACAACTCTCAGGAGACAGGAGACCCGAAGTGGGAAGCTCCTTTCCACAGGCATGTCATCCTAATGAGTTCAGCTCTCAGTGGAAAGGAGATCCAGAGTAGGTAGCTCCTATCTGCAAGCAGATTGTCCCATCAAGTATGCAGCTCTCAGCAGAGAGGAGACCAGGAGTGGGTAGCTCCTATTCATAGGCAGGTCGTCCCCACATCTGCTCAGCTATCAGCTGCTGAGAGGAGACCCACAATGGGTAGCTCCTCTCTGCAGGCTGGTGGTCCCAACATCTACCCCAGTCTAGCTGAGTCCAGGGGTTTTTACATGCTTCAGAGGGGAGGAAGTGTGTGCTGATTGGCCCATGGGCAGCCATGGGCAGGGTTGGATAAAGTACCATAAGTTCTCACTTTGGTCTGCGTAAGTGGCAGTCCGCCCCCAAGGCTTTAGGCCATCCCAGGCTTGAAGGTGGATCTTCACTGGGATCTACCTCTTTTTTCCCAGAAGGCTATCTGCCTCCTGCTGGGGTACATGGTGCCCTGGCTGTTAATGCTGAGGGGTGCCTGCAGGCTAGCACTGAGCTTCCCTCAGCACCCCCTCATCCTCCCTCCTGTGCTCATCAGTGCCCAAAGTCTCAAGAGCTTGAGGCTGCAGGAGGCTGGTGTGTCAACGTCACCCCAAGTGCAGGCACACCCAGCTGGGTTGCAATAGCCCCCAGGCTCAGCCACAACCCTGCTCTGAAACTGGAGCAGGCTCTGGGAGCAGGGAGGGGCTAGGCAACAGGAGCAGGAACCTCTGAGCTTGCGGAGACAGAGGGGCTTCCCTGAGAGCACGGAGATGCTCAGGTTCCCAGCTGTGACTCCGCGGCTGTGGCTGCACCCAGGAGGGTGGGTCTCCCACCCCTTCAAGTTGGAAGTGGGCAGGGCTCCCACCTGTTCCTGGCGACTGCTGGCTCTGTGAAGCGTGCAGCCCCAACTGCACCTCCCCTGCTGCAGCGGGCATCTTTGCAGCAGCTGCTCCAGTTGGGCCACTGCTGCCATCAATATCAAGTACTACCAAAGCCTGTAAGTTCTACCAACAATGTATATCTCTGACTTGTGTTCTACCTTCCCTCTCTACACCATCACCATAACTTAAGAACCATTCTTCTATGACATAACAACATCCCCTCCACTGACTTCATTGCTTCTACTCTTGCCCCTCTCCAATCCATTCTTTTATTCAGTCAAACATCTTTTATCCCATAGAAGCTACAGCCTCAGTGCCTATATCCTAGGATGCTTTCAAGGATGGGACACAATGTTAGGAACTTAAAAAATAATCATTGACACTGAGAGAAAAATAACTTACCAAATAAAAGTTAATTAATGCTTATTTGAAAATCTGTAGAATGGCATATCAACAAATCAATGCAATTCAATTAGCTATAGAAAAGTTACCTTTAACTAAGGTTATGGATCCAGTTTAAGATGCATTGTAAGATGTGGTGTGAGGTCTCCAGAAGGGAGAGTAATTTGGTTCATACCCTTTACCTTCATCTCATACATTCTTCCTCTCATTTATTATGTTCTAACAACACTAATGGGGTTGTTGGTGTTAAACATGAAAAGCTCCTTCCTACCTTTGAGTTTTTTCACTTGTGGTTCCTTGAGTGAAATGTTTTTCTCCAAATACTTCTCGAGTTTCATTCTTGTTTTGTTTTTTCAGGTGGCTTTCCTTGGATATTCTATAAAATTTTTTTTTTCTTTAAGTTACTCTGTAACCTCCAAATGTTTATGCTTTCAAGGCACTGCTTATATAGTCCTATAAATTTTTACTTATGGAATGTTTAATTAGTGTCTATATACTACAATAAAATGCATGTCATCAAAAGGTAGAAATCAGGGCTGACTCATATGTATATGTACATGTGGGATGGGAGAGGGAGGGATATCCAGTATCTACTCATGGCTGGACATAGAATAAGAGCTCAAAAATTATTTGAAAAGTGGATGAACAAAAGATTGGCACCTGATTTAACAGTGTGTCACCTTAATAGGCCATGTTTCTGGGCCTGAAATTTCCTTATCTGTAATACTGGGAAAGTATTAGTACTTTACACTTGCTCATCCATTCATTCTACAAATATATGCAGAAAACATACACTATTTAAGGCATTATCCTAGGCACCAAATATTTAATGAACAAAACAGATAAAAATACTCACTTTTAGGAAGTTTACATTCTAGTTTGGGAAACAGACAATAAACAAGCAATTAAATAAAGTATATAGTATACCAGAAGATGACAACGGCAATGAAAAAAATAAAGCAGAAAATTAGATTAGAAAAATCTAGGAGGTGGGTGGGTTGGGAATTGCAATTTTAAACAGATGATCAGAGAAGGTAAAAAAGATGACAAGTAAGCAATGAGTATTTAGGGTTACTGAGTATTTAGAGTTACAGGTATCAAACAAAAATGAAGCTAAAGAATATGACAAGGTGTAGCCACTCAATAAATAGTTGACAGTATTTTTTGCTGAGTCCACAACCTAGATAAGAACAAAGGGCACCATACTAATATCTTGAGACCTAATAAAAACCGCCTTCCTCATTTAGATAATCTGTTGTATAAATGAGGTTTGGGGGTAGGAGGGCATTCTATTGAATCATGTGTCTTGTGGTTTAACTATACTGAAAACACTTCCTACTTCTCATGATATTCTAGGACACTTCTTGTAGGCACTCCCTATGTGGACATATGAAGCTGAACTAAGACAAATGAAACTGAACTAAGAAAGTAAATGGTGATCCAGACCAACTGACAGTTTGACAGTGAAAAAATATTCGTTCCAACTCTACAAGACTAAAGGGCTGTCCCTGTCCCCTGAGTTGGAACAGATTGATAACAACACCTGTGATAATAATGGCTCCACATTTTGAATGCTTGTAGGATTTATTCCTCATATTAACTCTACAAGGTAAGTAATATTATTACTCCATTTTTCACATGAGGAAACTGAGGCTCGGAAATGTAAGTTTGTAACACTAAGTTATTAATTAGGTCTCTGTGCCTACAAACACTGTGCAACAAGGCTTCTTCATTATTTCACATTCCTGAACACTTATTAAGGATGAAAAAGACATCTCTGATAAAACTGTTGGAAATGAATGGAGATTGTCATGCCTTCTTCAGGCACAGAAATGAGATCTTAAAGTCAAGGAGAAATAATGTGTGGATTGTATAAAGGTGGATGCTCTAAAGTACCCACCAAATGTAAACTCATTGGTCATTCTAAGCAACTTCTAAAGCATGTCAGGAATACAGATCCAGATACACAGAAAGGCTAAGAATAACTTTTTTGGGATAGTCACATGCCCTCACATCCTCTGCTCTTTCATTTTCACTCTTCCAAATTAACACAAATATTTACATACTTATTTGTGGTTCCCATAGTTGGTAGTTATCCTCTCTGAGTCTCAATAAGCATTCTTCTGCAATTCTAAATCTTCAACACTAATCCCATCTCTCTGAAGATATTTGATTTATGTTTATAAAGTTACTCTGAGATGAAATAGGCAATAATTATGAAGAAGAGTCTGTTATTGACTGTTGGCTGCTTTTGGAGTTATTTTTCTCAGAAATGTGACAATTAGAAGACAGAAATTAATATTTTGCTATGTTCCTAATGATATACAATGGGTGATTTTTTTAAAGGAACATGATAAATGCTAATATGAAACTGAACTACAACAACTAATGACAGCAGGAAGACAAATTCTGATTAAGGCTATTGTACTGCAGCTTCTTGAAGTCCTATGAATATCTTTAGAAATTAAAATATATGCAGTAACTTAAAATAAGACAGCAGTCAGTAAATTATTCAAAAACATTCAAGCATAGGAAATAATACTAGGTTAAACTATAAGAAATAGTCCTTATTTGATCTTTTTGACCTATAAAAATGACAATTACATAGTTCAACCTAAAGAGTAAAGGCTATATTTTAAAAGTGTGTTATTTCCTATTATTCTGACCTCATATATGTGGGTTTCTACACACTTATTAAAAATTATTCAATTTCCTCATTTCTACTTTTCTTGTATAGAGGCTTTAATAATCACTTAATCCTAAGGTTACAGAAATAGATAAAGACATCAGGCTTAAGATAATGGCAAAGAGAAGAAAAATAAAAAGAGATAAGGGAAGAGAAGGAGTGGCAAAGAAGGACACAAGACAGAGACATATTGAAAAATCCGCATGAGGCAGAGTGTTAACGAAAGAAAATAGAGAGACTCCAGTGAACAGAGAAAGGGGAGGGATGGAGGGAGTAGATCAATTTTTGCTCAGGAAAATTTGTCTTTCTGGGTATATGCTGACCTGCTAGCAACTGTAAGCTCTCAGTAAATAGTGTGTTGTTAGTTTTGTTAGTGTTGTGACTGCCTTTGTTATCATTGTATTCAACCTATTAAGTAGGATAAGCACGTATTTTTTGCTTATGTTCTGTTTCCTATTGTTTCCCTGAGCTTACTATGTAAAGGGAGGCATAGCATAGTGGAATCCGAACGATTTAGGTTCAAATTATTGGCTCTACTTCTTACAGACTAGAGTAACTCCTTTGAGTCTTTATCTCCTGCTCTTTAAAATGGAGTTAATTATCTATCTGAATCCACTATGCATGCCTCATGATAAAATATCAGTGAATTCTATGTACCTGTAGCTATATCAACACCTTGTATTTAAAATGAATTATTTCTGCCAAAAGAAAATGACAGGAAACGTCGGGCACAGTGGCTCATGACCGTAATCTCAGCACTTTGGGAGGCTGAGGCGGGTGGATCACCTGAGATCAGGAGTTCGAGACTAGCCTGGCCAACATGGTGAAACCCCATCTCTACTAAAAATACAAAAATTAGCCAGGCATGGCGGCGCACACCTGTTGTCCTAGCCATTCAGGAGGCTGAGGCAGGAGAATCGCTTGAACCTGGGAGGTGGAGGTTGCAGTGAGCCGAGATCATGCCACTGCACTCTAGCCTGGGTGACAGAATGAGACTCCATCTCAAGCAAAACAAAACAAAAACGAAAAAGAAGAAAAGGACAGAAACAGATGTAATCCAATATGAGCACAGTGGTTCTGTCAAGGCACTGACTGAGGAGTGTTTTTTAAACATTGGATAAAAAGTTTATATTCTAAGTATAACAAAAGTGCATGCAGTCTTTAAAATACTAACTTTAACAACATTTTTATAAAACATTGTTCTTTTCATGTTCCATACTGAGCTGATTTTTTGTTAATTACTACCCATCCCTACTGTATGCTGGAAAAACTTACATCGCAGGGAAGTCAAGCCCATCTGTACTTCCCAATAGCAAAACTTCAATATGGGATCAGAACATCTACCATCAAGTTTGGTGCCTTTTTAGAAAGAAGTAAAGTAGACTATTGGTATTATTGATTTAATATTCATAGCTTTTATTTCAGGAGTGACCCCCAAATTCCAAGATATACAGTCAGTTTGTCATTTTGCTGAAACATGCATTATTATAATTATAAGCACTTCAAGGCTGGCTGAAGCATGAATCACTGAGTTTGTGACAGAGGGACTAAAAGATTCATCTGAACACAGTTTTATTGTTCTCTTCTTTATCATTTATCCATTGTATACAGAAAATCATATGCTAAGTAGGTACTTATGAATCTGAGGACTGACAAGTTCCCTGGATGAATCATTCACAAATGGTGAGAGTTTACATCAGAAAGTTAAGAGTATTTGAAATTCCTTGTCTCAAACAGGTCAGCCCAATGCATTACACTTCTTTAATGCCCTCTTTAGATATACAGTGTAATCATTTACGGTAGGAAAAAATGTAAGCCTCGGATAAGAATGAGAAAGCTGTACTTGACAGTGCGATGTGTCCAGATGCTCTTGAATTAGGAGTTGAAGAACAGTTATTGTTATAATAGAATATGGAATATTTTTGACATAAAAGATTTGTTTTTTCTTAATAAAGTCTCTGAATACTCTGTGAAAACAATGAAATAGTAAATTCTCTAGCATCCATATTTCCTTTGGGATTGAAGCAGGAATAAAATAAGAATTGCCTTTCATTAAGTTTTCCTATTATGTCTTATGAAAATTAATTACCCCTTAAACAGACCTGATGCAAAACAGTTATACATTGTATGTTCCCTATTTCCCACATAGCATCTTTTCAAAAATTAATTGTAGCCAATAGTTCCAATTCAAAGAGGAATAATTAAAAGCAGTGTGGGGAAGTGAAGAGATAATGATGTCATTTTAAAATTAATTGAAGCATTTAAAATTAACAGGCCTTTCTTAGAGTTTAATTTCTGTTAACATTTAATAGTTTATATATATACAAGAGTATTCAATATTTATATTAAATTTGATTTTGAATGTTAGAGTGTGAGAAATAATAAATAGATAATTTCTCTTAATTCTTTAAAAAATCTTTCAATTGGTATAAAACAAAATAAAATGTTTTAGATAAGGATTTATTAATACTGAAAACAATAAATTTTAATGTATCTATGTGCCAACTTTTGTCTGTATATAGGATCTTATTAAGTTCAGAGACAATGCCCCATTGGTGCTCTCTAATTAAATTAGCCCACTGGAGGTACAATATCCCTCTAATGACGTTTAGAGTTATAATGACAAAATCCTAGAAAATAATGCTGTATCAAACACACACACACGCAGGTACACACACACACCAACCATCAGAAATAATGACAAAACACTGGATCATGAGTTTTGTTCTATCATAAGACATAGTCAGAAGCTCACTGTGCATTTACCTTTCTCATCCCAGTAGAGAATCCCTCAGAGATGAATGTATATATGCAATGAGTAGCATTCTCACACTGGCTTAAGTGAATTTAGGGATAAAATACAGATCTCACTCAGTGTTTTAATGTAGTCAACATGGTTGATTCTTTTCCACTCAAAGGCCTCTTGCCTCAAGTCGCAGTGACATACTTCTGCCCTGTTCGAGCCCATTATACCCAAAATGGGTGGTGCAGAGTTACTGGAGGCCAAGTTGGGATTAATTTATTTAGAATGCTTTTGCCATAAAACTTTCTCTTCTCTAGAACAACCACTCTTAAGATTCCCGATTTATTGCAGTTTCTGAGAATTTCCCCTTCCTGAAAGAAAATAAAATATTAGATGGAAGTGGGTGTTAAATAAAAAATGACTAACTCACCTACCAGATAACACTGCAGCTAAAGACAAAGGGACAAATAAGCAGACCTTGGTAACTGCATCCCTGATCATAGTAACTATCAAGAATGCCACTGGATTTGTTTCCACCTTTGTTCTTATTTCCTTTTCTGTTCCAGAATTTGTGCAGCTCCTGACCCAACAGTTCTAATTACCATCTCTGGGCCCAATCTTGTTCCCTACACTGCATTTCACTTCCCTGTTTCTATACTATCAATGTGAAGTGCATTAGTCAGTTTTTGTTAGACCATGCTACAGTAACAATGAAAATCATTCTCAATGGCTAACAAAAAGCAAGATGGTTTCCCGCTCACATTTACATATTCATTGTTGGTTAGCAGTGTTCTGCTCCTCCTACAGTCCAGAATCAAGAGTGAAGGAAAAAAAAAAGTCCCCATCTTATGCACCACTGTTCCCATGGCAGAGGGAAAAGAACAAGGCTATACCCAGGTGATGGCTCTCAAAGCTTATTCCTACAAGTGGCAATATCAGGCCACATATATTTCAGTAGCCCCAACAAGCTACATGGCTAAAGTGAATGCTGATGAGATGGGGAACTATAAGTCTCTCAATCAGAGGGGTAGATGGCTGTTGAGCAATGATGCAAATTACTACAGACTTGCCCATTATGCTCAACTCTCTGACCCATTTTTGGCCCCTAAGACTCCAATCACAGGCCTACAGGCCTTGGTAGGCTAATAAGGAAACAGATATCTTTATTATCAATATTATACCAGCACAATTTAAGAATAAAAACCTGAAGTTCATGCACCCCTCTCTACCATAGAAATATGCCTTCTTTGATCCATTTTTTTTCAATTCAGTCAGACTTAATATATCAGATTTTTTACAGGAATCACAGGGTTTAATTTATGGCATGTCATTTCATTTAAGCTGCACATGAGACTCATGGGCAGTTATGTCAGTTCTCATCTGTCTGTTATGATCATGTCTTTTCTTCCTTCACATGCCTTTCATCCCCATGGAGCATATCCAAGTCCACAGATCCCTTTGAACTGATTTTCTGCTTTGGAAGCAACTCCCAAGAGTCACATGTCAAGACTAGAAAATTAAATTAAATTAAAATGAGTCCATTGCACATTATTCCTTATCCTTTCAACTTCAAATCTAGCAACTGAGCATCTACATATTGACACACTGTTATTTCCCTAATATATAGTGTCTGTGTGTGTATATATATATATGCTATATATATACACACACATATATGTGTATATATATAGTATATATATACATATATATGTATAGTATATATATAGTGTATATATACATATATGTATAGTATATATATAGTATATATACACATATATGTATAGTATATATACACACATGTGTGTATATATACAAATATATATGTATATATACACACATATATGTATATATGTATATATAGTATATATATACACTACATATATACATACATATATACACACATATAGACACACACTATATATACTATATACACTATATATGTGTATATATACTATATATATACACACTATATATATGCATATATAGTGTATATACACACACTATATACGCATATATAGTGTATATACACACACTATATATACGCATATATAATGTATATACACACTATATATACGCATATAGTGTATATACACACTATATATACGCATATATAGTGTATATATACACACTATATATATGCATAGTGTATATACACACACTATATATACGCATATATAGTGTATATATACACACTATATATACGCATAGTGTATATATACACTATATATACGCATATATGTGTATATATATACTATATATACGCATATATGTGTAGATATACTATATATACCATATATAGTGTATATATATACATATATAGTGTATATATATACACACACATATATAGTGTGTGTGTATATATATATACATATATATATATATATATATATACTGTATATAGTATATATACCATGTGGATTTTAAGGGTAAGTTTCAGATGCTATAATTATAATTTTGAAATGTGTATCATTCAACCAAAATGGACAATGTTATTTTTCTAAGGCATTTCAACTTTTCTGCTTGGTTTGCTCCTAAACAAAATGACTCATCTCAACAAGACCCTCTGCTTTTTTTTTCAAAATCCTAGGTTATATCAAGTCAATGGTTTGAGAAAGGACTACAGAGCTTTTCCTCAAGTCTTATATTTTGAGATGACACCATGAGAGTGAAAGGCCAAAGAGATACAGTTTATTTGAACAGGGTGAAAAGAAATGGGCATGTGGAAAACATTTTTATCTCAATATTGTAATCCCATCCTGAATTTTATTTTAAATACAACTGTTGAAACTCCCATGCCTTCCTCTCCTTCCCTCCTTCTATGATGTGATTGTTTATGTGTCTCCTCCCGCAAAATTCATATGTTGCAATTCTAACCCCTAAGGTGATGGTATTAGCACAGGAGTCCTTTGAGAAGTGATCTAGTCATCCATTCTGAAATCTGAATAGTGATATACAGACCAAGTTACATATTCTTTACATAAAATAGATTTACTTGACTCCTCCCCTCTACTCAGAGCACAAGATGGAAAACATATTTAGGGAATTAAGGGGGAAAAACTTTCAACATCCACTCTAGAGTTCTATGTGTAGATCTTCCACTATCACCAGTAGGTACACTTGGTAAAAGACATTTTTTACGCTCTTCTTGTTTAAAACTTACACACAACAAAACATCTCTATTTGATGCTTTGGATAAACTTTGCATGGGAAGCTGCAAACACCTAAAGCAGCTTTTTGTTGTTGTTGTATCTGCTGTAAGTAAGTCCCTAGTACAACACTGTCCCTGGCATGTGAAAACAGAGTAAACCAGCTTGCAGTTCTGTATGTGCAATACACAGACCCAGAATAATACCACCTGTTTCATCTAGAATGTAACCTAACTCCACATTATCACTGCATTTCAAAGGAAGACTACACTGGATGAAGAAGACTTTCTGTTTATTAGAGTTTACCAAAGACTAAAAACTTTGCTGTAATAGTAGCTCATTGACTTTATATCTATATCCATATATGGTGGCATAGTCCATAATTAACAGAGGAAGCTGAGACTTTTACAGTGCTAAAAGTTGTCATTATTTCTCTGAGGCCAAATAGCATACACTTGTGGCCCCAATTTCTCTAGCCTGTAGGTCCTTCTACTTAACACAAGCTACCGAGCTTTGCAATATTCCTTCCTCTTCATCCCAAGACCAACTCTAACCATCTCCTCCTTTATTTAACTACCCTCTTCCTACCCCTCAGCTCTCAGCTTAGATCACATTTCTTCCAGGAAATCTCCTGACCTATTGTCACTCCTGGGTTAAGCTGGCCTTTTATATGTTCCCAGAGCGCTCTGCTCCCTTGTTTCAGTACTCATCACAGTATTTTCTAACTTGCTGTTCTATTTCTCTCAATGTCACCTTAGGGTGAGACATTGTATATTTTGTCTGGCCTAATACCCAGAACCTAGCACATTCTTCTAAGCCCATGGTCTTAATTTAGTAACTGCTTACTGAGTGAATGAAGTGCTTATAATACCCACTTTAGTTCTATGGTTTTCTTTTCAAACAGCTCCTTCCTTAAAGGAGTATGGATACTTAATTAAATGGAAATTTATATTTCTGCATACAGTTACTTCTTATAATTATAATACACATTACATGAGCCACTCTTCCAGCAGTTACAAAACAGTAGTAAGCCAGGCAGAAAAATATAATTTCAGCAATTAAAAGAAGTAGAGTCTACTTTAGACTATGAATGATAATAATTTAGAAATTCTGTTCTGGCAATAATATATGTACTACTAATAATATTCAGACGGAGAGATATAGCTGAGTGGAGAGTGAGAAATGCACACTCCTGGTTCCGTCTAGGGGCTTGCACCCTGTGATAGTACTTCTCTTTCTAGGTATATGCACTGATTATTTGGCAACCTCTGCCTGACTCCCTCTCCCCCAGCCACCCACTCTCTGCAGTTACATTGCACCATGTAACTGCTTCTGGTCCATGAACTATGGACAAAAAAGACATACATAAACTCCAGAACTGGAGAAAGTAATTTCTAGAATAAAACATCCAGCTTTTTCTTATTTAACCAGCCACCTTAGCCAGTGATGTTCCAGAGGAGGGAATGCATATTAACCAGGGTCTTGAAACAAGGTCAATATGGAACAAACTCTCTGCCAGTGGCTATGGCCCAGGGATGTATGGCATGAGTTAGAAATGAGCTAACATTGTAGAACTGCAACCTACCCTACTCTAATAGAATTCCTCTTTGTGCTCGTGTTTGAATAGGGGCATCCAATGAGTCTCTGGTTGTGAGAAGAGAGGAACACTGATCAGAGAGGAAATTCTCCCCAAAATGCCCACTTTGAACATGTAGCATGTGTCAGATACAGGTTTGACTTTGTCCTATGATTACTTCTCTGAAAGCACTTGTTGTACTAAATGGCGTATATGTGTTTACTTCCAGTAGCCTCTTTGACTGATACCCACAGTAGTTCCATTAAGAGTGTGCAAAAAGATAGCTTAGAAGTCCCAGGAGTAAAGACTTAATGACTGAAGGAATTACATTAAGGAAGATCTAAAACAACAAAATGTTAGCCTGATGCTCACTTGGTGAATTAGTTTCCTATTACTTCTATAACAAGTTACAAGAAATTTAGGAGATTAAGTAACACAGATTTATTATCATTGGGCTAAAATCAAGGTGTTGAAATGGCTGCATTCATTTCTGGAAGCTCTAGAAAGAAGACGACCCATTTGCTTGCTTCCATTGAAGCTTCTACAGATCCCTCATGTTCCTTGACTCATAGCCTCTTCCTCTGCCTTCAAAGCCAGCAATGCTGAGCCAAGTCATTTCATATTGCTGCCTCTCTGGTTCTATCTCTTCTGGTCCTTTCTTCTAATTTTAAGGGTCCCTGTGATTATATTGGGTCTACCCAGGTAATTCAGGATAGTATCCCTATTTTAAGGTCAGCCCTAACCTTAAACCAATCTGCAATATTAATTTCTCTTTGCCATGTAAAGTAACATATTCACAGAATCCAGGGATTAGGACATAACATCTATGAGGAGCCATGATTCTGCCTATCACCTTGAGTTTAATCTATGATCTTACTGGAGGACATGTACAACTTCTCAGTATCATATTTGAGGTAACACAGTAGCCATTATTTAATATAACTTTATTTAATATAGTCCACAAGCATTCTCTTTGAGATAGCTTATTATAACCCTCATTGAAGGGATAAGAAACACATTGAAAACAGCCCTAGCCATGCCTAGTTCTTCAGACCCCTAGAAGAGTAAATCATGAGAAGTTATACTACTTTTAATTATTTGCATTGAATTAATAATTTTAGTCAAACAAATGTATGTGTATATATATAATCACATTTGGAGATAACACTAAAAATCCAAAAACTCAAGAGGTGACAATACTAGTCCTCCTCTACTAGATACAGCAGAAAGTATCAGTATTTTTCCATAAATCATTAAGATCCCTGTCCCCTAAATCTGACTTCCAGTTGCACGCAGGAAATTATCAAAAGATTGATAAAAGTACCTGTACAACATCATTCCTCAAGAGCACAAAGCAGAGGTAAAGAGCATATGCTGGATCCATTTTATTTGTTTTAACTTTAATGGATAGGGGAAGAGGGTGTTGAAAATGAACTGACCCAGTCTAAGGGCTAAGACTGTTTGTTCATTATACATCACAAGCTGCAGGATAAAAATGGTATAGATCTAGATATTATCTAAGGTAGGGATGGGTCAGCCTGCAGCTCCCTCCCCCATCAATATTCATAAACTCTTAGTATTACAGAGAACAAAGGCTTGAGTGTGCATTTTCACCTCAAAGTATGCACTTAGCAAATACTTACTAATGAGTATCAAGGTAGAAGTTTAGAAGAGGCACCAAAATATATTTTTCAACAGGTAAGAAATTTTATGGTTCAGTTAAGAGTGGTTATTTATACATATGCCTACAAATACGGTTCTATGCATACAGAGCTACTGCCCAGGGGAAGGCACTGTGACAGTAACTACATTACTGGTACTGCCATGATATTACCACACTGGAAAAATAAAATTCAAGATAACAGCTTAGATATTAAGACCCAAAGGAAATGTACTGATGTTGCTAATGTGATGCTGGCTTTTTCCAGAATAGTATGGCTTCTCCTGCCTCCAGATACATTAGAAAGGGATTATTTCAATATATCACTTTTCTACCAGTTGTCTAACTTTTCCTATAAAAAGTGATACATTTCAATATGTCATTTTTCTATCAGTTGCCTAACTTTTCCTATAAAAATAATCTCAAAAGGATACAGTCCTTCTCAGCCTAACAAGTAAAATTTCAGTAAGCCTATAATACAATCATAACGTTCCTCATATATAAAACACTCTCTGCTGGCCTAAGTATGTGCATAATTACATGTGTAGTGACCAGGGCTGAAATTATTGTCTACATTTCTCAAAGGAGGGGAAGCTGGGTGTAACAGTGGCTAAGGACTGCTGAGCAGGTGAATGGCAGACCTGGAGCCATGTGGCTCCCAGCTTTTATTCCTGTGTTTATTTCAGAAAGCTTTCTTGTCTCTAAGAAGGCAATCTGTTTACAAATGATGTTCAAATTAAATTTGCATTATTGTGGCTTCCATTTCTTTGTGCATTGGATAATGCAGAGGGATTCCTCTTGGGGACCAGGAGATTAGGCTGAAGACCTATAAAGTCCTTTTGAAACTCCAGGTGTTTATTAGTCATGCACATATGCATAATTGTGTCTTATCTGCACTCATACAAACTTGAATGCATTTCACAGACTCATTACTCACTGAATCTTAAAGTGAATTAAAAGTTCATGTAATGGTATGCTATCAAGACATGAAACTAGCTGTCAAATATTAAAGACAAAGTAATTCAGCAAATACGGATTAGAATGCATTGCAGTTTGGTGATCAGAAACACATGCTCCAGAGATATCTGGGGTTTAAATCAAGGTATCACTGCCTCCTAACGTAGTAGTTCATTCTCACATTGGTATAAGAAAATACCCCAAACGGGGTAATTTATAAAGGAAGGAAGTTTAATTGACTAACAGTTCCACATGGCTGGGAAGGCCTAAGGAAACTTACAGTCGTGGTGAAAGGGGAAGCAAACACGTCCTTCACAAGGTGGCAGGAGTGAGAATTGCAAGCAGGGGACATGCCAGATGCTTATATAATGATCAGATCTTGTGAGAACTCACTGTCATGAGAACAGCATATAGGAAACCGCCCCTATGATCCAGTTACCTCCACCTGGTCCTGCCCTTGACATGTGGGGATTATGGGGATTATAATTCAAGGTGAGATTTGGGAGGTGACATAGAGCCAAAACTGTATCACCTACCTATATGAACTAAGCCACAATTTCCTCTTTTGAAAAGAGAAAAAAAAATCTATGTCTTCCTTATAGGACAGTTATGAAGATTAAATAAAATCATCTATATAAATTAATTGCTGTCAATTAAAATTCTCCCCATAGAAGTGGCATGTGGCAATGACAGGAGACATTTTTGGGTGTCACAATTTGAGGGGAGGTACTACTAGTACTAGAGGGTAGAGGCCAGGAATGCTACTAAATGTACTGCAATGTCCTAGAACCCACGAAAACAAAGAATCATCAGGTCCAAAATGCCAATAGTGCCATGGCTGAGAAACTGTGATTTAAGCTAACTCTTCATAAAATGCTCAAATTGTTACATATTATTAATATTAGTAAAACATAAGCACAATCTGAATGCTGAAGAAGACCACAGCTACATTAAACAATGGGTTATGATACCCTCTTCTTGAATGCTAAGTTATAGAAATCTTTAGACAAATATAAGATAATATAAAAGAATGTGCAGCATTAAAACTGGTATTTTGAGAAAAATTGTGCTTGTGCTTTAATGTCTTTGTGATAGGGCTATTTGTAGATGAGCTTATACATTGAAAACAGAAAATCACTGATTGATAAATGGAATCTCCACAGAGTTGCAATATAATTTTATGAGCGTTAATGGAAATGGGTAGGTAGTATCCGTTAGCCACAATATTTAAATATATAGATAAGAATAAAGTTACCTCTTTAAGTAGAAGTTCTTAACTTGTAATTTAGGCTATTTATTTATTTTAATACGAAACGGTGCCTTTGGTTTTGGGCAGTCAAAATTCAGGTGACAGTTTTTCTGACTAAAACCAAAAATAAATACTGCTATATTCAGTTCTAGAACTTCAATACTGTCAGGTACCAAAAAGAACTGTTAGCTGCCAAAACTTGCAAATTCAGCCTTATGTTCTTTGGCACAAACAATTAACAGAGCCACATGCTTGAGTTAGTAATAGAAAATTGCTTCCTAAACTTAAAAAAGAATGTCAATTATTAAATTGCAAACAGAACTTTGAGTTATTTCAAAATGAATGCAGAGCCAACATTACTATATATTAAGTAATATACATATACTATTTTAAAGTATAACTATCAATGAAGTTGTGAATGATATAAACCCACCTTTAGGCTCCTGACCAAGTCCTGGGACCAAATATATACTCATGCATTTCCTTCAGAGATTGATAAACGGGTTCTTTAGTGGGTGCTCTTCCTTATCATTCCATGTTTTGCAAGATGGTTTTAAAAATACCTGATTACCCTAGTGCAGACTATTTGAGATCCTCCAAGGATGTAAATAAGAAGCAGATAATTGCAAACAGCAGCAATGCAAAGGAAGGGTGGAAGGCAGTCCTTAGGATAGGATTTAGAATATAGGTAAATGGATTTTTAAAAACAGCTACCCTAATACAGTGCTGGAACCTGCTGTAATGAAAGAAGTGGCAGCAGAGTAATGCATTCGTAACCAGAAGCCATCTGTTTAGGTGTATTTTGCTTTTATCATCAATATGTCTAGATCTTAGTCTTTATAAAATGCAGACACCCCACATTTACCCTTAAGCTGCATGAATGTTTAATGATCAGGTAGGTTTTATAATATACATAAATTAATTGCATGTATCCTATTCATTTTTATACATTTTAGCTATTCAAATATTTTCTCTTACTAATGCAAGGTCAATGATTGATACACATGCCAAAGAAAATATAAGATAGGTGCCCCAGACATACACACACACACATACACACACACAAGCAATTCCTTTAAATTTTATCCTTTCATGAAAGTAAAACATTCAATGGGTTATTTTAACCTAGATGCCTGCAGCTGTGCCAGGCACTATCTGTCCCAAAAGCAATCTATTGAGTCTCCAGGTCCCAGACCGGTTAAGGCAATTCCAGTTTGCTCTCAGACTTTAGGGACAAATCTGTTTAGTTCCTCCCTCCCATCCCTGACTATTCTTGCCTAGGGCAATATTCAGGCTTTCTAGCTGGACTGGACAGTAGAGATGTAGGCAGACGCAGAGGTAAAACCTTCTCTTTTGGACCTTGATCAGAATGAAAGCAAGATAACTGGGAGGCAGGAATTCATAAGATGGTTATTTGGAGCTAGACCAAGGGTTGTGAAGCAGCCTGGCAATATTCCTGCTACATTTTTGGGGGTGAAAGTGGGCCAAATTACAGTTGCTTCAACGAATAGGAAGCGTAATATGAATAGGAATAATTCTGTGCCAGGATATTGGGAGAACACACTTTTGTTGTAATTATAAAAGGTTTCATTTCCACAGAGATTTTGTGCTTTGCTTCCACTCTAATATTCTCTTGTTCCTGATCTTCTTTTCATAATATGTATCGAGCATCCTCTTCATAACAGGAACTATATTTCATGCTGACAATAAAAAGTGATATAACAAAATAATGATTCCCTCTCTCATGAAGCTTACAGTGTAGCAGGAGAGACTAATATTAACCAATAACCTCACAAACAAGTATGTTACAAACTATGGTGGTTCTATGTGTTTTATGAGATGAAATCAGAGAGGACTTATCTGGACTGTCCCCAGAGAAGTAACATCTGAACTGAAGACTGAAGAATGGGTAAAATTTAACTAGAGAAACAAGTGAGAAAGGAGAATTATGAACAGATGAATTAACTTCTGCAAATGTCCTGAGACTAGAGGAAGGATAATGAATGCAAAGTAAATCACTGTGACTAAAGCCCAGGGAAAGACTGGAAGTAGGCAGTACTAAATTTTAGGTCACATAAAAGATTTTGGTCATTAACTTTTGAACATATGGGAAATTACTGAAGCGTTTTAAGGAGGAGAATAAAATAATCAGATTGACACCTAAATAAAATAGATGAAGACAGACCACTTAGAAGGGTATTGCAGTAATCCAGGAGGAAATGATATTAGTCTGGCTAAACTGATGATAGTAGAAATACAGAGAAGATATAGATGGATTTAAGATACGTAGAAAAAATTATCTAATCACGTTTGGTGATGGGAGATGAAGGATGACATCTAAATTTTAGGCTGCACCTGTGTACCGATGTTGATTCTTGTCAGAGAAAATGCATAATCACTTTTTTTCTGTTATTTGGAAGGGTACAGAATTCAACGGAAGTGACTCTGAGTTCTAGTTTAAATATGTAGATTTTGAGATACTTTTGAGCAGTCTAAGTAGATCTGTCAGGGATTATTTGGGTTTGGAAACAAGAAGTCTGAGACCCAGATAAAAGTCTGTTAATTGTTATAGAGAAGAGAATTGAAGCCCTTGGAACAGATAGAATTTTCTAGAGAAAGTATAGAAAAAACAAAGGAGTCTAGAACTGAGCCTTGAGAGAATCCAACATTCAAAAGCCACGTTACAACAACAAAAGCAATTACTAGCTGTGTGTTTTAAGCCTTTATTACATGTTACTTATAATTTAGCCCTTCTTTTATATGAACGTATTTCTGTTCATAACAGCTTTATGAGATAAATATTATTTTTCCATACTGGGGCAACTGGGGTGTAGGGAGGATACGTGACCAGCCTCAGGTCACCTACAGGGATTAAGTGGTAGAACTCCACCTTCCAGGCAGTCTGATTCGAGAGCCCATGCTCATAACTACTACCACCTGACAGGTACTTTAGGCAGATTGGCAAAGGGGTGTGAGCTAGACACATAAAGATCTAAACTCACATAAGCATTTGTCCTCTAGATCTGCAGTGTTAAATGCCATAGCGATTAGCCACAGGCAACTTAAAATCATATGAAATATGGTTAGTCCAAACCGAGATATGCTGTAAGTGTAAAATATGTATAAAATTCTTAAGACTTAACATGAAAAAAATATAAAATTTTTTACACTGATTAAATGTAAAAATATTAACATTTTTTACACTGATTGTTGAAAATATATTTTGGATACATTGGATTACATAAAATATATTATTGAAATTAATTTCACCTATTTCTTTTAATTTTTTTAATGTTTTAAATTAATTGAAGTTGATTTAAAATAGAAAATTTAGATATTGTATGCGGCTCGTTCAACATCCCTGTTCTAGATATCTATCCCATTTGGTCTCTGGATTCTTAGCACTGGATAAACACTACCAAACATTCTAATGTATCTTCTTTGACACAGGTATCACATTCAGGACTGAGCTCCAGCTTGTCCCTCAGGCTGTCAGGACCTGCCCTCTGTGGTGTTTCCATGGTAACCTTGCTTTAAGAAGAGAATGATGCTTTTAAAATCTGAGTCCTAAAGATTTCGCCTCTCTGGCTTTATGTTATTTAATACTGATTTTATGGTTATCTCTTTTGTTCTTCTCTAAGAGTGTCTAGGATTTCTGACTTCACAGATTCTGGTTTACTGGTTGTCAGGCAGATGAACATTTAAGAATCACTTGGGAAGTTTTCTCAAATTATGCAATCCCATCACCCTGGAAGATTTTATATGTGCTCCTGACCCCAATGTAGAACTACTGATCTAATTTCTCTACTGTCTGATAAATGAACTTACTGCATTATAACCACTATATTTTCATTTTTGTTTTCCTTTTACATCTTCAGCCCAATATCATACCTGCTTTGTTTATCTGCTAGTCACCAAAGGTCTCCATTTCTGTCCCCCCGTCGCAGCTCTAAAATGCGGGTTTCATCTGGCTTGCAAAGATGACTATCAGATCAGATCATTCGATCAGGATAATGGTTACTTCAGAGTCACACATTTAGTTCACATGAAAATACCCATCTGCCTACCTAGGAGACCTCCACTTGACATATCTGTTTAGAGAAAACTTTTCCAAAATGAGCACATAAATATTTCATGATAAACCCCAGATAAAACTGAGAAGTGAGTTTCCTCACAGGCAATAATGCATTTTAAAAAAGAATTGAATGGGAAGGTTATGATTTAGATTTTTAGGGAGAATAAAGGTAAACATTTCCCAAACGTAGCTCTTGTGATTTTATTATGATTACTCTGAAATTTCCCCTTGTGTGTTGCAAAGCCTCATGAATGTGACTAGTGAGTGTTTTGCAGGCAGATCGTACGTCATAATATACAGCAGAGATTTAGAAGTTAGGGCACTTTCATTCCTTTATCTGTAAAATGGAGCAATAATACTCAACTCAGAAATTAAATGTCATGATACAAGTAAAGTACTTGGAAATAAGATCTCTTTACATCTTAGTTGTTTTTCTGAAGGAGAGTAATTTTCAAGAATTTAAAGTTTTTTACTTTTCCCAATTCTTTCTGCTTACAGTTTGCTATATTATTTTCTAAAGCAAAATTGCAGAGATTTAATTTACTTCTTTAATTATTATTTGGGGAACAGGCTGTAAAAGTACAGTCTCTCAAGGAGACAAAATTAGGACACTGATTACAGTGCTGCTCAGTTACACCACTTAAGTATACCCACATGAAAATAAAAGGTTGATATTCTACTAACTGCTAATTAGTACGCAGCTAATATCTTCAGAATCTGAGTAATTCAATTGAAGTACTTTTAAAAATATGCATTCAAATGAACTGGAACTTTTTAAAACTCAGATTCCTCATATACAAAATATTTCCCTTATTCTAAGTATTTCACTCACATTTGATATGACATCTATTTATCTTATTGTGACTCCCTAATTTTTTGTCACTTCATTAATTTTTAGGTAAAATGATTGCTTTACTTGTTTGGAATTTTGCCATGAATATCATAGATGCATTAGGAGACCTTTTCATTTAAATCAAAGCTAGGATCAGGAACTATGTTAGTAGTTAAAAATGTTTTAAATATGAATATTTTACCATTCTTCAAATCAATTTTTAAAAATTGTAATATTCAAATTTTATTCACTTATTCAGCAAATATTTATTTTGGTACGTGCAGTACACCAGGAACTGTAATATCACAACATAATATATAAAATGAGAATTCCATAAAAGTGAAAGAGAAATATGTAATAGTAAATATTTTAAAAGGATGCATTTATTTAAAAATATTTAAACTCCACAAAAATGAAACTCAAATATTGAAGACATGACTAGGTTACAATTATTTCTACAGTTCTTCTAAGTCAATAATGTTTTAGTAGAAGTATTCCCTGAAGAAATATTCATAAACTAATTGAACTTCCAATACATTAAATAAAATATAAATATTTTAAATTTCACATACCCATAGAAATATGTGGAAAATAATTAAGAAAATCTTACAAAGAACACCAACTTATTGTTTGAAAATCAAAAATTTATTTCATTGGAAAAATACCATTTTTACTGTGATGATTAATTTTATTTGTCAACGTGACTGCACCATAGTGCCCAGATATTTGGTCAGACATTATGCTAGATGTTTTTGTGAAGGTGATTTTTGGAAGAGAATAACATCAAAATTGGTACCCTTTGAAATAAAACAGATTTCCCTCTATAATGTGGGTAGGCCTCACCTATAAGTTGAAATCCTTAATAGACAAAGACTGACCTTCCCCATGCTTGAAATAATTTTGCCAGAAGATTAGATTGCACTTGGACTTGAACTGCAAATCTGCCCTGAGCCTCCAGACAGCTGCCCCATCTCATCAGATTTTGGACTTGCCATTCTTCCACAATTATGTGAGCCAATTACTTATGATAAATCCCTCTCTCTATAGATAGAAGAAAGATAGATAGATGGATAGATAGATAGATAGTCTTTATTTCTCTCTCTCTATATAAAGATGCATATATATAATCTTTCATGTACAGTCATATATATCTTTCATATATATATGCATAATCCACTTCTAAAGAATGAAACATAACAGGACAAAATGCAGTCAAAATGAATACAATAGATATAGTCAATGATGATGCAAAAGCAATTTCCGAAGTCTGTATCACTGTCACTTAGTTGTACAAATGTGTCACTTAAGAAACTAAAGGTCAGAAGTTTTCAGAGTTCTGACAGTCTTGTGGTCATAGCATTGAAGTTAAATAAGACTTAAGCTCTAGCCTTATAAATAAATAAAAAAGGTAAAAAATAATATATATAATATATATTATATATTATTAATATATAAATCTATAATATATTATATTTATTAATATATAATATAAATATATTATATAATATATATTATTAATATATAAATGTATAATATGTATTATTAATATATAAATATATAATATATAATATATAAATATATAATATATATTAATATATAAATATATAATATATATTATATAAATATATAAAATATATTTATATAATATATATTATATAATATATAAATATGTTTTATAATATATTTATATATTAAATATAGTATATATATAATATAATATAAATATATTATATATTATATATTTTTATATAATATACTATATAATATATATTATTAATATATATAGATATTTAATATATATATACACAAAAATCTTGTTGGTTCTGTTCTCTAGAAAATTCTCACAGATAACATTCATTTAAACATATCTATTCTCATATAGTTCTCACAGAAATTAGGGGAGCTTGATATTACCTTGTCCATAACAGGAGACCTCAGGTTCACTTTGAACACATGTTCTACTCATAACTGCACTCCAGCATGAGTATCTAGTGAGATTGTGTTGCTACAAAAATAAAATAAAATAAAATAAAATAAAACAAAATAAAATAAATTAGCTGGGCATGGTGGCAGGCACTGTAGTCCCAGCTACTCAGGAGACTGAAGTGGGATGATTGCTTGAACCCAGGAAATCAAGGCTGAAGTGAGCTATGATTGCACCACTGCACCCCAGCCAGGGCAACATATGTTTTTTGTCTCTTACCAAAAAACACAAAACCTACACTAAAAATTAACTCATTGTTTGTAAAACTGTATTTATCTTAAAAATAAAAAAAGCTGTAGTGAAATAAATATAAAGAAGTTGGGATTAAAATTAGGATACAAGGATATAGGTACATGATTATGAGATATGCTCATTAGTCCATTAGCACATCCCATTATATCTCCCGTAAACTAAAAATTATCTTAAGAAAAAATATTGTGACTTCCTTCTAAATTCATATATCAGCAGTTCTACATATTATCATTAAAAACATAAGCTTCAGCTCAAAGGAAATTTTACAGGTGCCCCCTTTCATAAAACAGAAAAATCAAAGAGCTCTAGGATAAATTAATTTCAGAAACCTGTCTTCTCAGACTCTTTTCCCACCTGTCCTCACACATCAGCAAAGTAGCACCCAACAAAAGCACAGGAAATCCCAGAGCTCTGTGGATTTTGCTTATGAACATACAGTCCTATGAAAAATAAGGTTACATATGTATCAGACAAGGAATGGTAATAATAACTACTGAAGAATTAAAGGCTAGGAAATAAGAATAACATGTTTGTATCATATTTCAAATTAAGTTAGAGTAGCAAGATATTTCTTAGGTAAAGCATTTCCAATCATATTTATACACATATATTTTAAGGTTAAAAGTATACATATTGATTCATTCTTTTGGTCATTTATATGTTGAAAAATAATATATTGATTTTATTTTATCTAACAGAAGGGCTTAAAAATTAGTATGCTAATTTATTTAAAGTCACCCAACCTTATAGAGCATATGCATAATCCACTTCTAAGGAATGAAACATAACAGGACAAAATAAAGTCATAATGAATACAATAGATATATTCAATGATGATGCAATAGTAATTTCAGAAGCCTGTACCACTGTCACTTAGGTGTCCAGATGTGTCACTTAAGAAATTAAAGGTCAGAAGTTTTCATAGTTCTGACAGTCTTATGGTCATACCATTGAACTTAAATAAGACCTACGCTCTAGCCTTGTAAATAAATAAAAAACGGTAAAACCAAAATGACTATTTGAAAGCTTAATCAGTTATTAAAATAGTTAATCATCAATTGTTTGATTTATGGTCAGGGATAATCCAATCTTGGTAATCCTGATGACAGAAATGACCACAAAGTTCCATTTATTTTAATAAGCAATTACTAGTCAACAATTAGGCTTTTGTGACCTTGTAAAGGTTACACAATCTTTTCTATCATAGAATAGGACTATAGATACTGTTTCCAGAAGAGTAAATGAAAATGAATGTCCAGTGAATACCTAATTTTAATATATGCCATCAAAATGTACAATTTGGTATGTTAAGGTGATTTTTTTGCCCACACCAATGTTTTTCTTGTTAAAATAAAATGTTGCTTTTTACAAAAGTACTGCGTAACAATGATGTCTTCAAGCCCCTGATCATTTACCAAACTATTTAATTAATATATTAATTGGGCATAATAATCCAAATAAAATATAATATTTAAACTTAAAAATGGTATGCTTAGGATTTAAGGGGCTGATTCAATTAATGTTTCTGATGTATCATGTTTTTTTAACCAAGAAATATTACAAATTACTTTTCAAAAAAAGAACAGTAGAGACAGAGACAGCAACTATGTAAAACATGTATATTTAGGTAAAGTAACCATAATTTCTGGTGTGTTTGACACAGGTTTGATCACTGTTAACACTAAGCACCAAATAGAAGGATTCTAGAGTATATTTACCAGGGATCTCTTGACTTTGTGTGTCTTGTAATACAAAGTGGCTTGTTCTCAATGGCTCAGTAAAGGAATCTTAGGCTTCATGGTGTAGATCAACTGCAGAAGCACCTGTGAAGCACTATGAATTACTTTGTAAACCACCACCACATTAGCTTAGATATGGTGATTCACAAAGAAATCCACAGCACTTCACAGTTTGTGTAAAGCCTGGTACCTATGAACCAACAAAAACAGTACCCTTTGGCCACCAAAAGTTGAGGAAGTATTTCCATCTAGTTCACAATCAATTGAAGAATATGCTCAGTTTTGCACCACCCTCTTTTAGCTGAAACACACAAGAAACACTGAACATTTATTTTAAGTAAATAAAACTTAAAAATAAATGCATGCTTTCTATATTATATACCAGTAAATTTCATTTAAAAGAATTCCTAATACAATAACTAGCATGACATTATGCAGGATGAAAAAACAGGGTTCTGCTCATCAAAATAAAAGGGCATGGTTATTAATACAGATGTCAGGAGTAGGGAGTAGAATAAATAATAAAACTATATGTAATTCTCACATCGATATCACAGTATATAAGTGTTGCTGGGATAATTTGTTCTAAAGATATCCTCAGTTACTTAGCTTCCCACTTTATACTCATATAATCTCATATCCTATGACACAAGCTTACCAATGTTACAAATCTGCCCTTGAACCCCTGAACTTAAAATAAAAGTTCAAAAGCAATCATTAAATGAGTTTAACCTGAGTGTTTTTTCCTCTGATATTTGTCCAAGTAAGTATTTTTTCATGTGACTGCTGAAGTCCAAGAATGTTTATAAAACTAAATTCTATATTATACATATTAGATTCAACTCTGAAAGAAAACCACACCAATAAAAAATGAAAAACAAACAATAAAGTTACTCTCTTTTGCAAAATAACCAGAATCCCACCTTTTACCTATGTTTGTCCCAATAACTTTTATCTAAAGAGCAAAAAGAAAGGTTTCATTTATAATTAATGAAAAGAATCTATAAATCTTCCCAGCCTAGCAAGCATAATATCAATCAAGTAATTCATGCTTTTGAAAATTTCAACATTTTTCAAAGTAACCATCAAATGTCAACATTAATTAAAAGTTTGTTTTATAGAAGCTCATGAACATAGAGTCCTAGGCAGTTCACCACTGTCAGTGTAGGTCACTGCTCAGGAATATCCTACTCACCTCCACCAACCACACATATAACAACCAAGCCAAACTTGCTAAGTATCTGAATAATTAAAAATATTTCAATAAAAAATTTGTAAAAAATATGTATGTATGAAAAAAAAATATTTGTTTTGCGCTTATCATGTGCCAGGCATAGTCTTGGTTAGATGCTGGGGATATAAAAACTCCAGGTTTCAAGGAATACAAAGGAGAAAACAAGAATTTGAAAAAAGGAGTAATAGGTGTTATGAAAAGTTTCCATATAGGGCTAATGGAGACATGGAGAGGCCACTTAATTCAGTGCTAAGAGCGTTGATTACAGATGTCTTCTCTAAGGGAATACCATATATAAGAGAACTGAAAGAGTAGCAGGAATTAGCAATGAGAAGGGTGGGGTAAGTGTTCTAAGCAGAAGAGAACACATATACCACAGCCTATCCAAAGAAATAACGTGATTTTTATTTTATTTTTTGGTATACTATAGCTGAAAAGGAAAACTGCTGCTACAGTTAGAGTAGGTGAACACAAGTGAGCATCACCAGATCAGAGGCAGCAGGGACAGAAAAATTTGAAGTAAGAGAACTCCAGAGTAATGAGGCAACCTGTCTGAAATATGGGCAGAGTAAAGGACTAGTTATACGAAGGTCCTCCAGCTCTTCATGAAGTGTCACACTCAATCCCAAACTGGCCCAGGCAAAACCTCTTGAAGAATCAGGCCAGATTCCCCAGTGAAATTCAGGCATACTGGTTGGGTGGAATACATTTAGAGTTTGACATGGGTTTAAAAACAAATCACCCTGGCCGGGTGTGGTGGTTCACGTCTGTAATCCAAGCACTTTGAGAGGCCGAGGCGGGAGGATCATGAGGTCAGGAGATCGAGAGCATCCTGGCTAACATGGAGAAACACCGTCTATACTAGAAAAATACAAGAAATTGGCCGGGCATAGTGGCTTGCGCCTGTAGTCCCAGCTACTCGGGAGGATGAGACAGGAGAATGTCTTTAACCCGGGAGGCAGAGGTTGCAGTGAGCCGAGATCGTGCCACTGCGCTCCAGCCTGGGTGACAGGGAGAGGCTCTGTCTCAAAAAACAAAACAAAACAAAGAAACAAAAAACAATCACCTCAACTTAAAGAGATCTTAAGTGGCTCTTTGAATAACCATTCCAATCCAAATGTAAAATTAAGTTGATCCAATAATAATAGTGAAATAGTCCAGGGTGTGTTTTTATAATATTTTATACCTCTTGTTGCTATTCTTTCACTAAACAAGACAAATATGCTCTCCATATGTAGCACTCTATGTTAGTCGGGTACTTGGCTTTGCTTGGTTTGTGAATCTGAATGCAAGAAAACTTCATGCAAGTCCCTCTTTAGACAGCATTCAGCTAATTTAGAAAATTTTCCCACATTTTCTGTCAAATATGCTCTCTATTTTATATAAGTAGATAAATGATATGCACTGAGAATGAAATGTTCTGGTTGAACTAATTTTCCGGTGCACTGATTATTAGAAAACCCATTTTTTCAAACTCTTGCACTATTCAACTTCAAAAATAGGCAGTTATTTTATAATGAATTACCATATTGAATGCTTTATTGTATTTTTTTAAGGTTATCCAGAACCCCTGTGTCATTTTCTACTTGTGGTCAACATCTCTGTTAATAACCATGCATCAGTTATTCCATCTATGCTTGTGATTTGAAAAATAAGGTCCCTAACCCCAAAGGAATTCAGAGTACCACGGGGCATACAAAGTGATTCTGAATCTGCAATTAGGAACTATAGCATAAACCCTATAATCAATGCCATGAAAGGAATATTTTCCAAGTTCTAAGGCTGCAGAGAGGAGGAAGGCCAACACCCAGGGCACCCAGGGCAGAGAAGAAGGGTGGTGTGAATTAGACTTAAGTGCTACACAATATGGCACATTGCATGCAGTTACAGGATATGAAGTAGATTGATATTTTTGCTTTTGCCAAAAAATTCTGAGCGCTGTTAGTGTGAAAATCACTAATGTGAGCATGAATTCATATAATTAACTTTATTCTCTTACTCTTCTATCACCGGGGGGTAAATTCCAGCTAATGGAGAATTCTTTTTAACTGGGCTCCAACTAGGCATCAGGTTTATTAGAGGACAGACGTCGTTGGTGGGGTCTTAAAGTGAGTAACTTAGTTCTGATTCAAAAGTATAAACAGAAATTTATTCTGTACTATAGTTTATTTTCTAGATTCATCCTTATTTCTTAGAATCTTGTATCTTACATTTTTCAACCCACACAAGCAAGAAAACTGAAATAAAACAAATAAGGTAGAGATAATATCAAAATACAGGCCATAATATCAGCTCTATTTAAAATAACTACTGCTGGTGACAGGAAGTAAAACAGCTGCAGAACTGACAGAGGAATCTGCAGTTAAGGGCTAAATCACACCACTAATATGACAAATGCTGCTGGTAAACTGAGTGGGAAGGCAAGCTCAGAAGGAAGCCTGCATCCTTTCCTGGTGATGAAAGCTAAAAAGAATGAAAATAATATAGCAAGTAAAATAATACAAAATAAAAATAGAACAGGAAATGAAAAATGCATATACAGTAAATACAATCCTCCTACTGGTTATTTTTTTCTCCCTTTTCTCATAAAATCTCTCTTTTGCCCTGAAATATTGAAAATAAACAATGCAAGTCAGGGTATAAAAGCAAGTGATTGCTAACAATAATAAGCAAGTGCTAGCCATAGCTGAGCTAAATATGTGGCAGGCTCTATGTCTTTCAAGTAAAGAAAAAAAAAAAAAAGAAGACAAACTCTTACCCCTACTGCACCAATGTAAACATTTGCCATAAATTACAGAGAATCACAAAGTTATTGGAATTTTAACTATTTTTTAAAAAGAAAAACTTTCATTATCAAGCACCCATAAAGCATGTGTATTACTTCATTTATTTCTGATTTCTGACAACAGACAACACATAATCCCTGCCTTCAACACGTGGCAGTTGAGGCACAAAAAAAAGTGTAATCTGTCCAAGGTTAAACAAATGTTTAAATAACAGAGCTAGATTTGTCTAAAAGCTCATGTTTTGTCTTTGCCCCATAACGTCCCAGTATGCAACATTACCTATAGTGTTTGTGAAATATACAGAGAAAAGAAAATTAGGTAAAAACATAAAGTTTGAATTATAAATTTTACACAAAATCAAATATACATTTGCCCTACAATGAAACAATTCTTTTACCCAAAAATAATAAAACATATTAATAATACTTAAACATTTTGTAAAAGCATCCAGTTTACTTAAGACAAAGTTTTCAGGATTTTATGTAAAATATCCATTTATACAAAAATAGATAATATCTCAATTACAAATCTTTCCTTTCTTACTCATTATAGGTGATCCCTAGAGGCTTGGAAGAATGTTGTTAACCTAGTGTGTGTCGTTAACTTTGCTTACAGTTAATAAAGTCTCTTGCCTTCAGAAGTACACTATGACTTATTTGCCTTGAGCTGAATATGCCTTTCTGTGAATAAGTCCTCATTGATGACATTTGATTTTATACTCCAGGAAGTATTTTTCAGTCATTGAAGGGTTTAGTTCACTGTCAAAGATCATTTGTCTAAGCAGTAATATCTAGAGATCCAGTTTATAAAGTGGACCTCTACATTTACTCATAGACTACATAGAATAGTGAGTGAGTGAGCATGTGTGTGTGTCTGCATGCGTGTGGTTATGTATGTATGTTTTCTCTTTTGTTCTCCCTGCTTCAAGATTGACGCCTTTCGAAAGTGGCATCATGGGTAATTTTCTGTCATCTGAGAGATAACTCATCCTACTTCAAATCTGTCCACATAATAGTCCAGTGTTTTGTAGGTAAATTTAATTCTTTAGTTATTTGAAGATAATAAATGAGTGCCCCTTTGGAAAGGGAATGAGAGAACAGAAAACAAATAAGCATTTTAAAAACATGTAAATTTTCAGTGCTTATTATTTCTCTCATTAATGAAAATCTTATATTTGGAACAGCAGTTCAGCTGAGTAACTGCAAACATAATTTGGTTCCTGTGGGTTGAGTTTGTTCCAAACCTCAAAGATTAAATTTTGCAACTGAAAATTAAGCTTAGCACTGTGGTTTTGCAGATGAAGATAGAAAGTAGTGGAATATATTATTTAAGCCCCCAACTCACAACATTTGCAATATTTGAGTGACTATATACACAATTATCATTTACTGATATATTTGATGGAATTTATATCTCGCTAATTTGATAATATAACAAATTTCCAGGCCTGCTTTTAGCTCAGGACTATTTGTTAAATATGGGATAAAGATAAATGATATACTTCTTAAATACATATTTATCACTGCCAAAGATCAGGCATAGTTAGAACACTGAATTCAAATTTAGTTTAAATTTGATAAACATCTAATTATCCATTCATCAAAGATGTTTTGAGCCCCTACTATGAGGGAAAAACTAGGCTAGACATTGAAGAATCAAAGGGAATACTTAATGTTCCATCCTTCAGGGAGCTCAGAGTCATCAGGTAAACTGACAAATCTGCAAATATTTCCAGTACAGCCATAACTGTAATGATGGACAAGTGTAGGATCCTGCAGAAGAAGTGGCTAATCAGAATTAGACAATAAGAAAGGTCTTTTCAAAAGAGACGAAGCCTGACTTCTATAGAGGGTTTAAAAGTATTTGACCAGGTGACCAGAGGATGAACAAGGAGTGGGGGGAGGGGTCACAGAAAGAAGGCTATTCCAGATAAAGAAAACAGTACTTGCGAAATTCAAGAGACAATGTGTCTGAATTAGGAACTACATGTTAAATTATGTATGACAGAGAAATAGCAAGCAGGAAGAAAAAAGATGAAAATTAGCTAAAAGTCCAGTGGTTTGAACTGTGTGGTAGACAGAGCCTGAGGAAGAAGACACAAGATGCATGAGAAATGGCTAGTCCCTGTCTTCAAGGAGCCCACAGATCAAGAGGTGATCAATAGGTCCAAAATCAATAGGTGATCAATAGGTCAAAAATCAATAGGTGATTTTGGACAACAATGTCTCCTTCAACACTGCAACTCCCACTGTTGCACCTACTACAAATAATAAACATAGCACCCTTTTCCCAATTTCCCACCAAGATTCAGAACTCTATGGGCTCGTTTTACACCCTACCCTGCCTTTCGATTCTTCCCTCCCCTTACATAAAAATGTCTTTAAAGGAAAGGACACATCAGTCAATGTTCAAAGCCAACGTTATTATACCTGATAAATAAAAGTATTAACAGTAAAGCCAAAAACACTTCAGAATCAGAAAAAAAAAAAACCCATAACACACATTTATATTGAGTCCCTCCTTCACTCTTTAAAGGATTTGTTACTTTATTTTCCCAATTGTAGACACATGGCCAGTTCATTGAAATGGTACACAATTTTTACTCATTTTCTCTAAACCAAACCTGATATTTGTAATCCTCTGCTTAAATACCTCATTTTCGAGGCATTGCTTTTTCATAAAATCCACAAAGTTTATTACGATCTGACAACAATTGAACTGCACAACATTATTTTTTTCCATTCCACCCCATGTGTGTCATCTTCCAGTCCACCTGTACTTCCCACTCTAACCTAAACATATAACTTCATGATTTTGAACATAAAATGCCTTTATGTACTTCTTGCATTTCTCCTCCTAGAAAATTCTTGTTCAATCTTAGACACAGCTCCAATATAACGTCCACTGTGAAACATTCTCTGATTCCCCATACAGAGGTTATAGCTTCTATCAGGACCCCACAGACCAATGTTCCTACTGCTACTATAGTATTTTCTATTCATGTGTATTGGTTTATACGTTTATCTGTCTTCCAATTCTTTGACCTTCTGAGGTCATAAACTGTGCCTTAGTCATCTGGAACAGAAAAATACCTGATGTGGAGAAAATATTTGCAGCTTATATACCGTACTTGGTGTCTATAGCAATCATAAGTAAAAGCATAAAAAGAAGCAACAAAAAAGGACATAAAACCATAGAAAAGTGAACTAATTATTTGAACTTTTAAATCGTACTAAAGAAATATCAACAAGTATGGGAAAATGCTTCACTTAATTTGTATTTTAAAAAAGCAAATGAAAACAGCATCAAGATATTTATTCCATCAGATTGGCAATAATTAAAACATGTATCAGCCAAAGGCGACAGAAAATAGAAATTTTGTTTCATTAATGATAGTGTAAGTTGCCATGTTTTTTTGTACTACATAGTAGGAAATGTCAAAATTTCAAAATGAACACACAATTTTATCTAAAAATTCTCCTTCTAGACATCTACAGAAATGTTTACATTTGAGTAAAATATATTGACAGATGATGATTGTGGCAACTTTTAATGAATTAAAAGTGGGAACCAATTTAAATATTTATAAATAAGGAAATTGTTAAATAAATTATAATTCAATATTGCTATGTAGATACTAAAGGTATATAATAATGAGGTAAGCCTAAATTATATTTAAATAATATATAAATACTTTAAAATATAGCAAATCTATATGAAAATGTGGCCATAATAATCTGCTAATTGAAAATGAAATTAAACAATAGAACAATATTCATAATATAAGCTCATTGAAAATATATATGCATATACAAAACACTCTAGAACACACATACCAACTTCTTTAAAATGTTTATTTTTAGGAAATAGGAATGGAAAGTGGGAGGGAAAGCAATGGTGGCAGTAGAAAGGAGATTTCAACATTTTACTTCATATACTCTGTGTTACTACCTTAGTCATATGACAATATATTCAGCATTAAAATATAGAAAATAAGAAAATGAACTATATATTTTATATAATATATAAAAATATTAAGCTTAGGAACACTGTCAGCTATACTATAGTGTAACCAAATGATGCTTACATTTGCATCTTCAAACCTCTGAGGGTTTTATCTTTGCAGCACATAAGATGACAAGTAGAAGGAGCAATCTACTGAAAACACTAAATAAGGAGTGAAATAAGCATGAAAGAATGAGAGACGTTGGTTCAAATCCCAGTTCTGATGCATTAACTGGGTGAACTTTATATGTTGGAGCCTTACCTTCTTAAATATAAAATATGAATACTAGTACTTATCTCCTATGGTTTTGAAAATGCTTGGTTCATAGTAGATGCTTAATAATTTCTACCTTATTTTATCTTCTGTTACTTCATAAAACCTACCTTATTTGGAGATGAATAATAAGTTTTGCACCAAGATGTCTTTTACTTGAGGGGAGTGTCACAATATAGTCAATGATGTGTTGATTTCCTCTCAATTTATAATGCAATATTGCCTTTAACCTCTAACTTCAAAATCATCATAATTTTATGCCTTTACTCATAAAATCACAGAACCATAAAACTAGAGAGAAAAAAACCTTCAAAAGTCATTTAGCTCAGGTTTCACACCTGCTAGCAAAATGATGGGCATGGTAAAATATCTATTGTGTTTTAATGATTCCCAAAAGGAAACTCTAGCCTTTCCTTAAATGACTGATCCATGAAATGTGTCATTTAAGTCACCTCCTATAGAAAATGGACATTTACAGGAAAAATGATTTCCTTTTTTTTGACATCAAACTATTGTAGTTGTCCTCACTTATTATATTAACAACAGTGGAAGACATGACATTTAACAGGAAAGATAAGATTCACAAGCAGGAAACAATTAAACTATAATGGGGCAAAATTAAATGAAGCTATCTTTTGAGAAACAGTGAAAATAGATTATAATTTTAGATGTGATGGCAAATTCTTGACAGTGTTCACTCTGTTACAATTTCTGAATCAGTTGTTTCACTAGCTGTTCATGGCAAAAAGATTCCATCAAGTTTGGTACATGCTTCCAAGGGGATATGCACAAAAATTCCTCTCCAGTAAACAAACAACACATTTTCTGGCAGGTGATCATGACCATATTGTTTTGATTAAATAGGTACTTTGTTCATCAATAGTTCTTAGATGTATTAAGAGTATTTCATAACTAACACTATGTAGCTTAAAGTTCTGCACCTACAATCTTACTACTAGAGAGGTGCACTTTGTTTTCTACTTGATAACATCTATGCAAAACCAGGAAGATTTTCCCAAAAGGTAGAAATAAGACAATTACATTAACTGGAAAAATCGTTGAGCAATAAAAATCATTTTAATTGAAAATCAAATGATGATTCTTCTACCTGAGGATTAGGATTCCATTTGCAATGACAAAGAAAATAAATCAGTTAAACATAATCCATATTTAATATCTATGAAAATTCAGTAGCCAAAATTAGATAATCTTTTGTTTACTTTTATCACATGACAGATCAACATTCTCTACTAGTAAGAAAACGATTTCTGGCCAGATTTGGTGGCTCACTCTGTAATCCTCTGGGAGGCCGAGGTGGGCGGATCACTTGAGGTCAGGAGTTCAAAATCAGCCTGGCCAACATGGTGAAACCTCGTCTCTACTAAAAATGCAAAAAATTAGTCGGGAGTGGTCGTGGGCACCTGTAATCTCATCTACTTGGGAGGCTGAGGGAGGAGAATCACTTGAACTGGGGAGGCAGAGGTTGCAGTGAGCTGAGTTCATGCCACTACACCATTGCACTCTCTAGCCTGGATGACAGAGAGAGACTCAGTCTCAAAAAAAAAAAAAGAAAAAAAAAAGAAACTATTTCTTCTAATTCATTACAACTACCAAGCCACTGTTCAAGAAAGTTTTGACTAAACACTTCTCTATAAAATGGCTAAGATCTGGAACCCAAAATTTAGAAGGCAGGAGTTAGACTTGGCCAAACTTTTCAGGTAATTTTACCTTGGCATTACTTTGATTGGAATTTGCCAACCCTTATTAACTGGTTTATGAAGGCTGTTGGTTGTGATACAACTTTGTAACTATAAAGCCCCCCAAGGATGTCAGTTTTTATTTTAATTATTCAAGTTATGAACTCATATAATTGCAGAAAAAGACTAAAGGAAGAATTATCTTACTTCTCTTTTGATGTTCTACAAAAAGTAGCTGCTTTTATTTAGTAGTTCTCAAACCTGTTTATGCATCTGGGTACCTAGAACACATGAGCTCTCTGTAGAAGAGCATAATGTAAATACCTCATTTACATTCCACCATAAAACTAAAATAAAAAAAAATATATATATAGCTGAAATAAATATCTCTATGCAATAAATAATATCTAATACTAATTGAAAATACAAACATTTTAGGAATCCATAAATAAATAACATTAACCAATTAAGTAAATCTAATGTAATGGCTGAGGAAGAATGACAAGTAACAGGAAAATGCTTGACTTAAACAATTAAAAACTTATTAATTTGGTCATCTGCTGGCCCATATCATGAGGACTTAGAAAAATATTTTTGGATAAAGAGATTAAAATAGAGAATATTCTAGCCATTATTAGCTTTTTACTTCTTTCTGAAAATCAAGGAATTACCATTGTTTACTTTTAAAAGCCAATATTTGGACCAGTTCACAGAAAACCAATATTGGCCATTAATTTGAGTACATCTGGTCTATGTACTCAGTGGTTCTACGTAAGTGATATATCTCACTGTGTAAGTGATAAGGATATTATCAGATTAAAAAAATCAAAATAAATTAAAGCAAAAAATGGAAGAAAAACACTTTACTCATCTTTAAAATAACTAAAATTTACCAAACATTTGTTAACTATCAAGCATTGTTTTTAAGTGTATTACATGTATTATTTTTTGATTTGTACTGTAATTATATAAAGTACATTAAGGGGAAATTTATATTTATATATAACAAAATCATATATTTTTCATTTCTATTTTATATACTTCAAAACTAGGGCACAGTGAGATTAAGTACATTAGGCAAAATCCATAAAATCTTCAGTGGTGGAACCAGGCTTTGAATCTAGAATTTGCCTTCAGGGTCCACGCTTTTTTAAATACATAAAACACCTTCCAGCTCTGAAGACTTTGGGTTTTAGATAGTCTCATTATCCTTTCTAGACGTGAAATGCTTTACTTTTATGGAGACTTTATTAAGGATTCCCAAATCTAGCTTTTGGTAGTTAAATGACCTGTGACTTTACGCAACATTTCTTCATTTAAACTTTATTCATTTAGTTGTGTAACAACGATGTGACAAATATCCATAGTGTGCCCCATTACAGGTCCTTGTTTCTGAGAAAGGTTGTACTGGTTGACTATATCATGCTAAGGCTTAACTAAAACCATGATGCAAGCCTAGTGAACACCAAAAACATAGCAATCATGTTTTTCTCTCTCAGAGAGAATTATAGACTGAACTACTGATTTGACACAGCTTGGCCTTGAAAAACACAAGTAGAAATTACCATTTACTTTGCTTTGACAGCAAGAACCTCAGAAATAGATTCTGGTTCTCCTCAATTAACTTTTTCTCCTATCTTTTTATTTTGAAAAACTTCAAATCTACTGAAAACATTTTTTAAAAAATAGTACAACTTACATCTCTAAATGTTTACCTGTATACAACACTAATATTTTGCCACATCTGCTTCATCTCTTTTTCTCTATTTCTGAATATGTGCGTACATGTCTGGGTTTGTGTACGTCTACACAAAATTATACATATTTTATGTGAGAACCATTTGAAAGTAAGTTGTAAATAGCATGGTATTTCATCCTGAACACTCTGGCATGAATTTCTTAACAAAAAAGGACCTTCACCTATATGTTTACAATACTATTATCTCAAGAAATATAACAATACCACTTTACCAATTGTCTCAAGAGTATCTTTTATAGCTATTTTCCTCCTGGATTTTTTAAATCCAGGATCCAAAAAGGGGCATATATTGCATTTATTGGCATGCCCTTTATTACCATTAACCTACAATGGTTTTCCCCATGTTGAAATTTTACCTTTCATCACACTGATATTTTTGAAGTTTTGAGGCCTGTTACTTTTTAGAATATCCAACAATTTGGATTTGTCTGATTGTTTCCTTTTTATTAGATTCAGGTTAAATATTTTGGCAAAATAATTCCAGAAAGGTGCTATTGACTTTACTAACTTTTAAGATTCTCTTATTTGAATGTGTGTGTTTTAACATGCCTCTGGTTTTTCTAATCGATCTTTATATTTCCTGGTCCTAATGCTTAATACATTTATGTTTTCATTTCATTTTGCATTTTCTTATTAAAGCCATTCACATTTCATTTAACAGAATAGGTATTAATCAATCAACTGGCTCTGACATTTCATGTTTTATATTTTCCAAAAAAAATCAACTAAGAATAAAAGTATACCAAGAATATTAAACCCTTTCACTCTGAGTATTTTTTAAACCATGTTAACATAACTCTGCTGGGTCTATGGACTAATATGGCAGTAGTCAGTGGCATTGCTATTCTTCTCAATAATAATGTCTGCACAGTGATTTGTGATTTTTAAGACATTTTCATATACATTATGTCATTTATTAAGACCTCTCAGAGAGTCATGCCTACGATATAGTATTATTATTATTTTTTTATTTTATTTTTATTATACTTTAAGTTTTACGGTACATGTGCACAATGTGCAGGTTAGTTACATATGTATACATGTGCCATGCTAGTGTGCTGCACCCATTAACTCCTCATTTAGCATTACGTATATCTCCTAATGCTATCCCTCCCCCCTCCCCCCACCCTACAACAGTCCCCAGAGTGTGATGCTCCCCTTCCAGTGTCCATGTGTTCTCATTGTTCAATTCCCACCTATGAGTGAGAACATGTGGTGTTTGGTTTTTTGTCCTTGCGATAGTTGAGAATGATGATATCCAATTTCATCTATGTCCCTACAAAGGACATGAGCTCATCATTTTTTATGGCTGCATAGTATTCCATGGTGTATATGTGCCACATTTTCTTAATCCAATCTATCATTGTTGGACATTTGGGTTGGTTCCAAGTCTATGCTATTGTGAATAGTGCCGCAATAAACATACGTGTGCAGGTGTCTTTATAGCAGCATGATTTATAGTCCTTTGGGTATATACCCAGTAATGGGATGGCTGGGTCAAATGGTAATTCTAGTTCTAGATCCCTGAGGAATCGCCACACTGACTTCCACAATGGTTGAACTAGTTTACAGTCCCACCAACAGTGTAAAAGTGTTCCTATTTCTCCACATCCTCTCCAGCACCTGTTGTTTCCTGACTTTTTAATGACTGCCATTCTAACTGGTGTGAGATTGTGTCTCATTCTGGTTTTGATTTGCATTTGTCTGATGGCCAGTGATGGTAAGCATTTTTTCATGTGTTTTTTGGCTGCATAAATGTCTTCTTCTGAGAAGTGTCTGTTCATGTCCTTCACCCACTTTTTGATGGGGTTGGTTTTTTTTTGTAAATTTGTTTGAGTTCATTGTAGATTCTGGATATTAGCCCTTTGTCAGATGAGTAGGTTGCAAAAATTTTCTCCCATTTTGTAGGTTGCCTGTTCACTCTGATGGTAGTTTCTTTTGCTGTGCAGAAGTTCTTTAGTTTAATTAGATCCCATTTGTCAATTTTGGCTTTCATTGCCATTGCTTTTGGTGTTTTAGACATGAAGTCCTTGCCCATGCCTATGTCCTGAATGGTAATGCCTAGGTTTTCTTCTAGGGTTTTTATGGTTTTAGGTCTACATTTAAGTCTTTAATCCATCTTGAATTAATTTTTGTATAAGGTGTCAGGAAGGGATCCAGTTGCAGCTTTCTACATATGGCCAGCCAGTTTTCCCAGCACCATTTATTAAATAGGGAATCCTTTCCCCATTGCTTGTTTTTCTCAGATTTGTCAAAGATCAGATAGTTGTAGATATGCAGCGTTATTTCTGAGGGCTCTGTTCTGTTCCATTGATCTATATCTCTGTTTTGGTACCAGTACCATGCTGTTTTGGTTACTGTAGCCTTGTAGTGTAGTTTGAAGTCAGGTAGCGTGATGCCTCCAGCTTTGTTCTTTTGGCTTAGGATTGACTTGGCGATGCGGGCTCTTTTTTGGTTCCATATGAACTTTAAAGTAGTTTTTTCCAATTCTCTGAAGAAAGTCATTGGTAGCTTGATGGGGATGGCATTGAATCTACAAAGTACCTTGGGCAGTATGGCCATTTTCACGATATTGATTCTTCCTACCCATGATCATGGAATGTTCTTCCATTTGTTTGTATCCTCTTTTATTTCATTGAGCAGTGGTTTGTAGTTCTCCTTGAAGAGGTCCTTCACGTCCCTTGAAAGTTGGATTCCTAGGTATTTTATTCTCTTTGAAGCAATTGTGAAACCCTTCAAAAATTAATGAATCTGTGAGCTGGTTTTTTGAAAGGATCAACAAAATTGATAGACCACTAGCAAGACTAATAAAGAAAAAATGAGAGAAGAATCAAACAGATGCAATAAAAAATGATAAAGGGGATATCACCACCAATCCCACAGAAATACAAACTACCATCAGAGAATACTACAAACACCTCTATGCAAATAAACTAGAAAATCTAGAAGAAATGGATAAATTCCTCGACACATACACCCTCCCAAGACTAAACCAGGAAGAAGTTGAATCTCTGAATAGACCAATAACAGGATCTGAAATTGAGGCAATATTCAATAGCTTACCAACCAAAAAGAGTCCAGGACTAGATGGATTCACAGCCGAATTCTACCAGAGGTACAAGGAGGAACAGGTACCATTCCTTCTGAAACTATTCCAATCAATAGAAAAAGAGGGAATCCTCCCAAACTCATTTTATGAGGCCAGCATCATTCTGATACCAAAGCCAAGCAGAGACACAACCAAAAAAGAGAATTTTAGACCAATATCCTTGATGATCACTGATGCAAAAATCCTCAATAAAATACTGGCAAACCGAATCCAGCAGCACATCAAAAAGCTTATCCACCATGATCAAGTGGGCTTCATCCCTGGGATGCAAGGCTGGTTCAATATACGCAAATCAATAAATGTAATCCAGCATATAAACAGAACCAAAGACAAAAACCACATGATTATCTCAATATATGCAGAAAAGGCCTTTGACAAATTTCAACAACCCTTCATGCTAAAAACTCTCAATAAATTAGGTATTGATGGGACGTATCTCAAAATAATAAGGGCTATCTATGACAAACCCACAGCCAATATCATACTGAATGGGCAAAAACTGGAAGCATTCCTTTGAAAACTGGCACAAGACAGGGATGCCCTCTCTCACCACTCCTATTCAACATAGTGTTGGAAGTTATGGCCAGGGCAATTAGGCAGGAGAAGGAAATAAAGTGTATTCAATTAGGAAAAGAGGAAGTCAAATTGTCCCTGTTTGCAGATGACATGATTGTACATCTAGAAAACCCCATTGTCTCAGCCCAAAATCTCCTTAAGCTGATACGCAACTTCAGCAAAGTCTCAGGATACAAAATCAATGTACAAAAATCACAAGCATTCTTATACACCAATAACAGCCAAACGGAGAGCCAAATCATGAGTGAACTCCCATTCACAATTGCTTCTAGTATTATTTTTTAATAGGAGAGTGAAACAAGGGTCTATTCTAAAATGACATGTCCAAAGGCATATGGATAATATGTAGTAGCACTGAACTTAACCATAAGTACTAGAACTGAAAATTCGGTGCTCAGTTTGGTTTTTATTCTCCACCACATCATATTATCCTTCAATAGTGATAATAAGAAACCTTCCCAAATGACACAAAACACCTCATTAAAAAGTCAGCTATATTAACAATCTTTTCCAGGAAATTTCATATACAGCTAGATTCTACATGTTTCTTCCAATTATCACTGAAATTTGTGCCTTTTTTTCCAGTCATTCTCACATCATCTATGGGTTCCTGTTTGTTGAAGGCATTTCTGCCTCATTAGTTTTTAATTGGCTCACACTGACACTTTTGCAAACAACCACCCTAACCTACACCCCTCTTTGTAGAGTTCCATGTCCCCCAGAGCTAACATGCTAAGTATGTGTAGAAATGGTTGACTTTAACATCACCACTGTGAGTAGATCTGGGTAAAATGTAAAGTATTGTTGGACTTGGGAATTTCTGAGGAAAATATATTCTGGAATTGCTACTGTGGCAATTGACTAGGAAAACAAAAAGAAAAAAAAAGTGGTAGAAAGAGCTAGACAGGGAGTCAGAAAGCCTATGTGTATAACTCTGATAAATTACTAAATTTCTTTGAGCTACCAGTTCCTAGTCTTCCTAATACTTATTTACTTAAATAAAAGAATGCCATTGAACTTAAATTATCTCTAAGATTCCTGCCAGCTATAAGATTCAGTGATTTTATTGACTATGTATCAGGGATAATGTAAATAACTTTGAATGAAATTGAACTCTGCCCTTAGAAGAATATTCTTTTTTTCTCTCTTTTGAGACTGAGTCTCGCTCTGTCGCCCAGGCTGGAGTGCAGTGGCACGATCTTTGTTCACTGCAACCTCCGCCTCCCAGGTGTAGGGAAAAGAAAGAGAGATCTGACTGTTACTGTGTCTATGTAGAAAGGAAAGACATAAGAGACTCCATTTTGAAAAAGACTTGTACCTTAAAGAATTGCTTTGCTGAGACGTTGTTAATTTGTAGCTTTGCCCCAGCCACTTTGACCCAACCTGGAGCTCACAAAAACATGTGTTGTATAAAATCAAGGTTTAAGGGATCTAGGGCTGTGCAGGATGTGCCTTGTTAACAAAATGTTTACAAGCAATATACTTGGTAAAAGTCATCGCCATTCTCTAGTCTCAATAAACCAGGGGCACAATGCACTGTGGAAAGCTGCAGGGACCTATGCCCTTGAAAGCAGGGTATTGTCCAAGGTTTCTCCCCATGTGATAGTCTGAAATATGGCCTCGTGGGATGAGAAAGACCTGACCGTCACCCAGCCCAACACCCGTAAAGGGTCTGTGCTGAGGTGGACTGGTGAAAGAGGAAAGCCTCTTGCAGTTGAGATAGAGGAAGGCCACTGTCTCCTGCCTGCCCCTGGGAACTGAATGTCTTGGTATAAAACCCGATTGTACATTTGTTCAATTCTAAGATAGGAGAAAAACCACCCTATGGTGAGAGGCAAGACATGTTTGCAGCAATCCTGCCTTGTTATTCTTTACTCCGCTGAGATGTTTGGGTGGAGGGAAACATAAATCTGGCCTACGTGCACATCCAGCCATAGTACCTTCCCTTGAACTTAATTATGACATAGATTCTTTTGCTCACATGTTTGTTGCTGACCTTCTCCTTATTATCAACCCTGCTCTCCTACTACATTCCTTTCTGCTGAAATAATGAAAATAATAATCAATAAAAACTAAGGGAACTCAGAGGCCGGTGCAGGTCCTTAGTATGCTTAGTGCCGGTCCCCTGGGCCCACTGTTGTTTCTCTATACTTTGTCTCTGTGTCTTATTTCTTTTCTCAGTCTCTCGTCCCACCCGACTAGAAATATGCACAGGTGTGGAGGGGCAGGCCACCCCTTCACCGGGTTCCAGCGATTCTCCTGCCTCAGCCTCCTGAGTAGCTGGGATTACAGGTATGTCACACCACACCTGGCTAATTTTTGTATTTTTAGTAGAGATGGGGTTTTACCATGTTAGCCAGGCTGGTCTCGAACCCCTGACCTCAAGTGATCCACCCGCCTCAGCCTCCCAAAGTGCTGGAATTATAGGCATGAGCCACCATGCCGGTCAGAATATTCTATTTTAAATTTGTCAGTGATCCACAAAAGGAAACAAATACTTTCCTAAGAAAGCATTTTAATTTTCAAAAATATAGAAAAATACTTATTTGACAAATATTTTAATGATTTTTATCTTACTAATTTGACTGTATTTTAAGTGAAAAATGCTAACATTACTGACAACCTTTTTTTTTTCAATGTATGGTATGGTTTCATTGTTTTTTTCCAACTTTTATTTTAAGTTCAGGGTTACATGTGCAGGATGTGCAGATTTGTTACATAAGTAAACGTGTGTCATGGTGGTTTGTTGCACAGATCATCCCATTACCTAGGTATTAAGCCCAGCATCCACTAGCTATTCTTCCTGATCTTCTCCCTTCTACCAGTCAGTCCCTGCCCTCTGCCAGGCCACAGGATGTGTTGTTCCCTACCACGTGTCCATGTGTGCTCATCATTTAGCTTCCGCTTATAAGTGAGAACATGCAATATTTGGTGAAAACCTTTTTCTTATGTTAACTATTGTCTTTTCATTTTCAGTGGGTTTTGAGGCTTTAATATTGTCAATTATATTTTGCATTAATCTACCTGTACAGCATTTTAAATCTGAAGCACACAGCGGACCACTGTATTAGTAACTTTCACACCAATGGTCATAATAATCACAATAATAATCAAAATCTGTACTTTCTTTATGTTCAGTAAATTCAATTCCCAAAATTTCCTGTTGCTTCTAATTTCCTTGAATCACAGATACGATTTAATTTTGTATATTCAACTTTGTATATTTAATTTTGTATAGACAGCCTCCAAAGGGCAAAAGAGAGAACTAAAATTCACTTAGCCACTAAAACAGCATTACCTGTCTAACAGCATATTCACAATAGATGAAGAGATGTAGCACAACATGGTCCAAAGTATGCAATCTGGGGTTAGACAGTCCTGAGTTTGAACTCCAGCTCTGCCATTTGCTAGTAGTATATCAGGATTATTGAGAAGTTTGGAAACAATGATTTGGTACAGCTACTAGAACACTGTATGCATTTAACTAATGGTAGCCATCTGTAAACTCCAGTAATACAACAGCATTAAAGTTCTACCTGCTTAGAGAGTGGTAGACCTTCTATAGAACCAAGTTAGCAAATATTCAATATCAGTACACTAGAAATATTTCAGAAAATAGATTAGTTATGCTCCTCTAAGATAAGGGCTCTCAACCTTTTCATTATAACCATCTCACACATGATTATCTCTACAGTCTTGGTCGTCTGTCATTGTCCTACATCTCGTGGACCACACTGACACATATTCAGTGACTCACACCATAAAGTAGTAGTTATTATTGTTACCTCATCCTCCCTATCCTTTGCTGCTGATACTCATCATCACCAAGTCAATTAATTTTCATTCCCTAAATGTCTCTGCAATGTATCCTGTCTCTTTTCTGTAGTTTTTAAATCTTCACTGCCACCATCTTCTCCTGAGCTATTGTAATAGTCTTGTAATTAGTCCCTTACATACACACACAGCTCCCTCTGATACATTATTTACACTGTAGTGATCTTTAAAATAAACACACATACACAAATGTGTTAACTGGCCTTCCCCAATTCAAACACATCAACAACATCCCAAGTCCTTAGAATAAAAACCAAAACCCTTACCACAGCCCACAAGATTATAGATGATTTGGAGCTGTTACCTACCTGTTGAGCTCCATCGAAACTCCTTCCTCCTTCACTCTCTGTGCTCTGGTCACGTCAGTCTTCTTTAATTAATTTATTTATTCATTCATTTATTTAGAGATGGAGTCTTGCTCTGTTGCCTAGCCTGGAGTATAGGGGTGTGATCTCAGCTCACTGCAACCTCTGCCTCCCGGGTTCAAGTGATTCTCCTACCTCAGTCTCCCGAGTTGGGATTACAGGCGCCCACCACCACACCCGGCTAATTTTTTGTATTTTTAGTAGACGGGGAGTTGTATCATTTGGCCAGGCTGGTCTCAAACTCCTGACCTCGTGATCCTCCTGCCTCGGCCTCCCAAAGTGTTGGGATTACAGGCGTGAGCCACTGCGCCCGGCCTAGTCTTTTTAAATTGCTGTACGTGTTGCTATTGTCTTTAACCTCAGGTTGTTTACATAGTGTTCCTTCTGCCTAGAACATTCTCATCTTTCTACCACACTCACTCTGTTAATCTTTAATTGGTCAGATATCAGATCAAACACAACTTCCCAAGGAAAGCCCTCATTTCCCCCACTCAAACCATAATAAGGCAGGTATTTCCCTTCTATGCTGTCACAGCAACTGACATTTCCCTTCAGTGTGTATTAATCACTTTTAATAATTCAAATATATATAAAATATGTGTGTGTATATATATATATATATATATATATATATATATATATTTGGTTTTTTTGTTTGTTTTGTTTTTGAGATGGAGTCTTGCTTTGTCACCCAGGCTGAAGTGCAGTGGCATGATCTGAGCTCACTGCAACCTCCACCTCCCAGGTTCAAGCAATTCTCCTGCCTCAGCCTCCCGAGTAGCTGGGATTACAGACATGCGCCACCACACCCAGCTAATTTTTATATTTTTGGTAGAGATGGGGTTTCACGGTGCTGAACACGCTGGTCTCGAACTCCTGACCTCAAGTGATCCACTAGCCTCAGCCTCCCAAAGTGCTGGGATTATAGGCGTGAGCCACCGCGCCCGGCTAGAATATGTTATATTGTGTTTATTATATTAATACACTTATTATATATTAAATCATTAAATGTTAATTCCATACAGACAAGTGTCATGCTAAGTTTTCTCAGTTTTAATCCCTGGAGAATAGCACAGTGTCTAAACAAAGCTAATACTCAACGAAAATTAGTTGAACAAAGTATAAAAAGAAATCAGGGAATATTTTTTCACTGTTATTTTTCCCTTACAGTTTTTGTTTTGAAAATATTTTTTTCTCCTGTAAACTTTCAGTCTGCTCTTTTTTCCAAAGATGGATTGTGTCTGGCATATATAATCCAAGCACTCTGCCCACCTATTACCCTTGATAATTGTATTTGATTAACCAGTCACATCACAGATGTTGCTACAATTTGATCAGCAAACAGTTCTTCTGATCAGCACGAAATAATCACTATCAAGGAAAGTGAATGTAATTCTGAGTTTTGTTAACAAATGGAGACTTACTATCGAAAAGAATATAATTTTGTTAGAATTTTTGAAATGTAAAAAATAATTATCTAAAAAGAGCAAATATTTAGATTACTTCCAAGGAATAGGACAGATGTTCAATTATGGACCTGCGGACCTTTGTCCATCTGTAAATGATTCCCAAATTGTAAGTTGACTGTGTTTAAAAGTTTATACATAAGTAAGTCAATGGTTTAGAACTCAATGTATTTTCCATATATATATATATATATATATAGTGTATGTATGTGTATATATATACATACAAATTTGTAATATATAAATTTGTAAAACTATACACATACACATTATATATAGTGTGTGTATATATATATAGTGTGTGTGTATATATATTCTTTAGCAGTATATATATATTTCTTTAGCAATTGTATATATATACATATATACACTATATATACACACATATACACTATATATGTATATAGATACTATATATGTATATAGATACTATATATGTATATAGATACTATATATGTATATAGATAATATATATGTATATAGATTATATATATATATATATATATATATATATGGCTGAAGAAATAACTTTAATGCATTTAGAAACCTCAAAATCAAAATTTCCCTGCTGGCACCGCAGGGTCCCCTCCCTTTGGCTGGCCCTCCTCTCAGAACACTGAGCACTCCCGGGCACTCAAAGTATTTCTTGCCCACATGGGGGTAGGAGGGACACAGGGAGACCCTGCATTGTCCCTAATAATTGCAACGGTGCCCCTTGTGCCTGTCAGTCCGGGTGAGGTTGCCCCATGGGTGCAGTGTAGAAGTGGTGGCGACCAGAAGCTGAGAGAGGCCTGGCCAGCAAATGGGACTAGGCTGGACTCCCTGGAAGCAGCAGGGAGATATATATATATACACACACACACATATATATATACATACATACATATATACATATATATACACACACACATATATATATACATACATACATATGTACATATATATACACACATACATATACACATATATATACACACATATATACATACATATATATACATACATATACATGTTTATATATATATATATAAAGTCTGTGTGTACATATGACAACATATAAACATTTAGGCCCACACAACACTATTTAATTGCATAGTTAAAGTGTGTCAATAGCAATTAAATATTAAAGTCTATAAAAAATGCATTTGAAGTAGTAGTTGCACTAGGAAAGATTTTTACAAGAACTGGCGCTATTATGGAACTAATTGCAATGAATAATAAAACTGAACTTTCTAGTTGCCTAAGGTTCTGCTACTTCTGAGGGGTAGAACAGCTATCCTTAGCTTCCCAGGTGGTGGAACATTTGAACAGGATGCCTGTAGGTCAGGGATCTGAGGTTGCCATGCAGAAACTAGGATCACTATTTTTAGTCAGTACAAACAGCTGAATTCTCCAGAGAGTTTCAAACTGCATAAACCAGATCCACTTTCACTAAGGTTCCTAGAAGCGCCATTCAACTTGCCTAATATACTCTTTTATCTTGGTAATTAATTGTTCAGCAACAAGTGAGAGTAACTATACAGTTGTTATATTTGGCTATTTATTTTCCTATGGTGGGCAAATAAAAAACAAAAATTTTATTTTAAGTATTGATACAAATAAATAGAATAACCTAGAATTGCTTTAAATTTCCTAAATTATCATAAATTAACTAAATCAACGAGTTATGTTTGCTTTCAATGTACTGACATGCCTTTAGTCAAACTCAGAAATGAAATATACAGTGAGAAGGGGAAGAAAATTAATTGCAGAGAAGATAAAACATTGATATATTTGAAAGACATTATTGGCTAACATAATTAGGATAGAAAATGGAGGCTCAAAAAACCGGATCTAAGCTAAAATGGTACTATGAAAAAAATTTTTAAAACAAGCTTTTATGGCAGGTCTAAAATGGTATATTCCTTCTAGAAAGAGTAATTTGAAGAGCCAATTAATTCATACTAGGCAGTAATCTTTCAGTTAATGGTATTTAATTAAAAGGACAGGGCTACTCCTTGGATTTGAGGGTAATGACAAATGAAACTTTAATTAGAGTCTTACCTTCCAGGAAAGAGTATGGGCCACTGGATTTGTGCACAAAATATACCATAGTTACTCACATAATTTATTTTGTTGCTTATTTCTTTTCTTCAATTTTAAGTAATATATGTACTGCTTGTTTGTTTTTGATTTCCCGCTTTTACAGGTGAAAGTCTGTTTTTCTCTCTATGTAATTTCCCATAATTTATTCTAATGAGGCTAGCTAGTATCATCTGCAGAATCCTAGAATGAATTCAATACTAAACTAAAACTTTGCTTTTATGAGATAACATGCAATTGTGAGACACATTTAGGAGTTTCCACTTAGGCAACTTGAGATAAACTGAATATAATACATTCAAACAGAACATTAAATGAGAGAGAAATAATATAGAAATAGTAATTAGAGCTTCGTCAAGTTAATATTAGAGATGCAGGCTTTTAAACTGAAGTGGATCTAACATATTTTAGATATTTAAGAAATGTTCCCCAGTGGGTTGACCACATTTCATTGCTTAAGGTAATGCAGAGCAGGGTATGAACAAGAAAGCCTAATGTATGATTTCCAAAGAGTGAGGCAGGACCTTGTACATATAATGCTGTGTCCATTATAATAATGATGAACAAAGAGCTATACAAACACACTTGTCAGTTTCTAACCCCAGACTCTGGCAGAACAGTTGAAAATAGATGCTCAATAGAGATGTCTGCTGAGTTGATGCTGACATATAAGTTCCATGTTATCGATCTACATGTGGGAAAAAAATTGAAAGGATTTTTTTTTCTCTAGTTATTAAAAGTCAAGGGTCAGATGAGCTCCTTGAATGAGGCCTATTGTTCTAACTTGCCCCTGGTCTTAAAAAAACTGTTGGCATTAGGATGAACTATACATTCCAGAAAAGTGATTCTCAACTCTCTCCTGATTGTACCTGATGACATGTTGCAGAAGCCAGTAATTTCTTACTAATATTAAAGAGTAATGTTAGTGGATGATTTGCTTTTATTAAAAAAAATAAGGGCATGTTCAGGGTGACATATATGCCACCTTATTGCATTCTAGTAAGATAAGCTTTTCAGAGGAGACATCACAACAAGCTACTGGAAATAAAATACAGCCAACACACTGTTTTATCTCAGCCACATCCAGCAGTGTGATCACACAGACACAAGGATCATGGGTTTAGATGTGGGGCAAAAAGACAAACAAAAAGGCTGAGAACTGTAATCCTAGATTGTGAAAGAGAAACAGAAAGGTCTACTGACCAGTGATTGACGATACTTCTGTCTGAAAACATGCTTTCAATCGATTTAATATTTTTCCATATTTATGCCAGGATAATTAAAATCAATTGAAGAAATCCTACAGAAATAAGCTCCAACTGGATTTAATTTGCAAAAAATTTAAAAGCTGCACATTGTTTTAGAAAAAAGGTCAAAATGAAGGTAAGATTTGTATTACCAGCTTACATGTAAGAACTTCATTGAATGTTTTGAAGATAACATTTTGAGGAATGTAGAAAAAACACTGAGAGGAACTTTATCACTAATTATTATAGAATATTTAACACAAATATAACCTTTAGATATGATTCATTTTTCTAAGTGAATTTGAAAGTATTTAGGTATGACTGAGTAGAGTCTCTGCCACTCACTAATGTAGGATACACATCATCAACTTCATACATTTACTATATTCCTCCTTCAGTAATTGAATTTGTCACTCTTGTTAAAAGAAGACCATAAACAGATTATAAAGGATCAACCTTATGGGTTTCATGAAAGGCTGCTTTATGAGATTTAACAACAGATTCATGCTATAAATGCTGATGCTAAATGTGGTCCATTGAACAATCCTGAAATATAAAAAGACTAATTACATAAGTTGATGTTACACACGAACATGAACAGAGAAAATATTTTCTCAGAAAAAAATTAGATAACAATCTCAACATTTATATAGTTAAACTCCTGATTAGATACAACCAAGAAAAAAAGTTTAAGGGAATTCATATGATTTTTAATTTTTTCCTTTCCTGCAAGGTCTATAAATTATCTTTCACATAAGCACTGGCATCATTCATTTCATTGAATAATTTATGTCTTGTAGAATGTCTGCTAAGTTTACAAAGATAAGATCAGGACTATTAGAGATGCTTCCCTTGGTGGGATTCAACACCTCAAGTAAACCTACTGACATCCATGTTGAGTGGACAAGTTAACCCTTGCCTAACTGAATTATTTTGCATTTTCAACATTACTTCCTTGTTTAGAACTTAAACTTATACTCAGAACTTGGAGGAACTGACAACAGTGGAAGGTACCAGCCATAAAATGTTGTCCATTGCAAAGCAGTAGAAATGAGTAGAAAGATTTGTGGGTGTTCCCGGGAACTCATCAGTCTCCTGTTCATTTTCAATAGGAGACTCACAAGTTCCTGCAAATGCACACAAACTTATTCTAAGCAGGAACCATTTGCAGATAAGCAGCTGTTCATATTTCCTCCATTTCAAGTGAATACAGTAATCTGTTCCCCTGGAGTATCTTCAGCAGCTTGGTTGGTGCTTGTGATTCTTTTCAAACAGTTTTGTGGGCATCCCAGACACTGGTCACCTTCATTTATGTATTCAATAAATATTGATTGAGCATCCCTTAAGCAGGTCACTGTTCTTGTTTTAAACATAGAGTGATAAATAATTTCTTGCCTTTAGGGCAATTCTATCAAACATTAGTCCAGTTCACTTTCAATAATGCCTAAGTCAAAGTATCAGTCTCCAATGCCAAATGAGAGGCACTGGTATTTAAATTTGTACTTCCTGGTGCAATGGGAAGAATCTAGCAAAGGGAACTACAAGATCAGAATTCTAGCCCTACTGCAGCTAAGACATAGCAGTATTTCCATGTCACACCATTTAACATGTTTTTTGCTTCAGTTTTTTTTTTTATTTTAAAAATTATTATTTGGGCTATTTTACTTTTCATTCTGGATATAAATGTGTGATGATGATATAATAACTGGAAACAAAGAATGGAAGTGTTTATACATAAATGTAATGTTATTGAAGTTGTCTTTTTCTATTAAAAAACCTTTGTTTCAGCAATTACTGCAAATTTTAAATGTATTATTAATAACTGGAATCTTTTCTACCAGCCAACACATAAATTATTTTTCTCATATAAAAATAAATGGTTAATTTGCCCATTTAATGGCTCCTAACATTGAAACTTATTTTTATCAGCTTTAATGTCTCCATTAGATCTCAGACTCTAGCTCTAATGTTCTAAGACAGGCGCAGTTCTTGACCAGGAAGGTGGTAATCATCGAGGTAAATATTTTTCCAAGACCAGGTGTTAGTCTTTGCAGTTTTTCTGAAATTTTAAGCTCTAGAAAATTTTGCCTATGTTAGTTTGTTCAAATGAAAAAAATAAATATTCCACTATCTCTTCTCCCCATAAAAAGCATGTGTATAGGCAATTATGCCTGTTCACACACAGGGTCTCTGTCCATAAAGGTTCCCAGCCGGTAAAATTTCATGCACTCATGCTCGGTACAGAATAGCATATAGATCCATTTATTTTACTACCATATGCCCTTGTAAGACGCAGTATGTAAATACTTTATTGAAGAGGTTTAATTTTTAAGTCCTAGCTAGGAATTGGCAGAAATTAACTACAGGTTTTCTTGGTTTTTTGTTTTGTTTTGTTTTGTTTTTGTGGGGCAAAAGAAGGGGTTTTGATCTCAGTAGACTTTCCTGTCCCTGGAGCTTGGATTTCTGTTTCTGTCGCACTGTTAAAGGACTGAGACCATATCTCCATATAATTAGGTTGTGCAGGTAAGCAGTTACTGTCTTTTCCTAAATGGGTACACACTTGTGTACCAGGGGCAGCACTGCCATGGAGCCCTGATCAAAGGGGCCTGCCTGGTATTTAATGAGGTGGAAGAAGAATGCCACAATGAATACAGCCTCAACTACTCTGAATTATGAGGTTTATGTGGTTGAGTGTAGAAGTTTCTCCAAATGGACCCAGAGTTAGTTACTTGTATGGCAGAGGAGTTTGGAGGACAATGGAACATTCTCTCTTTAATCTCTACTAGGGCTGGGGAAGGAAGTAGACCCCACTGAATAACCTCCTCATTATGTGGCTATATTAAAATTGTTGAATATCTATTTATGTAAATCATATGCTATAAAGGTTATTTGCTGTTAGAGTCTCCAATTAAAATTCCAATTGACAGTCAAGAATCCTTGAAATAGCCTAATCAAATAAGAGTAGATCACCACTTTATCCAAGGAATAAGCATCCTCTAGGCAGAGGCGCCATCCTGTTTTTCTTGTTTCCACACCTAGAAAATCTTCAGCAGCTAACAAAATCAACTGACTAGTATATGAAATGTATTTGTAAATAAATAAATAATCAGCAACTCAGAGAACATTTATTAAAAGTTTTCTAAAGGGTAGAGTAGGTGGCTAAATAAATGTGATACAATCATTTCCTTTATAGTGTTTGCATTAACATTTTACCTAATAATAAAACGTACGTTATTTGTGACAAATGCATATCACAGATGCAGATATACAAAGATGACAAGGAGAAACACTAAATAGCAATAAATGGTGCAAACCAAGAAACAGAGGAGGAAATGTTGAAGCAATTGTGTAGCAGTACATAAAAGTTTAGAGTTCTACAAGCAGAGACCTGTATGTAACTATCACACATAGAATAAGCAATGTATTCTATGTGTGCATCACATTATATTTAATCTCTCTGGGACTTAGTTTTCTCATTTCAAAATGTGGATACTACTAGTACCTATCTCATAGTATTTTATCATTCTTATCAGCATTATTGTCATTATTGAGAGTAAGGAATGGAACAGAGAGAACAAATTGAATGTTACAGCCCTGTTACTGAATTTACATATTAATGCTAAAATCTTGAAGCAGGAAAGGAATTTCTGGAGAAAAAAAAAAGAGTATTAGTCATATTAACACCTAACCCATTATAATCCTGAAAAATCTACTAATAACATTGTCATTATAATGAAGTCTGGTACCTTTGGGGTGAGTATAGATTCTATTTCTAGGGAACTGTTTCCACATTTCTCAAAAAGTTATTTAAGATGATGAAAATTATACCCATTCCTTGTACTTCTATTAAGAGAAGCCATTCCTTAACATCTTTATAGCTCTTTGACAACCTTTCTGCTACTTATTATTATCAATGCTGAAATAAATTATTTAGAGAATACTCATGCAATTTATGAGGTCACAATAAAGAAAATGGTCAAAGTCACAGAAATACAAATATTTCTTAAATACAGAGCAACATATTTTAGAATGAGAATTTAGACTACGTGAACGCTGTAAGGCACTTAAAAGTTTATATGAGTTTTCTATTTTAAGATACTTTTTTTTAAAACACTCTAACATTATTCATGTTACTACCTCTTTGGTTAATAAGCATTTTCTATCCTTATCCCAGTGTCTGATCTTTAGAGAAACAAAATAAACTGTTGGAAATAACAAACTGGGTCTTTCTTTATAAATTTTTTTACCTCATCAAATCACTATGTTCTTAAAGTATACTACATGGTTGAAATAGGTGGAGATAAATCTGAATTTTAAAATTTTCACTCCATGCTAGACTGCAGCGATGCACCTATCCAGGTTTTTGATTAGAATTATGAAAAACAAGCAGTCATAATGTACTGAGCTCTAAGAGGTCAAGTTCTCAAGTTTGAGATTTGCTTAGGCTTATTTCTCCATAGTGATTGCCACTATGCCCATACACTTTAGAGAAAATGTGTGAAGAGATCATGATAAAATATGAATTTATGTATTGATTCATGCTTTCAAAGATATTTGTTTGACACTAAGTTCATAACTGATAAAAATGTTCACCAACGCAATTGTACTTTTCATGCTTATTCTTGATACTGAATCTGACAAAAAGATTTCTGACCAGCTATAGCCACATATTTTTACTAATAATCCATGTTTCATGAAACCAACAAAAACTATATACACAACTTAAAATCAAAAGCAACTTAACATGTAAATAAAAGCAATGATAATGACATAATTAAAAAGACAATTTCTCTTGACATACTCTTATTGAAAATGATTATACCAACACAAAAGATTTTATTACTTGGCATAAGAAACAGCAATGATAACTGTATTGACTTTAATTTTGTCAGATACTCAAGTTTCTACTCTGAGTCATACTACCCTATTGAATATTATTTAAGGAACAGTACTGTTCCTTAAATACTTTTAAATTAGTTTTGATTTGGAGAAAGAGTGTTATGCTAGTGCTACAATGACAAAAATGTTTAAAACTTAAATTATTTTTTTAGAAAAAAAGATTTCTGTTGAAGTATTTAATAAAAATTCCACTTCATTTTCAAAGAATTTAAGTATATTCAATCCTGATTATATCTCACGTAGTGATAGCAGATACTATAAGAAATGTTTCAAAATGCTTTATGCACCTCTACCTTTCTATTAATTAAAAATTTATACATGCTTGATGCTTAAAGATCCAAATATTTTAAACGTCTACAAAAGCAAATGTGAAAGCCTCTCTTCTTCCATTCTCTACCCAATCCAACAGCCTTCCTGGGAGCAAGCATTATTAACAGTTTAACATTAATCTCCCAGAATGTTTCCATCTAGTATAATGATGTTTTGTTTGATTTTATTGCATGAATTGGGACCGTATTACCCATTGAATCCTGCAAATTACTTTTCACATTTCTCAATATATGATGGTCATTATACCATGTCAGGACATCTGACTATTTTTAATGGCCAACTATTTCCCATCAATGACTAGTTCCCCCTCAGCCCATTACAATGCTGCAATTAACATCACTCTGAGAAAGTCTATTTATTTTTAGGTTCAGACTGAGTATTTCTTAGTAAAAAGTCATGCAGTTTTTAAAAAATATAAATTGCTAAAACCCAACAAATTGTCCATCAGAAAGGCAATTTGCACCCCCAACAGCAGATAATAACAGTAATCATTTGTCTGTGTCCTTGACAGCAATGGTTATCATTTTTTTTAATTTAAAAAATTTGATGGAAGAAAATAATATCTTATTGTTTTTAGTTTTTTTCTGATAAGAAATATAATTGAACATGCATTAGTATGTTTCATATTTCTATTGATTACTTGTGTGTCTTTTTCACAAATAAGTTATTCATACTTTTTTTTAATGGTTTGATTTTTTTAAATTATTATTATACTTTAAGTTTTAGGGTACATGTGCACAATGTGCAGGTTAGTTACATATGTATATATGTGCCATGCTGGTGTGCTGCACCCATTCACTGGTCATTTAGCATTAGGTATATCTCCTAATGCTATCCCTCCCCCCTGCCCCCACCCCACAACAGTCCCCAGAGTGTGATGTTCCCCTTCCTGTGTCCATGTGTTCTCATTGTTCAATTCCCATCTATGAGTGAGAACATGCAGCGTTTGGTTTTTTGTCCTTGCGATAGTTTACTGAGAATGATGATTTCCAATTTCATCCATGTCCCTACAAAGGACATGAACTCATCATCTTTTATGGTTGCATAGTATTCCATGGTGTATATGTGCCACATTTTCTTAATCCAGTCTATCATTGTTGGACATTTGGGTTGGTTCCAAGTCTTTGCTATTGTGAATAGTGTCACAATAAACATACGTGTGCATGTGTCTTTATAGCAGCATGATTTATAGTCCTTTGGCTATATACCCAGTTTGACAATTTTATTCTATATGGTTGCTGTTATATTGATTTTAGGTGCTATTTATATATTTTATCATGGATAATAATAGTGTCTTACATGTTACAACAATTCGCTTCAAGCTTTATGCTTAAAATTAACTTTATTATGATGTCTTTCACATTATATAGTCATTTTTAAAGCTTATATAGTTAAATATGTCAATTATTTCTCTTATGACTCAGTTTCATTTCTTGCTTAGTAGTAAATTTACCACCCTGATATTAAAATACACTGCTATATTTTCTTCTTTTTTAGTTTATTTTTTACTTTTAGATATTTCATTTAACTAAAATTAACTTTTTATATTGTGAGAAGCAATAGTATTTTTTGCCAATGAATAGAAATGTGTCAACTTTTTACATTTTATTAATATATAATATTTGTTGATATGACAGTGTAAAATATAATTTCCCTTTAAAATTTATTTTAAACTGACAAATAAAAATTGCATATATTTATCATGTACAATATGTTGCTTTGAAATACGAGTACATTGTTGAATGACTAAATCAAGCTAATCAACATATGAATTACTTCACATACTTAATTTTTTGTAGTAAGAATACTTAAAATCTAATATCTTAGTAATTTCAAGAACAAAACACAGTTATTAATTATAGTCATCAAGCTATATAATAGATGTAAACTTATTCCTCCTAACTGAAATTTTGTATCCTTTCACCAACATCTGTCACAGAAATTACAATTTTATGCCTATATGTGCATGACTGTCTTCAGTAATTATCTATTTTACTGACCTAGTTTCTATTGCTGCACCTGTCCCAAAGCCTTCATCATACATGTGTAAAAACTATTTCAAACTTCATAGGTCAAATACTAGTTGGGAGCTAATTACAATAATTCAAGAGAAATTTTGATGGGCTACATAGGCAAGCCAGTTAGAAAAAAATAGTGCAGGTTTAATAGACATTATTGCACACTATAAAAGTCATCAGAATCAATATGGAGAAACTAATGATAAAAACAAACAAGCAAACCTGGCAAACAGTGCTGGGGAAGATTATCAAGAGAGCGTTGTCACACTTGCATGCCTGAGAACAAAATGATCACAAAAGATTGCAAAAACTGCAACCTTGCAAAGAGACCATGGCAACCTTTCACAAAAAGTACTTCTTGAGGGACATCTGTCCAGAAACTGCCTGTCCACCCTCTCACTCGTATCACCTGTGTTATTAATCTTTATAGCCAAGGATAATCTCCAAAAAATTACGTAATCTTCCTCATTTTTCCTTTAAAACCTTTGTCTTCCTTTACCTCCTTGAATATGCACATAATTTATAAGCGCATACATATTCCCATTTCTGTGCCCTACTCGCAAATAATACATTTTTTTGTTTTAGAGAACCTCTCTCTGTTTGATATTTAGATTGACAGTAGTCAGAATTGACAGAACCTAAGTGTTACGGGAATGTCACAGGAGGGAGAACCGAGGGAGACATCCACTTCTCTTGCTTAGTAATGGGATGACTTTTTATGTTACTTAGATATAAGACAAAGGAGGCAGAGCAGATTTGAGGGGAAAAAAAACTTCATTTTTTAAAAATTTTAGATGATTGTCGGTCATCTACATGGAAACATTACAGAGGTAGCTAAGTATACATATCCCCATTTTAGGAAAAATCTAAGATAGAGATAAAGATTTGGAAACTATCAACATAAAGCACTACCAAAATCACAGTAGTTAATGACATTAAGCGTTCAGAATGCCAAAAGGATGATAGTCCAGTAACGAATTTTAAAGGGCTCTAACATTTAAAAGACAAGGAAGTACGGCTCTCAAGAGAGGGCACTGGACAGAAGAATAGAGGACAGGCTGAAAAGTGTGAACTGAAAGCAAAAAGAAGCAAACATTTGCAAATTAAGGAAAGATTTGAACCATAAGACAATGCAGGCAACTTTGTTGTGTTCATGTTAGCTACTTACAAAATTAGTACAATTCAGAATATTTTCTTATATCCCATTCCAAAGATGAAATTCAATTTGAGTTATTTGGTAATTTGTACCCATTTGGTACATGTGGCTTTATTTTAGTTCATGTTTTCCTGTCACTGTACTAAATTAGAATATTTTCCAATATGTTATGAATTTTATCATACGTATCACTATTTCAGAGTCAAAAGACAGATGTAACTATGTATGCACAAGCTAGAATATGAGCAAGAAATATCATAATGAGAATGTTAGTATACAACTATGCAACAAGTTGCTTATAAACCTACACTGTTATCTCTATGTAATAGTGAAAATTTAGCTCTTTGTACTCAAATGCCATAAAAAAATAAGAATGAAGTAAAAAATGTATATAAAACCTTTGGCTAGAAGGCCATTTATTTTAGCAAAAAAATACACTGGTGGTGTAGTCAGAAAGACTTAGATTGGAATACTAGTTGAATTTTTCTGAGACTCAGTTTACTCATATGTATTCATATGATACTTGTATCATATTAATATGAGAATAATACATAATAATTTAGGGATTTAAGCAATGACATTATGTTGCCCTATCTCTTACTTTTTACATATCATCTATAGAAGTACATATCATCTATAGAAACAAATCCTCTTTTCTTTTCTGTGACATACCTAAGTGTAAGAAAGGATTTCAGGGAGCAAAGATGGCTTTATAAATGAGAAATCCTGGGAAACTTCAAATCACTAATATGCAGCTTACAATACAATTATTCCTTGAAGGTATTAGTGGGTGGTGAAGAGGTCCTAAAATAAATGTTTCCATGGAAAAAAGGAAGACAGAGAGTGAGAGACTAGTATTCATCTTTCTATCACAAAGATTAATGTGTTACTACATAGTTTGTTCTACAGAGCTAACACTAAAGTCTCACACATACTTGTGCACACTGAGCTATCAGCGTCCAATGAAACTCATCTCCATTAGTAAATGGACATAGTTTATATTAGCACATAGAGGCTAAAGGAGATTAGAGAGAGCAGGCATAAATGTGGGCTTTTGGGGAAAGTTCCACATAGGACATGACAGAGACAATCCTAAGTTTATACATCACATCATGTTTGATTTTTCTCCTTGATAGGCACATAGAAATCTACACTTTCCAGCCCTCTTGCTGGTACCATATGATGTATTTTGGTCATTGCAAACAGGTAGAGGTGATATGCACCATTTCTAGACTAAGGCAATGAAAAGTATCTTTAAGTTCTCTTCTATCTCTTGTTACCTTCTCAGCTGTATGTTTTGTTGTTGTTGTTGTTTGTTTGTTTTACCAGTAAGGACTGGTAAAATATGTGTATTCTTGATCCAGGCTTCCTGTCTTGAATTCTGGCTCTGATATTTTCTATTAGTTATGCAACCTTCTATGCCTAATTTCCTCTCCTGTAAAATGAAAATAATAATTGTATCTACATCACAGGGGTTATGAGGATTAATTAAAATAATAGGTATAAGCTTTTAGAGTAATGAAAGCAAATAATAAACACTTAAAATATTAGCTACTTTCATTAGTATTTCCCACTTATGAAATTTTCTATACTTTCTCCTGATTCTTAATAAATACTTTTTTAAAAGTTTCCCATAATAGATAGAAATTTGGGGTAGTTAGATTTAGGTTTTATTTAAATCAAAATCAAACTTTTCTAATAGTTGGATCCAATGTTAGTATCTTTCTTGTAAGCTAGTTCTTCATCATTAGAAATATTCAGAAGAGGACAAAGGATTCTGTCAATGATAGTAAAGAAATAATTCTTTCCATAGGAGGAAGAATAAAAGTAATGACTTCTAAGTACCCTTCAAAACCTGCATTTCTAACAATTTAAATACCATTATACTACTCTGAAGGTGACTAATATTTAAAATTACATTTCACTGAAATATAATTGTCTTTAATAATTGGGAAACTACTTTGAATAAACCTTAAATAATTCATCAAACGTGATTGATAAGACAATAGACCAAATCACTATGTATTAAACCTCTGTTTATACATAGTCTGTAAAACTTTCTGTAGCAGTTATCATCCAAAATAATTGGGAATATAATGCAGTTTCTAGAAAAGATATTCAATAACACAACAAGCCCAGAAAAAAGGATAAATAGCATGAGATATTTTACTAAGGCACTGACACTCAGAATTTAAATTAGACAGTCTATAAAATCTGTTCAAGAATGAAGAAACCCACAAAACTTCACAGCACTATTTGCCCATGGTAGAGGATTAAAGGTCTGTATCGAGGTTTTCCGTCAGCCAGATTTTATTTTTTCTATCTACTGGTATTAAATGAAAATCTGGCTAAATCATAATAATCGACCCCTTTTTAAAAAAATACATGTTAGAAAACGCTAAATTTGATGATAAGGATAATATTTATAGGAATGGGAGTTGCTTTCTCTCCAAATACAGCTGTTATTTTTTGACTTCCTGAAACACTACAATATTGCAAAATTAATGAGAACACAGACACAAAGAAGGAAACAACAGACACTGGGACCTACCAGAGAGTGGAGGATGACAGGAGGGAGAAGAGCAGAAAAATAACTATAGGGTACTAGGCTTAGTGTCTGGTAATAAAATAATCTGTACCTCAAACCCCCATGACATGAGTTTACCTATATACAACAAATGTGCACATGTATCCCTGAACCTAAAATGAAAGTTAAACAAAAAATCCCTACACTTAAATTTCTTCATTGAAACCTTTTATGGTGAAGACATCAGCAATAGGTGGAGTAGGACCTCCCAGTGTTTGTCTCTCACGGAAACATTAATTTGGACAACTATTGTTTCACAAAAATACCTTCACAAGAGCTACAAAAACCAGTTAAGAGATTATAGCATCTGGGTATATCACAAAAATTTTAAAAGATGCATTGAGGAAATAAGAAGAACAGTTTTACATCACCCACATTGCCCCGTCCCCAAATCCCCGGCAACACAGTGTGAGAAGAGATACATTCCAAACGAGGGAAGGACAGAAAGGTAAGTATCAGTTTTCAGACTGAGCCTTGAGACCAACATCAGTGCTGGGCTGGATCCCACAGACTTACAATCCAGGTTTGCCTGGCTGTCTCAGCCTCCAGTCCTGCCCCAATTCCAGGCCAATCCCCATAAACTCTGGCATTAGTCTGACCCCACAGACTCAGTCTCCAGGCCTTCTCCAGGGTTAGGCTGGCCCCAGTGGCCCCAGGCTCCAGACTGACCACAGCACCAGGCTGACCCCAGTGGCTCCCTCCAGACTTCAGGCTTACACAAGCAACTTGCTAGCCTTTGCTAGCCCTTGCATCCCTAGCCATCAGGCCAACACCCATGGACCCAGCTGCCATGCCATGCCCTGAAGATACAAGCTCTAGGCCTGCCCAAGTGCCAGACTGGGCACAGAAACTATAGGTTCCTGGCCCTCCCTAGGTTCTAGATCAGCCCAGAGCCAGTCTGGCACACATAGCCCCAGGCTTCAGGCCTGCCTAGTGCCAGGCTAGCACTCCTGGCTGAAGATATCATGCCACATCCACTGACATGGACTCCTGGCCTGCTCAGGGCCAGGCTGGTCCCTGTTGCCCCATCGTCCAAGGCCACCCCTGTGGCTCCATGCTCTAGAAGACTTGGGTTCCAGGCCTGCTTCAGCCAACTCACAGTCCAGGCCCATCCCAATTAACCCAAGTGTTATCTTGGTCCCCAACGAAACAGACTCTATGACCTCTCCTGTGTAATCAGGTTCCAGGTCAGCCCCGCAGCTCCAGGACTCAGGCCGACAGCCTCTCAGACCTAGCTTCTAGGCCAGCCATTACAGATACAGGCTCCAGGCTGGTCCTCACGGCCCTAGGCTCCATGCCAATCATCCTGGTTCCAGGCACCAGGCCAGTACCCACAATACCATGTACCAGATCAGTCTCATGGACCCAGGTTCCATGCCATCCCCAGCAGCTGGCTGGCCACTGGCCCCAGGCCAGTCCCCATGGTTCCAGGCTCCAGTGGCCCCAGGGTCCATGCCCCCACCAGTAAATCCTGGTATCAGGCCAGACCCTATGGACCAAAACTCCAGGATAGCCTCTGCAGACCCAGGCTTATCTCAGGGTCTATTTAGAAGACTCATGTGTAGCCTTACTCTAGCACCAGGTCAGTACCCACAGAAGTTCCTGTGGACCCAGGCTTCAGTTCAGACTTTATGGATACAGGCTCCAGCCAGCCTCAAGGAACCAGTCTCCAGACACACCATTACAGACCCAATCAAAACTTCTGGCACAGTTTACCCAGGCTCTAAGGCCATCTCTGCATACCCGGGTGCCAAGCCCACTCACCTATTGACCTTGGTACTGGGCCAGCCTGCCTGATGACTCCAGCAGCAAGTCCATCTATGAATCATGGCAGATAGTCTGCCCATAACCTCTGGACAAGCTGAAAGATAAAGGGCTTTCCCAGACAAAGCCAGTCTGCAAAGACTGAAATGAGTCCCTACTTCTTCAAATGTGAAGATAACAATGCATGGCCACAAGGATCAAGAACAATCAGAGAAACATGACATACCAAAGAGACAAAGCATCAGTAGTGGATTCTAAAAGTGAAAATTTATTAACCGCCTAGCAAAAAATTGAAAAACAATTGGTTTAAGGAGTTCAGGAAACTACCAGGAAACAATTCAAGGAAAATAATAAGTGACGAAAGTAAGAAATTGGACAGAAATATTAAAATTGTTTTAAAAAAATCAAACACAAATTCTGCTGCATGAAAAAAAAAAGAATGAAATTTTAAAATGTAATACCATCAATCACAAAATTGATCAAGCACAAGAAAGAATCTGTGAACTTGAGGACAGGTTATTTGGAAATATACAGTAAGAGAAGCAAAAAAAAAAAAAGAATACAAATTAATAACATTTACAGAACTTATAAGAAAGGATCAAAATAGAAAACATTCAAATTATAAGCATTAAAGAAGAGAGATACAAGAGAATAGAAGGTGTATTTAAATAAAAAGTGGCAGAACACTTTCCAAATCTGGGGAAAGATATAACTGTCCAGGTACAGGAAGATCAAAGGTCTCCAATCAGATTCAATCCAAACTAGAGGAAGATATATTATAGTAAAACTATGTAAAACCAAAGACAAAAAGAAAATCTTAAAAACAATAAGAGACTAAAAGCATATTATGCATAAAAAAGATTCAGTATAGCTAGTAACATATTTCTTACTATAAACCTTATAGACCAGGAGAAAGTAGGATGATGCATTCAGAGTACTAATGAAAAAACTCCATTAAAGAATAACATGTCCAGGAAAACTTCCAATCAGAAACGAAGGAGATATAAAGACTTTCCCAGACAAATAAAAAGCTAGAAAATTCATCACCACTAGACTTGTCTAACATGAAATACTCAAAGTAGTTCTTTAACCAGAAAGAAAAGAATGTTAATTAGTAACACAAAACATATTAAAGTATAAAACTCACTGGTAAAAGTAAGTACACAAATTCAAAATACTCTAATACTGTACTGTGGGTCTGTGCAATCATTTATGTCTTAAATATGAAGGTCAAAAGACAAAATTATTAAAAATAATAGGCACAATTATTTGTTAAGGGATACAAATTAAAAAAAGATATAAATTGTTACATCAAAAACATAAAATGTATGTATAGGGGGTCTAATAAAAGTGTAGAGTTTTTATATGTGATTAAAAATAGTTATCAGCTTAAAAGAGCATATTATACCTATGAGATGTTTTACATAAACCTCACAGTAATGACAAACAAACACCTATACTAGATAAACCATGAATAAAAAGTAAAGAATCAAAAAATACTGCTAGAGAAAATAATCACAAAGAAAGATAGCAAGAGAGGTAGAAAGGAACAAATAAGTTACAGAACAACCAGAAAACAATTATTAAAATGGCAGTAGTAAATATTTACCTATCAGTAATTACCTTGATTATAAATGGATTAAATTCTTCAATAAAAAGACATAGATTGACCAGGAACAGTGGCTCCCACCTATAATCCAGTATTTTGGGAGGCCAAAGCAGGAGGATCACTTGAGCATAGGAGTCCAAGACCAGCCCCAGCAATATAGTGAGATACTGGCTCTAAAATTAATAATAACAATAATAATAATGTTTTATAAAAAGACATAGATTGGTAGAATGGATGAAAAATAAGACCTAACTATATGCTGCTTACAAGAGACTACTGTCACCTTTAAAGACACACAGACTCATTTGAAGAGATAGGAAAAAATATTTCATGCAAATGGAAACCTAAAGAGAGCAGGTATAGCTATGCTTATATCAGTAAAATGAATAAAACCTAAAGAGAGCAGGTATAGCTATGCTTATATCAGTCAAAAACTGTAACATGAACAAAAAAGGTCCTTATTAGTGATCAAGAGGTCAACTCATGAAGAAGATATAAAAATTATAAATTTATATTCACTTAACATTGAAAAACCTAAATATATAAAGCAAACACTGTGAGGGGGAGATAGAATTAAATACAATAATAGTAGGAGATTTCATTACCTCACTTTAAGCAATGAACAGAACATCTAGACAAATCAGTAAGGAAACATCAGGCTTAATCTGCACTTTAGGCCAGATGAATCTAACAGGTGTATAGAGAGCATTCTATCCAATAGCAGCAGAATAAATGTTCTTCTCAAATAAACACAGAACATTCTTCAGCATAGATAATATACTGGGACAGAAAATAAGTCTTAAGAAATTTTAAAAGATTGAAATTATTCAAGTATCCCTTCTGACCACAACAGTACAAAACTAGAAACAATAACAGAAAGAATCTTGGAAAACGCAAAAATACATTGAAATTAAACCTCGTTCTGAACAAAAAATGAGTCAACAAAGAAATTAAAAGAGATATTAAAAATATCTTGAGACAAATGAAAATGAAAATAAAATATACCAAAATAGAGTTCAGAAAAAACAGTTCTAAGTAGTAAGTTTATTGCGATAAACACCTACATAAAAAATAAGAAATATATCAAATAAATAATTTAATGTTATATACCAAGGAACTTGAAAAAAGAAACAAACTAAACCTAAAGTTAGTAGGAGGGTAAAAATAGTAAAGATCAGAGCAGAAATAAATAAAATATAGACTAGAAAAACAATTGAAAAAAATCAACAAAAGGAAGAGCTTTTTTTTTTTGAGAAAGAAACAAAATTGGCAAAGCTTCAGCTAATCTAAATAAGAAAAGACAGAAGATTCAAATAAATAAAATCAGAAATGAGAGAGACATTATAATTGTTACCATAGAAATACAAAGAATCATAAGAGACTAATAGGAACAAGTATAAGCCAACAAATTGGACAACCTAAAAGAAATGAATAAATTTCTAGACATAAATTTCTACCTACCAAGGCTGACTCATGAAGAAATAGAAAATATGAACAGACCAATAATGAGAAATGAGATTGAATCAGAAATACAAAGTCTTCCATCATAGAACAGCCCAGGACATAATGGCTTCACTGATGAATTCTATCTAACATTCATTCATTATTCATTCATTCATCCATCCATTCATTCATTCATTTATAGAGACAGGGTCTCCCTCTGTCACGTAGGTTAGAGTGTGGTAGTGCAATCAAAGCTCACTGTAGCCTCAAACTCCTGTGCTCAAGGAATCCTCCTACTTCAGTCTCTGGAGTAGCTGTGACTACAGGTGCCTCCTGCTACCATGCTTGGCTAATTTATTTGTTTTTGTAGAGGTGGGGTCTTGCTATATTGCCTAGACTGGTCTCAAACTGTTAGGCTCAAGCTATCCTCCTGCCTTAGACTTATCAGAGCACTGGGATTACAGATATGAGCCACCATGCTTGGCCCTATCTAACACTTAATTAAGAAATAATACCAATCCTTCTCCAAATTTTCCAAAGCACTGAAGAAGAGGGAATACTTCAAAATTCATCCAATGGGGCCTGCATTTGCCTGATACCAAAGGAAGACAGGGACAGTGTAAAAAAACTTAGAGATTCCAATGAACATAGATGCAAAAATCCTCAACAAAATACTAGCAAATCAAATTCAATGCCACGTTAAAAGGAACACTGCCCATGATCAAGTGGGATTTATCCTGGTGATACAAGGATGTTTCAACATATACAAATCTATAAATGTGATATTCTACATTAATAGAATGTAGGATAAAAACAATACAATCATCTCAATCAATACAGAAAAAGCTTTTGACAAAATTCAGGATCCTTTTATGACAAAAAAAAACTCTCAATAAATTAGGTATGGGAAGGAATGCACCTCAACACAATAAAGGCCACATGTAGCAACCCCACAGCTAACACAATACTTAATGTTGAAAAGTTGAAAGCTTTTCCTCTGAAACCAGAATCAAGATAAAGATTCCAACTCTTGCTACTTGTACTCAACATAGCAGCCTAGCTAGAACAATTAGCAAGAGAAAGAAATAAAAGGCATTTAAATTGGGAAGGAAAAAGTTGTTGTTTTTGTTTGCAGAGGACATAATCATATATATAAAAAACTTAAGACTCCACCAAAAAACTGTTAGAATAAAGAAATTCCATAGGGTTGCAGAATACAAAAGCAACATATGAAAATCTGTAGTGTTTTTATACACTAACAATGAACTCTCCAAAAAAGAAACCAAAAGAACAATCCTATTTAAAATAGATACAAAAAAATCTTTAAAAATAAATTTAACTGAGTAAGTGAATGGCCTGTACACTCAAAAGTATAAAATACTAATAAAAGAAACTAATGATACAAATAAATAGTAATCTATTTTGTGTATATGAGTAGAAATAATTAATACTGTTAAAATGTGCATACTACCCAAAGCAATCTACAGATTTAATGCAATCCCTATTCAATGACATTTTTCACAGAAATAGAAAAAAAAATACTAAAATTTGTATGATACCACAAAAGACCTGGAAGAGCCAAAGCATCTTAACCAGAAGGAATGAAGCTTACTGGCAGAAGAAACAGAGACACTGACCAATGAAACACAACAGACAGCCCAAAAATAAATCCACGCATTTATAGTCAATTAAGTTTCAGAAGAGTTGCTGAGAACACACAACGGGCAAAGAACAGTCTCTTCACTAAATGTTTTAGGGAAAACCCAGTGTACACAAGCAGAAAAAAATGAAACTGGAGCTATATCTCACATGATATATAAAAATCAACTCAAAATGGAGTAAAGATTTTAATTTAAGATCTTAAATATAAAACTGTTAGAAGAAAATAACAGGGAAGCTCCACGCCATTGGTCTAGGAAATAATATTTTGGATACAACAAATATTCATACCCTTTGAGTATGAAGCACAGACAACAAAAGCAAAAATAAAAAAAAAAAAACTGAATTACATTAAACTAAAAAACTTCTAAACACCAAAGAAACAATCAACAGAATAAAGAGTAAACCTATAGAGTGGGATAAAACATTTGCAAACTATACTCTGATAAGGGGTTCACATTCAAAATATATCCAAACTTCAAACAACTTAATAGCAAGAAAAAAAATAATGTGACTAAAAATAGGCAAAATACCTATACAAATAATTGTCAAAAGAAGATATAGAAATGGACAAATTTTCTTAAAAAGCTCAATATTACTAATCATCTGGGAAATGTTAATTAAAATAGCAATGAATTTTATGTCTACATGTAAGAGATAAATCACACCTGTGAGAATAGATGCTATAAAAAAGATGAAAGTTAACTAATGTTGGTGAGAATGTAGACAAAAGGGAACTCTTTAACACTGCTGGTGGCAATGTAAATTAGTATGGCTATCATAGAAAACATTATGAAAATTTTTCAAACAGTCAAAAAGAGAACTGTCATATGATCCAGCAATCCCACTTTTGGTAGACATCCAAAGCATATGAAATCAGTATGTTGAAGAGATATCTGCACGTCCATGTTCAGTGCAGCACTACTCACAAGAGTGAAGATATGGAATCAACCCAAGTGTCCATTAAATGATGAATAAGTAAAGAAGATGTGTTATATATAAACAATGGTATACTTTTAAGCCTTATAAAAGAAGGAAATCCCTTCACTTGCAACAGCACAGTTGAACCTGACAGTATGTTAACTGAAATGAGTTAGGCACTGAAAAAGAAATAGCACATGATCTCACTTAAATATGGAATCTAAAAACATGGAACTCATAGAAGCAGAGGGTAGAAATGGTGGCCAAGGGGCTCTAGGTGGCAGGCTGGGGAGATGTGGGTCAAAGGATATGAAAGTTCATTTAGATAGGAGGAATAATTTCAAGATATTTATTGTACAATATGATGACTATAGTTAATAACAATGTATTATATTTATGAAAATTGCTATGAAAATAGATTTTAAGTGTGATCATTACAAAAAGTAAGTATGTGAGTTAATATATGTGATAATTAGCTCAATTTATCCTTTCCAAATGTATACATATTTCAAAAAATCATACAGTACATAATACATATAATTTTTATTTATAAATTAAAAATAATTAATTTTAAAAGGAAAATAGAAATATTTTATTAAAGTAGATACAGCAGATATCCTGGCAATGATTATTAAGTGAAATAGCCTCATTCACATAATGAGGTTGGAACAAATGTGCATTGCCTTCCAGATGGTCAGATAATGCCAAATGCAGAAAGGGTGTCTAATCAGTACAAGCCATCTACAAAAGTCACCAGGATTATATAACATCTACCAGAGAATTTAGAAAGAAATATAAAATGAAATCCTGCTCCATTCCGATTACTGTGATTCTATTAATTTTGCTCCCCTAACAAAGTGACCATCTTAAATATGAAGGGATGCAAAAGATGTATAAAATAATTTCTCAATCCTAAGGAAGTTTTCCCACTGAGAAACAATGTATACACAAAAGGCAAAACAATACAAGGTACTCTCTGAATCAAAAAGCTTTCATTTTCTAATTCATGCAAGGTGTGTGGTCCTCATTATAAAAAGTTCTGTCATATTTGTTTTCTTTTACCTAACCCACTTTGGAAACTAATACAGAGCAGAACAAAACTCACCTAAAGCAAATTTTATAAGTGCTGACTCACATGCGTTAAAGCTAAGAGAGCCTGATTAATAATTATTTTATTGCAATCAACATCATCAAATATCTTTTTTCATGACTTCCATTTCTGGTGGAATGGCTGATTTTATGGAGCTCTTGATTTTCTATGATCTGTATATCATGGTAATCAGACCTGTAAAGTTAATCTGCATGATTAAATGTCCACATGAGTTAAAGACAAAAGCCATAGAAATAGACGAAATGGCAATGTCAACATTAAGTGAAATGGTCAAGGAAGACTTTATGAAAGAGATGAAAATTGATTTGTGCCTATGAGAATGAGTGTGGCTAAGCATAGTAACAGTAGCAAAAGCTATTCACATAGTGGAAAGTAGCACAAAAGAGAAAGTAGAGTAGAATAGAAAAGGGTCTTTCAGTCTTAAAAATTTTTTTTTGGCAGGTGGTAAGGAAACTGATCAACAGTGTAGTAGATTTCTAATGAGAAGTAGAGGGAGAGAAGTGATGACATATTATTCCTATGAATGGTCTGGTGGACAGTGCAAAGCAAGTAGACAATTTCTGAATGTTATTGTGAGATGATGAAAATCATACTTAATAAGACCACTCTGAAAGAAATATACAAGATGTATGATAGCAGGTAAACAGGAGGAAGAGAGGTCATTTAAGAAGCTATGTCAATTACAATATTAAATGCATTTTGAAATGAGAAGGGGCCAGACTTAATGACAAACTACTTATGAATGTACAGAAAATGAAGCAGAGATGCATGAGGATTTTCATACCAGGGTGACGAGAGAAATGAGGAAATGGCTGATAGGGGCTAATGGAAAAGGAACTACTTCTTGAAGAAATTGCATTCGAGATGACTGTAGAACTTCTAAATTAAAGTGGCCTTACATCTCTGAAAATGAAGTTCAGTAATTTAGGGACAACTACAGGCAAGGGATAAATGAATGCCCAAAAGTGCACAGATTTATTGGAATGGGAAAAGCTCTAAGAAAAGATGTCTGAGGGATATAGGTTTCCCCAGCATTACTTAGTACTAAATATATTTAGGTATAATTCTGGCTTAAATGTTGCTTTTCAATTTATTAATCTATTTGATATTAATACTTTATAGAAACTATTACATCTTCAATCATGGGAAGCTATACACACACACACACACACACACACACACACACACATACAAAACTTCTCAAGCAGGTTGCACTGCTGTGATAGTACAATCAAAGGCATGGTATGTTTTATGCTGAATGATATATAACTAAGTGTGCTAGGGAAGGTCTATAGCTAATATGGAGCAGATATCTGGTGACCTCTTTCACATTCTCCAGAAAATCAATTTTATTTTATTGTAGTGGAAATAAGTTGCTGTGAAATGAACATCAAATTTTATAAGACTGATTATTTCCTCAATAAGAATGATTGCTCTCTCAAGTAAAAAGTGATGCTGGAGAAAACAAACAACAATACCATGTTGGCTGACTATCCTCTCTCACTTCCATAATAAAAATTCAGGAAGTCACTTGTGTTCAAAGGAGTAAAAATAATTCACAGAAAAAAAATATTATTTTAAAAAGTTAGACAACAAAAAATCCCAATGATTCCAAGTTTATAGAATGATGTATGTGTATTTGAAACATGGGGAAAACCAAAAGGAAAAATAATCATTAAAAATGGCCAGTTAATATTCACAATCTATTTTATAAGGATGTACAAGAAAAGGTTTTTCAAATTAAGTTTTTTCTGTAACAAATGACCTGTCAGTTATTTTTATTTAGAGAGAATAATTTCATTTGTTAAGGTTCCTCTTCAGCCTTTGCTACAATGAAATTCAAACTTAAAGTTCTTAATCACAAACATTTTATAAGACTGATTATTTCCTATAATATATCATGATGTATATGATTTTTGATACTCTGTCTTGTCTTTTGGTATGTTTTATTCTTCAATGTCTTCTGGTATATAGATATTTTAGGTTGCAATCCAATTTGGGTTGCTTTCCTTTAGAAAAGCAATTGGACAGGAATAAGAAACAAACAAATAAGTTGTATCTGGGCCTGTTTAGATTATAAGCATCTTCCCAGATAATTCTGCTTCTCAAAGCATGTCTTTAAGAATTTTATCATTTCAAAGACAATGTACCTGATTATGCAACTCTCTTCTGTCTGATAGATGTGTTGTATGTAGTAATCTTTTCACAGCCAGACATGCAAATATGTCACTTATTTTAATGAAGACAAATGTTGCTTGCATGTATCATTTATATAACAGCACAACAGAGTTTATCTAGTATTTATACAGTAATGCTTATATCAGCATAAGTCAAATCAACATAGTTGTCACTAAAGTTACTATTCTATCACTGCAATGATGAAAAGAACATAAAGTAATTCTATAATGCAGATAATCAGTTTTCCCTGATTTCTGCTTAGCACATTAGTAATAGGTTTTTTAAAAATATACAATATAGTGATTACTGAGTGTTAAGTGTGTGATTGCCTATTGCCTACATTTGCAAAGAACAAATGGAATACTTAAACTGTCATGTTCCACTGACTCTTGATTTCAGAACAAAATTAGGGATAACTGTAAACGTATGTCAATGTCTTGGGCTTCAATATCAAGATTCACAAACATATTGCATCTGCTGAATTCAGTCTCATACAGTTAATTTACATTCATTTCCTGTCAACTTTTTTCTCCTGGTGTGAGCAACTGCATCACCTGATGAGATCACCATCAGTGGCAAGGAATTGAAGTTGCTAAAGAGAGGTACAACTCCAAGTGAATGTAAAACTCCAATTCAGGAAAGTAAGACATATACTATTAAAGAGTGAAAAACATGTATAGTTGTTTTATTTTGTTTCAAAATTCTGAGAGCTTGCTGAGTGACAAATTATTCCCTGAAAGCAGTAATCAACAGAAAGGCAATGAAATAATACAGAAACAATTGCAAGAAAGAATAATATAAACCAGAATAAACCAGCCAGTTTTATATGCACAAATATTTTTAAGCAAAGCCAAAAATTAACTTTAACAAGGCCATGACATAAAATGAACTTCCTCCTCTAATGCTAATTAAATTTTAAAAAATAATATTCTTTTCTCTCCTATGCTACAAGAGCATTTTAAACCCTTTTTTGAGTACTTTCAATCAATGTTATATAGTACTCTGAGTAATACTATATAGATACATTTATCTCTTTTCTTAAATGTTTATCTCTTGGGGCATAAAATCGATTCTGATTTGCTTTATGTTAAACTACACCTAGCACAGTATCAATGACTGTCACATATAAATGCTCACCAATTTTTTTTTGAGTTATCAATAAATATGACTATATGTTAACAAGACCATTACTAAATCATGCTAAATGTGAATGCATCTCTTTAGATACAGTGTAGCAAATGAGCAACAAGAAACATTGTTTCCTAGAAAAGGCATACACTCTGATAATGTTTGGCTCTGTGTCCCCACCCACATCTCATGTCAAATTGTAATTCCCCATGTTGGAAATGGGGTCTGGTGGGAGGTGATTAAATCATGGGGGCAAACTTCCCCCTTGCTGTTCTGGTGATAGAGTTCTTATGAGATCTGATTGTTTGAAAGTGTGTAGCACCTTCCCTCTGTCTCTCTTCTGCCAGCCATGTGAAGATGTGCTTGCTTCTCCTTCACCTTCTACCATGATAGTAAGTTTCTTAAGGCCTCCCCAGAAGCAGAAGCCTGTACAGCCTGAAGAACCATGAACCAATTAAAGTTTTTTTTCTTTATAAATTACCCAGTCTCAGGTAGTTATTTATAGCAGTATGAGAATGAACTAATATACACACCTAAAGATACTAGTCCTGTATATGGGAAAGTAAATGTAGAAAGAAAATGATAGAAATAGAGAAAAAAATTTGTTGTTTGAAAAATGGATATTAATAGGAATATAGTTCAGATTATATGAATATGGTTTTCTCTTAAAAGCAAAAAACAGTTTATGTCTTTAACATCCAGTCACATGGAAGAAATTAAGTCTGTTTTTGTTTTTCCTGCTTCCAACCACTTAGCCAGAGGGAAGTGAAAATTTTAGTGAGAAAAGAGATTGAACATAGGAAGAGAAGGAAAATATGATCTGGGTCGATTATGTCAATAAAAGAGGCAGTAATGTTCAGGGGTAGAATATAAAAAGGTAAAGCATATAAGAGGTAACAAAATGCATACGTATTTCACATTATATTAGATCACTTACACAATTTTTTTAAATTCTCCATATTCTTCATATATTTGTATAAATCTAACATTCAGTCTTATTTTAGAAAAATTTTTCTATAAATAAAACTCATATTGGTAAGCATATTGTCTTTTCTTTATTTAAAGAAGCACGTTTGACATTCATTGATATATGTTTAGACATTTCCACTACAGGTACATATAAAAAATTTTCTATAATCTGAACCATATTCATATCTTTGATCAATATCCATTTTTTTCCTACTATCTAGAAAGAAGGAGATTATGGACATAATGGAAGTCTGAAAATAACAGAATTGTAAATGAAATTCTCCTTGATCATTATTTATCATTATTTATACATCAAACAGCAATAATATGAAAGTGCCTCAGCCTTATTCAATTTAATATAGAGTTAAGTACATAACAAGTGATTTTAGATGTTGTTTCAAACTCCTAGAGAATATTCAACTCCATAGAATGTTGTTCTTCTAAAATATTAAAAGGTTAGAGCCACTCATAATATTGGAAGGTACAGTGTGAAGACACATGTGCTCTAAACATACATAATTAATGCCATACAGAAAGAGATGTACGTTCTCTCCATCTAGTTCAACAGTCTTTCCCGGAGAGTAACCAAGTAATTATCTCATGTTAATTACTTTAAAAGTCATATTACATACACCAGAGACAGTTTCATCTTACTCAGCAGCCAAACATCAGTGACATATTCTTTTCTGAACATTTTTCTATATTGAAGATATATTAAATAAATGTGTATGAATATACTCGCTAAATATGCATTACAATATGAAGAAAAATTATTTAGAATTCCTTTTCTAGAGTCTCTCTAATAAGGCAACCTGCCATCGGCCTGGCAACATGGCTTAATCTAACCTGAGCAACAAATAAAATTAGATGACTTCATGTATGCTCTTTTAACTCCAGATCGTTATAATTGCAATAATTTATCAATAAAGCTACAAGCCTGTAAAGTGAAAAATGAAAACCTGGAAGTGACAGTGAAAGACTAACTTGTCAAATGATTGGTGGTCAAGCAGCAGTCAGTTCTATGAAAAACCTGTGCTGCCCATACTTTTCTTTTTTGCCTTTGTTGGGTTTGTTCCTTCTTTTTCAGCCTAAATAACCTTGCCTCCACTCATCTAGTCATTTACATATTCTCTCTCTCCATGCCTGGTAAGCTGTTCTGTCTTCTTTTTCATACTCTGGCAGGCAACTCTTCTGTATTATTATGGAGAATCAGCCATTATAGAATAATAAATTATTGTTTGCTGCTCACCCTGGAAGATATGTGAGAGTTGCCCATAGGAGAAACAGATAAAGTGGAAATCAACATCCACTAACTGGACAGGTAACCCTTATGGAATTTTATTCAAGGCTCATGCTTTAACCATTATTTATTTTCTCCTCACATATAGTCTTCATTGACATCATGTGTCTTCATTAGTAATCACTGATGCTTCTCCTTATTACCTCAGTCTTGGCTAGTCTACAAAACGACAGCCTGTATAAGGTGTTCCTTAAATATATTTCATGCTTAGACCACGCAGTATATTTTAAATCAAATCATCTCAACTATTTTGTGATAATCATAAAAGATATTTCCTACTTCCTGACTTTTGGATTCATGACATCACCTCCTGGCCTTCTTGAGATTGTGTGGAATCTAGTGAATGTTGTGCAGAAGTTATGTGTGTGACTTTTAATTGTTGGTGCTAGATCTTTCACATCTCTCATTTCCTTCTGGCACAATAACCAGCCACATTCTGTATGGTGGCGGTGTTGAAAGTTAGTTAATTAACATTATATTTTGAGGTATTTCCTCTGTACAGTTTACACTCAGTTTCAACTGATCTAGACAATAATTATCTTTTTCTTTCAGGTACTCCAAACTAAATTATCTGTTCAATAAAATCCTCATTTTGAGGTAGACAATCTCAAACATATGTTCCTAACAGGATGAAAATCTCTGTTATCATCATAATAATTCCATTATTATAACATGTGATGTAGTAATTATTAATGATTTTATTATCCACATGTCTATTTGTATAAATGCCTTTTCAGTGAAATAGAATTTTATATTCTAGCAAATCATGGTTTAGCTAGTCTTTTAAGGGAAACTAAGGCAAAAGCAAGGTTTCCAGTAGGTTTATTGAAATACTAACCTTAATGCTCCTTAAATCATACTCAATGAAATTAGTACTGTTGCATGATATGTCAACCATATTTTATAATACTTTACATTATACAATAATATATAGGCATCTTTGTTCAAGGATTCAAACCCTTAAAATGTGAATGTGTACTTAAAATCTCCAATGAATAGATAGTATAAAGAACGCTTTAAAATACCTTTAATCAAAATAGAGAAAGAATATTGGGCTAACACGGTGAAACCCCGTCTCTACTAAAAATACAAAAAAAAAAAAATTAGCCGGGCGTGGTAGCGGGCGCCTGTAGTCCCAGCTACTCGGGAGGCTGAGGCAGGAGAATGGCGTGAACCCGGGAGGCGGAGCTTGCAGTGAGCCGAGATCGCGCCACTGCACTCCAGCCTGGGCGACAGAGCGAGACTCCGTCTCAAAAAAAAAAAAAAAAAAAAGAATATTGGGTATACATATATGAGTCTAAATAGTTGTAGATTTGTCAGGTCCTTACATCCCATATTTCCTCCAAAATTAAAGTCTCCCTTTTTTGTGATAATCTGATAATACTTGTTGTTTTATAATGCTTATTACATATTCACTACTTAAGAAACAAGATGTGCATAATTTTGCTATTTACCTGCTTTAGTGTTCCTGGACTCAGCATTGAAAGTTTTCATGACCAAGTAATACATTATAGTGAGTACAATTTCATTTTAGATTCTGCAAAATAGAGCAAATGTATCAGAGAGCACATGATTTTTTAATTAAAATGGTACATATACATGATAGTCACTATCATTTAATTGTACTTTTGAATACTGACACATCAGCTTCATTGTTTCCATGTTTTCTCATAGAAAAAATTTAGAAGTCACAATTTATGCCACTCTCACTTTCCAAGAGAAAACAGACTTTCCTGTGATAAAGCATACAACAAGAAAATAACTCATTAAAACATGAATGCATAAAAAGGCAGAAACCCATTAGCTACAATACAATGTGTGTAATTCTTGAAACCTGATTTTTATGATCTAAATACATTTGTGTATACAAACAGATAGCATAAATGTACAGGATAAAATAAAACATATAACCAAAAGGAGGGAGAATAAACACTTTAGACAGCACAGACCAGATAAAAGTATCTTTCTTTTGGCCAAAACACTATATATACTATGAATTTAAAGTAAGGTTATGGACTTTATGTGTGGGATTTATAGTCTGGAGTCAGAGCTACATTAACTGAGTTAGCTATCAATATCAAGCAGTTATCAAACCTATATCAAGAAGCATTTAATTTTAGGATATTTAGACCATTTTCTTATGCAAATAAAACAAAAATAAAAAACTCATCCAAGAAAATCTACAGATCAATATTAGCTTGAGACAAACATAACTACAGCTGATCCTTGAACAACTAATTGGGTTTGAACTGTGCAGGTTCACTTATACATGGATTTTTTTTTCAACCATACACAGATTGAAAATTTGATATTTGCAGGATGTGAAACCTCATATACAGAGGGCCAATTTTTCATATATGTGGGTATGACAGGGCCTGCTGAAGGACTTGAGTATGAGTAGATTTTGGTATCTTCCAGTGTCCTGGAACAATCCCTCCTGTATGACAAGGGATGGCTGTATACAGTTACAAGTATAGATCAAACTTTACAATCACTAACCCAAACAGTCCTGGATGTTTTAAAGATAGTCACAAACGCTGGGTGCGGTGGCTCACGCCTGTAATCCCAGCACTTTGGGAGGCCAAGGCAGGCGGATCACAAGGTCAAGAGATGGGAGACCATCCTGGCCAACATGGTGAAACCTCATCTCTACTAAAAATACAAAAATTAGCTGGGCATGGTGGCACACGCCTGTAGTCCCAGCTACTTGGGAGGCTGAGGCAGGAGAATTGCTTGAACCCGGGAGGCAGAGGTTGCAGTAAGCCGAGATCATGCCACTGCACTCCAGCCTGGCGACAGAGCGAGACTCTGTCTCAAACAAACAAACAAAAAATAAATAAATAAAAATGAAAATAAAGTTAGTCACAAACTTTGAGGACACAGAAAGCTCCGGAAAAGTACCCAATGCTTAGCAAGCATTAATCAAGTTTATTTTTTCTGTCTTCTATTATGAAATCATCTGTTCACAGTCACTTCTTCAAGAAAGGCACGGGTTCTCAAATTTGATTGTTCATTTGAAACACCTGCAGGGCTTGTTAAAACACAGATTATTGGGTCACTGCAGAGTTTCTGAATCATAGGTCTGGGGTGTGGCTTGAGAATCTACGTTAGTAACATATTCTAAGGAGATAAGGAAGCTGCTGGACCAGTCACCACACCTTGAGAATCATTAACTTAGTGACTTAAAAGCCCTCAGTATCACCATATTTACATATGTGTGTTTTCAAGTACTTTCTGTTGGGCCTCACTTAACTTAAAGATTACTTCAATAGTATTGAAATAGACTTGTGTATTAAAAGTAAATATGTGGGTAAATGTAATTCTTACTGTAAGGGTACATGAAGAATGCTGTTCACTTAGGAGATACTTTATCAGTGAATCACATAGTTCAAACGTTCACTAAATAAATTCTAACTGAAGGCCTAAGGTATACTAGAGACCAGATTTACCAAGATAAGTAAGATATGTATTATCCCCGTCCTGAGAGTTTAGAATCTAGCAGAGGAGACAGAATAAAGAAGTATAAGCATGGTAATCACATTAATACATAACTGATAAAATCTTCAAGTTTCTGCTAATGTCTCAAGATATCCTGTAAAATCTCTGATAAACTGTCACGAATTTCTGGCTTGGGTCTGTAAACTAAAAATATAGTTCTAAGCCTTCCTAGCCAACCAAATGCACCCTCCTCTTGGCCAAGGGCTTTCCAAAGTCAAGCTGAAACACCAGTTCAGGCCACGGTGCGAATGGGTGGTCAGATATGCCTTCCTTACACCCCACTTCTCTTTGGAATTCAGGGACGATTGACCAGCACTAACATTTAAAACAGAGAACTTAAGACTGACAAAGCAGACTCTTTGTTACAATAATATACCGACATGACAGATAGCAGGCCCCGAGAGAAATCAAAGTATTTCACCCCCAAATTTGTTTCTTTGACATATTTTGAAATGACCCTGTAAAGCTGTCTTTTGTGGGGAAAATCTACATTCTGTAGAGAATTCTCTTCCTTTCTAGGTCTTTTTCCTGATCCAGGAGAGAATTAACTAAGAGCCTGGCATCTTTTAACGTCTGATAAGAAACATTTACAATCTATTCTCTCTGAAGCCTGCTACCTGGAGGCTTCCCCTGCAGAATGAAAACCTTGGTCTCCAAAACCTCTTATCTTAGTCCAAACACTCCCTCCTTCTATTGACTCTAGTCTTTAGATAAACTCTTTCAACCAATTGCCAGTTAGAAAATCTTTTAATCACCTGGAAGCCACGCCCCCATCCCTACACAATTGCTTCCAGTTGTCCTGCCTTTGAGGGCTGAGCCAGTGTACCTTACATGTATTGATTGACGTTTATGTCTCTCTATAACATATAAAACCAAGCTGTAGCCCAACCACCTTGGGAACATGTTCTCAGGATCTCCTGAGACTGTGTTATGCACATGCCCTTAGCTTTGGCAAAATAAACTTCTAAATTAATTGAGACTTGTTTTATACTTTTTGGTTTACAGGTTCCATTTTAAATAGGTGTATATTCTACACTGTGAATAGCCCTTGTCTTCCACCTTTCTGTGGTCATATTTTCCTCAATGTCTAAAGGAAATGATTCAAGAACACATCCACCAATACTGGGGAAAGTGCTCTTCTCAATATATGTAAGGATTTTGGAAGATAAGGTGGGAGTAAACACCAATGTTCAACTAATAATTCCCACATCCGTTGCTGCATTAATCTCCATGTCTTACTTCCCTTTCTACCTTTTGTGGTTGTCATGAATTATCTTTGAATCTCAGCCCTGTGGAAAATGTTGTCTAAAACAGAAAGCTGCTGTGTGTATCAGACCCTGAAAATTGGAAGTTAATGAGTGAGAAGTGGGAAACTATATCACCAAAATAAAATAATAACTAAAAATTAAGTAGTAAACATTATTATTATAAAACACCCTAAGATCTCCAACTATGGAGAATTTCACAATTTATATCTACCTCAGCCTTCCAACATGTTAAGAGGCCTGCTGTCCTCTGTTTTATTGCTTCTCACATTTATTGTCTTTCTCCCAGTTCTAGGTTTCTCCATTTTCCACCCATCCATTCAGAAACAAAACTCAAAAAAAAAATTGTCATTAGAATAGGTTTTTTTGGGTTTTTTTTCTTTTTGGTGAGAAGGAGTTTTGCTCTTGCTGCCCAGGCTGGAGTGCAGTTGTGGGATCTCGGCTCACTGCAACCTCCGCCTCCTGGATTCAAGCAATTCTCCTGTCTCAGCCTCCTGAGTAGCTGGGATTACAGGCACCCACCACCAGAATAAGTTTTAAAAGTCTCATAAAAAGTCATGTAAATCCTTTTCAGTGTCTTGGATATAGAAAGAAGCAGTGATTTACATTTTCTTCTTATTTTTGTTTTTATGATAGTTTTTCCTTTACATTAGGTCATAGAGTTGAGTAAAGCAAGAGAAAGCTTGCCCATTAAATTTTCAAATGACAGAAAGTTGGGAAGTTCAACTCATATAAAAGATGATTGAATCAAGGTGCAAATGTATTCTTCTAGGTTGAAATTATGAAAGAAAATTGAATAGTCATTAATACGAAGTCCAGCATTTATAGTAAATGAAAAGTCAAGTAGAAGTTAGGCATATCTGCTGTGACAAACAGTGCTAGTGGCCTACACAATATCCATTTTGAATTTTTATCTCACTAACAGATCCCTAAGGTATATTCAGCTAGAAAACAGTTTTCCAGTCATCCCTTACAGATACACTGTGTATTAGTCCATTTTCATGCTGCTGATAAAGACATATCTGAGACTGGGAAGAAAGAGGCTTAATCGGACTTACAGTTCCACAAGCCTGGGGAGGCCACAGAATCATGGCAGGAGGTGAAGGGCACTTCTTACATGGTGGCGGCAAGAGAAAATGAGGAAGATGCAAAAGCGGAAACCCCTGCATCAGATCTTGTGTGACTTATACCCTGCAATGAGAAGTGTATGGGGAAAACCACCCCCCCAGGGTTCAAATTATCTCCCATTGGGTCCCTTCCACAACACATGGGAATTATGGGAGTACAATTCAAGATGAGACTTGGGTGGGGACACAGAGCCAAACCATATCACACAGATCAATGAAAAATAAATTGAAATCATTTGGACAAAACTTCCAGGAAAGTCCTTTTAATCCCTCCCATTCCTCCTCCTTTCTCCCTTGCATAAAATTCCATTCTTGGAGTCAAATAGCCATTTGTGACCCATCAATGGAACACCTGACTTAGGGATTGTAGAACACAAAGCTAGAAGGAGCCTACGTCTCTAATGACACAGGATTATTTAATTTTAGATTAAAATGTATTAAAATGGAAACATCAGTGTCAATACACTTGAAAACATATATTTCAACGTATGCGGAATAACGTTCCAAATGTCTTTTTGCCCCTGTACCTTTTTTTCATTCCCACAGCTTCATGTTTATCTTGCTATCAATTAGAAAAACATGAAACAAAACAACAAACTAGGACATAAACTACAATAACAACAAAACTAAAACAACAAAATCAAAATTTAAAAACAATCATATTAGCAAAAACCCTATTAGCTCATTGTATGGATTCAAGGGAATCAACAAAGAGACTAAGCTAAGGAGAAAATATGCCCCAAACATCTATTTAAAGTAACAGGATGGGTGCACTGTATCCAGTATGTTCAATTATAGAGGCTTCAGCTTCAATCCGTGAAAATAGGTAAAAATTACTTAACTAATACTTCAATGCAGACATTCCTTTGCTGCTTACCTTACATTCCCCTCAGGTGTCTGGGAGATATTTGTCTTCCTACAACTCAAAATATATGAGCCACAGAGCATGGCCAGATGTACAAGTGCACTGGCTGAACTACTTCTCATTATTAATGAAGTGAAGCTGACACGTCTAATGAGTTTACTTCCATTTAACCTATCATGCAGTCATGCTTGAGGGTTCAGCCATGAATCCGTATGATGATGATGATGACAACTGGGGACACATTTCTTATCATTCACTACATTTTCTGCCTCAGTAGTTGGCAAACCTACATGCCAGTCCCAGGGAACTTCATTATACAATCTCTTCCTACTGATTCCTTTTCCCAAAAAGTGCCATGTATAACATAGCATGAAATCTGCTATGAATTATTATGAATAAGTAACATCACTTGATGTTATGTCCTGGTTCAGCAGCACACAAGGACCAGTAGTCAATCTTAAAACAGCCAGACTCATGTATCTTTTGTGCAAAATGACCACAATCAGAAATCACAGGTGTATGTGTCATAGGCAATGGACTCAAAGCTAGGGGTGCAGGCATGGACATTCTTTTATTCAGTAGTACACTGCAAAAGATTATATGAACATACAAGGACAAAGAAGGTTACTTTTACCAGTGTATTACAGTGATATATTTTCTTTATAAAACTGGTATAAACACATTATAGACATTTCTAAAAATGAAAACAAAAAGGGAAAAAATCCATAGCTATGGCAGGCCCACACAACCACTGCTAACTTTAAACATTATATCCTTTTAGACTTCTGCTAAACACATATTTTACATTGGTATAATCATGCTATAATGTAATTTGTATTATGCTTTCCTCATTTAATTTAAATGAGTGAATATTTCTATACTTTATATGAGATCAGTAAAAATACTACGACATCACAAATTGTTACACTGTAGTTTATTAACCAGTCCTCTTTTGAACATTTATTTCCTATTATAAAATCAATTACTGCTAATCATCACCCTGTAAATATACATATTTCTCTATTTAAGATGATTCTTTTAAAATAGATTCTCAGAAGTGAAATTACTCAAAGGCATAGACGTTGTAAGTCACCTCTACACAGGTGGTTACAGAAAAGTCTCCTTAAAGATTTGAACACTTTTTCTTAATGCACCTGATGAAGTCTGGTACCAATAAATAATTTGATTTCATAATACAGTTGCATCTTTATAGAGGACTAGTATAATATATATATATAATAAAATTTTTAAGTTCAGAAGCTCAGCTTTGCTATTAATATAACTGGATTTCCTCTTTTGAACAGGGAAATATCTCTGTTCTCACTTTTCCTTGTATCCTTTGTTCACAAAAAGTCTGTGTCTTATGTCACATTCCCTCAGAATTTCATTTTTATTAGGAAATAATCAGTTAGTCTTATAAATTGGTTAATACAAATGTGGCTAGAAACTATCATTACCCTTTCCTAGTTAATACTTTTCTATTTTACTCAAATGTACATATCTACAAAACATTCTCAAAGAAATTGCTACTAAATAATGCTTTGGAATTTTCTTATGTAGTAATGGGTCATGAAGGAGCATATTTTGCAAAAAAGAATGTAGTAAGTCCTTATGAAATCACAAATGTCAGAGCCAGTGGCCTTTGTTATGTCCAGATACACACACACACACACACACACACACACACACACACAAATCTACATAACCGAATCTTAAATTGTTTCTATACACATACTTGTCTAGGATCAGAAAAGCCTTAGTTTAAACCCCTGGCCACACACTTAAAATTTGTTAGCAGGTCACTTAATCTCTTTTTAGCTAACATTTCCAGATCTGCAAAGTGGAGATAAAATACCTACATTATAAGATGGTTATGAAGATTACAAATGGACACTATGAAAATTATAAAACTGTACAAAAATATATGCATTTTTAGGAAGTATTAACTGCTCACTGAAAAACATGTAAGCAATGATAGAAAATGGAATTACAATATGATAGCCAAATCACCTTTATGACACATGCGGGAACGGAAAAAAATTGAGAGGCAGCTTTATCGTATTTCTAAAAATGGTGGCTTATATTGGACATAGTGAGAAAAAAGATGTTAAACAAAATTAAAATGTTAATCTTTTATTAAGTAGTTTCAGAGACAAACATTTCTAATAACTGGAAAAATAATAAGGCACTGACTATCCAGAATCTATTCATATTTCACCTGTAAATGTAGGCTCTTCATTTGTGAATCCCTCCATCCTTTTCTCTCATATCACATAGTCCCACATACCTGATTCCACCCCCACCCCAGAGGCAATAATGAGTTTCGTAGGACCAATCAGAGTCTTGAAGTCTCTTAACCACAATGACTGACTGAGACAGGTAGGTCATCCCGTCACACAGATAAAATTATTGCAGATTTTGCCAAAACTACTTGATTAGAAAAAGGTATTCTTTTTTCAGCATTTAGAATTGTGATGTGGGGACCTGCTGCAATTATCTTGGTAGCTCGAGCAGTAAAGGCTGTCTGAGACTATGCAGAAAACAGGGAAGGGAGCACAGCTAAGAGAGCGGAGCAAGGAGGAAGAGAGAGAGATAAGCTAACCCTCAGATCCTAAAATCATCTGTGTCTTAAACCAGCACGTCAGTAACTTCCATTCATTCTTCCACATCCACTCACCAGTTATTCCATCTTGTTCAGTGTCTGGACTGGGAGAGTGCATTTATAAGGATGGTATCAAGGAGCTTCTTTACCTCTGACTTCAAGTTAGTTTCAAATTGCAAACATCGGCAGGAGATTGCAGAGAAGGAAGAAAATAAAGGGAGACTATTTCATTATCCTGGATTCTTCCCTGAGGTGTTGAATCAGGTTTGCTGCACACCTTAGCTAAAATCTCAGCTCTTGGCAGGTGGTCTTCTCCATGTAGATCAGTCTCTAGGTTCCTGTCACTGCCCCATGCCCTCCCCCAGGCCCTGGACTTTGTAACAGCTCTTTGTGTACAGGCATTAGACTATTGCACTGTATCTTATGGTTTCCCTATACACTTCCTCCACATTTCTGCATATCCTCTTTCATTACTATTTCTCAAGTTACCCAATGTGAGTACTCCATCTGCTTCTAGCTTTGACTTTCACCGATAAACCAGTCCCACAATGAACATTGCAATTATCTGAGTAGGTAACACACTATTTTGTCGTGTTCAAACTAGTGCATGTTGTGTTTTGTATCACTTGTGACAGAAAGAATTCTAATAGATGAAAGCACCATTGTCTCTGCATGCATTGATAAATTCGGAAGGGTACAGTTACTCTGCAAAGGGTCAGATTTTTTTTTTTAAATAAAACAAGGGGACATTCAAACTTTTAGATGGTAAGTTTCAATGAGTTATTTAAGGAAGCGAAAATATGTTCTTGCTCAATGGATATCCACTGTAAGTAAAAGGAGCAGTTAACCACAGGAAATAATTAAACTGCTTAATAACCTTATTGTAAATCATGGCTAAATTAAAATCATTTCTCAGTTATTTATTTTCACAGTAACTCCTGGGGTTAAAACAGTAAATGGGATCAAGAATGAATAAATAAGTGAATGAATGAACAAACAAGCATTTATTGATATAAGTATTTAAAGCCTATAAAACCCTTTAAACACTTTTTGTTAATTAAGTGTCACTACTTTGCGACACGGGTTAGAAAAGGATCTTGAGCTGTGCATAGCTTGTGGTAGGCTGAATAATGATTTTCAAACATATGCCCGTCTTAATAACCAGAACCTGCGAATGTTATATGTCAAAAAGTATTTTGCAAATGTTATTGAGAATCTTGAGATGGAGAGATTATTTTGGACTCTGCAGGTGGACCCTAAATGTAATATAAATGTCTTTATAAAAGGGAGGTGGAAGGAGATTTAACCATTAAAGATGAATACAATGCAAGGATTGAAGTACAAGGTTAAGCTACTTGGCTGGCTTTGAAAAGCGAGAGAGTCAGCAGCCAAGGAATGAAAGAAATGCGGCACTAGAAACTGAGAAATGAAAGGAAATGGATTTTCTCCCAAAGTATTTTGTGGGATCTCAGCCCTGCTGGCACCCTGCTTTCAGCCCAGGAAAACTATTCTTTATCTTATAGATGGTTAGATGATGGTGACTACATTTCCCTAACTAATTCTGCAAAGTTATAGCAGAGCTCCCCAGAGACATTGGCTCTTAATGAGTACTCAAGTCAGCTCTTTCACAGAAAGACTGAACTTTTCAGAATCTCACGGGTGGCTTTTAAATCCAAGTTATTGATGGTTGCTTTGTTTTTGGAGCAGTATTTGTGTCTTGTTTAGTAATGTGGATTCTCTTACAGAACAAATTTCTGTTTAGAAACTTTTAGAATAAATAAGAGGAAAAAATCTTTTAGCCCCTGTGGACCACTAAAAACTGATCCGCCAAAAATCTTTTGCCAAGTATCTGAAAAAGAGACATCTGTTTGGGACTTGGTTTGGCATGTTCCAAGAGTGAATCCTGGAAGGAAAAAAGAAATGAATTACTTGGCATACAACAGGATGGGAATAGGCCACTCAGGGGATAATTGAATGTAGACAACATAAGAAAGAAACGTTCCACTTAGGAACTATCAACTAACAATTACTAATGAAGGAGGCACCAGAGGGAAAAACCTGGTCTAGTCATAAAAGCAACCAGAAAACTTCTGGGTGGAACCAAAGATGCCCTCAGAGCTATTCTATAAAATAGGCCAATTATTAGCTAGTGAGTGACCAAATAATATTTGCAAGTAAAGAGGGGTAAATAACTGTTACACTTGGCAATATCCAACGAGCCAGCTCTGTACAGGAAATAAAAAGGGATCTGATTTGGGGGAAAAGAGGTAGGCACTGTCACAGACTCACATGATCATGCTCGGTCTAGAAAACTTTGCTTTTTAAGAAGCACATAACAGCTAGATTTATTATTTTCAAATGTAGATAAGACCATGTCACTACTCAAAGCCTCTACAAAGAAGTGGAATTGCACTTTGAATACAATCTAAGCATCTTGGCACGTGCCCTGTGTACCATACTTTAACTCCCCTGGTTTCTTTCAGTTTCTCAAACTTTTTTTTTGCCTCCAGCCTTTGCACAAGTGATTTGCTCTGGGTAAGTATTCTTTCTTTTTCTCTTCTTTGAGACAGAGTCTCACTCTGTCACCCAGGCTGGAGAACAGTGGTGCAATCTCAGCTCACTGTTCAATCTCACTCCCAGGTTCAAGTGACTCTCCCACCTCAGCCCCACAAATAGCTGGGACCACAGACCCGCACCACCATGCCCAGCTAATTTTTGTATTTTTTGTAGAGACGGGATTTCGTCATGTTGCCCAGGCTGTTCTCAAACTCCTGGACTCAGGCAATCCGCCAGCCTCAGTCTCCCAAATTGCTGGGATTACAAGCATGAGCCACCATGCCTGGCCTTATTCTTCCTATCAGAAAAATCAAATAAACAGACAAACAAACAAACAAAACCTGGTTTATAGTGCAGTCCAGTAGGTAATAACATCAGTTCCATACAGTTGTCCCAACTATAGATGTTTGGAAGGGAAATGACAATCAACACATGTTATACTACTCTTCCTTTGATCAAGTTTATATTTAAAAAGCTTTTTTATAGCTTTGCTGTACATAAATGTTTTCTATTAGAGCAACACTGTGTAATAATTAATCATTTATGTGTCCGATGTCGGGTGCCTATATATTTAAAACTGTTATAGCCTCTTGATGAAGTGACCTCTTTATCATTACATAATGACCTTGTCTCTTTTTATAGTTCTTGACTGAAAGCCTATTTTGTCTGATATAAAGATAGCCACCCCTTCTCTCCTTTGGTTTCCATTTGCCTGGTATGTCTTTCTTCCTCCCTTCACTTTCAGTCTATGTTTGGCTTGTATATTTCAACATTTCTAAGAGTAGACTTTAAATATTTTCGCCACAAAAAAGGTAAGCATGTGAATCAATGAATTTGTTAATTAGCCTGATTTTATCATCCCACATTGTAAACATATATCCAAACATCACATTGTACCCCATAAGTATATACAATTGTTATTGGTTAAAAAATAAAATTTAAACGCTTTTAAAAATAGAATAACCCTTCCCCAGAGAAAAGTCTTGCCTTTGTTCTTGGCTCCTGAGAGGTGATCTCTAAGTCTTTGGAATGTCCTTTCTGCTAAGAATATCTTTGTTTACCTGGGGATCTTGAACCAGACCCAGTGATGTAACTACATGACTAAAGATAGGAGTTTTGGGCCAGGTATCAGCTCCCTGCCCAGAGGGGCTAGAGACTAAAGGTCAGCCACACAGTCAGTCTAATATGTCTATGTGACCAAGTGCCAGTAAAAACTCAACACTGGGGCGTGGTGGTTTCCTTGGTGGGTAATACCCCATGCAAACTGTGATACATGATTGCAGAAAAACAAGCATTCTTCATGACTTCCCTGGGGAAGGATAACTGGAAGCTTTGCATTTGGAACTCTCCTGGACTCTGCTCTTTGTATCTCTTCCCTTGGATAATTTTAATCTGTATCTTTTTGCTGTGATAAACTATTAACTATATACTGTATTACAGCTTTCCGTGATTTTTGTGGGTTCTTCTAGTGAATTATCAAAACTGATGGTGGTTTTGGTAACTTTTGAACTTTGTAAGGACAGCTGTTCTCAAGTCAGCTATAGAAGACAAATAAATTGCTTTCATTCACAGAAGTTCTTGTGACTTATCTCTTTAAGGATAACTGAAAACACAAAACTCTTTCACTTACAAGCAGTGAGTTTATGCCACATACAGACCTTGGGTCCAGAGCTAATGGCTGTTTGAAGTAGTCTCACCCCTGATGGGAATGGGGACCCTAAAAAGGCAGTGAAATGAGGAAATTCTCTGCAGTGTCCAACCTTTGATCTGGGTATTCTCTAAAGAAACCATTTGGTTAAGCCAGGTGTGGTGGCTCACACCTATAATCCTAGCACTTTGGGAGGTCGAGGTTGGCGGATCATGAGGTCAGGAGTTTGAGACCAGCCTGGCCAACATGGTGAAACCCCATCTCTACTAAAAAATACAAAAATTAGCCGGGGACAGTGGCGCATGCCTGTAGTCCCAGCTACTTGGGAGGCTGAGGCAAGAGAATTGCTTGAACCTGAGAGGCAGAGGTTGCAGTGAGCCGAGATCGTGCCACTGCACTCCAGCCTGGGGGATAGAGCAAGACTCTGTCTCAAAAAAAGAAAAGAAAAGAAAAGAAAAAAGAAACCATTCGCTTCATAGATCAGAATAACTACAGTGAAGTTTTATCACATTGCTTTTTAACAGCCATTGCCTTAAATATGGGCTTTAGAACAATGCCTACATTAAGAGGCTACTCCACCACCTCAATTAACCCCTACATATGCTGACATGACAAAGATATAATCTAAAAGCAGAAATGAGGAAGCCAGGTTTGCAAAACAGAAAGGTTTAGAATTCCTCACCCCTGCCACAGGGATATACAGATTTGTCATTTGTCTAAAAGGCATGCTGGTTTGAATACTGGGACACCCAGATATGGGCTTGCTTTTTTTAATATGGTTAACGTCTATTTTTAATGTGTACGTAAGTTACTGTGCTTAACTATATATGTGGTGTTCTACTTCATGCTCTATTTAACAAACTTCTAAGAGTAATTTAGTTCACCTGCTTTAAATTCAGTTGAAGTAGAATGGAAGTGAACTGTATTCTCAGTTATTCTAATTGTCTAGGCAACTCAGATACACTTTTTCACTTACACTCCCTGCCCACCTTTTCATGGCTGTCTTCTCCTCATCCCTCAGGCTTCCACTGAAATGTCACCTCCACTGAGAACTCTTTACTTACTGTCTGTCAAAATTATTCTGCCCTCTGTCCACATAGATATTCTTTCTCTAGCACCTGCTGTTTTTTCTTCTTACAGCATATATCCCAAATTATTGATTTATATTTTATTGTTGTTTAGTTTCTTTTGCATTTGTCTTTCAAACTGGATTGTACATCTCCTGAAAAAGAGAACATATCTTTTTGGCTTATATCATCAGTATAAAAAGTACTGTGCCTGGTAAATAGTGCCCCAAACCATAAAGGGACACATTTTAAAAATGATTGAATGTAGCACTATGAGCAGGTGGGGGCACTTAAGATAGATCTGAATTACCATTGATTAATTACCCTTTCATTCTATGCTTTTTCTATAGACTTTTAAGTGTTAGGGGCATTGTGAATACAGATTAGACAAGAGCATCAGACCAAAGACTCACCCAATGAGCTCTAGAACTTTACATGGAACAGACTGAGAAAACAGGGTAAGGTAAACCAATAAACCCATGTAATATCTACTCCTTAGATGAAGAGCTAATCTAACAAGAGAAAAGGGAAAAGAGAAGGATTTAAATAATTGAGATGGATGATTTAGTATACTGGAGAGATTTTGGTTCTCTAAATCTATTTCCTGAACTGAAAAATAGGGAAATAAATTCTTACCCCTCAGGACTGCTGTAAGGATTATATGAGATAATGTAAATAAGTTGAAGACAATAGTTTGTGTGTAATACACTGGATAAATATTACTTCCTTTTACCCTTATCTCATCTATTGAATATTAATAAGAGCTAACACCTGCTTAATGCTTGCTTAGTGCTAAAAACTGCTGTAGGCATTTATATATGTTAATTCATTTCTTTTTCACAACTCTATGAGGCCCGTGCTCTTTATCATCCACATTTTACAGATGAAGAAACTGACATTCATTGAAGTTAAGTCATCTGCCTAAGGCCACATAGCTCATAAGTGACAGAGTTGTGATTCAGAGACAAGCAGCCCAGGTAAATTGTCTGTGCTCTTAACCAACATGCTCTGCGGTCATTTCAATAAATAAATTAACAACTGTTTGTTAAACACTACGATGTGCCAGAAAGTAGTCATTGTCTTATTTAGTCTTTGCAAAACAGAGTAGGTATTCTCTATTTTTGAATAAGTTGACATTCACAAAGATTTAGTCATTTATCCAAGATTTCTTGTTTCACGAGCCACAGAATTAGTATTTGAATTAATTTCTGTTAAACTTAAAAAAGTATTTTGTTGCCTTAGAAAACTTTACTGAAGCCTTTTTATATCAAAACCCTTTTATATACCTAATTATTATGTTTCCAAGTTTGCACATAGCTACAGAGACTTTTATATACACATGCAAAGGTAATATTCTCATGGAATAAATTCTTTTATAGCTATCTATGTTTGTGAACTTTAAATTAGTATCAATATTATTTCATTTTTGGTCTAAAAGAAGAATATACCTATCCTAACTCTTACTCAGTCGTTACGATAGTTGACCCTTGAACAACATGAGTTTGAACTGTGTAGGTCCACTTATATGTGTTTTTTTTTTAAATAAATATATTGGAAATTTTTTGGAAATTAGCTACACAGTTTTAGAGGTTCCCACACAGGCACTGAGGTTCCACTCAGGCACTGAGAACATTTCCCTGCTAAATGAAAATGTAAAAGTGGAGATTTTCATTCTCTATAGTTTTGCTTTGGCCAGGACATGAAAAACACAGTGGATAGGATAAAAGGATTTCTAATGGTAGCAGGGGAATAATTTAAAAGTGTCCTAGATTCCTAATTCTTTTTTTTGTTTGTTTGTTTTTAACTGGTACACTTCTGACATGAAATAGTGCAATTCCCTCACTAGATGAGGAATCTAAGAATAGCCTTGCAGGGTAGTGAGTTCTAGGCAGCGCAATCGGCCCCGTATGTGTGCTCAAGTGAGCTTCTGCACTCCTGCCCAGGGGTTTCAGGAGGCAGCTTGTGGTGGTACCAAGAGAAGACTGCAAAACGGAAACAGCATGTGAATAGGTCAGTGCAGTGGGCTGCACAAAAGAAAATGTTCATGAAATAACTGAGAGTGGAGACTGTAAACTAGGGAATTCAACAAAAGCAATTTCAAATTCAACAAAAGCAAAGGGGAAATAGCATACAAAGCAGGTGAAGCTAGATGATATTTTGAGATATTTACTTGTTTTAGTTTGTGTTTTTCTACCTCTGTTTCTCTCTCACGTGACTTTTAGCCCACTTCATGTGGGTTGCCTGCTCCACACCTTATTCCCTAAGGGGAGATACATGACACAGTAGAGAGTGAGTTTACTTAGAGACTCAGCCCAAGCAGAGTTCAGTTCTTTTTGGCTTTTGTTGTTCAAAAGCTTAAATGCTTAGAATAATTAAAAGTGTTTGCTAATGCATAGGAGGGATAAAAGAGTATTAGAAAAAGCACATTGGAGGAAACAATAAGGAATAAAATGTTAGCCTCAGGCTGAAGTTTCAACTGGGCTGAGGAGAGAGGGTTGGGAGGAGGGTTCCATATCCTTAGAGAAGGCAGCTAGAGTTCTCAGGAAATGGCAGTTACCCAGAAAATGGACAAGGAACTGAGGCCTGGACATATCTGGAGGGCCTCAGCAAATAGTCCCAGTCTGTAAGTTTTATTACTGATCCTGAGGAGCTATACAAAGGAAGCCATAAATCTTTCAATATCTACATGGACAACTTTCCACATTTCTTTCCCCCGTGACATCATGGCACACATAAATCCTAAGTATTATGTCACAACACTGCAAAGCTGAGTGAGAGTGCAAACTGCGCCAATGGTCTACGTTAATATTTTTATAGCTTGTGGAAATATAAATACAAAATACAAATTAAATAAACTATAAAGAACAAATTTTAACACCCCTGAGATTGAGACTAAGATTCATACCTAAAACAGAAAGTCATCTTGCTTGGAAAAAATTAATGGATAGATGTCTGATCTTCACCTCATTTCCTTAACACCTTTCTGAGAAGATTGTTTGTTTTTAATTTGTTATTCTAAATTCAAATCTGATCATGCCAGACCTGCTCCAGTGTCCTCAGGATAAAGCCCCAAATCCTTTGAATGGCCATTCATCACTTCTTTGCATCAACTTCGAGGTCATCTATCCCTGCTCTACCCCTTTTCACACTTTGTTCTTCAGGGATGCCTAGTGACTGGCAATTCCACAAACACAATTTGCATTCCTGTAAGCACACACTGTTCTTTGCCTTGAGTGCACAAGGGGTACTTCTCATTCACAAGGGGTACTGCTTCCTCTGCCTGCCACACTCTTTCTTATCCTTCAGGGTTTGGCTTAGACCTCCACTCTCTTGAAACCCTGGCTTGAATTCCTAAGAGAAGACTGTGTGGTCCTCCTCTGTGCTCCCATTTCACATGGTACCTGTTTCTTATAATGTTTCTTCTAGCACAATGCTTGGCATCCCATAGGGCTCAAAATATTTATTGAATATATTAATGACTCTTGCAAGCCAGCTATGACCTTGCATTTAAGATTCATTATTTCCAAGCAATCAAAAAATGACATTGACTATGTGATAAGAATTTAAACAGGAGCAAAGGATAGGATATCAGAACTTCAAGGGACCTGAATTATATGATTTGACCCGACCAATTCTTCCCCTAAGCTCCTTTCAAGGCAGAAGTATCTTTTATCTTTGTATCTCAGTATCTAACATGATGCTATTACATAGTAGACTCTTTAGAAATTATCGAGATAGGGAAGAAGGGAAGGATACAAGGAGGAAGGGAGAGAAAATTAAAATGGAGGGAGGAATTTAAATTTCTGTGGTCAACCAATGGCAAATTCAGGATTAGGCTTCACAGTCCGGATTTAAGACTGACCATTAGCCCAGTTCCCTTTTACCAGGCTAATGTACGGCACACAGAATCCTCTAGGGATTAGTCAATCACCTGTGAGAAGGTATTTCTTGGCAATATCACTCTACTGCTTTTCATTATATGTTATTTAAATTCAGAACACTCCTGTCATACGAATGCAGGCAATTAAATATTTTCCACATGAGCCATTCCTTCTTCTGGCAGAACTCAGATTATTTAATAACACTGTGGAGGAAAAAACCTCCTGGAATTTCACTTTTCATGAGAAATTAGATATTTGCTGATTTAGATTAAACTTGCCGTGGCAAATAAACTGCCACAATGTCCCTAGCCATATACTCCATGGTATGATGTCAGATCCTTTTCAGTAAGTTTTCAAAATGACTCTCAAATATGTAACAACATCATTTCAGATTAAATGACAGTTTTGAGCACGTGAAAACCCTAAACAGCATTTATCGGAGTTGGAGACACTAATATAAAAGAGTGAATAACCATGGCATGCTTAATTTGCAGTTCTTTTTCATTTCCCTACAGACAGCTCAGTGTCTCTTTGCTGCTTAGGAGCTTGTTTTACAACACCATCATGAGCATTTCTGTCTCCATCTGGGCAGGGACAATCCATTTTCTCTGGTACTGAGTTACTCAATGCCTTCAGACAGTTTTGCATTGCAGGAAGAGATCAGATAGCCTGACTTCTTTCTAATAAAGGTGTATTGCTATAATCTGGGGCTGTACTTTCCACATTTGTCCTTAACTACAACATGTTTTGTCAATTACCACATATTTCATGTGGTAAAGTAAAGAAAAATCTCTTTTCATAGAGGCATCGTACAGTATAAAATTGCTTTACAACTTTTTGACTCTAAGAGCTTAGGTTGAGGAAACATAGGATTGGAATATAACTGTTTAGCAAATATAGTAGTTTTCAATGACTTCAAATGCAAAATGTATTTATGTTGAGGCAACACTTACAAATGAGGCAAATATAAAATAAAACAGTTGCTTCAAAAGGCAGTGGCGGGGCTGGGTGCGGTGGCTCATGCCTGTAATCCCAGCACTTTGGGAGGCTGAGGCAGGTGGGTCATGAGGTCAGGAGTTCGAGATCAGCCTGGCCAATATGCTGAAACCCCATCTCTACTAAAAATACAAAAATTAGCCTGGTGTGGTGGCACGCACCTGTAGTCCCAGCAGCTAGGGAGGCTGAGGCAGAAAAATCGCCTGAACCAGGAGGCGAAGGTTGCAGTGAGTCAAGATTGTGCCATTGCACTCCAGCCTGGGTGACAGAGCAAGACTCAGACAAAAAAATAAAATAAAATAAAATAAAATGAAAGGCAGTGGCGGGGGCGGGGGGGGAACTTGGCAATATGACTAATTTTCATGAAGCAAGACTGCATCACATTCCAGATATATTTGGGAACATTCATTCTTTTCTCCTGAAGTCTGGCAGTCTTTTTTTCCTTTAATTTTTGATGTAGCATAGTTTCCTGGGCTTATTATTTTAACCTTCCTTTATAATAACTGGAATTCTTTCTCTCTCTGTCCCTTGTCCATCTGATCCAGGACTGGAGTCAAATTTCCATCCTAGAATAATCCAACTATCCACATCTTTCAGTCCATCATCAGGAACCATAGCTACTATTTATTGAGAACTTATTCCACTTAAGACACTATGCTAAGCGTGTTTAAGACAACGTCTTACATATACTCAGAGAAATCCAATGACATAGGCACTTTTAAATCTTTACCTCTATTAAGAACTTCGTGAGTTCTAAAACGGTTTCCTCTGGGTTGTCTAACAAGTCCCTAAAAGGTAACTTTTCTCTAACTAAGCCTGTGCCTCCTCCTATATTATCATTGTATAATTTAAGAACCTGGACTCATTCTAATCTCCTCCCCTTTCCTCCTACCCAACATCTAATTGCAAAGTTGTATCAATTTACCACCCAGCTACTTCTCAAATTTCTTAGTTACTCTCAATTTTTTCTGCTACTGCTTTAGTTTAGATCCTAATTACTATGCTTATATATAATTACAATATTCTACTGCCAGTTTGTCTTTAGTTACCTCTTTTTATTATTATATTATTATTATTATTATTGAGATGGAGTCTCGCTCTGTCACCCAGGCTGGAATGCAGTGGTGTGATTTCCACTCACTGCAACCTCCACCTCCAGGATTCAAGTGTTTCTTGTGTCTCAGCCTCCTGAGTAGCTGGGATTACAGACATACACCACCATGCCTGGCTAATTTTTGTATTTTTAGTATTGACAGGGTTTTGCCATGTTGCCCAGACTGGTCTCGAACTCCTGGCCTTATGTGATCCGCCCACCTCAGCCTCCCAAAGTGCTGGGATTACAGTCATGAGCCACCGTGCCCAGCCTACTTATCTCATTCCACTGTATTTTCCATACTATTGCCTGAGGGATCTCCCTAAAATATAATTTTCAACATATCACCACCCTGCTTCATTGGGTTCCCCAAAATCCTTAGTTTAAACCAAAACTCTTTTGCAAACTCTTTGAAAATATTCTCTTTAACCCTGAGTTTCTAGCCTCCTTGTCCGCCAATCGCATAAGAACTCTTTACTAACCCAACCATAGCCATTTTCCAAACATATTTTTTGATGTTAACAATTTTTTTTTCCCGGAGCTTTCAGATTTTGATAAGATGGTAGTAGGAGAAGACAATATAGAATATATCACATGAGGCAGAAATCTGATGGGAGTACAGGGCAGCTCCACCATCAGGCACCAAAGATTTTATAAGTGTGAAAGTTGTCAGAATCAAAATCCGGACAAACAGAGCCAGGGAAGGCCATGAAAAGAGAGTTCTCAAGCTTGTATACTTGATAACAAAAAAAGATGCTGCAAAACCCACAAATTTGCCCAAGGCCATTGTGACCTTACACAAAAAAATACTTCTACAAGGACATCCGCCCAACAATTGCTTGTCCAGCTTTGGACTGGTATCACCCTTGTTATTGATCTTTGTAACCAAGGATAATTATTTCAAAACAATTGTGTAATCATTTTCTCTTATAAAAACTTTTGGCTTTCTTTACCTCTTAAAATATGCATACAATTTATTATGGAAGTGTACTCCCATTGCAATGATCTATTCCTAAAATAAACACATTTTCTTTTGAAGAGCTTCTCTGATATTTACGATGACATAAGGATGTGGGAATCCTCTGTGGAGGGACATAAGGTATAGGGGTGAGGACTGGTAGGGGTGTAGCACTTCTTCCTGGCCAATGTAACGACTGGGGGAAAAATGGATCCAGCTCTCTGAAAATTCCAACTCTTTTTAATACATAGCTGAACTTGAGTATTGAAATTTGTTTTATTTCTTGTTGAATCTAATTTGCCCACACATGACTTTAAATTCCTGTTACACTGGTTTATGCTGATCAACATGGCTATCTTTCAAGAGAACACTATCCTTCAGCAAAATAGAACTTAAAGGCAATCTGCCCAGATAGTGGCAGTCATTTGCAAATAGATGAGCTAATGAGTCTCTTAGAAAGAGCCTGAAAATGACTAATGTGAGTGAGCTAGGAGGGTCCATCAGATAATGCCAACTTTTATGAATCTCCTTTAATTGACTATGATTGACAAGTACATTAATAACTTTTATGTCAAGGGCTTATGTCTTTTCCATTCTGTCACAAGCTGTAAACAATTTCATGCTGAGTATGATAAAAATGAAACTTTCTTGATTGCAGAAAAGGAAATACTTTCAATCCCTAAAAAAATCAGGTATCTTTTATTCCAGATATTTCTATTTGGTAGATCAATGTACAGTTTCACACATTTAAGAAACCTCCAATATCTTTGCTCTTTGCAGCAAAAAAAGGGATAAAAAAGTTAAAACAATAAAACAACGAAAGTAAGACAATAGAGAGCTCCATTTATTTTGAATTCAATTTTAAGTTTATAGCATGATACTTGTATGTCTTAATCTAAAATTGCTTCAATTTCCTCAATTTTGTACAAAGGGTGATTCAATTTCAGATTAATTCAGATTGCCTTGGTAATACAGCCATTGTCTGCTGAATACATACATCATTATAACAATGCTGTCCATTTAAATTGCAGTATTCTCTGTTTTCTGATATCCTGAGGTTTGATGGTTGTTTGATTTTGCTAAAGAATTATACTATGGCTTGATAACCAATTTCTTTAAAAGAAACCATGTCAAAATCTAAGAGAATGATACTCATCAATACTGGTCTTTAGTTTCTGTTTTTAAAAATTGTTTTTCAAGATTAATCACAAAAAATACAAAAAAAAGTATATATATACTTGTAACCTACAAATTCCTGGGAGACATTTTCTGCAGTTAACAATAAAAAAAGAGACTAACAGGGTATATATCATGAAGTGTCTTTTTAGATGTCCTAATATTCTTACAGTTATTAGGACATTACATTCAACCAGAATAACAGCATGCCTCTTTTTCTTTAAAATTCTGACTAGTGATCTCAAACATGGAACTGTCAAACCATCCAATGCTAAAAAGGGCTCTTGGTGCAATACCCCATTATATGACCTATTTCTTTTTCTTATTCCATCTTGTGGCTGTCCTGTAGTTAAGATATAGACAAAGAGACTGGGAGAGTAGAGAAGAAGCAATTTAAAAGTTAAGGCAATGTAATGAATGTTGATGCATACAAAAACTAGAAATCTATTTTTCATAATTGCATAAAATTAGAATATTTAAATTCTAAACATTTTCATATACATAGTGATTGGGAGTCAAAATATGCTTGGTGAGGACCCTATTCATATTGCTTTAGAAAGAAGCAACTGTATTTAAATTGTTTAATAAATATATATGTTCTAGAGTCATAAGAGGATTAAATATAATGTTCTTTTTAAAAAAAAAAATCTGCAATATAGTCAAATTCTTTAAATGGCATTTCTCACTGTTGAGCTAATCTGATTACTTTATAATTCATTTTGATAAAAATAAAATATTTGACCTAGTTAAAAGATACACTGGCAAAATAAGGCTCAATCTGAAATACACACACAAAAAAGCTATGTTCATATAATATAAAAGGGACAGCTAGATTTTGTTTTGTTAGAGAAACAAAAGAGCTATGTTCTAGTAGCTAATTAAAAGGTATTAAAATAGAGTCATATTAGAGAAAATGAGTATTTTGTTCTACAGAGATAGCAAAGTGGGCAAAAGCAAGGAACTCAACATTAGTAAGATTAATACAATATTAAGATAGTAAGGGAAATTTATTTTGTGGGCCAATACCCTTAATTATTCACAAACAAATTTTCACAATCATTATCTATTATTAACTTCCATGTGCAAACTCAATGAAGTCATAAGGAGACTAATTTTTCACCATCTGAAAAGAATGCTATTCAAGGAAATCTTATGATCATATCTTTTCTTTAAATTAATAGTCAGAACAAAAGCCTGTACACAAAAAGTTGAAAGAAAAATATTTTGAAAGGGTGTTGTGGTATCTTGCCATCACAGTCCTGTGAAAAGTCCATGATCTGAGCAGGAACAGAAGGTCACCAAAAAATGGTAGTGGTGATGATAAAGATATTCCTGACCCAAATGGATACAATGGTTTCCCTTAAATCATCTTATTTAAACCACACAAATAACCATCTGAAGAGGCCAGCAAACATATCATTATCACTTAATGGACAATAAAACTGAAGCCCAGAGAAGCTAAGCTCTTTGTGGAGAGTCACATGCAACCGAACTACATTAGAATGACATTGAGTTCTCCACTGCTTGGAAAACCAGTAGTCTTCCTGGTTGATCTGATTTTCTCAATTTGTAAAATTGTGTTAATAATTAGTGTTAAAAGTTATCATTAATCAAAGGTATTAATGAAATAATGTACATATAGGGCTTAAAATATTATCTGATATATGGCAAATATTATTGCCATTATTATTGTAAGTTGTCAGTCACATTTGAACATATTGTATTTGTCAGCTTGAGCTGGTATAACGATATATCACAGACTGGATGGCTTAAGCAAAAATTTATTTTCTTATAGTCCTGGAGGCTGTAAGTCCAACATCAAGGGAACAGCAGGATTGGTTTCTGGTGAGGCCTCTACTGGCTTTCAGATGACTGCTTTCTCGATGTATCCTCACATGGCTTTTTCTCTGTGTGCATACACTTCTGGGGTCTCTTCTTGTAGGACACCAGCAGTATTGGATTAACAGTATTGGCTCTATTGATCTCATTTAATCTTAATTACCTTCTTAAAGACACTGTCTCTAAATAAAGTCACATTGGGGCACTAGACCTTCAACATGTGGATTTGGGGACCATAATCTACCCTCTGGTCCCCCAAAATTCATGTTCTCTGGCATGCAAAATGCATTCACCCCATCTCAATAGTCTTAAAAGCCTTAACCCATCCCAGTATCGACTCCAAGATGAAAGTGTATCTAAATATCATATATCACGTATGGTAAGACTTGAGAGGCAGCATTCGAAATTTGTTTGTGAATAATTCTTCTCCTGCTATGAACCTGCGAAACCTAACAAGGTATGTGCTTCCAGAATAAAATGGTAGGACGGACATAGGAAAGACATTATTGTTCCAAAAGACAGAAATTGGAATAAAGAAAGGGATGATAGATCTCAAGCAAGTCCAAAACCTAGAAAGGCAAATTCTGTTAGATCTGAAGATTCCAGAGAATAATTCTCTTTGGCTTGATCCTCTGCTTTCCAGTCCCAATAGGGTGGCAGCCTCACTTTCTAGACCCATTGGTGAGGAGTCCCACCCACTCAGCCATGGGTGGCAGTTTTGCCCCTGAGGAAATGAGCAAGGGCAGCCTCATCCTCTGAAACCAAGGAGGTGGTCCTACCCCTGAAACCAGGAAGGAGACAGCCTTGCACCCTTGCATCTGTGGGTTCTGGGCCTGCAGTGTGAGTGGCAGACCTGCTAGTCTCTCAATTGCTGTTTGGAACATTTTTCTTTTTTTTTTTTCCACTTTTATTTTAAGTTCAGGGGTACAAGGGCAAGTTTGTTATATAGGTAACATGGGGGTTTGTTGTACAGATTTTTGCATCACCCAGGTATTAATCCTAGGACCCACTGGTTATTTTTTCTGATCCTCTCCCTCCTACAACCCTCCACCCCTGAAAAGATCCCAGTGTGTGTTGTTCTCCGCTACATATTTATGTTTTCTTATCATTTAGCTCCCATTTACAAGTGAAAACAGTTGGGATTTTGTTTTCTGTTCCTGTGTTAAAGAATAAGGCATATTTTGCAGCCAGAGAGCCAGATATCTCTTTTGTTCCATTCTATAGAATTTCAGAAGTCTGAAAGCCTTTCTTCATTTTGTCCCATCTTTGTTCCTTTTAGTCCAGTGGCAGGACCTCTGCTGGAGTCACCCATTTATTATTCCTGACCTCTGCAAAGATGGCTAACTAAATTTATGGGTTACCTCTTTATGGAGTGATTGGCCAACCACATTCTTGGTGTTCTCTATAGAACATGCTTTCTCATTTTTTAATAATATGCATTGGCTTAGAATTTTCCAAATATTTTAAGTTCGATTTCCTTTTTGCTTAACACTTCTTTCTTCAATTTCTCTCTCTCCTTTTACATTTTACTTATGAGTATTATAGTATATACTACATATAGTCATGCACCCCATAAGGACATTTCTATCAATGACGGGCCACATATATAATGGTTGTCCCATAAGATTATAATGGAGCTAAAAATTTCCTATCGCCTAGTGACATCATAACCATCAACTTGGCACAATGCATTATCTTTTCTATGTTTAGATACACAAATACTTACCATTACATTACAACTGCATACAGTATTTGGTACAGTAACATGCTGTACAGGTTTGTAGCCTAGGAGCAATAGGGGCTACACCATATAGGTGCAGACCATGCCATGTAGGTTTGTGTAAATCTACTCTATGATGTTTGCACAATGATGAAATCATCTAACAATGGGTTTCTCAGAATGTATCCCTGTCTGTAAGTGATATACGATCACACTGTAACAAATATTATACTATTTCTCATATCTATGATTTTGTCCACTGTGTTTTCCTGGAATATGTAATGTTAAGAAGTAAGAGCTCACACGCAGAAATTGAACTAACAAGTAGAAACTGTTCAATAGCAGGATAACATGCTCTGTCATATTTATGGAAGGGCAACTTATATTCCAATTTAATGAACTTTACTTTCTTTTATTACTTTCCTGCACTTATCTTATTTCTGCAAATTCTATCTGTGTAGCTCTATCCCTTTTATAGCTCCCTGAGAACACATATAGTGCAAGAATGACCGTGGAGGTGAATGAGGAGGAGTGCCTTATGTTCTCCAGTTAGAAGGCTACTTAAGCTACTTAACGCTACTTAAGAGTGCTGACAACCGTGAAAAAGTGACAACGAAGAGAACAGCCACTCCTCCTCTGCTAGGACCTCCCTCAAAAACCTACTATTCCATCTACATTTGAGGTTGGAATCATTGCTCACCAACTGGCTTCCCCAGAACTCTGTCTCCTGTTATAAAGCCTTTATTTTCCAGACATGCAAAATAACTTCCTATTTCTGTTTGTGCCACTTTCTTTCATACCCTTCAGCTGCCTCACTTTTTCATATACTTGACCATGGGTTTCATATACTTGACTACCCCTAAAATGGGTAGCTTTAAACTCTTTCTGCTGCCTAAAAATACTTATTCTTCTAGACCCAGATTAAATGGCATCTCTTCTATATGATATTTCCTAATATCTCTGGAAGATGTGATCACTCCTTTCATACTTTCATAGAACTGTAACTATAATACTGTAATTACTTATTGGTTTAAAGGTTTGTTTCTTCCACTTAGATGCAAGGTCTTGAGAGCAGAGGTGCTATCTTACTAATTTATCTATCTTCAAGGTAAATACAGCAGCTGGAATATAGAAGGTACTTAAAAATGTGCATGGGATGAATGAATGAATGACTGCAGTGCATTTCTACCCCACCTTTCTGAATTCCCTCTGAGCCAAAAGGTGGTGTTTACCTTTATTAAGACCTGTAGTCCTCTATTACCCACTCTAGATTAAAAAGTAGAATAAATCTTGAGAGAATTAAGTTCTGTTTATTACTGGGGCCCAGCATTGTCTGTGGCTGTTTAATTTGTCAATACTTACGAAACTAATTAGCATTTTCATTCTGCATGAAAAGATCAATATAATTATAAAAATAATTTATGAAGCACTCTGTTACATTTTATAATTTCTACATTGCCTTGCATCAGCCTCCAACTTTAGTCATCCTCTTATTATTGATTATTGCATTTCCCAAACCTTACATGTTGCTGGGCAGTGACAGTTTAGCTGTTCACCAAGCCGATTTCTTCTCCTCTTAGACATGCAGGTAGGCTATGATTCTCTGTCTCTGTTGCTCTGTCAGGTGAGTTCTACCCAGTGGAAAATGAGTAAAATTATGGTACCCCACCCTCAGCCTGGCCTTCAAAAATGCCTACTTGTTCTCCTTATATATTTTTCCCTTCTACCAGCTTATAAAGCTAATCAGGGTGATCCTAGAAGACACATATTGAAAATAGCAAGCCCTCAGATGGAAGGAGCACTGTTCTTTGAATCTCTACTTAAATGAAAGCTGTCCATGCACCCCATATGTTTTTTTTTTAACTTTAAATGACAAAGAACTGTAATTCTATTGTGTTTGAGCTATTATACACCTTGAGGTTTATTTGTTACAGAATCTAGTATTATATTAACTAACACATTTGTTTTACTTTGGTTCATGTCAAGATAATAAGACTACAGTGGCTAATAAAAATCAGTTATAACAAACATTAAAACTTTGTATGTGCATATGTGTGAGAAATAGAAATGGAGAAGGTAGCTTTGTGAAACTCCAACTAGTGACTCCCATAACTATGAAGGATTGCTGACAGGACTTTCATTACTGCAAATTGCCCCTATTTAATAGGCAGCTCTTATGCAGCCTGTGCTCCTGCTGTTTGCAAAACTTACTTTGAATATACAACACCAATTACAGAGACTAAACACATCAAGATTTGGAAGAGTCTAGAGAGTTATGCAGTTAATTTTATTTATGTACTTTCTGCTTTAAATGCCCCTGAAAAGAGAAAATTGACTAATGTATCTTAAAAGGAACACTCATATTTATGTCTTTGCCCCAATCACACTCTTTCTCTCCACAAAAAAAAAAAAAAAAAAAGAGAAAGGGAAGAAGGGAGGAAAGGAGGAAGAAAGAAATGAAGGAAGGAAGGAATTCAGCTGAAATAAAATAAGCAGATACAGTACTGGAGTTTTCAGCAAGGGCAATAAATGGTAAAATTCTCTTGAAAGTTCTGTAGTCATTTATTAGCTATGGAAAGCTACAGAAAAACTTAGAGACTCTGACCAGTGCCAGAGAAGGCTGAGAGGCCTGACACTTCTCTTGAATTCTAGGACGGCAAAGCATTTATTAGTATCTAGATATGCATATTTAATTATGCTTCAATAATAATTTTACTGTCATTCCTCAAAGCTGAGAAGAAACAAACGATACCCTATTCCTTTTTCAATGATCCTGTGAAACAGCTTGGGGCAGCATATAATGATAGTACCACAAGTGTCTCCTTGGCATTTACATGCTAATGATACTATGCAATTAAATTATACAATATTGTGTGATAAGCCCCTTTTGCAACTAGGCAAAAATGTATACATATTATAGTACAATTGTTCTCACTTCTCAAGAGAGATCTGTAAATCTTGAGACTTTGCCTTTTACATTAGAATAAATCCTCCACTCACTTATTCATGCATTTAATGCATATGTTTTCAGAGCTATTATATGCATTGAATGACTATTTTTACACTCCCATACCTTTTTAAAGTTGACATCAAAAACAAATTTTTGTGTGTATAATTTTAAAGAATATAATTTTGGGGTTACTATATATTTTATTTATGCTTTAAGTATATGTTCCTTAAAACCTTTGGTATACAGATATTTTAATCTTTCATCTTATCAGAGGAAATCCAAAAGAAGATGAGGATGGATGGAGAAAAGCTTGATCAAGTGATGAACAACAGGAAGATAAAGACAGTAGCATTGTTATAAGTTTAACACCTGAAAGAAATAAGGTACGCCCCCTTTATTTCTTCCTTAAGCTCCTTTGTTTTGCTCTCTTGGGACTGTCCCTATAGAAGCTTCATTTTGTTCCTGACTCTTCCCTTTTTTAAACCTCACCAACGTTTTTATCCCCCAGGACGGCATACCCTGGGAAGTAAGGACAAGAATGAGAACAATGTCTTTGTATTGTAAAGTGACAGAGGAGCTATTGTGAAAGGAAAAGTAGGAAAGCAGAATTGGCAGACCATAATTGGAATATCATTTGGACTCTTTTAGGAAAGACTGTACAGGAAACCTCAAAATGTGGAAGTTGTTTCCTTGAAAACTTAATTTGTATATCATCTCCAGCACCAAGTTATAAAGCTATATAAAACTATAACTTGGTGGTAGAGATGATATATAGCTGAGAAGCAAGTGCTCAGAAGTGAGGAGAGTAAGTGATGGGGGTGCCAGGTGGGTGTACCAATATGTAAATGGCATTCAATTATAGAAATCACCAAAAACCAAATAACTGAATCCAGAATGGCTGACTGCATGGGCCATGACATCAGAAGTACCTGGGTGTGAATCTCTGTCCCTTCTTTGCCACTAACTAGCTGTGACATTTTAGAAAATCTGTTTTCTCTGTCTGAGTCTGTCTCCTTATCTTTTCAATTTCAGCTGAAGTACGATGCCCAGGAAACATTTTCTAATCTTTGCCATTTCTCTCCTTCCAGTGAAACTGAGCAATTTTCTTATTTGCTCCTTGTTCTTAGAATGAAGTTTTATGCTATTACTGTATACTTAAAAGTTTTTTTGGGAGGGTTTCTGTTTTTGTTTTTGTATTTTTACACTTATTTGTCTTCCCTATGAGAGAGTGAGCAAATGGGGGGCTACTTGCTATCTCCTCTCCCTTGCCTAAAATAATAGGTGACACAAAAGAAATGCTAAATAAATGTTTGTTGAGTTGGTGACTAAAATGTGATAATTACATTTATCTAAGAGGCTTAAGGGAATTAAGTGAGATACTGTGTTTTGAACGTTGAGTTGGAAGTGCCAGCATGTATGCTTAGGAATAGGAGATGCATTAAAGCAGTGACAGACAGAATGATAAAATATGGCAATTGTAGTAAGCAACCAGCTATGAGATATATTAAGGCATATAATAAGCTTGCATTCTGCTAGTCAGAAAATGCACAAACTGTCGTATTAAGGGCTAAGGTAAAGACGCAATCTCAGGCTGGGTCCCAGAATGCTAGTGTCATAGTCAAAACAGTCATTTTAGTAGGGAGCATTCTTTGTAGAATAATTGCCACTTAAAGATAACTGAGGACTCCATTATGGAGCAGGAGAACACTGCCTCCATAAGACATCAAGGCATTCTTTGACTACTATGGGAATTAAATATAGATCTAAAATCCTCTCTAAAATAAAGATCCAAGGAGGTGCGCAACAGATGAAAAAAAAAATGTGTCTTGCAAGCAAAATGAGGATAGATCAGGTGACGGATTGAGTGAAGGGCAGGAGACAATGAAGAATATATTGTAGATTATACAGGTTTGGATGTTGTTATCTTGGGAGAAGCTTTAAGGCATCCACTTATTGTTTTATTTGCATAGTCTGATGTGGTTTTTAAAGTTTATATTGAATGCTGTTAAGAAAGGCAAGGACTCTGAAGTTCGTCTCAGGGTTTATTATTCCTATTGTCTTTTATTTGCAGTCTTCACAATGCACATGCATAAAAGGTAAGTGCTGTAGCAAAACGAATTGAAAAAAAGTAACAAACGTATGCATTGCTCTGTAATGGATGGAAAAAAAGGATAACAGAGCTGGTGATGGATCAGTGGAGAAGGTGGTGAGAAGAATAGTGTAAGGAGTAAGACGTGCGAGATGAGATGCTTCTATAGGGTACATGTATAATATCTAGGCAATCACAGGGGCATTCTTTGTTTAAGGGCCCAGTGAATCTTGTCGAGCTAAGATTAACTTCCTAAAGGAGCCATAGTGTGCTAAACATTCATGAGTAACACATTCACGGAAGAATGCATGAGTTCATTAGGACATATATTCTGCCCTATATAGTGGCTTAATAGCAATAACTAAACAAGTAGAGCTTCTTCATCTTTCACATAACATTCATCACAGAAGGAGTCCTGGACTGTTTTGCTCTATAAATTAAGGCAGTAAGCGAGACTTCTTCTATGATGTTCTTCTACCACATCTAGACAGTTATCTTTGTCTGTATGATACAAGATGGCTCACCACGACATCTCATTCCATATCTAATTTCCAAGTTAGTCAAGGAAGAAAGAGAAGCAGACATTCAGACCCTTGAAGGATATGACCTAGTAATGGTATGCATTGTTTTAGGTAACATCACATTGGCCAGAACTTAGACACAAAGCCAAACCTAGATACAAAGGAGGCTGGACATATCTCTATCTCTGTCTGTCTGTCTATCTATCTACATACCTAAAATGCTTTTGGGTTTTTGTTTGTTTGTTTTGGAGATGAACTCTCACTCTTGTCCCCCAGGCTGGAGTGCGATGGCATGATCTCGGCTCATTGCAACTTCCACCTCCCGGGTTCAAGCAATTCTCCTGCCTCAGCCTCCCATGTAGCTGGGATTACAGGCACCTGCCACCACGCCTGGCTAATTTTTGTATTTTTAGTAGAGACAGGGTTTCACCATGTTTGCCAGGCTGGTCTAGAACTCCTGACCTCAGGTGATCTGCCCACCTCGGCCTCCCAACGTGCTGGGATTACAGGCGTGAGCCACCACACCTGGCCGCTTTTGTTCTTAAAAGAGGTTATTGACCAGCTACTGAATGAAGCTTAATCACTAATAATTGATTTAAATGAAAGATGACATACAAACAGTCAAAATAATTGGTGAAAGTCAATAAGCACACTGGTAAAAAACAAGAATGTTTTTTACCTGTGTGCAGAAGATACCTGAAACCTGTTTTTCAAAAAATATTTTCCTGAGAAGTTTTACAAAACAGATGAAATAGGCCTACTCTACTGATGCTTTTCAAAGTCTAACTCATCAGGTGAAGGTGAATTAAGTGTTCAGCAGCTTAAACAAAACAAATATAGGCTGGTTGTTCCAATACATGCTTATACTGGTGGCTGTCATAAAACAAAACCTTTCATGATTAGAAAATTAAATTACCCTAGGATTAGGAAGCAGCTGTACCAGTTGCATGCTATCTTGGTACCAAGATTGGCCCTATCGTTTTCTAACCTTACAACTTAACAAGCCAGTATTTCCTATAAATCTATTTGTATTGATCTGTAAAATGAGGATACAAAATGCTAAACAGAACTAGAATGAGGATTTGATAAATTAATATATATGAAAGCAACTGGTTATTAAAAGGTATTGATAAACAATAGTAAAATCAGAAACCCTATTATTAACTTGACCATCATGTTTTATTTTTACATAGTTCTTCCATCAACTTTTTATAAGTACGTGGAATCAAATTCTGTACAGAGTTACTCTACTGCCTAATAAATGTAGAGAACTATTATTAAATCTTGTCTCATTCTTACCTATCTCTCTTAACAGTTACATAATAAAATTGTTCAATTCTATCTCCAACAATAAAACTTCCAAATAGACTGTAAAACTTTAATCTTCAAGGTGAAAAAATGGCAGTTAGTGGGGTATACCAGAATTGCTCTGGTTCTGAATAATCATGTTTAAAATGCAAATTCTTAGGACTCAACCTATCGTACTGAAGCAGAATCCCCCAAATAGCACCTGCTACCCTCTGTATTTAATATGCTTTCCAGGTGGTTGTAAACACTTTAAATCTTGAGAACTGTTGGCCTAGAGAAGCAAATGTTAAAAAGCCTCATGATAACGGAACATTGTCATACAGGTTATATGAACAAACCTAAGGTAAAGATCTATTGCTTCTGGCATGGTAATAAATGAATAAAATGCTCATTTTTAGGTACTTGTTTTAGGTTAGGTACTTCTGATAAAGATGAGGCTTCCTTTCACCTCCTCCCCACCAACCTCATGAGTCACACCAATCTCCTAACCCAATTTTGTCCTTATTCTGGAAGATTCCAAAAAGTTCCTCATAAATATTTGAGGGATTTGTATGTTATCAAACCTATCAGTAGATCTAGATATATAGCTAATATGAAAGATCACCAGTAATGTTCTAAGAACGAGATGATTTACATATATGCTTTGTAATCTTTAAAATGTAAGCAATCTGACTGTTATGAACCTCATATTTTAATGAGAATTCTGAGGCTAAAAGATGTTTAGTAACTTGATCACTACTTCAAAGTAGGTAAAACAGAAGCATATATAGGGTTACTACAGAGAAAAAGCAGAAAGAAATGTGCCCCTACACAGAGAGAATTCTATTTTAAAAAAACTTTTAAAATCAATCCGAAGCTGGACATCAAGTGGGAATTTGGAAATGTTTGGTTAGGAGCTTCTGTAAAATTTTTTAAAGATGCTTGAATTGAAAAGCAATATAGCATAGGAGGGATATGGACATTTATTCAGGTGTTCTCAGAATGGAAATAATCAAAAATAGCTTTAGTAAAGAATTGCCCAGATTCCTTTCCCCTGGTGCTCTGGAAGAAGCCTGTCCTTATAGATGTTGGAGAGTCTAGCCTAATATCTTCCATGCATTCACTAATTTTATAGGCTTTTTCCTATTAAAAAGTGAAACCATACATTGAAACCTGGAGATAATTGAAGACTGCTCCTCTGAATCTCACACTGAGAGTTGGCTTTCTTTTTCCCCCCATTACATAACACAGAAAGTAAAAATGTAATCTTCAGCAATAGACATGGTATCTGCTCCCACAGAAATGGTGCTATTACCAATACAGAAGCAAGACTATAGGCATGACTACCACAGAGAGAGTGCTTTACAGCCTTCCAAGGCATCACTGTTGAATAACCCAAGCAAATCTGACTCACAGAGACAGAGTACATATGTGGTTCATGATCACCAGGATAGACTTGTTTGAAATTTTTCAGGTAGGCTACCTAAAGCAACTAATTCCAATGGTACTGCTGAGTCCCAGGAACAAAAGAACCTGTGTTCTGGCATTTATAAACTAATATCCTAAATGTGTACTGGAATTCTAAAGGTTTCAACCAGAAATCTGAAATTTCCTCAAACAAATGTCTTCTATGTAAAAAATATATATCTATATCTATATCTGTATCTATATCTCTCTATATATATCTATATCTATATAGATATAGATATATATAGATATAGATACAGATATAGAAGCTTAAATTTCCATTATGCTGAATGGAATGTTTCAGATAAACATTTCTTTAATTACAACTCTTCATGGATAGTGCCATAAAAAATAGTGGCTTATATTTTAAATATTCATCCAAGGAGGCAGCATGGCAGTGATAGAGTAGATTTTGCAGTCAAATCACTCTTGAGCCATTTGCTAGTTTCATCAATTTGGATGAGGTTTTAATTTCTCTGAACTTCTGTTTCTGCATCTTTACTCTGTGGATAATAATATCTACCTCTTAAGGCTGTTATGATAACTTACTGACTAACATAAATAATGTACATACACACAGTGGGAAATTAAGAACAAATTTGAGTCTGCTATTGTGCCCTACTCCACTTCAGGAGCAAGAAAATAATCACTGCAAAATAATAGACTTTTTGTTGAATCTCAAACTTGTAGACTGGGTTACAAAATTCCATATTTTTTATGTCATTATCTGCTCATAAGAAGAAAACCCATACACACACACATATACACGTCTGTATATTTATATATAATATGCATATTATATATACATTTCCTTTATATATATGTAATATGTATATATAGTATGAAATTGGACCAACATATTAAGAATCACTTTCCTCTTACCACAACATGAAGCAATTTCAACATGGATGCTCCAACTTCATTTGGGATACTTCACATATAAGGATCCTATATCTTGAAACCATCTCCAGTGGATTTCCTAGATGAAATGAAACAGAAACTCTTGGGAACATGGAAAATAAAAACCTAGCTTCTTTCAGTAGTGCTCAGCTAAAATTCCACATCATTCTCCATCTTGCTGGTTTTGCCCTAATTATTTAAAAAAATGTTTACTTCCAATCCAATTTGATGTACCCATCCTTGATGACACTATTGCTTGCATTTTCAGGTAATGCATTTTATTATGTGTGTTTTCATAAATCAATGAGTATTCTTAAATGTATATTAAAAATCAACTAAATATCAGAAATAGCATATAGATGAGAAAAAGGAGGACAGCAATCAAGTTATAGTGTGTTAGAGAAAGAAAAGTAATTTGAATATATAGCTTTTCTCTTTTTCAGATGCTTGTGGATGTCCTTCTAAAAGTTGAATGAATAAAAATCATAATACAATAATGAAACACATTTATTTATTTCCATTCATCACATTAGTATAAAATGTATTACTCTGTACCTACATATTCTAGTCTTGATAATTTTGCAAGCTAAAGCTTTTATAAATCTATAAATTTGCCATTTATAAATTTGCCAGGTATTTATTTGGCTCTGTTGGCAAAATTTGTGCAATTTTCTGACTCTCGCTCTCACACACACATACATATATGCACATGCACATACACACACCACTTAAAAGTCAAATTTATTGCAAGAAATTATACTACAATCACATAAAATACAATGAAATCACATTTATTTGCCAGGCTAGGCCTATACCCTTCAATAGCTATTTTGGTTTCATTACAATAAATCTTCTATAAAATAATGAAATAAATCTTGGTTATGCAAATCACAGTATTGAAAACACTGAAACCTGATTGTGTAAAACATCTCAAGCTCAAGGAGATATGTCATAGTGATCAATTTTAAATTAGTCACTTTAAAACAAATTCTGTTGCTGCACTCTCTTAGTGCGTTCCTGGATTTCTATTTTTACGAATACAGTAATTACAATGGTACTAGATGGCACAAGTGGATCTCTCTTCCTAAAAGTTAGATATGCAAAAGAGTCCGCTGGGCCCATTAAATAATACTGACATCTCAATTCCTCTTATCGGTTCACTTCAGGTACAGACTTTGAACAATGAAAGTTCCTTCTATTTCCCCTTCAACAGAAGCCAAGTAAGAAATTCGTGTTTTTAAGTTGTTGTCTCGTAGCTGCAAACCTAAAGCAGTGTTTAGAGGGAAATTTATAGCATTAAATGCCGACAGGAGAAAGTGGGAAAGATCTAAAACCGACACCCTAACATCACAATTAAAAGAACTAAAGAACCAAGAGCAAACTAATTCAAAAGCTAGCAGAAGACAAGAAATAACTAAGATCAGACCAGAACTGAAGGAGATAGAGACACGAAAAACCCCTCAAAAATCAATAAATCCAGGAGCTGGGTTTTTGAAAAGATTAACAAAATAGATAGAACATATGTAGCCAGACAAATAAAGAATAAAAGAGAGCAGAATCAAATAGACACAATAAAAAATGATAAAGGGGATATCACCACTGATCCCACAGAAATACAAACTACCATCAGAGAATACTGTAAACACATCTACACAAATAAAGTAGAAAATCTAGAAGAAATGGATAAATTCCTGAACACATACACCCTCCCAAGACTAAACCAGGAAGAAGTCGAATCCCTGAAGAGACCATTAACAAGTTCTGAAATTGAGACAGTAATTAATAGCCTATCAACCAAAAAAACCCCCAGGACCAGATGGATTCACAGCCAAATTCTACCAGAGGTACAAAGCGGAGCTGGTACCATTCCTTCTGAAACTATTCCAAACAATAGAAAAAGAGGGACTCCTCCCTAACTCATTTTATGAGGCTAGCATCATCCTGATACCAAAACCTGGCAGAGACACAACAAGAAAAAAGAAAATTCAGGCCAATATCCCTGATGAACAGGGATATTGTTCATCAATATTGATGCAAAAATCCTCAATAAAATACTGGATCCTGCAGCACATTAAAAAGTTTATCCACCACAAACAAGTTGGCTTCATCCCTGGGATGCAAGGCTGGTTCAATATACACAAGTCAATAAACGTAATCCATCAGCAGCACATTAAAACTGAATCCAGCAGCACATTAAAAAGTTTATCCACCACAAACAAGTTGGCTTCATCCCTGGGATGCAAGGCTGGTTCAATATACATAAATCAATAAACGTAATCCACCACATAAACAGAACCAATGACAAAAAGCACATGATTATTTCAGTAGATGCAGAACAAGCTTTCAATAAAATTCAACACCGCTTCATGCTAAGAACGCTCAATAAACCAGGTATTGATGGAACGTATCTCAAAATAATGAGAGCTATTTATGACAAACCCACAGCCAATATCATACTGAATGGGTAAAAATTGGAAGCATTCCCTTTGAAAAGCACCACAAGACAAGGATGTCCTCTCTCACCACTCCTATTCAACATAATATTGGAAGTTCTGGCCAAGGCAATCAGGCAAGAGAAAGAAATGAAGGGTATTCAAATAGGAAGAGAGAAAGTCAAATTGTCTCTGTTTGCAAATGACATGATTGCCTATTTAGAAAACCCCATTGTCTCAGCCCAAAATCTCCTTAAGCTAATAAGCAATTTCAGCAAAGTCTCAGGATACAAAATCAATGTGCAAAAATCACAAGCATTCCTATACAACAATAATAGACAAACGGAGAGGCAAATCATGAGTGAACTCCCATTCAAAATTGCTACAAAGAAAATAAAATGCCTAGGAATACAAGCTACAAGGGATGTGAAGGACCTCTTCAAGGAGAACTCTAAACCACTGCTCAAGGAAATAAGAGAGGACACAAACAAATAGAAAAACCTTCCATGCTAATGGATAGGAAGAATCAATATGGTGGTGAAAATGGCCATACTGCCCAAAGTAATTTATAGATTCACACTATTCCCATCAAGCTACCACTGACTTTCTTCACAGACAAAATGACTTTAAATTTCATATGGAACCAAAAAAGTGCTCATATAGCCAAGACAATCCTAAGCAAAAAGAACAAAGCTGGAGGCATCATGCTACCTGACTTCAAACTATACTACAAGGCTACAGTAACCAAAACAGCATGGTACTGGTACCAAAACAGATATATAGACCAATGAAACATAACAGAGACCTCAGAAATAATGCCACACATCTACAACCACCTGATCTTTGACAAACCTGACAAAAACAAGCAATGGAGAAGGATTCCCTGTTTAATAAATGGTGTTAGGAAAACTGGCTAGCCATATGCAGAAAACTGAAACTGGACCCCTTCCTTACACCTTCTGCAAAAATTAACTCTAGATGGATTAAAGACTTAAACATAAGACCTAAAACCAAACCTATGTTTCTATATTCTGCTTTGAGATTTTGGGTTTGGGACTCTGCACACCACTTTCCTTTGCCAGATGGTTTCCTTAGATTCTGCAATGGGGGTGGGGGGGCACTGGGGACAGGCCGGTGGGGTGAAGAAAGGGAGAAAGAGGCTTACTCTTTCCTCTTCTCTTGCTGTCAGCATTGTTTAGCAATCATCCTGCACCCTGTCAGCGGCAGTCATTTCTGCCTACCGATTTTTCAAATCCTTCCAGAACCAGCTTATTCTGACCTGACAGAGGTGCCACCCCCAGGTGGCTCGTATTCCATCCTGAGAGCTCTTGAGTTTGAGTTCCCAAGGCCTCTCCTTTGAGCTTCTGAGACACCAACACTGGCTGCATAGCAACACTTCTGAGAAGTGTGATATAGAGATCTACAAAGTCCCTTTTCCAAGCTCCCAGTGCCCCAGCTTTTCATTTTGTTCCCCAAGCCCTAAGGGTGGAGGTGCTTCCTGAGATTACTCTCTCTGTATAACTTCAGGGGCCTCTTTTTCCTCTTCCAGCTCTCCAACAAATATTTAATCCACCCATTATATTAAAATTTCCTTGTTAAAACAACAAGTATGGGACAAAGGATATGAATAGACACTTCTCAAAAGAAGATATTTACATGGCCAAACACATGAAAAAATGCTCAACATCACTGATCATTAGAGAAATGCAAATCAAAACCACAATGAGATACCATCTCACAGTAGTCAGAATGGCGATTATTAAAAAGGGTCTCTGACATTAGTTCTCAAACACATTTGTCAGATAAGTGCGCGGATGGAGAGCCCATCCATCCACACACTTACGGGGCATGGAGACCCACAACAGTAGGTGGCAGCAGAGATAGACAGTCAGTGGTCACTTGGTACAGGAAAGAAACAAAGATGGCAGGAGAACCAAAGCCTCATCTAACCTTACTCTTAAGAGTTAAAATCATGGGTTCAATATCTATCTATCTAAATATTTTAATGGTTAAGGGTATGTGTTTTGGCAACACAAAGACAAGTCCTCAAATTTCAACCTCACTACTTTCTAGTTCTTCTGTTTCTTAGTTTTTTCATCTATAAATGGATCTAATGACACTGTGATATACAGCTTTCAAAATGGCTGCAATAATTCCTGCCATCTCTATACATACTCTCTTTGCAATGAAATTTTTCCATTTTCATCTTCCAGAGCTAAAATTTCTTTCTCCATCTCTTAAATCTAGGCTTGCCTAGTGACTTGTTTGGCCACTAAAATGTAGAGGAATGTGACTTCTGAGCCTAGAAACTGCGAGGACTTGCATCTTCTCCTCTTGCCCTCTTAGAACTCTTCCACCACCACAGGAGAAAACCACATTGGCCTTTTCGAGACCTATGGCCCCCTGACAGGTAGCACCAACTGTCAGACAGAGAAGTAGCCACGTTAGACCATCCAGACTCAGTGGAACTGCTAGATGACTGTAGCTGCATGAATGTCCCAGCAGAGAGAAGTAGAAGTGCCACCGAGCTGAGCCTCAGATCAAAACGCATGCCCATAGAATTAAAAGCAAATAAAATAATACTTGTTTTAAGTCATTAAGTTTTGAAGTGGTTTGTTATGCAGTGATAAGTTACCCATAACTGATTCAAATCACTACCTTCATAGTATTCTTTTAAAGATTAAAATAAAAGATGTATGTAAAATGTATGCACAATGTCTGGTATTGGCATAGAATAACTCTCCAAATGTTTACTGGGTATAGAAATTACATTCCCAGTATCAACATGGGATAAACAATGACTGGCCATAATGAATACTAATGAGGAATGTACTCACTCTACAAGAGTTAAATATTGGGGTACATATGTTTGGTCTGAGACTATTGGTTCAAAGTAAAAGAGAGGCATGATTGAATTGAACATTTATCATTAACACTGAGATTCTCTGCCATTCTTTGAGTATCATTACTACTCAGGTATTTTTCTGGGAACTTGAATTAAGGTAAATGGGTATGAGGAGATAGAAAGTTGTCTTATATCAGTGCTCAAACGTTTAGGAATCAGGGTCTATATACTCTTTAAAATGAAGAGCATTAATTAATGTATATAAATTTTCATTTATCATATTAGAAATGAAAGCTGAGAAAAACTTTTAACAATCGTCATTATCAGTTAATTATTATGAAAACACTAATTTAAAAATAAAAATAAACCCATAAAACAGTAACATAAATGACACATTTTTATGAAAGATAATTATATTTTCCAAAACAAAAAAATTAGGGGAGTGAGACTGTTCTATATTTTTGTAAATTTCCTTAAAATTTGACTTAATAGAAAACAGCCTTATTCAATCTGCATTCAACCTGTGTGATATATTATTTTAGTGGAAACCTATGAAGAATATCTAGTCTGATATAGACATGTATTTTTGGAGAAAAGAAAGAGATTTTTACTGCTTTTAAAGTTATTGTAGAATACTTCTTTGATAGCATAGCAACATTTTATGAGAAGTAGTTTCTAAAAGATCAGTTACAATATAAAATCTAAAACCAAATCAAATAACTTTTCATATTATTATATTAAAATCCACTGGCTATCTCTTATTGTGAATGGATCCTTTATCTATGACTGCTTGATCATCATGCACTGGTGATCCAGAAAATATTGGTTCACTAAATTATGCATAATCAAATTATTAATATATACAAAATACTAAAAATTACTCTTGTTAAAATTACCGCTAATCTTATCAGAATAATTTTAAAGTATTGGGAAGTGTCACACCTATGGTAGCACAAAGAATTTTCAAAATTTTAACTTTTACTTCAAAGCTCAAACTTGATCACTGGCAACAAATACAAATACAAAATAGTTGCTTTCCTTGAAGTTACAAGATCACTTTGTTTATTTTTGAGAAATATATGCCAAATACCTTAAGCCTCAATAGCTTTAGTTTGACTATTAGTTACACTTTTATGTTAAAATGATGTTAAATGAAAAAGTAGCTAGTTCAGTGTGCAACTCAATTACAAAAGTACTTTTTGTTCTAGAAAACATCATACTTCAGTTTGCAGCAAATGTGCTTTATGCATACTTCACATTTCATCACAAAGGATATTAAGATGGTGTTTATTCAAAGAACAAGTTATAAAAAATAATGCATACTGCTTCATAAAGGACACTGTTAAGTGACCTGCCATTTTGGTTTTTTTTGCTTGTTTACTTTAAAGAAATGATGGTGGAAAATACAGTGACTGCTAGTAACAGTCTGGTGTTGCCAGATTGAATTGTGCTAAGATTCTGGAAATTTTACCTACCATTGCCTTTGCACCATCATGGAAACTGTTAACACAATGAAGACACAAATAATACCTTAGTCTTAACTTAAAAATAGTTTTCACCTAGCACACGGCTCAAAAGGATCTTGGGAACTCCCATGGTACACGGACAAGAATTTTGAGAATGACTATCAAATAGTGACTTAAAAACAAAAACTGAAGTGTTAGAGTGTTTCTAGGAACTTGAGTATAAACAATCCTCTTTTAGGCCAGGGTGGAGATACCACTTTCCACCTTCAGTAACATCACTCTCGTGAGTTAGAAAGGATTTAGATTAAGATTAAAATAACTAAGGCTGGACCAAGGGAAACTGCCCTGCTCATAATTGCTTACCCCATACCTGGGACTGTAATGACTCATACCGAACCAATGTCAAAAACCCTGAATCAACTGAGGGAATTGGCAAAAGAGGGACAGAGATAGAGAAAGAAAGTGAGAGGACACAGAAGACCCATGAAGTTATAGACAAAAAGAAACGGAGATTAGGAAATCAATAAATATAGGGAGAGAAGGAGGAAAGTGTGAAAGGAGGGAGACAAAAAGAGAAACAGTCATAGAGTCGAAATAAGAGAGAGAGAGTGTGTGTGAGAGAGAGAGATAATGTTTTGAGGACACAAAAGCTAACAGAGATAGACAGGCAAAGAGAAACAGTCAGAAGGAGACAGAGAATAAGTATGCTATCATATTAGATTGTCAATGAAAGGAAAGGCAAAAATCTTTGCTTTGACATAGTTTTCAAGTAGTCACAGATTTTCTCTCTCTTCTGTGAGGCTGATTGACTATGGATGCATGGGAGTGTCTGCTTGCATGTGGATTAGGAAGATTGCTGCCTTTTCCTTCTGCCATGACCTGAAAGCCACACTGACTGCTGATGGAGGTAGTAAGGGATGTCCTGCAGTGGAAGAAGATAGACCTAGGAATCTGCAGCATAAAAGAGGTGTCTTGGTGCATGAGAACGAGACCTGGCACTGGGCATCTTCCAGGTTGACATAATTACCAGGCTGGGTGAGAGATGTAGTGTAAGTGCTTTACTTTGTCACTTATAAAATCTCACTGGTAAGGCCTAAAGAAACTGAATCTTCAGGAGAACTAAACATATAATTTTCCCTTTAACCATAATAGGGAATTGCCACTGGTCCTCTCTATCAAACATTAGATATGTTCAGATTCTTAAATGAAGACACAGTAAGGAACCACTTTGGATGTATGTATGTATGTAGAGATAAGGTCTTGCTATGTTTCCTAGGCTGGTCTCAAACTCCTGGCCACAAGCAATCCTCCCACCTTGGCACTGGGATTACAGGCATGAACGACCATGCCCAGCCCCACCTCACATTTAAAAACAAGATTACAAACAAGTAATTCCTAAATATTAACACTATTATTGGAAAACACACAGAAAGACAGAATGCTATATTCACTGTAAGTAAATGGAAACAGGTTAAAAAAAAAATAGGTGACTCTGTGTCATTACAGTGTGTTCCTATTAGTGTTCACATTGTATAAAAGGAAGAGTGGGGAGTAATCAATAAGATTAGGTTTCATATCAGTCCACGGCATGAAAATGGGAATTCTGGGCTGCTATTCACCATTATGAAGACAAAGACAACTTGGTATCAAGTGTCTCTAGGGACAGGAAAAGCTGTATGTAACCTTAGGTGGAGAGGGGAAAAAAACATGAGCAGGGAGAATTAAAGAGCTACCAGCACCAGCTGCTGTGATGCCAAACAGGAAGATGAGCTCTCCTTGTGCTCTTGCCAATTCAGGTTAATATTTAATAACTTAAAACTGTACTCTGATTTTTATTAAAGTGACAGGTTTTTGTCTTGAAGTGGCACTGTTTCTTTATCTGTAAAGTGAAGTGCGGGAATCACACTGGTATTTCCCAGACTATTCCGTATAATGCTTGTGCACTAGAAGATGCTAACATAATCAAGTTTGACAAATATTTCCTTCCTTCCTTCCTCCCTCCCTCTCTCCCCCTTTCCTTCCTCCCTTCTTTCCCTCCCACCCTTCCTCCCTCCCCCTTTCCTTCTTCCCTTCTTTCCCTCCCTCCCTCCTCCCTCCCTTCCTTCCTTTCTTCCTTCCTTCCTCCCTCCCTTCCCTCCTCCCTCCCCCGCCTCCTCTCCCCTTCTCTCCCCTCCCCTTCCCTCCCCTCTCCTTCTCTTCCCTTCTCCTTTTCTTGCCTTTCTTCCTCTTCTTTCCTTGTCATTCCCTCACAATCTACTTAACATAATAAAGATTCTAAGACTACCACAATGAAAGAAAATATTTAAACTGATTTAAACACACAATTTCTTTCTCTTTTTCCATACTGCCATCTCTTGGGATGATAACATTACCCTGGGAAACAATTTATGAAATGCCAAACTTCGTACTTGCTAAAAACCCTTATGAACCCAGGATTCTATGATTCTAAGCAGGACTAAGTGGGAGCACAGGAAATTGTCCCCTAAATTAGCTCCATTTGCCTCTGTAACCCAAGTGTCAGGACTCAGCATATTCAGAAGCCTGGCAGTTGAAGGCCATGGAGAATAGCCTATTACTTAGTCTCTTTGGATATCATCAGCATCGCACTAAGACACTGTGCATGTGAAGCATACCCTGGGACGTATGATTATCTTACCACCACTTAATTTTTAGGTCAATGAGCACAAGAGGAAATTTCCTTTTGAAAAGATCAGGAAATTAATGTAGGATTGCAGGAATTACATACAATTCCCCATGCAATGCAATGCCAAATTTCAAAAAGTACAAAGGGATGCACATGAAATTTGGCAGAATTAGGAGTCTTTACCTTGAAGGAGAAAGAGAATGAAAATTATCTGCCTGAAGTAAGCATTAATGCTTTATGTTATGGGTATGTTCTTTCTTTTAGCTCAGCATTCTCTAGATTCTCTTAAACTTTATGATTTTTGTTTGATTATTGTCTATCTCTTAAAGGTGAGGCTTCACAATTCCAGGTGGCAGTAATAAAGTCCATACTTATGGATGTCTCAATATCTCCGATCTGTGGAATATAAATTTTGAACATATACAAGTTGAGTGGCTTCCATTTTCAGGATGTGAAATATCTGTTCATGTTTTTGTTGTTTTGATTGTTTATATCACTTTATGTGGCAATACCTAGACCATCATAAAAGAGGTTTGGCAAAGTAAAATCTACCTCAAGATTTTAACATTTAGTGGGAAAACGCATTCATAGATCATTTTGCCCTAGAATTTCCACTTACCAGTAAAATAGAGACAATAAGAATAATTTATTAAGCACTTTTTATATTCTTGGCAATGCACTAATTTCTTTACTTATAGCATCTGAATGCTTATAATAAGTCTATGAGGTTGGTGCTGTTAACATGTCCATTTTATATTGAAACTCAAAGTAGTTACATAAACTTTTTCAAAGTCACACTGCTTTTAATGGCAAATCTTGTGATCAGATCTAGGTTTGTCTGATTCCAAAGTCTAAATTATTAATGATGCTCCTTCATTGCTAATTGTTTCTTTATTCAGTGCAATCGTAGTAGCCAACAGATGACCATCCATTAAGACTCATGTCATAGACTGTCTGAATATTCTGCATTGTTAACTGGATGAGTCTAACCTTGGACTGGATTCTGGGAGCTGCAGCTGTATTTAAGCATTGTAATGATATTGACCTCAGCAGGTAGAATGTGAAGCCGAAGAAAAGCCAGAGACAATGTCTCATGGTGACCCTGTAATGATGAATCAAATTATTAACAAAATATTTAATAAGAGTATCTAGGCAAAAAGACAACACATGAATTCAGACAATAGAAGCAAAAGGTAATACAGTAATGGCAAAACAAGTTTGAAATGGCAGCAGAGGTAGTCTAAAAAGATTCCCTGAGGTACTGAAAAAAGGGGTGCTGACACTTTTTTAGAATGCCGACAGCCTCTCCAGTGTAAGGGGAATGTTTTAAAACCTATCAAGTTGTATCTGACAGGTTATCAGCCCTTCAGGAATTGGCATCTCCTCTCCTTTACCGTACAATGAGCCCCCTTATCATATTATGCACCTACGCTTTACTTTTTAGGCAGGTTAAACTGCTGTGAGGTACACTGCAAATGATAAGAAAGGAGAGAAGAGGAGAAAAAAGGGGAGAAGAAGGGAAGGGAGGGGGGAGAGGGAGAGAAGAGTGTTGAGTTGATGAGGAGGAGTGAGAGACTGAGAGAAAGAGAGGTTGGCCATGGCAATGATATCCAAGGAAGGAGCCTCAATCAAAGATGATGCCAAGACCTCAGAGACTCAGCTCTTAATAACCACTAACAGGATGATGACATCAAAACTAACAACATGCAAAGGGAAAGAGCAGGGACTAGTACATGGGACAATGTTCAACAGGATCACTCAGATAACTTTGTGGCAGAACTTGGTGGAACACAATCATTGGAGAAATCTGTGGTGTAGCTTGGTGTATTTCACCACCTAATCCCCAGTGCATGTGTAAGTGCCTGTCACCCTGCATATACTGCTCATGTTTGTGAAATCTCCTCAAGTTGCCAAGGTCTGCTGAGTTGGTTTGTTGTACAGGTTTTGAAATCGCTGGATTGGAAATGAGAAATAAACCTATGAGACTGAGGGGTAGGGATGAAAGAAAACAGAGAAACCTATGAGACTGAGGGTAGAGATGAAAGAAAACAGAGAAACAGTCTCAACATTAGAAGATGGGAGGAAGAAAACAAAATTATTTCTGGAAAATTATCATAGTCTATTGTCTCATAAGAACAATAAAGTAGATATAATAATTGGGAAATAAGTTGCTGAGGTAAAAGAGACAGATCAGAGGTGAGGTCTAGATACATTATAATAACCCAAATAATAAAGTTACATGAGAATAGAAGGATAGGAGTAAATTAAAGGAAGATGTGGACAAAATAAGGATGAGAAAAAATAGATACATGTATAGGATCACCAAGGGAGCAAAAATGATTCAAGAAACAAGGAATTAAATTTATTTATCATTCATATTCTCCTTCAGTTCCTTTCTCCTTTCTTTTATCTCTCTCTCTCTCTCTCTCTCTCTCTCACACACACACACACACACACACACACACAGAGAACGATGAATCCAAGGATTCAGCATTTAATCTACCAGCCCAGTTCTATCTAATACTGAATAGTGACAAACAGAATTATTGTGACTGTTTACAAATGGCTACTGCTTCCAGGCAATTTTCAAGGCCTGGAAGAAAGTATAAATGTCATCTAGACATAGTGAAACATAAAAGACATTTTGGATGTTAGAGCTCAGACTTTTAATATATACCAACTCTAAAAGCTGCAATTATGTGGTAGCAATAACCATGTGGGTAAATATAGTGTACATCTCAAAGATAATAAAATAAATGGTCCTCATAGGGTAGTTTTAATGCTAAATTTTGTGTTTGTAACAATTACATTTTAAATCTTTAATGCTGGTGTTAAGATTTTCAGCATAAGTGAGTTAGGTTGTTCACACTATTCAGACTCAAAAGTAACAAATGTTCTTAGAGCAAAAAAGTACATAGAAATTCTACTTTCATGAATCTATTCTTGATATGTGTAGGATTTTGACTAAAAGCACTTTAATTAAAAAAGATAGCCCTCAAGAAAACACCCTTCCCTCTATAAGAAAAGATAGCAAATAATTAGAACACCTATAATCACAGCATTTTGAAAGGCCAAGGCACAAGGATTGCTTGAAGCCTGGTGTTCAAGACCAGCCTGAGCAACATAGCAAGATTCTGTCTCTACAAAACACGAAAGAATTAGCCAAGCATGGCAGTGGGCACCTGCAGTTCCAGCTACTGAGGAGGCTGAGGCAGGAGAATCACTGGAACCTAGGAGTTTGAGGTTACAGTGAGCTATGATGGAGTCATATGATGGAGCCAGCCTAGATGACAGGGTACGACCTTTTCTCTAAAACGAACAAACAGAAAATGTCTCTGTGTGTTGTGTGTTATAGAAAAAAGTTACGGAAGTGTCATAAAATGTTATTATCTGTGCTCATTTGTAAGTGGTAAGAAATATGCATAATTGTCACTTTAAAGTATTCTGATATTATTTAATTTTTTTGTGTGGGCACATATTTCATTTATATGTGGGAAAATTATTTCTAAAAATAAATAGCCAGATGTAAGTTATAAATAGGTTACAAAAATCACTTCTACGATCAGTATGCCAAAAATATTTTTATATAAAATAATGGTTGCTGAGTCATCAGAACAGTCCATATTCTAGAAAATGTTGAAAAAAATCAAGTAAATTTATTCATTCATTTGTTCATTTATTCATTCACTCAAGACACTTTTATTTAAATTTTAACAAAATATTGAATTATTTAATATTCACTACATATGAATCACTACTACTCACAAGGTCTACAGGAATGGAGGAAGCACCATAGCTGTCTTTAAAATGACCAAATGCCATGAAATTAGAAAATGGTTATGCTCATGTATATTTATGATATGCTCATGTAGATTTATTTGGCTAAGAAGCATTCAGACATTGGTAATAGTAGAAACCCAGCTATATACTGTAAGGTTTGGAATAATTGGAATAGGCACAATTCTCTAGATGGCAATACAATCTTACTGTCATACTGTCGCCGGCAAGAGTCTGATCTGTGGCAAGAATGCACATAGGTTTGTCTTCCCCTTCCTTTTTTTCCCATCCTGGCAGACAGGACCTGAATTTCTAGTTTCAAGCAGCCAAATAAGGACTTAGGCAAATTCAGGCCCCTAGCATAGTCTGGCGATTTGTATACTTGGGGTATATATGGCTTAGGATTTCATAGCCAGGGAATAACTTGTAACGTAATCCATAATACATAGCCCATAATTGTATTTTGCATGTTTATTAAAAAGGAGTAAATGGAGTAGGACTCATCCATATCCTTTCCTTTTCGGCTCAGGAGAAGATAGGATAGGCACTTAAACTGCAATTTATAATCTCAAAACCTCCTCCAGCTCCAGAAGAGCTATTTATCATCTCAGTGCTAAATGTAGCCCAGAAAGAGAAAATGAACCTCCTGTAATGAAAAGTCTGAAAGTTGGAGCTATAAACAACTACACGGAGAGTTCTGTGCTGAATTTATACAGACTGTAACCATCGTTCAAGGTGAAAAAATCAGTGACAGAACAAAAATCATCCACTGAACCTCAAGAGACACCTCTTTTCTCTGTGCTTTGCTTTTCTATATAGTGTTCTCATTCCTGATCAAGTTCTCTCCCCAGGGAGTGCTAATTGGCTAACAGTAACAACTACAGAAGTCTGTTTTGTTCTATAAACCAGCAGGCTCAAAGAGTCCTCTGTGGAAAACTTAACATTAATACTACTTCTGACTTCCTCCAAGAGAGCTGCTATGCCTGTATCATAACTTTTGTTGCCACTTTGGAGTCTCTTTTCCAAGCTCTTATTTAATAAGCTTTAGGGAAAAAATACAGTTCATTAAAACAAACAAACAAACAAAAAACAGGTCATTTGGTTTCAGACATTAAAGAGTGTATAACCTGCTAAATAAACACAATACTGAAGGTAGGGTGGGAGCTACTGGTAAAATATTTTTTTAAGTCTATTTCCTAAAAAGATTAGCCAATGTTTACCAGGTGGGAGGCCTTATTCTGTGTACTTCACCTGTATTAAATCAGTCAATCCTCATGATAACCTTAGGAAGTTGGTACCACTGTTAATCACAGTTTACTAAAAAGGAAACTGAGATTTAGAGAATTTAAAACTAAATAATTTATCCAAATTCATACAGATAGTAAATGTCAACATCTTTCCACTCATACCTTTAGAATAGAAATTCATTATTTTTATATCAAACTTGGTTAAAACATTTTTGCATTTACTTTTTAAATGTTCTTGAAGTATGAAAACCAAGGATAATAAATATGCCTAACTTTCTTCATACCACAAATAGTCATTCAGGCCACTCCTTTTCTCTTTCTTTATAATGTACTGGTACATAGCTAAATTATTGTATACACATAAATTTTAAAATATTTTACTGTAAAAGTATCAAGCTGTATTAACTGTAAAAGCTAAAGGATTTTATAGTAAGTACCCATATACCAATAACTAGATTTTGCTCTTAATAATTTACTACATTTTATTTATCATATATCCATCTATTATATATTTATCATATAACATATTCTCATATATCTATACATTTATTATATTATTTTGTATCCTCCTTTTAATTTTACACCTTATCTTACTTTAATCCTAAACATACTTTAATTACTTCCCTTAAAGAGATTTACCCACACATTCATTAGGCCATGCTCTGGCCTAATCCTGGAACTTTACTCATTTGAAATATTTTCTTCTCATCCTTTACCTTCTCAATACTCCAAATGCTACTTATCCTTGAAGGTTTAATTTCTATATTTCATTGTCCATGTTAATAATATTTTGCCTATATTGTCTCTAAGTAAGATACAATGTTCTGCATTTGTTTAAGTGTTTAGCGCTGACAATTACATAGAAAAGGAGAAAGTGAAACTGAAATTTCGATTTTTCAATATCTTTAAGAGAAATTTGCATTACATGGAGATTCCACATCACAATAAGACATTTTGTACTAATACTTGAGAAGAGTATTGACTAACAGAACTTTCTGCAATGTTGGTACTATTTTATATATCACTATAAGTATTGAGCATTGAATTTTTAATTTAATTTTAATTAACTTAAGTAGCCATATATAGCTAATGGCTACCTAATTAGCACAGCTCAAGACTAGTACATTGAAGATAAGAAAAGATAAGTTTCCTATCATGTGATCAAGCAGTTCCACTACTGGGTATGTATCGAAAGGTAAGGAAATTATTGATCTATGAAAAGGATACCTGAACCCTCATGTTTACTGTGGCATTATTCACAATATCCAAGATATGGAATCAACCTAAGTATATATCAATGGATGAATAAAGTAAATGTGGTATATGAATACACACACACACACACACACACACACACACACAATGGAATACCATTAAGTCATAAAAAAGAATGAAATCCTGTCATTTGCAGCAACATGGATGCAAATGCAGGTCATTATGGTAAGTGAAATAAGCCAGGTGCAGAAAGACAAATACCATATATTCTTACTCACATATGTGAGCTAAGAAATTTGATCTCATGGAGTTAAGTAAAATGATAGTTATCAGTGGCTGGGAAGAGTGTGTGTAGGAAGAGGGGATGAATAGAGGTTGGTTAATGGGTACAAACATATAGTTAGAAGGAATAAGTTCTAGTGTTTGATAGCACAGTAAGGTGATTACAGTTAACAATAATATATTGTATATGTCAAAATAGCTAGAATAAAAGGTTTCAAATATTACCAAGACAAAGAAATGATAAATGTTCAAGGTGATGAATATCCTAAATACCCAGATTTGATCATTACCCATCTAATTGTGTCAGATACTTTGTCAAGTGAAGATGCAAATGATATGTGTGCATATATATGTGTACACACATCCCCTCTACATACATATATGTACACACACATGCATATATATATACACACATACATATACATATTCTGTATAAGGAGCTTATATTTATCACAGTCAAGGACAATTTGTGATACAGAATATCCAGTTCAGAAGTTATATGAACTGGATTATATGAAATTATATGAAAAATCACTGTGTCAGTATTACAGAACAGAGAAGGGCACCTAACTCAGTCCCCAGTACCTGTGGATGATAGAGGAAATACACCAAAAAAGCTTCCTATAGGGATGTGTGAGCTCAACCTTAAAATTAAAGCAGTAGCTGATTAAGAAAAAAAGTATAGGAAGACCTTTCCAGAATATTAGCTAACATATTGAGGCAAGAAGCATCATGATATACATGGAAACCTCAAAGCAGTTCTGCTTTTCTCAGCTAGTTTGGGCAGACTATTTAGGACTCATATGCTCTGTTTAAGAGCTGGGGTGTTATTCCGTAGGAATGAGAAACCATCGAGGAGTTACAAACAAGGAGTGACATAGTCAGATTCTAGTTTTAAACAGATCATTGTAGAGACAAGGTAACCAGAAAGGTAACCAGTTAGGGTAATTTTGCAATATACTATGATAGAGATATTAGAGGCCTGAATCAAGTTATTGTCAATGAGGGTGAACATGAGGAAACAGAGTAGAGAAATGATTAAGATTAAGTTTTGGTATAATCCCTAGGCTTAGTAGTTTACAGAACAAGATAAAAAGTTTAGTTTTAGGTAAATTTAGTATACATGCCTATGAACTATGCACATGGGATGGTCTAAGATAGGGAAGAAAGCAACTAGGAAGAAGAAAATATTTCCTGCGCAGTTTCAGAACTTTTACTTCTCACCAACACTAGTATCTCAACTCATGAGCGACCAGTTTATATAAAAAATATACAATTTTAAAAATAGAAGATAAGAGAATAATCTTATATTAATCTCATATTAATTTTAATAATCTAAATAATCTGTCTTTTGGAGCTAAGTTGGCATTTTATGCATCAAATGGTAAAGAGTAGAAATGACATGCATTCCATCCTGATAACGAACAGGTAGAGTTCGGGATTTATTTAATTACAACAATTCTTAGGATAGAAATTCAAGAGGTAACTTAAAATTTATTTGCCCCAGATAAGTAGAAAGTGAATAGTGAACTATTTACATAAAAGCATTATCTGAGTATTTTTATTTAAACCCAAGTAACCAGAACACTAATATCAATTGATATTACTAATCTCTCTTGACCCCTTCCTTTTAAAGGAAACAAATACTAGGATTTTATTTCATGAAATTTTCAAAACAAAAGCAAAGTCCAGGGTATAACTGGGCACAAGAAAACATTCATTCCAGTTTCCTACATATTTAAATCACTGGACAATGAGGATTAATATTCAGAATCACGTTTCCTTCGCATTGTAAGTTCTGTAATTAATGCTTAATTTTTACCACTATATTCTGCTTGCTGAGAAAAGGAAATTTATAAATGCTCATTTAAAAAGGCTTACCCAGAGAGGGTCAATACAATAGGTTTTCCAGCATAACATACAGTTAATTGAATCAATTAGTGGGAACAACACAAATACTACTTCTTAAAAATCACTTGAGCTCCCTTTTATGATTTTTAATACCTTAAACTATCTTTAATCTTTATGACATTTCCAGACAAAATGGTAGTAATGATTACTCTCCACTGATCAAACACAAAGTAACTATATAAAAGAAATAGAGAAACTATAAGTAAATATAAATATATCCATGTGGCAGAGTAATTCTCAGGCCTAAATATGTCTTCACAAGGGCTGCATAGGGAAAATTTAAGTACGAATTTGTCTAGACAGGATATTTTTGCGAAGCAAAGCTAAAAAGCCCCGAAAGCCAATTTAAATGACTAGTTTTATTCCACTTGTGTGCCTGTAGAAGCTCAATCCACAGACCTATTGATTTAGATAATCTATGGATAGAGAAAAATTTCCTTTCAGCATCTTTCCAAAAGCTGCCCAGAGGAAGGTGATTGGCCCCTTAGGCTTGTTGACATAAAAGTTGAGATTGAAAGGCCACCTCCTCTCAAACTGTGCTGAATGTCCTTATCCTGAGAAATTAAGAGGCTGAAAAAACTGACTAATGTCTGAAAAGCAGGGATTAGAATAAAAGAGTAAGAGAGGTTGAGAAGCAGGATAAGAATCGAGGCCTCTTTACCTTTGAAGAACTATGAACAAATGGTTAGAGAATCACACAATAATAATTAGTAGCACTATTCTTATATTTTTATTCCTTAGATGTGGCTTGTTTTCCAAAAAATTCCATGTATTTATCTATTATAATCTGTACGTCAACTTTGTCAGGTAGGCAGTGGATATTTTTTTTCCAGATAAAGCAAGGTTGGTGATAAAGCAGCTTACAAACGAATAGCCATCATGCGTTAGTCATATATTAATTCTCACAATCATTATGTGAAATATGTATTATTATTACTCCTATCTTATGCATGAACACACAAGTATATAGAGATACCAATTGACTTGGTAACTTATGTCACTTAGCGTATGGTAGAGTTAAGGTAAAACATCTAACTATCCTGACATGGAGCATATTTTGTTTATTTGTTTTTCAGTAGACCACATCGCCTCCCATGAAAGAGTTTAATGTATTCCATAAAAGTAATGTAGAGTCCCCAGGATGAACTGCTTTCAATGTCAGGAAGAGTTCTTTAAACAACAGTTAAAAGCAGCATTATTTGAAAAGAAAAATAAGTAGAGTATATTGTTTTTGCCTTTACCGAGAGGTAGGGGGTACACTTTTAACTAATACCCACTTACTGATGCATAAAATTGAGTCCTCCCTTTACTTAAAGAATAGAGAAACATATATTGAGAGCTGAGTATGTGAAAGCTGCTTATGATCATAATTACTCTTCAAGATTTCACCCATTTTGGAAAAGAAGAAATGAGGCACTGACAGTATTTCACGCATGACCATACAGTCTGCAAGCTGTGGGGCTAGACTGTATCTCTAATGCCAACTGCCTTACACTGAAAATCTTCTATTTCATGAGCACCCCTAGAGCTGAGTCCTACTTGCCTTGTTTGTTATCTGCCTTGAGGCCCAAGGCAGTGCCCAATTCACACTCAAATTTGAGGGCTTTGCTGAGTTCTTATACCTAACACAGTTCCCAAATAATTATTTTTTGAAAGACTTAGGAAAATGGCATGAAGTAGAGCCTAAAGAATTTAACTGAAGCAATATTGTAAGGAAAAGTCAGTGTTGGAGAATACAAACTTTCCTACCACTAGGCCAAGAACCAGTTCCTAGGGGACTGAAGAAAATGAGAAAACTGAAGCAGAAGGAAATAAACCTTGAATCATTTCTGGTAGTAAATGTGAGAAGAATAAAACCAAATATGACCTGGGGCATTCCTCCACATTTCAGTCACCTTTTCTTTTAGAGAGAGAAGCTAGTTGCATGGGATGATCATGTTATTACTGTTGAATTTCTGACTTTTTGCCACCTACATCATTCAGTTATGTTTTATCACCTTTTATTCCCCCTGGCAACAAGATTGACCATTAGTCTGAGTTGACTCTAGATATCTAAGGGAAAAATGTTATAATTCATCAACATAGTCTTGTCAGACAAGGTTAGGATTTATTTCTGATAGACAGGAAGGGAACAGGTGTTTTTAATATCACTAAAACTGTAAGATGTATAGCATACAATCTGTTTCTTCTCTTTCACCTCTAGCAGAGAGCGAGAAAGAGAAAGAGAGAAGTCAGAGAAGATTTATGCAACTTCTTGATCATTTTCAAATAAGTTTTCATAAGAAGCTTTAAGGAAGTTTTATCAAAACCCTAATATTAAGTATGTACTACTTTGTTTTATTCAAATAACATACATATATTAATGAAGTCTTGCACACCAAATTGAACATTGGATTGAACTTTTAAGTTTATGTTATTTGACACCCTGAAGTAGACTCTTCAGTCATACTTTTATCTGAACTTTATAATGGACTAATGAAATCACTAAGAATGTTATAAAACTAGAACAAAATTTGCAACATTTAACAGATGAGCCACAGATCACAGACATCGGTATAAAATTGATAAATAATTAAACAGATCTTTTAGACTTACAGAAAATAGACATGCCGAGTTTTTGCTCTAGAAATTGGTTATTAGGACAATTCCCTTTCAAAAACTGGAGTGGCTGGGCTATATCCCCTTTTATTTTGTTACAAAGCCTGGATCCCTTTTATCCTGTTACAATGAACTAGGAGATGAAGAATCACAGTAGATCCCAAGTGACTTTCCCAGGGCTAAATTGCAAGCAAGGTTTCTTCAGGTGTTTCTTATTAAAGTAAAAATCTCATTGTAATGAAATTAATGTTTACTTGTCTATCTTACTTACAATATTAGAAGCTACCCTACCTTCTTAAAGGTAAAAATAATGTTACACTTCACTTGTGTACTTCAAAAACCTATGACAGAGCCTGGCATATGTTAATAGCATGTAATAGATGTCTTTTGGATGAATTGGTGTTCTTTTAACCTCTGTGTTCCAATATAAATGCAGAGAATGAATTAGATCTCAGAAGTCCTTTTTTAGGTATTAAACTTCATATCCCAGATTCCATAACTAGTTTCATTTTTAAAACAAAGAATTATCTTCATGTTTCTTGGGACTTGTATTAATTTTGATGTATAAAGTGCAATTTTAACACAGCTGATGATACCTTGAAAAAATGTGACATGGCAATCAGATCTTTATTGTTATCAAACCACGACAGAGTGCAATTAAGATATATGCCTATGGGTAATAATAGTTTCTTGTAGACACATGCTCCCAAAGGAACATAGTGATTCTTATCAGAAGTCAGAAATAAAAGAGAATGTGGGAGCACAAGTATATAACATAGTGATGCCTTCATTCAATCAATAGTTATATGTAAATTTTTTTTGTAAGTAAGACAAAATCATTAAAGAAAAAAATACTTGCCCTGGTAGAGATCACATTTTACTGGGGTTATAGATAAATAATAATAAGCATAGCATAGTAGTAAATTATTTATACATTAGAAGAAGATCAGCACTGTGTTAAAAAAATAAAAAGAGCAGATTAAGGCATATTGGATGTCTTATGTGACACAATTTTACAGAGTGGTCAGCACATCCCTTATTGAAAAGGTAACACTTGAGTAAAGTCTTCAAAGGAAAGACTAATATCTGAGGAAAAAAATCCAAGCAAGAGTAACAGCAAGTATAAAGACCAGGGGCAGGTAGTGGGCCCTGTGCTGGTAACTGAGACTGAAGCAGGGCTAGGAAAATTAACATAAATAGAAAGCAAAGTCTAAAAGGTAATGGGACATAGTATTACTTTGGCTTTTGAGCTGAAGAGAAATAAGAAATCATTAGATGTTTTTGAGCTGGTTTGAAATTTAAAAGATGACTTTGGCTTCTGTTTGAGAAAAGACTAAAAACAGGTAGAGGTGAAAGCAGGAAAATCAGTCAGGAAGTGGCTCTAATAATTCATTACCCTGTTCCTGATAACTTGGACCAGGGTAATGGTAGTACAGATAGTGAAAAGTAACAGGCTTTTGATTATGGTTTCCAAGAAGAACTAGAAGGATTTGCTAATGAATTGACGTGAGTATGAAGGAAGAGAGGAGATTCAAGAATGATTCTTAGGATTTTGCCATGGAGCACCCAAGAGTGGAGTTACCATTAAATGAAATGAAGCAGATAGTAGCTAAAGCAAAAGTTTTGTTTTTGTTTTTGTTTTCCTTTTAGAAAATTAAAATATCATGTTTCTTTGTAATGAGTTTAGGATGTCTATTAGACATTTAAGTAGGCAGTTAAATCTAGAAATCTGGAGCACAGAAGAGAGTTTGATCTAGAAATATGTGTTTATGATTCATCAGCATATACTTCGGATTTCTGACAATGAGATGTGTTCACAAAGGAAGACAGTGTACGTGGGAAAAGAAGGATAGGAAGGGGAAGAAAGGGAAGAGAAGGGAATAATAGTGAAGAGAAGAGATGAGGTCCTAGTACTAAGCTTAGGGCACATCAGTGTTAGGAAGGCCAGAGAAAAGAAGAGTGAGCAAAAGAGATCGAAAAGAAGTGGCTGATGAGACATGCTACTGAAGGGCCTGGACTCCTGGAAACCAAGTGAAGAAACTGCTTTTAGGAAAAGGAAGACATTTCATTTGCATTTCAAAACCTCACCTTGGAGTAGGGAGCAAGATGGTAGAATACAAGATTCCACCAATGGTCCCCCTGAAAAGGACACCAAATTAACAAGTATTTACACAAGAAAAGCACCTTCATCAGAACAAAAAATCAGGTGAGCACTCACAGTACCTAGTTTTAACATCCTATCCATGAAAGAGGCAATGAAGAGGTAGAAAAAATCTCGAATCGCTAATGCAACCCCTCCCCCACCCCCCAGCAGTGGCAGGGTGTGGAGAGTGTTTCAGTGTGCTGAGGGAGGGAGAGCACAGCAGTTATGAGGCATTGAATTCTGGGCTGTGTTGTTAGAGCAGAAAAGAAAACTAGACCAAACTCAGCTGACATCCACCCACAGACCAGAGCATTTAGACCAGCCCTAGCCAAAAGTGAATTGCCAATCCCAGAAGTCAGAACTTGAGTTCCTGCGATCCTTGACACAATAGGCTAAAGTGCTATGGATCTCTAAGTAAACTTGAAAGGCAGTCTAGGCGACAAGGACTGCAACTTTTACAGGAGTCCTAGTGATGAACTGGGCCCAGAGACAGTGGACGAGGAGGGCACACCACCTATTGAGGCAACAGCCAGAGCAGTTAAGGAAGTACTGGCATCACTCGTCCCTAAAGCCCAGGTTGTGCAGCTTGCAGCTCCAAAAGAGACCCATTCTTTCCCCTTGAGGAGAGGAAAGGGAAGAGTGCAGGAGGACTGTCTTGCTTCTTGGATACCAGCTCAGCCACAGCAGGATACAGAACTGGTCAGAGTTATGAGAACCCTGTTCCAGGCCCAAGTTCCTGGACGATATTTCCAGACGCACCCTGGGCAAGAAGAGAACTCACTGCCTTAAAGGGAAAAAACCCAGTCCTGACAGCATTCATCATCTGCTAAGTGAAGACCCTTGGGCCTTGAATAATCAACAGCAATACCCAGGTAATATGTCAAGGGCCTTAGGTGAGCCTCTGAGACTTGCTGGCTTCAGGTATTATCTTGGCCTCAGTGGCATAGAGCACTAAGCAAGTCAGGATGTTGGGGTCCTAGATTCTAGGACTTGACTCTTAGATGGCATTTCTGGACCTGCCCATTGCCAGAAGGGAGCCCACTGCCCTAAAGGGTGAGTCCTAAGCCAGGTAGCATTAAGCACGAGCTTACTTGAGAGCCCTTGGGCCTTAAGGCCACATTGGTGGCAATTTGGCATTACTTTCTGTGGGCCTATGGTGGTGGTGGCCATAGGGTGTGGCTCCTCTGCCTTTTGAAAGGCAGGGGAAAGAGTGGGAGACTGCATCTTGTGGTTTGAATGCTGCCAGCTCAGCTGCAATTTACAATAGAACACCAGGTAGACTTCTAAAGTTTTTGACTCTAGTCCTTGACACTCAGATGGCACCTCTGGACTAACCAGGGGCCTAGCGGAACTTGGTGCCCTGAATGTAAGGACATAGGCCTGGCCACCTTTGCCACCTGCCAGTTGTAGAGCTCCAGGACCTTGAGTGAACATAGGCAGTAGCCAGAGAATGGTTACAGCAGGCCTTGGGTGAGCCCCAGTGCTGTGGTAGCTTCAGATCTAACCTAGTACAGTCATAGTGGTGGTAGCCACAAGGGTGCTTGTGTCACTCCACCCCCAGCTTTAGGTTGCTCAGACCAGAGAGAGAGACTGTTTGTTTGGAAGAAAGTAAGGGAAGAGAACAAGAGTCTCTACCTGGTAATCCAGAGAACTCTCCTGAATCTTTTGGAAGACCATCAAAGCAGTACCTTTATGAGTCTGCAAGAACCACAGCATTACTGGGCTTGGGGTGCCCCCTAAAGCAAAAACAGCTTAGACCACAACATGCAAGTCCTTACGAATATCTGAAAAGCTTTCCTAAGAAGGACAGGTACAAACAAGCCCAGACAGTAAACACTGTAATATATGCCTAACTCTTCAATGTGCAGACACAGATGAACATTCATAATCATCAACAACATCCAGGAAAACATGACCTCACAAAATGAACTAAAGATGACACCAGGGACCAATCCTTCCTGGAGAAACAGAGATATTGTGACCTTTCAGACAGAGATTTCAAAATAACTGTGTTGAGGAAACTCAAAAAAATTCAGGATAACACAGAGAAGGAATTCAGAATTCTATGAGATAAATTTAACAAATAGATTGAAATAATTACAAAGAACCAAGCAAAAATTCTGGAGCTGAAAAATAGTATTGAAAAATACTCTGAAGAATGCATCAGAATCTCTTAATAGCAGAATTGATCAAGCAGAAAAAAAGAATTAGTGAGCTTGAAGACAGGCTATTTGAAAATATGCAGTCAGAAGAGATGTATTAGTCTGTTCTCATGCTGCTAATAAAGACATATTGGGAGACTCGGTAATTTATAAAGAGAAAGAGGTTTAATGACCCACAGTTCCACATAGCTGAGGAGGCCTGAGAATCATGGCAGAAGGTGAAGGAGTAGCAAAGGCACGTCTTACATGGTGGCAGGCAAGAAAGCACGTGCAGAGGAACCACTCTTTCTAAAACCATCAGATCTTGTGAGACTTATTCACTGTCACGAGAACAGCATGGGAAAAACCTGCCCCTGTGATTCAGTTACCTCCCACCAGGTCCCTCCCACAACACGTGGGGATTATGAGAGCTGCAATTCAAGATGAGATTTGGGTGAATACACAGCCAAACCATATCAGGAGACAAAATAAAAAAGAATGAAAAACAATAAAGCATGCCTATAAGATGTAGGAAATAGTTTCAAAAGGGCAAATCTGAGTTTTCAGCCTAAAGGGGAGGTAGACAAGGACATAGGGGTAGAATGTTTTTTCAAGGAAATAATAACAGAGAACACAAACCAAAAGAAATATATCAGTATCCAAATCCACGAAGGTTATAGAACACCAAGCAGATTTAAACCAAAGAAGACTACCTCAAGGCATTTAATAATCAAACTCCCAAAGATCAAGGATAAAGAAAAGATCCGAAAAACAGCAAGAGAAAAGAAACAAATAACATACAATGGTGCTCCAATATGTCTGGAAGCAGAGTTTTCAGTTGGAACCTTACATGCCAGGAGAGAGTGGTGATATGATTTGGCTGTGTCCCCACCCAAATCTCACCTTGAATTGTAATAATCCCTACATGTCGAAGACAGGGCCAGGTGGAGATAATTGAATCATGGGGGTATTTCCACCATACTGTTCTCATAGCAGCAAATAATTATCATGAGATCTGATGGTTTTATAAATGGCAGTTCCCTTGCATAAACTCTCTCTTGCTGCTGCCATGTAAGATGTATCTTGCTCCCCCTTTGCTTCTGCCATGATTGTGAGGCCTCCCCAGCCATGTGGAACTGTGAGTCAATTAAACCTCTTTCCTTTATAAATTACCCAGTCTCAGGTATGTCTTTATTAGCAGCATGAGAACAGACTAATACAAGGTCATGGCATATTTAAAATGCTGGAGGAAAGCCACTTTTACCTTATAATAGTGTATCCAGCAAAAATATCCTTCAAACATAAAGGTTAAACAAACACTTTTCCAGACAAACAAAAGTTGAGGGATTTCATCAACATGAGACCTGTCCTACAAGATATGTTAAAGTGAGTACTTCAATCAGAAGAAACGAACATTAATGAGCAATAATTAATTACCTGAGGGTATAAAACTCACTGGTAATAGTAAGTACACAAGACACACAAAATATTATAACACTGTAACTGTGGTGTGTAAACTACTCTTATCCTAAGTAGAATGACTAAATGATGAACCAATCCAAAATAGTAACTACAACTTTTCAAGATATAGGCAGTACAACAATATATAAATAGAGGCTGGGTGTGGTGGCTCACACCTGTAATCCCAGCACTTTGGGAGGCCAGGCAGGCAGATCACAGGTCAGGAGATCGAGACCAGCCTGGCCAATATAGTGAAACCCCATCTCTACCAAAAATACAAAAAAGTAGCTGGGCGTGGTGGTGGGCACCCGTAATCCCAGCTCCTCGGGAGGCTGAGGCAGAAGAATTGCCTGAAGCTGGTAGGTGGAGGTTGCAGTGAGCCAAGATTGTGCCACTGCACTCCAGCCTGGGCGACAGTGGAAGACTCTGTCTCAAAAACAAACAAAAAAAAGATATAAATAGAAACAACAATAAGTTAAAATGTGTGGGCTGGAGGAGGAAGTTAAGGCTTAGTATTTATTAGTTTTCTTTTTTATTGCTTATGCAAACAGTGTTAAAAATGGGAGTTCCCTTGTTATTAAAGTAATGGGTTATAAGATAGTATTTGCAAGCCTCATGGTAAGGTCAAACCAAAAAATATACAATGAATCCATAAAACTTGACTTTCATTTGAGAACACTAAGATATTCCAGACATTGCAAGTGGACACAGATGTCAGAATTTCATAGTAACACCAATGAAAGGAAAAATAATTAATTTTTATTGAGTACCTGCTATGTGCCTGGTACTGTATTTGTATTATCTCATATCTAGCCTTCTACTTGCAAAGTTCTTAGACACTATTATCCCTATTTTAAAGATGAGAAAATCCTGACTCAAAATTAAGACATTTCCACTGTCATGAAGATAGTGAATAACGGAGCCAGAATTGGTATTCGTTTTCATTGGACAAGTCAGAATTTCTTGGACTGTATTGCTTGCTTTGCTGTAAATGACTTGGTAACCTCAATGAGTAATTTGAAATATCTGGGCCCTAGGTTACTCAACTGTAAACATATAGAAGCTATCAACTGAAAGGACAATTGTGAAGGCATTAAGATGCACATAGTATGACTTCCTTAACTTCTGAAAAAGTATCGAAGAATCACACCAAGGTGCAAGATAAAGGCTTGAGGTTGCCTGAGGTTAGTCTAAGATGCTGATTTCTCAGCTACTGGTGTGATTTACACAAAAGAGAAAGAAAATTCTTAGGAAAAGCAGAGAAAAAAAACCCCCATACTTTATAGCCTCTAAGTTAACAGAAAAACAATGCACCTAATTAGTACATTTGACTCCAACTTAATCTATATTTTAAGGCTGATGACCTATGAACCTCAAGTAGTGACTCAGATGGTTAATGTAATATAAATCCAGGAGTAATAGAGAACTTCCAGAATGACTGTGGCGTAACCTAAACTTTTAATATTAGAAAAGAGGGCTACTGGCCTTAAAATTTCTGCTATAACTTGCCAGTGCCTAGTGCCACTTGCTCTGTGGCATACATTTATGAAATGGCACTGCTTCCTACATGCAAAAGTAGAAACAGCCATGTTATGCAAAATTATCTATGACATCCAACCCACTGGGGCTCATATACAACTTATGGTTTCATTATGCAGAATTATAATGGGTCTTAATATTCTATTACTCCTTGGCTCTAATACCTTTTCATCAACGTAAGGACCTTAAGATTAGGGCTTTGCTTAGATTGGCTAGCATTGTCACCCTGGAAACTCTAGTGTCCTATGGAATTACACAAATTGATAATCTAAAGATAGCAAGCATGTCAGAAATTTCAGAAGTAGTTATCATGTATTTGTTAATAATTCATGGTTAGCAACAGGGATATGAAATTACAAATGACTGAACTTCAGTTTCCTGATCATATATGATTACTTAAGTAACTGTAAGTCTTCAGCACTCACTGTATCAATTATGGAACATCTTAGGTGATTGATTTTTTTTGGTCTCTGCCTGAGTTAACTTAATTTTTCAGTTGTCTTTCTTCCAGATTCTTCTTAGAATTGTTGTCAAACAAGGAATTAAATTATATTTTTCTCCCATTACCTACTTGTAGGCTGTGATCCTCCTTTGACAAGTCCAAACGCTTTTATCAGAGGATAAATAGATGGTGCCTTAAGAAGAGTAGAACTGAGACATTATTAAAGGTCAGGGGGCTGCTTTCTCAGTTTCCAATAAGCAAGTGGCTCCACTAATTCCTTCAAGCATACCTGAGCTATTTTTCCTTTAAATATAAAGTAACAACATAGAACCCTAGACAGTGATCTCAGCTATACTTTTCTCTTTGTGCCTAATGTAAATGTTATTCCCAAACCATCTCAGAAGCAATAAACATTTAGTCCGTTCATTGTCATACCATGATCTGGAGAAAAGTGGATCTAAAATCTGTACTATGGGAAGATCATGCAATTGATAGAGATAAGCATATAAGCCCACCACATAAGAATGTAACCACATTCAACATTGCACAATAACTGATTCTTGACACTAAGCAATAAAAATTGCACCTGTTTTTAATCACTTCTTACTAGACTTAAATTTAAGGTACACTTTGTGACAAAAGGCACCATCATATTGAATTTCCCTCATGTTATCTATAGAGAAAACTATTTCAAAACACTGATAGGATAGGATCAGCTATATAAGATATTGGTGTTAACTCATAAAAATGCTGAGCTCTAAATGAGCCAAAGAACACAGTATTGCTATTTCCTAAGCTGCAGTTCAGGGAAGCCTGCATCATTAAAAAAAAAAAGAATTCTTATCTCCAATTGATGTTTATTACTCTCAAGTTTTGAGGAAAAAAGGAATGAAATGGTCTATCAGTTCTCATTAACTCAGAATATAAAAATATCTGGTAGACTCATGGCAGATGGCTTGAATTAGTCATACAATGTGGCTAAGGGTTTAGTGGCAATTTATATTTTGTTAGAAGGAAATAACCAGTGATATACTGTCATTTCAGTTAGTGTTTATAAATGTAAAAAATAAGCTAACATTGAAAATTTTACTAAGGTCACCTTGCTCTACTTTTTCTGATTAGGAGTTCTGTAACTTATATGAATAATTTATTAGAAAAAGTTACCAATCTTCTCATAACTCAGGTACTCTGATAAGAAAAGATTTACAAACATAAACAGAACTCTAGGATAACTCACCTAGCAAAACTATGGTTAAAATAATGAAAGCCATGTAATACACATCCCAATAAGGGGCATTTGTCTATATTATATACAAATGGAGAACGGCTTCTGTCCTGCATAAGTTCCTTTTTTAATCAACACAGGGTAAATTTCTTATCTCTGTGGGAGGAGGAGTAGGCTTCAGAAGTTATTGCTTCATAATCCATAGGGATGCTTTCAGTTTACCAGACAGACTGTACTGATAGGTGTGAATTTTATAAGTTCATTATGTTTATGATTTTTGAAAGCATAAAGTGATTTTAAAATATTTTTTCTTTAATTTTATAATAATAGCGAACTGCATTTCATTCAATTTAATTTTCTGGAAACTATTTATAGTGTTATGGCACAGTTTTGCTGTATTGCCTTGATGTATGATTTCTAATTCTTTGGATATGACCAAATCAAAGCTCAAACTAAAAGAAATTTGTATATAAGTATACATCACTGTATACATACATGTAAAATGGCATTGTAAGATCCTGTTTTTCCCCGTAGATGGACATTACAGTTTAGTCCAAGCCAGAAGGTAATTGGGTCAACCACACCTGGACTCTGAGGATTTTAAATTCTAGTGTCAAAAAACTGCTTCTGACACATTGAGGTGAGCTGAACCTCATGCTAAGTTCACTGGGAGCTGAATTCTGGCTGAGCAGTATAAATGATGTGGCTGTCTTGAAACAAAGCCTTCTGAATTCTCAAACTGACAGGATCTATAAAAACTTGGAGAGAATTCAGAGGAAGCCATTTCCATAATCACAGAACTGGGAAGCCAGAACCACTGGAAAATGAAGAAACTTATTTTATTCATTAAGGGATAGTAGATGGCATCATTAAAAAAAAGTTATATTGATGTAAAAAAATGTTATTTAGACTATGGCAATGAAATCTTTTCCATTTCCACTATATATGTGAACAGTAAAATATTCTCTTTGGGGAATTGGAAATATATAAAAACTCCCTGAAACCCAAAGTCATTAAATATTGGATGTACTGGATTGTCAAATATTAGAATGAGTTATTAAGTTGAATGTGAAATCTGATGTTTTGGCAGCCCACATTAATTTTCTTCTCCCTGGGGTGGAGTGCGAACAACTGTAACTAAAAATAGTGCTTTTGGGCTAGATTAACAGCCAATAGTATATTCATGCAGCACAATTTCCTGGGTATTTCTGTGCCTATGATAGGGTATGTTGTAGCAGTTATTGGAATCCTACATCTTCTTTCCAGTCAACAGTTGTGAGGCTGTGGGGAGGAAACCTAATTAAATTTCAGTTTCCTCCTTTTATAAAATAGGAATAATGCTCTAGAGATTGCTGACAGGAAAATAAGAAAAAATGGAATAAGTACTTGTACAATGCCTGACACATATTAAGTCCTCAATAAATATTGAGAGTATTTTGTTTCATTTTAAACTTAGATGAAATAATATGGAGATGTTGGGTACAACAGTAGAATTCACTATGGCCAATTTTTCTTTCTCCAAAGCTTTTCTGCTTTAATCAATGCCAAGCATTACAACTGAGTCTTAGAACACAAAAGAACACAAGCAGGATAACAAATGAAGTACAATTATCATTCTATTTTATCCCAGGAAAAAAAATATTTCCAACACAGATATTCTGAAGAGAAGACTGTTGAATAAAGTATGTATATTCTCTCAGAAATAAAATGAATATTCTCATTTTAGTCTGTAAAAGTATATAGTCATACATTGATTGTAATTATTTTTATTCCAAATATCATTTAAATGAGGGTATAGGAGTCTTGAATCCACAGGCAGGAGTGAGACTGAGCACTAAAAAACAGAAATTTCAATACTATCAGAACTGTCCAATATTTCTCTCTTCTACCCTGCTGTCTGCTCTTTTGTTTTTAATCTTTTTTTATCTCTTCCTTTCTGTCTCGGGCTATCTTAGTGTTTGTTTCTCTGTTTTTGTCTGCTTCTTTGAGCTATAATTTGAAAAAAATGCTGTCTTTAGTTCCTTCATTTTTAACTTATGGGCAAAATTTCCAAGGAAATACTACATTTTATTTCTTAACATTAGTACCAAAACTGTCAGGTAAGAACCATGGTTAGACAGTGACAGGAAGATGTCCACCCATGGATCTCTCTAGTGTACCATATGGTGGCTTTCAAAGTAGCTATGGGTGGTAGAAAAGGTAAAAAGGGATATTTCCAAAAAGAGAGCTGATGCTGGGTTAACAAAACAAAAAATGTCCACTTCAATATACACTCATGTCCAAATATATCACATATATAGGAATATATGTTTTGTATACATATATTTTGTTTTACACACACACACAGACCCACACACACACGTGGCCTTGAAATACTCAAGGCCCCGTATATTCCAAATGGGACCTTTGGCTATTTCAATAGATTTCTATGCTGATGTCTAGATTGAATACTCTACATTGTTTATTATACATATGTGGGACTATGCCATACTCATATGAAAAATGAAAAATCTATACATTGATGCTACAAAGTAAAAAAAGAAATCTCAAATCCACTAATTATAACAGTTTTCTTCACATTATGGATTTGTCCATTGAAACGTGTGCTGGAAAAAATAAATGTAATAGTCCCATTCTAATTTAAATAATATATTGCTTTTTGATATTTGACTGTCACATTTCAGCTCAGGGAAAACAAGACATTATATTGCGGTTCAAATAAGCTATGAACAAAATATCAGTGACTTCTGCATCAGCCATATTCATTTCTAAATGTTTTATGATGTATAGCCAACATTTATTGCCATCTTCACATAGAAATATAATATGTATAATCCCATTGGAACCACAAGCAAACAATGTCTTGATCTTTGCTCCTCCCAACCTAATCTGCCCTTCCAACAGTGTTTACAACTTAAAAAGGCAAATCCATTTTCTGAATCCTTGAGCAAAAATTAATGACCTTTTTTCCTTCACACTGTGGATCCAAACCATCACCAAACCACATGACTCTACCTTCAAACACATTCAGAATCTTCTCTCCAGCTTCATAATGACCACATAGGGCCCAGCCAACATCTTCTCACCAAGAGTATTGCAGGAGGCTTCTAACTGATCTCCATACTTCCATCTTTATGTCTCTATAATCCATTTTCAATAGTAGCCAGAGTAATTTTTTCAAAAATTTTAAATAAGGACATCAGTCTTTTGCTGAAATCCTTTCAGTGCTTCTCATCTCAATCAGAAACAAAGTCTGTATGATGGCCAGAAAGACATACAGAATCCACAACCCCTCCCCAGTTACACCTTCCACGACATCTCTGGAGAAGAGTTTGTTAATTTCCTCTTCTCTCCTTTGCTTACTCCATTTCAGCCACATCAGTTTATTTTATCTCAAAAACACTAGAAACACATGCGCCTCCAGGCCTTAAGACTTGCTATGCTCTGTCTGGACTGCTCCCGCCATCTCCAAATGGCCCTGTCTCTCTTCTCTTTAACTATTTGCTCAAAGGTCGCCTGCTCAGGGAGTCCTCTGAGTCCACTCCATTTAAAATTTGAGACCTCTCGCTCCTTATCCTTCTTCTCTGCTTCATTTCCTATATCTTGTTTATTACCATCTGGCATACTCTGTATTTTATTCTTTTATTTTTTTATCATCAATATCCCCCTACCCTATATGAAGAATGTAAACTCCATAAGAATGGCAATTTTTGACTCTTCTGATAACTGTTGTACCATAATTGCCTAGGATTGTGCCTGGCATATACTGGATGATCAATAGATGTTTCAGTTGAATAAAGTAATTATTGAGGAAGGAGGGGTGAAACTGTACCTTACTGGTAATACACAGCCACTAGCATTATGAACCATATTTCTCCTAATGACCATAATCAACACTTTGCTTTTCTTCAAGCAAATGACCGAACTAAAGGAGATATTATTTTGAGATGAAGTGGCTAGCTTCTTAATCAACAATACACAAGTGCATAGTGCTTTCATATGCATTGTTCAATCCACCCTTCAAAGAACCCTAAGAGCAATATAGTGCTATCTCTGGGAATATGAAGAATCTGGGATCAGTAATGTAGGCAGGAACACGTATCTACTGGCAGAGTCTGATCTCAGACTTCTGCTTTCAGTCAAGGAATGCCTATGCCACTTGAAATAAAATAAGTTTATTTTTCCTCTACTTAAGATCCTTAGAGAGATTCTAAAACCACAATCAAAAGAATAGAGTATTTCTTATCTGAACAACATTTCCTTAATGCACTCATGAAATTTCCCTTTTATTTAAAGCCATATCATTCTGACTCTCTGCTGTTATGGTAAACACTTTATTCCCTTATACATCACTTTCAAATGAAGGCACCAAGCAAGTCTCACTTTGCCCCTGTCTTGACAAACTTATCCCGATACCACTGAACAGAGTACTAACATGGAGTGGCAGGTATGTGGTGGTGATGGCAGAAAGTCAAATGGTATTGAATCCAGATAACTTTGGAAGGTGCAAGTTCCCACCATCTCTACCACATATCCACTGTTTCAAATAGTGCTCCAATGAATGGTACTTGCAAGGACTTTAGCTTATTTATTGAGTTTCTACTACATGTGAAACAGGGAACATCAGGAACAGATGGAGAGGTGAATAAATCAGGCTCCACTTCTACAAGGAGTTTACAAATCTGGGGATGCCACATGCTGGGAAATGCAGCCTGGTATACTGAAAGAAAATTGGAATGAAATTTGGAAACCCAGATGTGATTCTGCCTTCCTCAAGATCACACTTCGATTCAACTGCCGGCATAAGTGTTACAGCAGAGAAATAGAAGTCTAGAGTAAAAAGAGTCTAATTTTATTTCAGTAACCAGATACATAAGTATGATATGGTTTATGAGTGTGTTTCTCAAAATGCAGTGCCATGAATTATCTACATGAGAACTGGCATATATACTTTAAAAATTCAAATTTCTAAACATCATCCTACAACTACTAAATTGGTGTCTGTGGGATAGGGGAAGGATTTTGGGATATACATATTAATAAAGCCTCCTAGGTGATTCATATGCATTGTAAACTTTAGCAACTAAGCTAAGGAAAAATAGGATGATTAAACTAAAATAAACCATCATTTAAGTCTTTTACTAATAATTGAAAAAGTCTTTTGGGGGTAGAAAATGGAGGGAGATGCTCAGGGTGAAAATACCCACATTCCTATTCTCAGTAAAAGTTTTGCATTATGTGTAAGCCAACTTCTACAATGCAGATCAAGGCCACAAGTTGCCAGTTAAATTTAGTGTTCTAAGTCCTATGGAGATTTGTCTTGGTGGCAAAAACCAGGTAAGAGCTCAAGTGGTTTAATCCATTTGAGGATTTCTATATTTTCAAAATAAGGTATCATATTTATTTCAGTGATAGAATGTAATGTTGCAACAAAACAAAGATTTGGTAGCTATCCCTTCAGAGAAAAATTTTTCTAAAGCTTTCACAATAAATATATGAATCATTACCTTATTATACCAAAATATAGGGAAATTTTAAAGAATTGCATGTAGTAGTCATTTTACAAAACATCACAAAGGAGAATTATTTTATGTAATAGAATAATAAGCATTATAATATCTTGGAATAAAATAATTCTGAAAATGAAAAACTTTACAGATACCACCAATAATATATAACTAAGCTTTCATACTTAATACTATTAAAACCTTTTGAAATAAATTACAGTTTAGCTGAAATGTATCTCCATTTGGTTTTTTCATATATGAATCTTTTGTTTGCTAGTGACTGACAATTCATTTGGTTGTTTTTTTAATGCCATCTCTCGCCTACTTTTTCCCAATATTTTATAATTGTAGGTAAATAAGAAAATATCACATGAACTCAACAGTCAGTGGAAGCTGAAATGCTGCCAATTTCAAGTTATAATTATGGGTAGACAAAACGCTATCTGTGTGCCATGTCTGGGCCACAGCCTGTTTTCAGACTACTAGCAAGGTAAGAATAATTTTACCATTTTTAAACTATTATCAGAAAAAACTAAGAATATGCAATGAGGAACATATTGTGTCTCGCAAAGTCTAAAATACATACTACCTGGCCTTTTTCATAAAATGTGTGGTGACCCATTTATTGTATGAGGTATCCAAAAAAAAAAAAAAAAGAACTGATGATTAAGCAAATTGCTTTGCTTTCCATCAGCAATGCTGAAAAGTTCATTGTCAATGGTAAATAAGTTATATAATGAACTAAAACTAATACAAAGTGAGTAGCAAATAAGAAGAAATACATAATATAGTAATAAATTAAAGTTCTTAAGTATAAAATGGAAGGCTACAGGGCTATTTAGAGCATAGTCAAATATTTGTATAAAATTTCAATAAGTTGAAAGTACTAGTATATTTCCTGAAACTATATGAACGGATCCTCAAAATAATAATAAACAGTGACTACAAAATTCTATTAAATAAGTATTTATTAAATAATGTGTTTAAGTACACATCAAACTCCATTTGATAGGGAGGGTAATGATTGCATCTATACAGTACCTAGTCCAAAATATAGCTCATAGAGTTCAAAAATCTTTACTGAACAAATTAAATAAAAGGGTTTCACTCTTATTTACTCTAATAAAAAATAAAATAATGTTCAAGGGTACCCTCCATTATTGTAGCATCAACTCCTTAACAATGCTGATTAAAAAGATAGCACCATACACTGATATACCTTGCTCCTCAGTCTATCATCCTTGGTCTGTATCTGGAGGCTTTACAATGTCAGTCAACCAAAATCTTCAAGTTTTCTCCAATATGTAGGTATATTCACTTCTATCTTTGCACAACTGTAAGCACTCCTTTTCAGAAGAAAGCTTTTTTAAAAAGGCATAAATGCACACAATATAATCCCTTCTTCACTCTCTTCTCATTTTATCCTCCCAAAGAATTTCTCAGTTATGTCTGCAGTAATCTTATACTACATAAAATGTCAAAATGTTCTAACACATAATACAAAATCCGTTCTCTAGCCCCTGGCTCAGCCACAGGGAAGAATATGTGCTCATTTCATAATAGTTAGGGATTTTTGAAGTTTTCATAAAGGTAGAGAGTGCTCAAGAAAAAGAATCATTGTTAACATAAAAGACTTCCCATAGTGGCATAAACTTCTATTCAAAATGCTAAAAGTCCTGCAACAGACTAATGCTAAAACTGGTTCCATTCACACTTAAAAAAATCTACTGTTTTAATTTTATCACTTTTTTTTTCTTACCTCCCTCTTTTGAGATACTCGAAAACCTGTCAAACAAAATACAAAATAACAATTATTTGAATCAGAGGGCACAGGAATTTAATTGGATCATACAGAGCTTGAAAGGCCATAAATTACTATTGTACTGTTTGGATGCTTTCCAGGATAGGGGAAATAAAATGAATGACAGATACTTTTTAAATCATTAAAATAGAAAAGATCACCTAAAATTTAAAAAGCAGTTAAGAAATAAAAATGAAAAAGAGGGCTTCCTAATACAAAGTTGACTCGTATAAATATTTTCTTTTTTTAACTTCATTGTAAATTGACAACTTTTAATTACATATTCACGGGATACAAAATGAAGTTATCATTCATGAATACAATGTGGAATAATTAAATCTAACTAATTTACATACCCATCACTTCAAGTATTTATTATTTTTGTAGTGAGAACATTTTTAATTTATTCTCATAGCAATTTTGAAATGTACAATACATTACCATCACTATATTCACCACATTGTGTGACATACCTCAAAAAGAAACCCACCTTAGACCTCCTGTCTAACTAAGCTTTTGTACCCTTTGACCATTATCTCCCCACTGCCTCCATCCTCCAGGCTTCTGTAACCACCATTCTATTCTGCTTCTATGAGTTTGACTGTTTTAGATTCCACATATAAGTGAAAACATGCAGTATTTGTCTTTCTGTGCCTGGCTTATTTCACTTAGCCTAATATTCTCCAATTCCATCCAAGTTGTTGCAAATGACAGAATTTCGTTCTTTATTAGGGCTGCATAGCATTTCATTGTGTATATATGTACCACAGATTCTTTATCTATTCATCTGTTGATGAACACTTAGGTTGATTCCATATTTTGGCTGTCAATAGTGCTGCAGGGAACATGGGAGTGCAGACATCTCTGACAAACTGACTTCAAATCTTTTGGGTAAACATCCAGAAGTGGGTTTGCTTGATCATATGGTAATTCCATTTTAGCTTTTTGAGAATCCACTATACAATTTTCCATAATGGCTATAACTAATTTACATTACCACCAACAGGGTACAAAATTTCCTTCTCTCCACATTATTCCCAGCATGTGTTATCCTTCATCTTTTTGATAACAGCTATTCCCACAGGTGAGATAATGTCTCATTTTGCTTTGAACTTAAATTTCCCTAATAATTGGTGATGTGGAGCATTTTCTCATATATATATTGGACATTTGTATGTCTTCTTTTGAGAAATTTCCATTCAGGTCCCTTGCCCATTTTGTTCTTGTTGTTGTGTTATTTTCTCGCTATTGAATTGTTTAAGTTCTTTATATATTTTGAATATTGACCCCTTACAGAATGCATCGTTTGCAAATATATTCTCCCAATCCCTAAGTTTTTTATTCATACTGCTCTTTCCTCTGATGTGCAGAAGCTCTTTTGTTTGACCTAATCCCATTTGTCTATTTTCACTTTTGCTGTCTGCACTTTGGGGGGTCAAATAAAAAAAGTTACTGCCCAGATCAATGTTGTGTTTCTCCTATGTTTTCTTCTAGTAGTTTTTACAGATTCTGGTATTACAATTAAGTCTTTAATCCATCTTGAGTAGATTTTTGTGCATGTTGTGAGATGAGTCCACTTTCATTTTTCTGCATGCATGTATCTAGCTTTCCCAACACCATTTATTGAAGAGGCTATATTATTCTTTTTATGTGTTGTACACACCTTTGTTAAAAATCAATTGACTGTATATGCCTTGGTTCATTTCTGAGCTCTCTATTCTGTTCCACTGGCTGATGTGTGTGTGTGTGTTTAATTAATTAATTTAATTTTCCAGTACCATGTTATTTTAATTACTATAGCATTATAATAGTTTAAATTCAGGTAGTGTGATGCCTACAGCTTTGTTCTTTTTGTTTATGATTGCCTTGGCTATTCAAGGTTTTTGAGAATTCCAAATGAATTTTACAACTTTTGTCTCTTTCTATGAACAATAACAATGGAATTTCAACAAAAACTACATTCAATCTGTAGTTCATTTTAGGTAGTATGGACATTTTAAAAATACTAATACTTCCAATACATAAACACAAACCATCTTTCCATTTATTTGTGTCTTCTTCAGTTTCTTTCATCAATGTTTTATAGTTTTCAATATACAAGTCCTTTATCTCCCTGGTCAAATTTATTCCTAAGAATAGATGTTCCTCGACATACAATGGGGTTATGTCCCTATAAACCCATTGTTAATTGAAAATATCATAAGTCAAAAAGGCATTTCATACACCTAAACTGCCAAACATCATAGCTTAGCCCAGCCTACCTTAAAAGTGCTCAGAACATTTAAACCTAGCACAAAACCTAATTTAGAATAAAGTTTTGAAAATCTCATGTAATTTATCAAATACTATACTGAAAGTAAAAAACAGAATGGTTAAATAGTTCCCAATCCTAAATTTTAAAAATCATAAGTCAAGCCGTTGCAAGTTGGAGAACATCTGTGTATTTTATTTTAATTTTTGTAGCTATTATAACTGGAATTACTCTCTAGATTTCTTTTTTGGATAGTTCACTGTTAGTATATAAAAATGATACTTCTGTGTGTTGACTTTGTGTCCTGTAATATTATTGTATTTGTTTATAAGTTCTAACAGGTTGTTTTTTTTTGGTGGAGTCTTTAGGGTTTTCTATATATGATTTCTATACCTAAGATGCCATAAGAAGCATTCAGCAGTGAAGCCTTCAGATTCTGGGCTTTTCTGTGATGGGAGACTTTGTATTACTGATTAAATATCCTTCCTCATTATTGGTCTGTTCGTATTTGCTATTTCCTCATAATTCAGTCTTGGTAGGTTGTATGTGTCTAAGAATTTATCTATTTCTTCTAGGTTATCCGATTTGTTGATTTACAATTATTCATAGTAGTCTCTTAAAATTATTTGTATTTCTGTGGTATCAGCTTTAATGTCTTCCCTTTCATTTATAATTTTATTTACTTGAATCTTCTCGATTTTTTCACAGTTAACTAAATAAAAGCATGTTCATTTGATATTTTCTAAAAACCAACTCTTAGTTTATTGACCTTTTGTATTATTTTTCTAGTCCGTATTTCATTTATTTCGGCCTTCGTCTTTAATATTTCCTTCTTCCTGCTGACTTTCGACTTAGTTTGTTCTTCTTTTTCTAGTTCCTTGAGGAGCAACATTAAGTTGTTTATCTGAGATCCCTCTTCTTTCGTAATATAAGCATTTATTGTTATAAACTTACCTCTTAGAACTCTTTTTTCTACATCCCATAATTTTGGTGTGTCATATTTTCATTTCCATTCATCTAAAGATATTTTAAAATACTTCTTTAAAATGTATTATTTTATCCATTCAGGCACATATTGTTTAATTTCCATGTATTTATGGATTTTCTCAAATTCATCCTGCTATTGATTTCTAGTTTCATGGCATTGTGGTCAGAAAACATACCTGATATGATTTCAATCTTAAACTTTCTAAGGCTTTATTTGTGCCTTATCATGTGATCTATCTTGGGGAATGTTTTAGGTTTGCCTTAGAAGAGTGTATTTTCTGTTGCTGTTGGATGAACTGTTTTATGCAGGTCTGCGAGATTCATTTGGCCTGAAGTGTTGTTCAGTACCAGTGTTTCCTTATTAATTTTCTGTCCAGATGAACGGTCCTTTATTGAAAAGTTATATTAAAGTTTCCTATTATCATTGCAATATAGTGTATCTCTCCCTTCAGGTAGTTTAATATTTGTTATATTTATCTAGGTGCTCCCATGTTGGGTGCATATATATTTATAATTGTTATACTTTCCTGATTACTTCATCTTTTCATACAAAATAATAGCTTTCTTGGTCTCATTTTACAGTTTTTGACTTAAAGTTTATTTTGTCTAAGAATAGCTACCCCTGCTTTCTTTTGCTTTCCATTTGCATAGAAAACATTTTCAACTTCTTCGCTTTCAGTCTATGTGTGTCCCTAAAAGTAAGGTGAGACTGTATTAGGCAGCATATAGTGGAGTCTTTAAAAAAAAATCCATTTGGTCACTCTATGTCTTTTATTGGTGAATTTAATCCATCTACACTCACAGTAATTACTGATAGTAAGGCTGTAATACTGACATTTTGTTCACTGTTTTCTGGTTGTTGTATTGATACGTTACCCCAGGTGGTCTAGCCATACAGTTACCCACAATATTCCCCATGAGGTAAGACCAACATGGGATTCTTGGAAAGCATCTCAAAATGCTAAAGAAACTAGATAAGTGCTTCTGGCTCTCTTTTTCTCCTGTAGAAGCCATGGGCCCAGGGAAATCCTCTTCATCTGGCATCGTGCCTACCTGGGGGAGTGGGACTGGTGGCACAGTTGAAGTGACACCATTCTTCTAACTTTTCTATTTTTGTTTTCATTCAGTTTTTCAGAACATGCCAGTGTTTAAGGTTTTTTTCTAAGTATTGGGATTTTCAAAACTATGTTCTGGTCTATGGATAGTTTCTCATTGAATTTTCTGTTGCAGGGAAGTGCAACCTGATCCTTCCTATTCTGTGTTCTTGTTGACATCACTCCCCTTTAATTATATATTTTTAAATTCATTTACCATACTCACGTAGTGCAGTGAAACATACAAAACACGTCATTAATGCTACAATGGATATGCTATATTATATCAAGATTATTTTCACCACCAGTACCTTCAAAGGACACTCAAAAACTTGTTAAATTCAATTCCATTCCTGTCCAGTGGGCTCACAATCTAAATTACTACCAACAAATAAAAGAACAATGAAATGAATGTTGTTTAGATGACTTCTAATTAAACTAATTGGCTTCAGCTGTGTCAATATTAGCATTGCATCAAGAGAAAACAACGTTTGTAAAATATTCTTAATAAAACTCTGTGAACATAGAAGACTTCCTATTTACAATAACTATTTGTATTAACTGCAGAATTTAAAATCTGTTTACTATTTACATTCACTGCAGAACTGCTTCTGGTAGCCACTGAATATGACAAATTATAACTCTATCACCAGGTAACATATTAGAAAGGATATTAGACTAGAATCTAGAGCCTTGATTGCCTAGGATATTCCATTAATTCACTATATGATTTTAGGCAGTCAGTTAACCTTTAGGAGCCTGTGTTACAGACTCACCCACTGTTACCTGTACATGTAATTGTTATTATATAGATATGTTTAGACTCTAGAACTCTGAAATAAAATATATTTATTATTACAAAGAATACAAAATGTTTACCAAAATACACTGCCTCTTCTTCTTAGGGAGACAGCTAACTATATATGTTGTTTCCCTGGAAGTTGTGTGGTGCCATGAGATTAAGATTTAGAAAGTGGAACATAAACATATGTAAATGTTTGCATATAAAATTCTCTACTTTCTGCCTGGTGGGCATGGAGAAGACCACGACGACCTTAAAAACCACAAGCTAAAGACTGTGAAGTGAGCCAAGATGGCAGAATAGGAACAGCTCCCGTCTACAGCTCACAGCGTGAGCGATGCAGAAGACGGCTGATTTCTGCATTTCCATCTGAGGAAACGGGTTCATCTCACTAGGGAGTGCCAGACAATAGGCGCAGGACAGTGGGTGAAGTGCACCATGCGTGAGCCAAAGCAGGGCGAGGCATTGCCTCACTTGGGAAGCACAAGGGGTCAGGGAGTTAGTTCCCTTTCCTAGTCAAAGAAAGGGGTGACAGACAGCACATGGAAAATTGGGTCACTCCCACCCTAATACTGCGCTTTTCTGACAGGCTTAAAAAACGGCACACCAGGAGATCATATCCAGCACCTGGCTCGGAGGGTCCTAGGCCCACGAAGTCTCGCTGATTGCTAGCACAGCAGTCTGAGATCAAACTGCAAGGTGGCAGCGAGGCTGGGGGAGGGGTGCCTGCCATTGCCCAGGCTTGCTTAGGTAAACAAAGCAGCCGGGAAGCTCGAACTGGGTGGAGCCCACCACAGCTAAAGGAGGCGTGCCTGCCTCTGTAGGCTCCACCTCTGGGGGCAGGGCACAGACAAACAAAAAGGCAGCAGTAACCTCTGCAGACTTAAATGTCCCTGTCTGACAGCTTTGAAGAGAGCAGTGGTTCTCCCAGCATGCAGCTGGAGACCTGAGAACAGGCAGACTGCCTCCTCAAGTGGGTCCCTGACCCTGACCCCCGAGCAGCCTAACTGGGAGGCACCCCCCAGTAGGTGCAGACTGACACCTCACACGGCGGGGTACTACTCTGAGACAAAATTTCCAGAGGAACGATCAGACAGCAGCATTCGCGGTTCACGAAAATCCGCTGTTCTGCAGCCACCACTGCTGATACCCAGGCTAACAGGGTCGGGAGTGGACCTCTAGCAGACTCCAACAGACCTGCAGCTGAGGGTCCTGTCTGTTAGAAGGAAAACTAACAAACAGAAAGGACATCCACACCAAAAACCCATCTGTACATCACCATCATCAAAGACCAAAAGTAGATAAAACTACAAAGATGGGGAAAAAACAGAGCAGAAAGACTGGAAACTCTAAAAAGCAGAGCACCTCTCCTCCTCCAAAGGAACGCAGTTCCTCACTAGCAATGGAACAAAGTTGGATGGAGAATGACTTTGACGAGCTGAGAGAAGAAGGCTTCAGACGATCAAACTACTCCGAGCTACAGGAGGAAATTCAAACCAAAGGCAAAGAAGTTAAAAACTATCAAAAAAATTTAGACGAATGTATAACTAGAATAACCAATACAGAGAAGTGCTTAAAGGAGCTGATGGAGCTGAAAGCCAAGGCTCGAGAACTACGTGAAGAATGCAGAAGCCTCAGGAGCCGATGCGATCAACTGGAAGAAAGGGTATCAGCGATGGAAGATGAAATGAATGAAATGAAGCGAGAAGGGAAGTTTAGAGAAAAAAGAATAAAAAGAAACGAACAAAGCCTCCAAGAAATATGGGACTATGTGAAAAGACCAAATCTACGTCTGATTGGTGTACGTGAAACTGATGGGGAGAATGGAACCAAGTTGGAAAACACTCTGCAGGATATTATCCAGGAGAACTTCCCCAATATAGCAAGGCAGGCCAACATTCAGATTCAGGAAATACAGAGAACGCCACAAAGATACTCCTCGAGAAGAGCAACTCCAAGACACATAATTGTCAGATTCACCAAAGTTGAAATGAAGGAAAAAATGTTAAGGGCAGCCAGAGAGAAAGGTTGGGTTACCCATAAAGGGAAGCCCATCAGACTAACAGCGGATCTCTCGGCAGAAACCCTACAAGCCAGAAGAGAGTGGGGGCCGATATTCAACATTCTTAAAGAAAAGAATTTTCATCCCAGAATTTCATATCCAGTCAAATCAAGCTTCATAAGTGAAAGAGAAATAAAATACTTTACAGACAAGCAAATGCTGAGAGATTTTGTCACCACCAGGCCTGCCCTAAAAGAGCTCCTGAAAGAAGCACTAAACATGGAAAGGAACAACCGGTACCAGCCACTGCAAAAGCATGCCAAATTGTAAAGACCATCGAGGCTAGGAAGAAACTGCATCAACTAACGAGCAAAATAACCAGCTAACATCATAATGACAGGATCAAATTCACACATAACAATATAAACTTTAAATGTAAATGAACTAAATGTTGCAATTAAAAGACACAGACTGGCAAATTGGATAAAGAGTCAAGACCCATCAGAGTGCTATATTCAGGAAACCCATCTCATGTGCAGACACACACATAGGCTCAAAATAAAAGGATGGAGGAAGATCTACCAAGCAAATGGAAAACAAAAAAAGGCAGGGGTTGCAATCCTAGTCTCTGATAAAACAGACTTTAAATGAACAAAAATCAAAAGAGACAAAGAAGGCCATTACATAACGGTAAAGGAATCAATACAACAAGAAGAGCTAACTATCCTAAATATATATGCACCCAATACGGGAGCACCCAAATTCATAAAGCAAGTCCTCAGTGACCTACAAAGAGACTTAGACTCCCACACAATAATAATGGGAGACTTTAACACCCCACTGTCAACATTAGACAGATCAATGAGACAGAAAGTTAACAAGGATACCCAGGAATTGAACTCAGCTCTGCACCAAGCGGACCTAATAGATACGTACAGAACTCTCCCCCACAAATCAACAGAATATATATTTTTTTCAGCACCACACCACACCTATTCCAAAACTGACCACATAGTTGGAAGTAAAGCTCTCCTCAGCAAATGTAAAAGAACAGAAATTATAACAAACTGTCTCTCAGACCACAGGGCAGTCAAACTAGAACTCAGGATTAAGAAACTCACTCAAAACCGCTCAACTACATGGAAACTGAACAACCTGCTCCTGAGTGGCTACTGGGTACATAATGAAATGAAGGCAGAAATAAAGATGTCCTTTGAAACCAACGAGAACAAAGACACAACATACCAGAATCTCTGGGACACATTCAAAGCAGTGTGTAGAGGGAAATTTATAGCACTAAATGCCCACAAGAGAAAGCAGGAAAGATCCAAAATTGACACCCTAACATCACAATTAAAAGAACTAGAAAAGCAAGAGCAAACACATTCAAAAGCTAGCAGAAGGCAAGAAGTAACTAAAATCAGAGCAGAACTGAAGGAAATAGAGACACAAAAAACCCTTCAAAAAAATTAATGAATCCAGTAGCTGGTTTTTTGAAAGGATCAACAAAATTGATAGACCGCTAGCAAGACTAATAAAGAAGAAAAGAGAGAAGAATCAAATAGACACAATAAAAAATGATAAAGGGGATATCACCACCAATCCCACAGAAATACAAACTACCATCAGAGAATACTACAAACACCTCTATGCAAATAAACCACAAAATCTAGAAGAAATGGATAAATTCCTCGACACATACACCCTCCCAAGACTAAACCAGGAAAAAGTTCAATATCTGAATAGACCAATAACAGGCTGTGAAATTGTGGCAATAATCAATAGCTTACCATCCAAAAAGAGTCCAGGACCAGATGGAATCATAGCTGAATTCTACCAGAGGTACAAGGAGGAACTGGTAACATTCCTTCTGAAACTATTCCAATCAATAGAAAAAGAGGGAATCCTCCCAAACTCATTTTATGAGGCCAGCATCATCCTGATATCAAAGCCGGGCAGAGACACAACCAATAAAGAGAATTTTAGACCAATATACTTGATGAACATCGATGCGAAAATCCTCAATAAAATACTGGCAAACCGAATCCAGCAGCACATCAAAAAGCTTATCCACCATGATCAAGTGGGCTTCATCCCTGGGATGCAAGGCTGGTTCAATATACACAAATCAATAAATGTAATCCAGCATATAAACAGAACCAAAGACAAAAACCACATGATTATCTCAATAGATGCAAAAAAGGCCTTTGACAAAATTCAACAACCCTTCATGCTAAAAACTCTCAATAAATTAGGTATTGATGGGACGTATCTCAAAATAATTAGAGCTATCTATGACAAACCCACAGCCAATATCATACTGAATGGGCAAAAACTGGAAGCATTCCCTTTGAAAACTGGCACAAGACAGGGATGCCCTCTCTCACCACTCCTATTCAACATAGTGTTGGAAGTTCTGGCCAGGGCAATCAGGCAGGAGAAGGAAATAAAGGGTATTCAGTTAGGAAAAGAGGAAGTCAAATTGTCCCTGTTTGCAGATGACATGATTGTATATCTAGAAAACCCCATTGTCTCAGCCCAAAATCTCCTTAAGCTGATAAGCTACTTCAGCAGTCTCAGGATACAAAATCAATGTACAAAAATCACAAGCATTCTTATGCACCAATAACAGACAAACACAAAGCCAAATCATGAGTGAACTCCCATTCACAATTGCTTCAAAGAGAATAAAATACCTAGGATTCCAACTTACAAGGGATGTGAAGGACCTCTTCAAGGAGAACTACAAACCACTGCTCAAGGAAATAAAAGAGGATACAAAGAAATGGAAGAACATTCCATGCTTATGGGTAGGAAGAATCAATATTGTGAAAATGGCCATACTGCCCAAGGTAATTTATAGATTCAATGCCATCCCCATCAAGCTACCAATGACTTTCTTCACAGAATTGGAAAAAACTACTTTAAAGTTCATATGGAACCAAAAAAGAGCCCGCATCGCCAAGTCATTCCTAAGTCAAAAGAACAAAGCTGGAGGCATCACACTACCTGACTTCAAACTATACTACAAGGCTACAGTAACCAAAACAGCATGGTACTGGTACCAAAACAGAGATATAGATCAATGGAACAGAACAGAGCCCTCAGAAATGATGCCGCATATCTACAACTATCTGATCTTTGACAAACCTGAGAAAAACAAGCAATGGGGAAAGGATTTCCTATTTAATAAATGGTGCTGGGAAAACTGGCTAGCCATATGTAGAAGGCTGAAACTGGGTCCCTTCCTTACACCATATACAAAAATTAATTCAAGATGGATTAAAGACTTAAACGTTAGACCTAAAACCATAAAAACCCTAGAAGAAAACCTAGGCATTACCATTCAGGACATAGGCATGGGCAAGGACTTCATGGCTAAAACACCAAAAGCAATGGCAACAAAAGACAAAATTGACAAATGGGATCTAATTAAACTAAAGAGCTTCTGCACAGCAAAAGAGACTACCATCAGAGTGAACAGGCAACCTACAAAACGGGAGAAAATTTTCACAACCTACTCATCTGACAAAAGGCTAATATCCAGAATCTACAATGAACTCAAACAAATTTACAAGAAAAAAACAAACAACCCCATCAAATTCTGGGCGAAGGACATGAACAGACACTTCTCAAAAGAAGACATCTATGCAGCCAAAAAACACATGAAAAAATGCTCACCATCACTGGCCATCAGACAAATGCAAATCAAAACCACAATGAGATACCATCTCACACCAGTTACAATGGCGATCATTAAAAAGTCAGGAAACAACAGGTGCTGGAGAGGATGTGGAGAAATAGGAACACTTTTACACTGCTGGTGGGACTGTAAACTAGTTCAACCATTGTGGAAGTCAGTGTGGGGAGTCCTCAGGGATCTAGAACTAGAAATACCATTTGACCCAGCCATCCCATTACTGGGTATACACCCAAAGGACTATAAATCATGCTGCTGTAAAGACACATGCACACATATGTTTATTGTGGCACTATTCACAATAGCAAAGACTTGGAACCAACCCAAATGTCCAACAGTGACAGACTGGATTAAGAAAATGTGGCACATATACACTATGGAATACTATGCAGCCATAAAAAATGATGAGTTCATGTCCTTTGTAGGGACATGGATGAAATTGGAAATAATCATTCTCAGTAAACTATCGCAAGGACCAAAAACCAAACACCGCATGTTCTCACTCATAGGTGGGAATTGAACAATGAGAACATATGGACACAGGAAGGGGAACATCACACTCTGGGGACTGTTGTGGGGTAGGGAGATGGGGGAGGGATAGCATTAGGAGATATACCTGATGCTAAATGAGGAGTTAATGGGTGCAGCACACCAGCATGGCACATGTATACATATGTAACTAATCTGCACATTGTGCACATGTACCCTAAAACTTAAATTATAATAAAAAAAATGAATATTCAAGCAATATTCAAAAATGTCTTCTCCAGAATGTGAAGTTTTTGATAGGCTTTTCTGTGAATGAAGATTTACATATTGCTTTTAAAAAAAAAAAGACTGTGAAGTAAGGCCTCCTTGCCAAACTGTTCGGCCATTTAAGATTATGAACTGAATGAGATGTAATTTCTATTGTGTTAAGTCACTGAAGTTTCCAGTATTTTTACTATAATAAATAGCATTACCTTAACTAGCACAATTATACTGAATGCATAACATATTGTGTCACTGTGGGCTGAGGATACCATTCACTATGTTAAACAGTAGAGAACGTTGAGCTACGTAACTAGATTTCAGAAATACAAGGAAGATCACCAGGTCTACTACAGATCAGGAATCATACCATTTTCTAGGTGGGAATATGGCACTCTTCTATGGAAATAAGACAAGAGCTAGGTAAACCATCTATGACATTTCATTGCCTTTTGCAGGCTAGAACTCAAGGAGTATAGATTCTGGGGCAGGGTCAGAGTAAGACAGCCAAGGTAGAAGTGGAACACCTATACTTTTCAAGCCAAGGTATATATAATTCTTCCTGTATTCATTTCCTTTTGTTGTCAGTTGATGTTTGTTAGATGTTTGTTAATGTATTCATTCTGAATTGCAACTTCATTCAGGAATTCTGAGATTTATCAAGGAAGGGATTTGTAATGACCATGTTTTCTTTTCATACATTTTCTGTAATTCAATGATACCTCATATTTATATTTTAGATTAAAATGTGAATTTCTAGGCACGTAAGAAAAATTATAGTATCACAATGTAAGGAAGCTGGTCAAAATCAAATTTTTTTTTTTTTTTTTTTTTTTTTTTTTGAGACGGAGTCTCGCTCTGTCGCCCAGGCTGGAGGGCAGTGGCGCGATCTCGGCTCACTGCAAGCTCCGCCTCCCGGGTTCACGCCATTCTCCTGCCTCAGCCTCCCGAGTAGCTGGGACTACAGGCGCCCGCTACCACGCCCGGCTAATTTTTTGTATTTTTAGTAGAGACGGGGTTTCACCGTGTTAGCCAGGATGGTCTCGATCTCCTGACCTCGTGATCCGCCCGCCTCGGCCTCCCAAAGTGCTGGGATTACAGGCGTGAGCCACCGCGCCCGGCCAAAATCAAATATTTTATGAACATATAATAGAAGATCTTAAAATCTAAGTTTACTGAGTCACTAAAAGTTAGGGACATTGTATGTGTGTGTTCTTTTAAATGCTTCCTCTGCCAACATGTATTCCTTCTCCTTGGCCAGGCAAGGACTGCAAATTAGATATTAGTAATTTTGAATATGCCTAATTTATCATCTGAAAATAATTTAGATTACTATTGCAACCAGATACCATTGAAATACCCTACTAATTTTTTTGTTTGGAATCAAGAGTTAAATAAGAATCATAGTGGAAGGACAGGCATGGTGGCTCACAACTGTAATCCCAGCACTCTGGGAGGCCAAGGTGAGAGGATTGCTTGAGGCCAGGAGTTCAAGACCAGCCTGGGCAACACAGTGAGACCCTGTCTCTGAAACCAAAATAAAATAACATAAAATAATAAAAATAATGTGGAAAAGGTGAGTGGTATGCCCATGACAGTTGTTCAACAAATATTACTTTGTGTCAACCACTGGTCAAGCATTGTGCTAAATACTAGGATAAGATTATGATCTGTACTTTGATGAATATTCTATGGCTATTAGACTATTGGCAATGACAAATATAACAGTTTGTTAAACACTATGATGTGATATGTTCTGGGTGCCCCAGTAATACATAAGAAGGTCTCCTAAATAATAAAAATAGTTGGCCGGGTGCAGTGGCTCATGCCTGTAATCCCAGCACTTTGGGAGGCCACGGCTGGCGGATCACAAGGTCAGGAGATCGAGACCATCCTGGCTAACACAGTGAGACCCCGTCTCTCTTAAAAATACAAAAAATTAGCTGGGCATGGTAGTGGGCACCTATAGTCCCTGCTACTCAGGAGGCTGAGGCAGGAAAATGGCATGAACCCAGGAGGCACAGCTTGCAGTGAGCCGAGATCGTGCCACTGCACTCCAGCCTGGGCAACAGAGCAAGACTCTGTCTCAAAAAAAACAAAACAAAAAAAAAACTAATAATAATAAAAATAGTTATAATTCGTTTGTCACTTATGTCCTTTTATTTTTCAATTATCATGCACCATTGTGTGCTTCACAAATGTTAACTCATTCAGTCTTTCCAAACAGCCTTATGAAGTAGCTGTTATTACCAGACTTTACAAGAAAGTAAAGTAAAGATCAGAGAAGCCATATGGCTGTCTGAGAAACCTTAAGCTAGTGAATAGCAGGGTTCAGATTTGAACCTAGGTCTCTTAAATCCAAAGCCCATACTTAAGAGTCAGAAATGGCAAATCTACAGAAGCAACCTTAGACATTATTTTGAGGATATTGAAAGGCTTAATAGGAAAGAGTGCTATGATTGATTATTAATGCCTGTTTTTTTTTGTGGAATAAGGAAGTAACAGCAGAAATACCACAAGTTACATACTTGAATCATGCTATCTTTCAAGCCCATATCATGCCAACAAAATGTGGGGATAAGACGGGCAAAATGTGAAATACGTGCCATGTGGGATTAGGAGAGTGAAGTTGAGATCTGATTCAATGCCATGTTTGCTTTAATTATGTTTTCCCTTTTTAACACAAAGAGCTTATTCTTTCTTAAATTAATATGTAATCTATTGATCTATCTGGAATGCAACCTTTTTCCCCCTCATAGAACACAAAGAGGAAAAATAAAAATATCCTTCTTAAAATGAAACAATTACCCTACAAGAAAAATTCCTTAGAATTTTTTAAAGGTACAATTTAATTTGAATGAATAGTTTCCTAGTTCACTGAAAATAGAATCGGTACATCCTAGATAGGAAAGTGTACTTTCCTAGCCAAGGTTAAGGATTGCAGGCAGAAGAAAATGTGATGGAAAAGAGAACTCAACATGATCTTGTGTCATGAGGTTAGCTAACTTCTCATTACAGTTAAAGTCCTCTTAGTTATAAACAGATGCATCATAGCCACCTGCTTTTAAAAATAGGAATTCTTAAGGCCAACTACATTCACACTCAGGTTACCATTATATATATAGCCCAGGTCTAGGGACAGTACATGAGAAGCTCTAAGTTCAATGAAGTTAACATTTTTCTTCCACTTCCGTAATTTTAGAATGTATTTAAAATACTTTAATCATAGGCCAGTTTTAAATAAAATGAAACAAATACTAGTCAATCAAACCATGAGTCAGGCACAGAGCTAGTTATTGTGATACACATAGACTCATACACTCTTAATAGAATTTTATTTCAGGGTAAATGAAGTTTAGTGATCATTTATTCCTGAGGGTGCCATAGATGGGATTATACATTTGAACAAGATTCTTAATTATGATATACAGTGTTGTCAGTGTACACATGGTTTTAATGGCATTACTCAGGAAATAAATAAATACAAAGCCAGGAGTTTGCTGTCAGCATAATGATAACTCTATCTGATCAGAGCCAAACATATGACTGATTCTATTTGTCTAGCTCTGTCAGACATGTAAGCTTCATTTCTCCAGGGGTGATGTGGTTGCTTGCAAAACTGTGAAGAGAGTCAAAAGAGAAACCTGGTAGTATAACATCAGAATTTCTCAGCCAACCGTGATTCTTTCAGGGAAAAGAATACTATCTGACTTATTTCTGTATATATCTTTTTTTTCTAGCACAGGACTGAGGAATAGGAGTTCAATAAATATTGACTAATAAACTATTCATTCTATAACTAATTCAGAATTCTTGTAATAACTTCATATTATATGAAGTGAGTTTCTCCTATACTTCCTTCAAACTTTGTCATTTCTAGGATTGCTTATCTGGTAAGGAGCAAATATTCCTATTAAATCCTGCAAAATCTATTTCTGAATGTTTGATACAATAAATTAAAAGTAAACAGGTTAGAGTGTCCATGGTTAGGAAAAAATAGGGATAATTTTACCGATGAGTGTATATTGTGCATTATAAACAGTTTCATGCAACCTTTAGAAAAAGAAAAAGAAATTCTCAGTAGAAAACATTTTTACCAAATTATGCAAATTTGGAGCTTTACTCTTACTGCTCTGAAACATTCCAATCCTCCGATACATTTCTAAATAACTGTATCCATGTTTAGGTCTGGCTCTTTCCACTCAGGCATGAAAGAACCCCATATACTAAATGTACTTCACCCAACTCTCAAACTTCTTCCCTAACTTCCTGTTACTCATATCATACATATTTCATTTAGATAGTAGAAAGTAAACAGTGATTTTGTTTACATCCATGAATGTATGATTAATGACGTAATTTTCCAGGGAGTACTTGTTCTTTTTCCACAGTTGTTGATTCAATCATGTATATGTCTAATTTCAGAATTTTAGGAATTGTGATAAGTATTCTTCGGCATGGCCCTATGGACATAATATACCTCTTTTTCCTATGAATTAATCTGGTATTAGTTCTCAACTGACCTCTTATTATGTGCTTATTCTTTCTATTCATTTTGTGAGAATATTTTTTAAAAAGACTTAATATAAATTTACTATGCACTGCATTAAAAATTAATAGTAAGTCATTCCCAGAGTCTACATACATACTTTAAATGTAACATCTTTTAGGAATGAATTTTCTGGAAAACATAGCCCTTATACAATATGTATATTTAAAATATCTTTTTGAAATTTGAGCACACCAATTATCCCCAGCAATAAATTTAATTTATAATTTATCCCTACTAAAAACAAACTTACTTAAAAATTAGAAAGATTAGAGGTTTAGAACTCTAGTCATGAAGTTAGTGTCTATTCTTACATTTTGAAATACCTTTATGCTGAATTGTACTGAAAGAGCTACTCCATACGCAATATGAAATACAAACATAGAGCTTTTATTCCTCTGAAGTACATGTCACCTTTGTTTCCCACCATTAAAAAAAATTATCTCTACAGATACTTTGTTCTTTTCTTCCCTTAGGTATATTTTGCTTCATCCTTTTCAAATGAATAATTGTCCATTATGTGCCTGCTGTGCAAAGACTCTGTATTAAGGTTGAGGAATATTCACAAGAGGACATATACCGTGTTCCATGATTCTTGGGCATGTGTGGACCAGTGTATTTCAAACTGTAAGTTATACTTTGAACCATTTTAATAGGTTATGAAATCAATTTAAGGAATAATATCAGAATTTTTTATATCTCAAAATGAACTATAATTGGATAGAGCAGATCATACACACAAAGAAACAATATTTCATGCATACGACAAAAGAGCAATCATTGTTCAGTAAAGATTTTGATTTTGTATATTTGTATGTGTGTGTGTGTGAACGTGAGAGAGAGAGAAGTAGACTGCAGTGTGAAACATTACTTACTCTGGATCATAGTCAAAAAATTTTGAAAGCTACTTTAATACAGGAAATGAGATCTCGTTGTAGCCTTCATAATGGTGAAATCTACTCCATCATTATAGGCAAAGTAGTACTTCCTTTTCATCATTTAATACAGTGAAAACTAGCTTTTCCCTCCTGTGGCTAAACACACTATAATACAATTTTTGGTAGTTTATGTGACCAATGTTTTATTCAGTTATTTTATGTTGATATTTTTAAGCATATGCTACTCCTAACAAAGTTTAAACAAAAAGAAGTGTACCACACTGCTCACTGCATAGATAAGATCATAAAATAAGAATCTTTTAAATTACAACAGAGGCTGACCTCAGTATGAGATTTAATATTTCACAAGATCAGCAACTTCACTTCCTTGCTACTTGGGCTATTTGGCCAAGCAAGAGCAAAGACAGTCAAGTAAAATTTTCAAACTAAGTAGGTTTTAATAATGTATTAGTTTGGTGCAAAAGTAATTGCAGCTTTTGCAATTATTTATACATACATTACCTTAATCCACAGCAATTATTCATGAGTCTCACCTAAGGATAAAGATCTTTACCATAAATTTTCTCTCAAGAAGTTTAATTTACTAAAAATACTATATTGCATATATATATATCAGGCACTAAGTGCAAATAAACTACACAAAGCAGTAAGATTTCCTTGGCAACCTCAAATGGCAAATACATTTTCTCCACCACTTACAGGTGGAATTTTCTATATTTTCTGCATTGGCTCTGAGGATAAACACCCACCTGCTTCTCTCTTCATCACTGGGTTTTCAAGTTTTTCCTAGGTTTTCCACACAGGTATTAAAATTCCTTCTATGGTTTGTCTTGGTATAACTTCTGTTTCTTTTTTCTACAAGTACTTTATTTCACCTTTTTTGGCTGCTTGAATTATGTTATTTTTTCTTTCCCCTGTCTGAGACAATCTGAGTCTTTTAGTCAGAGTTATTAAAGTCTCCATTGCTTTTTCTGTCTCAAAGATGGGTATATTCTTATACCACAGAATCCTCCAATATCTTCATTACTGCTTAATCCTTAAATTCCTAGTGTCTTTTAATTTTCTCTATTGTATCCCTTGATAATATATCCCAAGAAATGACACTGATGATTGTTTAATCATGTTTTGAACAGCAAAATTTTGTATAAGCAAGAAGTAGGACAAATGTCTCAGGAGCGTACAGAGGTAATTTGACATATGAATAGCACATACACAGATCTGAGTAAATAGCAAGAACTTGCTCAGGACAGATGTGATTGTTAGCAGAATGCTCTGTCCTGCTGATAACATACTAGATGTGACTGCTTTGACATTGTGAAGGCAAACTGAGAACAGCATCTGCACCACTGCATAAAGTAGCCAAAGCTTGAAAGATATAGCTCGTAACACTTTGTTGAAATTTAACATGTGTTGAACAATCTCCTCTCAGATCTGACATAAGCAATTTTATAACCAGGGTGGGAGTCTCTCTTCCTGCAAGTAAATTTACCTGCGCTCTGTCACTGTATATACCCTGCGACACCTTGTTTTCTGTGCAGTTGACCTGACTCTGCTCAGGTGCATTCTCTAAAGCTAGCTGTGCTGCTTCCCATTTCAATCTCCCCTCTTACTTGTCATTATTGTGTAGTGTCCTTTACCTGCTAGTTTGGCACAGGTGTCATTAGGGGTTCAGTTGTATTCCCCAAAAAGATAGGTCCAAGTCCAAATCCTTGCTACCTTTGAGTGTGACCTTATTTGGAAACTGTGGGTCTTTGAAGATGTAATCAAATGAGGTCATACTGGAGTAGGGTGAAGTCCAAATCCAAAATGACTGGTGTCCTTATAAGAAGAAGAGAAAAAGACACAGACAAAGACAATGAACACTATGTGACAATACGGATAGAAAATGGAGTGATGCACCTCAAACAAGGAATGTCCACACCAGACGCTAAGAGTAAGGAATGGAACAGATTCTCCCCTAGAGCCTTCAGAGAGAGCCTGGTTCTGCTGACATCCTGATTTCAGACATCTAGCCTCCAGAACTCTGCAATAACAAATCTCTGTTGTTTTAAGTCACCGAGTTTGTGGTACTTTGTTACAGCAGCCCTAGGAAACAAATACCGGTGTGGATTCACACAATATAAAAGCTTGATAATGAATTTGTATGCTTTTTCACTGATCTGTATGGTTCTGTAGTATGTGTGGGAAAGTTAGGATTAAGTGACTATCATTATCCCACAGGAACCAAGAATTTCTACCACTTTTACAGGTGTGTAGACAAGAAAGAGACAAGGAAACAGACAGACCACTAGAGGACTGAATGGGGAAGAGCAAGAGAAAAAAGAAATACACACACACAGTAAAGAAAGAGAAATACAGTGATAACTGTGAACAAAGAAGCTGAGTTTCTCCCTTCTGCAGCTGATGGTTGGAAAAGTGACTGTACTCTACTTTTTCTGAGACTTAGAAGCTTAAGAAATATATAGCTTATATCTGGAATACTATACGGTCTTAATGAGAATCAACTCTAGGGTCAGAGAGAAGAGGTTACAAGCAGCAGCAGGCTCCAGAGAATCGCCAAGCCTTTGTCTTAATCTCTTTTCTAGTTACAAACTCAACTGTGGTTATGTACTGCATAAGTCAATGCCAGGGCATACACAAAAGAAAGACAACTTATCTGAGGAAGAGAATCTGTATCACTAGATTTTATTTGACAGTGTTTGTTATTATTTGTCTAGAAGAGTTACCCCTGGAACAATCTCCCTGATAGATTCAAATATCTATTTCATGATCTACAAAATCTAAATTGACTCTATTCCAATCTAAAAATGACACTTTCTTCCCTTTCATATCCATCTAAAAATGTCTTAGCCTCATTTTATAAACCAAAGCCCAGTTGACTGATTCCTCTTCAAGTACTGCCTAAGGTACAGATTTCCCACAAAGATTTAATTAAATAAGTTATACAAAAGAAAGAAATTAATCCATGAATATGTTAGGTCTATTTTCTTTTACATTTTAGCTTACATAAGTATATGCTCATTTTACCCTTTATATGTGATATTTCTCTCTCTCTTTTTATAATTCTTTATCTTTGATTTTTAATAAAAATACTTTTAGCTAAAAAATAATCTCATAACATTTTATGGTATTTTATTTGTATACGTATCAAAATGCAGACTTCAATTACCAATCCAGAATTTAAAACTACATTAATTCTTCCATGAACACAATTATCAAGAAATTCTGGTTAATCAGTGGGTATATAGTGTATTGAGACATGCCACAAGTGAAAGGAAGTACATTTATTGACTATTATGTGGCACAACATCATGCTTTGTATAGTCTACCACATACATATATTATGTAATTCTATGTACTCTGTCAGATAGGCACAACTATATTATGTAATTCTATATACTCTGTCAGATAGGGACAACTATATCTACTGAGACACATAGAATGCAAACACTTTCCAGGGCTACAGAGCTAGAAAGAGGAAAAGATAAAATATGAATTCAGGTCTATATAACAGCAATTCCAGGCAGTTACTACTCTTCCATCTTCCTATTAGATGCACACTAAACATTCACATCTACGCAGACACACACACACACAATACATAAAGAAATCAAAACAATCATTAAAACTCTTGACGTAAGAGTTAGTTTCCTTGAATTAATTGCAACTGCATGTATTACCTGTATCTCCTTGGACAATTTAATTAATCTGTATGTGGTTCAATTTCTTTATCTATAAAATGGGGTTAATAATAGTACATCCTTTGTATGACTGTTGTAAACATTAAATGAGTTAATATAGCTATTGTACTTAGAAAGTATCTGCCATGTGGTAAGTGTAAATACTAGTATTATCTTATTTGCACACCTATGATAAGCTCTACCTATGTGTTTGCTCATATGTATCATAGAGTTATCATGATGGTGAATATATAAACCGCAAAGTTTTATTGCCAATATAAAATGCATTATTTTCAAGAGATTTCATGTGTCAAAGCACTATATGCAAATTCAGCAAAATAATTTGCTTAAAAACGTTTCTTGGAGTAGATATGTTATAAAGGTTTAGTTATAAAATTTTAATAATACATCAGGGTTACCTTCCAAATGTTATCCACTGTAGAACACACTTAAATACACACACACACAAACACACACAACATATGGGAAAACCAGAGAAGATACATAGATTAATAGAAAAATATATAGAGTCATTCCTGGTATCTATGAGAGATTGGTTCCAAAATGAATTCAAAATCCACAGACGCTCAACTGCCTTATACAAAGTGGTGCGGTATTTACATATAACCTGTGCACATCCTCCAGCATACTTTAAATTATCTCTGGATTACTTATAATACCGAATGTACCCACAAAAATTAAAAATAAAAACATAAAAAGATATACATGCTATGTTAATATAGTTGCCCCTCCGTATACACAGGGAATTGGTTCCAGGACCCCCATGTATACCAAAATTCATGCATACTCAAATCTTGCAGTGGCTCTGTGGAACCCACATATATGAAAACCCGGCCCTTCACGTATGCAGGTTTTGCATCCCATGAATACTGCATTTTTGAACCACATTTGGTTGATAAACATCTATGTATAATTGGTCTTGTGCTGTTCAAACCCATGTTGTTCAAGGGTCAACTAACTGTAGGTGTTATTCTGCATTGGTTTTTAATTGTATTATTGTTATTATTGTTGTATTTTTATTTTTTCTGAATATTTTTGGTCCTTAGTTTGGTTGAAATGACAGATACGAGACCAATGGATAGGAATAGCTGACTGTAATCAATTTTAGGAGATTTGAATTTAATCTAATCTCTGTCTCACTGTGTTTCAGATCAGACTAACCATTAATCAACTGATAGCTGCTATTATATTTAAAAGGGACTTTTATTTTAATATATGTTTCATATTTTTTCATATCTAGTATAGTGCCTAGCAAATAGTCAATATTCAATAAACAACAGATTTACTGACAAGTACATAATTACACACACACACATATAAACAAGAAAACATGAATGATGTATTCTCTATTATTTAGTATTCAAACAAACGGGGAATTATTTGACAGCCCTGTTGCTGCAGTTCTTGCCTTTAGGACAAAAAGAACATGGCCAGAGAAGGGCTCTGCTTGGTATGCCAAGTATTATCAATATACATAAATTCTTGTTATTATTTTCAAACTAAAGAGAGACTCACCTACAGTCTGAAGATCCATGTAATTCATGCATCTCTTTAATTAGTCCAAATGTTTCTAAGTGTCTGGCATACAGACTTTTAAGAACTTTGAGAACTGATCTGGTACCAGTATCTTATCAGTAATGCTTCACAGATGAGACATAAAAATCATTAATAAAAGGGGAAAAATATTTGGATATATGGTTCAGGGATGTATTCCGAACTATTAAGGAACACATTACTTTTGCTTCATTTCAGTTGTTTTCCTTTTTTCTTCTTCTTGTAGCAACAGCACAGAGTAGTGGACCTTAACTGAGTAAACACGGGTTTCCTTAAGTGTCTACTTATTAAATATTCAACATTAAGCATAGTACAGTCGTATCACCTTACATGATCAAATGAGTCAGATACTCTAAATCAAACATAGGAAAGGCTAAGTGAATGAAAAATCTCAGCTGTAAAACGGAGACTGTAGAACAGATGCTCTCCAAGGTCCTTTGATGCCTTAATAGCAGCAGCCTTAGCAGCCTTAGCAGCATTAGCTCTGTGAAATGGTAATGAAATGGTGATAGAAGCTGGGTACTGTAGATTAATGCTGAACTCTACTGCTCATGGTACTGCCATCTGCAACTCTATAGCATCTGAGGTTATACTCTCTGTAAATGATTTTATTAAGCATGCCTACTGAGGAAAATTAATTTTATTGACAATACCGTAAGTATAATTTTTATTTTTGACATGAAAACATTTCCAGCCACTTTATTATCTTAAAATACTTTATCAAAGGTAATGGTAGAGAAGTTTTTAAAGATATACAAAATTGTAGTGAAACTATGGACTTGATACTGAATATTTCTTCCCAGGTCATGTCATATATAGTTTTACTACTCCCCAGTAAAATACAGAAGCCATCTGTTGAATTTTATTGATAAGTTACTTTATTTAGTACATCCAGATGTAAACTTTTGGACTGTGGAAATTTTCATTTTGGATTTCTCTGTACTCCATTATATATTTTGTTTCCCAAAATATACGCCTAAATAATTAAAGCACCCTCCAATAGGATAGCAAATGTATTTATAATGAAAGATGGTTTAAATATATATAGCAGATGTTGGCAGCGCACCTACCCATATTTCTCAGACCTTGCAGTGTACTCTCCTTGCCTCATTTCCAGGTTATCTGTGCCACTGAAGGCCTTTTATTCTGGAACCCTGGTGGCTAGGACAGAAAGACAGGTCACAAATACAGGAATATTAACACGTCTTGGGAAGCAGCCCTCAACCAATACTCTCAGAAATTGTTTCTGAGACCAATGATAGAGGATTCAGTGATATCCAAAGTGTTTTTATTTTAGTAGCTGGATGGCAGAAAATAAGGACAACTAAAGAAGGATCAGGAATTTGACTATGGACATGTTTAGTTTGAGGTTTAAAGTGCAAGTGAATATGTTGAGTACGCAGGTAGGCATAAAAATCTACAATTTCTTAAGAGTTAAGGGCTGAAGATACACATTTAAGAGTAGCCAACATGCAGATATTCTTGAAAGCCGTAATACTTGTTTTTTATTTCTTTTTTAAATTATACTTTAAGTTCTAGGGTACATGTGCACAACGTGCAGGTTTGCTACATATGTATATATGGGCCATGTTGGTGTGCTGCACCCATTAACTTGCCATTTAAATTAGGTATATCTCCTAATGCTATCCCTCCCCTCTCCCCTAACCCCACGACAGGCCCTGGTGTGTGATGTTCCCCACCCTGTGTCCAAGTGTTCTCATTGTTCAATTCCCACCTATGAGTGAGAACACGTGATGTTTGGTTTTCTGTCCTTGCAATAGTTTGCTGAGAATGATGGTTTCCAGCTTCATCCATATCCCTACAAAGGACAGGAACTCATCCTTTTTTATGGCTGCACAGTATTCCATGGTGTATATGTGCCACATTTTCTTAATCCAGTCTATCATTGATAGATATTTGGGTTGGATCCAAGTCTTTGCTATTGTGAATAGTGCCACAAAAAACATACACGTGGATGTGTCTTTATAGCAGCATGATTTATAATCCTTTGGGTATATACCCAGTAATGGGATGGCTGGGTCAAATGGTATTTCCAGTTCTACATCCTTGAGGAATCGCCACACTGTCTTCCACAATGGTTGAACAACTTTACAGTCCCACCAACAATGTAAAAGTGTTCCTATTTCTCCACATCCTCTCCAGCACCTGTTGTTTCCTGACTTTTTAATGATCATCATTCTAACTGGTGAGAGATGGCATCTCATTGTGGTTTTCATTTGCATTTCTCTGATGGCCAGCGATGATGAGCATTTTTTCATGTGTCTGTTGGCTGCACAAATGTCTTCTTTTGAGAAGTGTCTGTTCATGTCCTTCACCCAATTTTTGATGGGGTTGTTTGATTTTTTTCTTGTAAAAAAATGAATTCCAGCAGCACATCAAAAAGCTTATCCACCATGATCAAGTTGGCTTCATCCCTGGGACTGCAAGGCTGGTTCAACATATGCAAATCAATAAACGTAATCCAGCATATAAACAGAACCAAAGACAAAAACCACATGATTATCTCAACAGATGCAAAAAAGGCCTTCAAAAAAATTCAACAGCGCTTCATGGTAAAAACTCTCAATAAATTAGGTATTGATGGGACATATCTCAAAATAATAAGAGCTATTTATGACAAATCCACAGCCAGTATCATACTGAATGGGCAAAAACTGGAAGCATTCCCTTTGAAAACTGGCACAAGACAGGGATGCCCTCTCTCACCACTCCTATTCAACATAGTATTGGAAGTTCTGGCCAGGGCAATCAGGCAAGAGAAAGAAATAAAGGGTATTCAGTTAGAAAAAGAGGAAGTCAAATTGTCCCGGTTTGCAGATGACATGATTGTATATTTAGAGAACCCCATTGTCTCAGCCCAAAATCTCCTTAAGCTGATAAGCAATTTCAGCAAAGTCTCAGGATAAAAAATCAACATGCAAAAATCACAACCATTCCTATATACCAATTACAGACAGACAGCCAAATCATGAGCGAACTCCCATTCACAATTGCTACAAAGAGAATAAAATAACTAGGAATCCAACTTACAAGGGATGTGAAGGACCTCTTCAAGGAGAACTACAAACCATTGCTCAATGAAATAAAAGAGGACACAAACAAATGGAAGAACATTCCATGCTCATGGGTAGGAAGAATCAATATCATGAAAATGGCCATACTGCCCAAGGTAATTTATAGATTCAATGCCATCCCCATTAAGCTACCAATGACTTTCTTCACAAAACTGGAAAAAACAACTTTAAAGTTCATATGGAACCAAAAAAGAGCTCACATTGCCAAGAAAATCCTAAGCCAAAGAACAAAGCTGGAGGCATCATGCTACCTGACTTCAAACTATACTACAAGGCTACAGTAATCAAAACAGCATGGTACTGGTACCAAAACAGAGATATAGACCAATGGAACAGAACAGAGCACTCAGAAATAATACCACACATTTACAACCATCTGATCTTGGACAAACCTGACAAAAACTAGAAATGGGGAAAGGATTCCCTATTTAATAAATCGTGCTGGGAAAACTGGCTAGCCATGTGTAGAAAGCTGAAACTGGATGCCTTCCTTACACCATATACAAAAATCAATTCAAGATGGATTAAAGACTTAAATGTTAGACCTAAAACCATAAAAAACCCAAGAAGAAACCCTAGGCAATACCATTCAGGACACAGGCATAGGCAAGGACTTCATGACTGAAACACCAAAAGCAATGGCAACAAAAGCCAAAATAGACAAACGGGATCTAATTAAACTAAAGAGCTTCTGCACAGCAAAAGAAACTACCATCAGAGTGAACTGGCAACCTACAGAAAGGGAGAAAATTTTTACAATCTACCCATCTGACAAAGGGCTAATATCCAGAATCTACAGAGAAAGCTGTAATACTTGACAAAGTCATGTGGAAAGAGAATGTGAGCAGGGAAGAGAAGATGTCCCAGAACTGAGCCCTGAGTACTCCAGCATTCAGAGATCTGGATGACGCAGGTGGATTAGCAAAAGATGATAAGAAACAGGCAATGAAGCAGTAAGAAGGTTGAAACAGAATAGCCTCTATCATTCTTTGTCTGCTTTTCAGTAAATTACCAACTTTCTTAAATGCACATGTATTCCTGTTATAAAAATAAAACAGGTAAAGTTTTGTGCTGCAAAAATAGCTAAAATACAACATCAATTTTTTTTTACTGAACTTCATGACAATTTGCGTACTTATTTTAGAATCTAAAACTACTACTCAATATAGAATTAGATAATTTTTTCTTGCAAATTAAGTTATAGGCCATATATATTTAGATTTATTTTAAAACAGATACTACCTCACAAACATAAAAGTGCCTCAGGAGGCTGAGGCAGAATCACTCGAACCCAGGAGGAGGAGGTTGCAGTGAGCCAAGATTGTGCCATTGCACTGCAGCCTGGGTGACAGAGCAAGACTCTGTCTCAAAAAAGAAAAACAAATAAATAAATAAAATAAGTGGTATAATAGAAAACAAAGAAGAGTGTGATTCTGAGGCTGAAGTCTATCATTTAGTAATTGTGTGGCAATTAGCAAATTACTTAACCTACCTAAGCTTCAATGTCTTCATCTGTAGAATGGGAACAACATTTATCCTCATAGTGCTCACACTGGTTTCAAAATTCCATTAAACATAGGTTTCTTAATCAGAATATGCTGCAGTTCTGAATTACAAACTAATCACTAAGTTTTTCATACATGTTCATGAAACTTGCATTACTGTACATATATAAAAATTAATTATTAGAAGCAAAATTAAATGCTCCCAAACCTGTGGGTGAAAACCAAATAGCACCTTGAGTACACGGACATCTGAATGTAGGCACCATTTGTAGGTGAGTGAATACCTTCTTCAGTAGTCTCAGTCCTGTGTTGACTTCATACCTTTCTCTTGCACCTACTAGCACACATTCACCACTGTTCCCAGGGGCTGTGAATTGACATCCTTACTTTCTCCTTTTTTATCAGTGAAAAAGACAAGCCTAACTCAGTTTGCCTCCATGAGAAGAGTTTTCTTGGGTTCCGTAGGTCTATCCCAAGATTTATACAATTGTGAAAAGTGAATGTAATTTTTCAGAAAGCAATGGTCATCTTTTATATTGTAGCAAATGTGCCTCCAGAAACACAAGAAAGATCACCAAGGCATTATCAATTTCGCAAAACATTAACATATAAAAAGTTTAATAGGTGGCCATGACCCCTTGGCCACTGATTACTGACCAGATCTTAAATTATCATCCATCATCTACATTGACATACTATGTTTCCTGGCTTTGTAGGCAAAGTAGCCAAATTTCCTTCAGTATTTTACTAGTCATTAACCCCGAATTTCTTAAAGAAGAAACATTATACCTTATGAAGTAGTTCTTCATATAACAACATTAGTCATCATCTATTTATTAGCTAAGAAACAGAAAATCACTTTTTAATTCACTCAAACTACATAAATGGCAATGGCAAAATTTGTCAACATTTCTGAAAATCCGTGGGGAAAAGGACACTAACAAATAATGATAGTAATGACAATATTAATTCACATTTATCAGTGCTATGTTTCAGACACTGTGATAAGAACTTTGATTGCATAATTTAACTTAATAATCAAAACAACTTTAAAAAATATTAATGGCTGGGCACGGTGGCTCACGTCTGTAATCCCAGTACTTTGGGAGGCTGAGGCAGGCAGATCACCTGAGGTCACAAGTTCAAGACCAGCCTGGCCAACATGCTGAAACCACGTCTCTACTAAAAATACAGAAGTTAGCTGGTCGTGGTGGCAGATGTCTGTAATCCCAGCTACTTGGGAGGGTGAGACAGGAGCATAGCTTGAACCCAAAAGGCGGAGGCTGCAGTGAGCTGAGATCACACCACTGCACACCAGTCTGGGCGACCGAACAAGATTCCATCTCAAAAAAAAAATTATATTATTCACATTTATAGAAACAGACTTAAAGAACTTAAACGGTTGCCTAAGTTCACCTAGTGAGTTGTAAAACCAAATTTTCAACATAGATAGAAGAACTTCAGAATTTGCACATTTAACCTCTACAGCAGAACCGTTCCCACTTGGTTCTATCAGTCTTTTTCATGTGTTAGTAGGTTTTATCATTTTAACATTGGTAATCAACTAAATGGTAAATAATATTAAATATTAATGATATAATTACAATTCCTAGTAACAAGGACATAATTAATACCTTTCCTAATTATAGAAAATAGAAAAAATTCAGTACTAGCTTTAACAATCTTCATGGACTTTTTTGGGGTTGCAATTTTACATATATCTAGTAACTGGAAATTTTTCATTCAAAGTAACTGTCACAAAACATCTACTTTTGCTTTTTGTAACCTGAAGTAATCTTTTGTTAGTTTGATTTGGAAAAGTGGTTAAATCTACCCATTAGTAGACTTTGATCCACTAGAAACCACCTGCAATTTTAGGATATCAGAAAAAGTTCTTTTCTATTAGTGAAAGATATTAAGTCCTAGATAAAATCTCCACAGTTCATCCATCTAGTTCATCTTCTTGCTTCCCAAAAGTTCTTAATATCAGCCATCCCAAGATGACTGTCTACAGCTAAAAGAGCTTTTGGCAAGGGAAGCCTTAGACACAAGTTTTAGATTACTTCTCCCCACCCTAGCTGGTGAAATGGGAAAATCTCGTATTGACTGTAATCGTTCTCTTAATACATAGAGGGAAAGATGCAATTTATTCAGCCAGATTCTTATAACTTCAATTGTTCCCCAGAGTAAAAAACAGGCACTTTGACAAACTAATTCACTTTTTCAGACCTCTTGGGAAGTTTGGAAGAACTGCTCCAATGTGCTAAATGGCACCCCAGTGAGTTCTGAAAATGCTTGTACCTAACAAAGTACCTTACTCACTTTTCAGATGCAACTTATACCTTAAGAGAGCGTCTAATTTAATATTTTATTATGAGTTTTTTTTTCGTGGCTCACTTTATAGCTCTTTAGTTGCTATAGCTATAAAATGATCTAGATTAGCATAGACCATCCCAAGACAATAATGTAAAGAACCCTAAAATGTTTTCAACAATGGTGTAATTCCATAGACTATGAAACATGGAAATATAGCCACTTAGAGTGTTAGATGCCTTTGAAACATAATACTATGAGGACTCTGCTTGTATTTTGGGAAAAGAACAAAGAACTCATAATTAACTTGTAGTCTAGTAGTTGACACAATGAAAAGGGCTTCAGCTCAGATTCAATTAACATATTTATTATATCCTTATTGATGTTGCAGAATATATTGACTTATGCTTAAATAAATCTCATTCTATTTCCAGTGGGAAAACAGAGATTTCAACATCTTATATGGATGCCCATGATATATTTTCATTAATAGACAAGTACTATAACACAAACATTTTATTTGTAGTGTGTAATGTGTTATCAACTATCTAGACATCTAAATATTAACTCCTCATCAGGCACTTCATTCTCTTATTAACTCTCCTTTATAATCTCCTCAAAATTTTTATTGCTTACTTGCCTTCTGCACATTTGACATTCTTTTTTTGGTTCTTTCTTGATTTTCCCTCTCTGCCTCTCACTTTCCTTCTCCTTAATCCCATGTAAATACAAATCCATTCATTTTTTTCTGTTACTTATTCAATTAAATAAATTATCTACTACGAGTTATGCAGCATATATGTTATAGAGGTCTATGTTATTATTTCCTCCAGATCTTTAAAACAGATGATAGAAAATGCATTGCAGCTCAATCCTTATGAATGAGTCTCTACCACCACCAATTTTGGAGAGAAATTCAAATTGGATGCATAAGCCACACTAAAATGGACATAAACAATTGAAATTTCTTGTCCCAAAGACTCCTCAAAGTTAACCATCATGGGATCTGGCTAGATCAGATGACACCACTGCACTTGCCTATTTTGGGTTAGATACCTCAGGGTTACTCTAGTCCTAGGTGCCATTGCTGTAACCTAATAATAAACATTGTGATACCAATGGAGCTTTATAGTCTTCAAAACACTTTTAGATGTATCAACTTACTTTATAACACTATGAAGTGAAAGTAAGTGATTGACAGAAAAAAAACTTAGATAAAGGGCCATATTTTTACAAGAAAACAGGCCAAGAAAGAATAAGTGTTTTGCTCAAAACCCAGTTAATATGGCCTAGACACAAATCCTAGTCAAATGCTGATAGTAAAATGCTATTATTTGTGTGATTTACACAACTACACTTAGATATAACAAAACAGTAATTATCAAGTTCTCACATCAAGGAGCACTGACGGGAAGCTGGGGACTTGGTACTGCGGTGGAACTTCTCAGGCAGAAGGAGGGTGCAGGCCCTGGAATATGGGTGAATAGTATGAATGTAAAAAATGTTATGACCCTGTGATTAAATACTCTTTTTATGTTGTTTTTCTAACATCTTTTAATCAGAGTCAACAATCTTTCTGACATACATTATAATAAAGAAACTAAAGGAGACCCTTTCTAAGAATATCTTCCATTGGCTCTTCTGTTACTGTCCTGGCTACACTTTTCAACTCTCTTAATAGTTTTTAAGGATGATTCTCTGGTTTGTTTTGGCAGTATCACCCACACTTCATGAACCGGCAGAATAATTTGGAGTATAATTGGACTTAATAATTCTTGAAAGACGGACATAGAGTGTGGAGTGATAGAACATGGAGATTCAGAAGGGTGAGAGGATGAGACGAGGGTAGATGATAAATTACTTAATGGGTACAATGTATGCTACTTGGGTGATGGATACCCTAAATGACTTGACTTCACCACTACACAGTCTATGCACATAACAAAATTGCATTTGTACCACATAAAGGTATACAAATAAAAAATAATTCTTGAAAGTTTTGCACATATATTAAATATATTTAAGCATTCAACACATGCTTTCTGCATTGCTTTTACATCAGAAGTCAGCACACTTTTTCTATAGGGGGCCAGACAATAAATGCTTTAAGCTTAATAGATCATAGGGCCTCTGTTACAACCACTCAATTCAGCCACTTTAGTCCAAAAGCAACTATAGACAATATAGAAAAATGAATGCAGCTGTGTTCTAATAAAACTTTATTTACAAAATAGATAGCAGGTCAGATTTGGCTCACAGATCACAATTTGCTGACCCCTGGTCTATACAATGTCAGTGTCAACCATAGTGAAGTGTTCTCTACCAGTACAATCTATAGATTAAAAAAACATATAGGGTAATGCTTGTAAGGTCTGCTTCCTCTTCTATTTGAAGTCTCATACCAAATTTCTGGCTTCAGAAGGGAGATGTCAGCCTATGCTCATTATCCTCATAATTGGATGCACTAATTACCATCTACTTTATTAGAATTTCATACATCTAAAACTGTCTATGAAACATTTTCTCTACTCAATCTAGAATCTTTTATTTGCTTTTATTTTCTAATGCACATCAAAATTATTCAATCCCCTTCATCATGTTCTCAAGCATGGCCATCATATTTTCTTTATAACACACAATGGTCAATTCTACTTTTCTAACTTCCAGCTCTCTATTCTCTTTCTATGTGTACCTTCTCAATCCTTAATATTGTGCCTTGCTCAAGGTATTCATTTCAGTAAGTCTTGTCAAAATGTTTTACTTCAGAGATTCTGATTCTGACATATAAATTCCTTAACCAGAAGCAAGCTCTTCTAATAAATTCTTAATTTTTTGAATTCCAAACCTAAAACATAAAGTACCTTCTTTTCAGTGTTTGAAACATAGTACTCATTCATTTCCCTTAAATAGTAGTTGCTACTAACCAAAAACTCTTGAATTTCCCAGGTACCCCAGAGGGGAAGGAAGCAAGAAGAATAGGGATGCACATCAGTCACTCAGTTCATAAATTTTCAGCTAAATAAACTATAACTCTCAATATGAGACCATCAGTCAAGTGACTGCTTGTGGGCTTCATCTTTCACAGTGTATACACTGACCAGGAACACTAAAGTAGAATGTCTAAATGTTAAAAATTATCATTGTTTTCTTTCAACCTTTTACCACAGATCATTATGAAAATAAAAGACATAAACTAACAAAACATTTCATATTTTTACTCAAGTAAGGCTGCCAGCAAAAGAGAAAATAAACAAGTATTTTACCAACTTATAAAAAAGATTCATAACCTGATCACAAACATCCAAATTCTTACATTAACCCAAACTTTCACGCCAACAAAAGGCATCTATAGCTACTTCATAAATAGCCATTAATCTTATTTTTAAGAACTATATCTTTTCATAAAACCAGTTTCTCAAAATGGCATAATAAAATGTAAATGAAATGCTTCTTGTTCAAAAGGAGACAACTGACCAGCAAAATTTAATAGCCAAAAACTCAACGATTTACCCCTTCTACATATAAGAAGATCATCTTTAGAGGCTGCAACTTACCAGTGCCTTTGTGTTTTCTTCTGTAGCTTGTTCACATAGCTTTTGTGACCTGAATCTCACAGGCATGCAAAACAACTCAGAGAGATTGACACCACACTTCACTCAATCTCTAAACATTTCTGATGCCTTCACTTTCTATTTATCTTGTGGCATAATTATAAGATTTTAGAAAAGAAGGTTAGAGATTCAAAACATGTACATTTTATTTTTACTTCCAAATATGTTGTTATTAAAATTAATCAGGATTAATTCGAATAGCTTGCTTGCTGTTTTTTGCATGTTGTTTATCATACTATGTAATTCAAGGAAGACTCTGAGTTGCCTTATATATAGTATATAATTGAAAAATACAAATAAATGTATAAAAACAGATCCAGAGAAAATCCATATAAACAATGAAGATTGAAATAAGAAGGAAACTCAAGCACATATATGTAAGGCCTTCAAACCATACAAGTTACCAAAGTCATCACAGACTTTGATTCTCAGCTTTTTGAAATCAAAGCAAAAAGAGAAAAACAATTTTCAATGCTTTTCAGAAAAATATACTATTTATCAGAAAGTGCAAAGAAGTGTTGTGACATTTCATACTGACAGTAGTAATAGCAATATTAAAAATAATAATGGGAGGGCAGTCAAGATGGTGGACTAGAAGCAGCTAATGTGCACCACTCTCATGAAGAGGGAACAAGGTGGCTAGTAAACACTGACCCTGCAAGCCAATCATCTAAGAAACCACGTTGGCATGCATCAAGGTAGCAAGGTGAGACAGAGAACAGAGAAGAACAAAACTGGGCAATAGCCTATCTGGGATCAGTGAGGAAGTCAGGAGAAGCTCCCCAACAAGAGGAAAGGGTAAGTGAGAACCCACAGGAGATCCACATTTCTCACAGGGACCTGTGCAATCCTGCAAACGGGAGAATCACCTGGCATCCCTAAGTCTCTAGACTGACACAGAGAATTGCAAGTCTACAGAGACCTCCATGGGTCTTGGACCCCAGAACAGCTCAGCGTCAGCCCCAGTAGAGGCCACAGTCATGGTGCCCAGGAGCAGTAAGATTGCTCTACTCTCCCTCACAAGACAAGGCTTACAACTTAGGTGCCTGCCCATCAATGGTGGACTGGATAAATATATATGAATCTGCATATATATATATATAGATCTATATAAAAATACATATAAATCTTTATATAAATATACATAAAATATATATATATATAGTATGAAATCATGTTCTTTGTGGCAATATGGATGCAGTTGGAGTTCATAATCCTAAGCAAACTGATGCAAGAAGAGAAAACAGAATAACGAACACTGCATGTTTCTCATTTATAAGAGTGATCTAAACATTGAATACACATAGACATAAAGATTAAAATAACAGAGCAAGAGAGACTCAAGATGACTAGCTGGGGGAGGGAGAAAGGGGAGCATGGGCTGTAAAAACACCTATTTGGTATTATGCTCACTTCCTGGGTGATGGGATCATTTGTACCCCAAACCTCTGCATCACACAATATACGCATGTAACGAACTTCTACATCAACCCTATAATCCTTAATAAAATTTGAAATTATAAAAAATAATTATAGAATATTATTATAGGTAATCACTGCTTTGCATGCCTTATATACATTAACTCATTTAATCCTCACAATAACTCTAGAAAATAGTCATTATCATCCCTATTTGGAAGATAAAGAAACTGAGGACCAGAAGATAGAGAGGCTTAGTAACTTACTAGAAGTCCCAAAGCTATTCAGTGGCTGAGCGGGAATTATGAATGAAGGCAGTCAGCTCCGAAGTTCTCACTCTTAACCATATTTTATGCAGCATCTCTTATTACTTAGATCTGAACGAAGTGTTTGAGCTCTTATGCACTGGACTAAGGAATGTACTAAAAGGTATCTCAAGCAAAAATTGCATAAGACAAAGGTTTCTTAAATCATCTTTCTAGTCAACGGACAACTGAAGAACGAAATTCACAGGGACTATTTACAGGCTGTGGTGGGGCTGGTATGAGCAAATAGACTTGAAGAAGCTCTTCTCACTTTTATTTTCTGAAATATGATCTTCACTGGTAATCTTAGCTCAGAGAACCTGCTGTATTTAGACTAGGTGACCTATAAATGTAACCTGAGAGGTATTTTTAAGTACATAAAATATATATGTGTATTGTGCTGTCTTTCTACACACTAATTCAGACTTTCTATTTTAAAAATATAAAATAATCTGGTACTCTGCTCCATTTTGGGAATATAAATAAAGCCTTGAGAATTGAGAAGAAAAGGTACACCATGTACTGCAAGGCATGTGTTTTACTAACCACTGAAATGACACATGGTGTATACTTAAGGTTTAGACTTCAAATTTTATTTTTTGGTGTATGCTGTGAGTGAAGAAATATACTAGTTCTTCAGGGCATGCAGCCACACATATGTTATATGTTATATCAGCAAACACTCTTGTTTTATTTTTAGGAGACTAGTGTAGGCATTACAGTTTTCAGTTTATTGGTTAAACTTATGACACAGTTTTGTTATTTATACCCCCCATTTGTGCACGGTAACATGATGAAAAGGTGACCAAGGGTTGCACTAGCAGAACCAATTACTTTCCCTCTGGTCTCCACTCCCACTAATCATCTTACTGTGATATTGGTCACATTTTGTCTAGTGAAATTGGACAGTTCAGCCTAAGTCTGTCACTTACTCTGCTTATTCAGGAACAGATACCATGTCATTCTCATCCCTGTCACTACATAGCGACTGGCACAGTACTTTGACCATAATAGGTGTTTGGGAAATGTTGGTGGCACTGGATTAAAAGTTAAACATTTACAATGCCTTCTGGAATACAAGAAAATAATTTTTTTTTTGTAAATGGCATACAGACATATTTCTATGCATTGATTATCAGATATCTTTCTATTCCATTCCTTATGAGTTACAAAAGCTCAGTCTCTAGTACAAAGATCGAATCATATTTAAAGAAGCTACAAACTTAAGCAACAATGCTCAGTGGGGAGATTTTCAGTGGATTTCCTGGGATGATAAAAATCCTGGAGAAAGAATTTGCAATTTCAGCAACCTATATAAAAGGAATAATAAAATTTAGAAAAAGATAGCATGTGATGGCTGAAGGCATATGTTTAACAGTCAGATGTTTTGCTGAATACTCCCATTTGCAGTTTAATGGGAGATCCAACATAAAATTCCACTTACATCTGAATGTTTAAGGTAAAACACTGAAATGGCTAACATATGCTCAAAATGATTTAGACATTCATCTTCTTGGGTGGGCATATATATCTCCTTGGCAAAGAAATGTAGTATGGAATCCAAGGTACAAGAACTAACGGACTAATGGACAGAATTGCACAGGCAAAAACCAAACACGATATACCACATAGTACTGTTATATATAAGTATGAAAAGTAGGGCAGTTATTTTTTTTATCAACCACACAGACACAAAAATCTCAATACATTTTACTTCAAGTATAATCCATACCCAGGTATAATGATTGCATTATCAAGTGGAAATATTTCCAAGAAAGGATTACTGCTTTGTAGTTTATATACAGTAAGTATGGGCTTGGCTTCTAAAGATCTCTAGAATATGACTTTATTAATAGGTGAGCCCTATTTTTAAGCTTCTAAAAGCTTGGGAAAGGGAGAAGGCCAAGTACCCAAGCTCAATGTGGAAGAAGCATTTACCATTAGAAGGCAGTGTTTAGATCCAGGTACTTGGCTGCAGGAAGTCAGAAGAGACACTTTGGTCATGGACGACTGTATAGAGAACTAAGAATAGAGCTGGAGCTGAGAGAAATGACATATATGCCATTAAGAAAGGAAGGGAAATAAGAGTAATAGCACAGAGGTGATGATGACAATGGTATACAAGACAGCCAGTGAGCAGTGAAGATACTGGGCTAATTTGAGCAAAGGGTGGGGGGAAAAGGAAAATATAGTTGCAACAGGCTACATATAAACTTTAAAACAAGGCATTTTTAAAATTAAATTTTATTAATTTAGTTTTATTCAAACTAAATTAAAATAAGCATAATAAAAGTCAAAGAAGAGATAAGGATTTGAGGCAAAGGTGTGGAATCAAGGAAGTAATCTTTCTTAGAGAAAGATTACCTTAGCTATGTACATTGAAGGAGAAATCAGAAACGATTACTGTATCTCAGAGGCTTTTGGTGAAACAATGATTTATGTACAGATATTTGTTATGGCTTGTACTATACTGTATACTCTCTGAGAACAGAGGATATTTAGAACAGTTTTCAAATCCAACAACAGCACACTGTTTTTCCTTGATCAGATGAAACTCAATGGATTATTACAGAAGGGTAGCAGGAAGAGAAAAAGGGAAGAAGGGTATTTGAATGCGTCTGTGCCTCTGTACACTCACAGGTAAAATTCAGGGAATACAGCACTAACTACATTACTGATTAATTGACCTTGAAAAGCATCGACTAGGCCAGGTGCGGTGGCTAACGCCTGTAATCCCAGCACTTTGGGAGGCGATGCGGGCGGATCATGAGGTCAGGAGTTCAAGACCAGCCTGGCCAACATAGTGAAACCCCATCTCTACTAAAAATACAAAAAATTAGCCGGACGTGGTGGTGGGCACCTATAATTCTAGCTACTCAGGAGGCTGAGGCAGGAGAATTGCTTGAACCCAGAAGGCGGAGGTTGCAGTGAGCGGAAATCGCTCCACTGCACTCCAGCCTGGGCAACAGTGTGAGACTCCATCTCAAAAAAAGAAAGAAGAAAGAAAAGAAAGAAAGGAAGGAAGGAAGGAAGGAAGGAAGGAGGGAGGGAGGGAGGGAGGGAGGGAGGGAAGGAAGGAAGGAAGGAAGGAAGAAAAGCATTGACTAGTAATTCTAAGTATATATATATATCAAGACAATAAATGTTGATATTTTGTTTGCCTTCTTTTTTAATATTATATTTCCTGAACTGTCTAGTTCCTTAGTCTTAATATGGATCACATTTCAAATAAAAGTTTTAAATAGATTAACATAATACATAACTTGGTCAGAATAAATTATCTGTTTGTCATGAAATATCACAAATATTGAGGTTAAAATAACATTTCTTATGGCAGTAAAGACAGAGCAGTTAAGGAAAAATATTTACCCTTATATTTGTTTTATTTTTCTGCAATTACTGGGGTATTGTTACCTTCTTAAAGTACTAATAATTCTGCTACTGAAGATTTGACTTTTCTTCCATATTTTTCTCACATGACAATGTTTCTGAAACCCTATTGATTTTCTCCTTCTTAAAATGAAAATAATAAAATGTTGGATATGGAAGTATTTTGAAAATATTTTTAATTTTATAAGGAAAGGAAGCAAGGCATGAGTTGGTTATGTAACTTGCTCAGTGATAATAATTAAGTCAGCTAGTCCCAGGGAAAGTGTTTCTTCTCTCTGCCTACTGCAGGATTTGCAGCTAGGCTTTCCCTCACACTCACGCAGAATGGTGGGCTGCTTCTGTTATTATGCCCATACAATTATTCCACATTAACCTCTCTTCTTTGGATAGTTTATGACAACTGAGGGGCTGAGTTTTTATTACATTTCTTCTGTCAGGTGATTTTCTTCCAAGACAGGGACTGAAATTCAATGAGTTAAATGAATACAGAACTCACTTTATGTGGGTCTTACGGTTGATATTACAATTTAAAACACATGTAAAAAAACAAGCAGTTTTTAAAATGTCGACTTAAATTTTCACATTTCATTTCCTGGTAAAATGCTCTTAACTATGCCTTGCCTCCTTATGCACTGACTTTTTGTAAGTATTGGAGTGGATTTTTCACTACACTAAAGTAATAAAGAACTAGACATGTTCTCCTAAGCAAAGTTAATCACTCTCCTCTATGGATCAAAGAGTTCTCTCTCCCTTGTGATATAACAGCACTTATCAAGGCATTGTTACTCTCTTCCTACATTCCCTTCTCTTGCTAACTGTGCTAGGTTCTCCATATCTAGCATGTTATCTGGTATTTGGTAGGCACACAATACACATTTCTGAATAAGTGAACTCAAATAGTGAACCAAACAAGGTCAGGCTACTCTCTTTGAGCCAAAAAAAAAAAAAAGAGAGAAATTATTATGAAATGCCTCATTTTTTAGTAATTAACACCATGCTGCCTACATAGTCAGCATTCAAACATATACTTGTTGGCTCACTAAGTATCCAACAGCTTGAGTGGACTCAACACTTGAGTCTTCACCCAGAGAGACCTGGACACATCCGCATGGCCAAAGTAAAGGAAAAAGGTTATAGTTGGTCATGTTATTTAATCTGAAAATCTGAAAATGGGTTAGATAATATACACAAAGCATTTGTCCTTCATTTTCCAAAATGAGTTTTTGGAAAATTAATATGGAATTTATTTTTCATAATAAAGGAAAAAAGAGGACATTTATGTTACAATCTAACAAAAATATCTGTTAATTTAAGGACAGCAGGATACTATATGTCCCTATTTATTTTTTAGCAAATTTCAATAATGAGTACCTGCTTAAAAATTATCTTTCCATTTGAAAAATTAAATAATAAATATAAATGAATGCTGTAGTCATTGAATCTAGTTAGCACTCTTTCATTTAAAGGATTTTATTAAAATTAATCCTTAATATGGCTAAAATTCAGATACAGTAGTTACAAAATGGTGCTTGCATAGTACAAAATCATACCTAAATATAAAATTGTTTTAGGTAAAATTTAATGTTAAAAGAATACTTATTTTGGAAATCCAATAAATGAATAACTACATTCATTTTAATCAAGAAAAAATATTTACATGGCTTAAGTTAGTCTAAACTCCACCAGCACACATAAGATTAACCTGAGAATTAAGTATTAAATCTAAAGGCAAGTAATTTCAGAATATTCAAAACTTTTGTGATCTTATAAGATTACAGGCCAAAAAATTATATCAGAAGCTATATAGGAACCTAAATATTAAGAAAGCTGCTTGGATCCTTAGTAAAATATAATATGTATAATACAGATCTATGTTTCCTATGAAGCACTTTTTTTTTCCAAATGTTAACAACTTCATGTGTTCAGAGAAATACAAATATTCCAACCTTTCTTCTTCTTCTCTTGTAAACTTAATGTTCTCCTTCCACCCACAACCAATACACCCTTCACTTTGCCCTGCTGCCACTGGAACAAAAGCCTCTAACCAGTCTTCCTCATTTCAGCATCAGTAAAACCCTTTAAACCGCCCTCTACATTGTGTTAGAATTTTCTGGCCAAAATATAGATCTGATCATATAAATTTTCGTTATATCACTGTCTACAGGAATCCAAACCCCATATTTAGAATCTTCAAGTGACATACATGATTCCTTAGAACACTTTAATATATCTATTAAAGGAATATTAACAAAATATAATGGCTACCTGTATTCACAGCACCATGGATAGACAGAACTTTGAGGCAAAGGACTGTGTCTTATTCATCATTTCATTACTAGAATTGAGTACATGGTAAAGGCTCAATAAAGGTTTGTGAAAATCAATCCTGAATGTATAAATGTTATTCATGGCTAAATTTAGATTTAATGACATCACTTCCCATTCAAGTTACTGCTAATTTGACTATAGCAGCAGGGTCAATAATCTTCCTCATGTACTTTTCAATATATTTTATTGATACTAAATGATTATCATTAAACAACCAGATTACCCATAAACAGAACCTCAACTTTAGAAAATGACCTATTTTAACTATCTGGTCCCAGATTAGAGTAGGAGGGAAAATCAGAGAGCGATGGAGAAGGCAGAGTGATATTGAAATGTGTCTCCTGCATAATGACATAACCCCTAACCCAGTGAGAAATACATGGTGACATTGTGATAATTTTCCTACTACTGTTGTGTGAATTTGCTGAGATGTATGCTGAACAGTAAATCCACTTTGACAAAATGTGTGTTTCAATCTGGAATACGTCAGTTCAACTTTGTTGAAAGTCTCATTTCTAACACTTTGTTGCTGCCTTTAGCTGTATTAAACCTGTCTGTTTACCAAAAAGATGACCTCTTCCCTTACTAAAACCATACGATGGCTTATATTGTTTATCAAAAAACAAAAAAACAGAACAGTCCCTGTATTAAAAGAACACAAACTACAATTCCCTGATGGCCCATTCACAGTATCTGCACTGATGGATGAGAAAATGTTCCTTTCACAGATTGCAATCTGTTTTTCAAACATCTGTGGGAACTCAGCTTTATAAAAAGGAGGAGAAAAAAACAGAAAAAAAAAAAAAAACAAGGAATAAGTTGGAAACCCCTGATTACTGAGAATAGAAGCAAAATATATAATGAGATGAACCCCGTAAACACTGCAAAGTATCACATCTAGGTCAGTGCATGTTATAACTTTTCTTTGCAAATAGTAAAATATTAAAACCTCTGAGTCTTTAATGAAACGTTTGGCCTTTTTTTTAAGTATTACAGTGAGAACTTATGTTTATAATGTATTTGTTTATCAAACAAAATAATACATACAAAAAGTCACGATTGATGAGGTTCCCAAGTTACATCTATTGTTTAATAATAGCTGATTTCCAAGACAATATTCTAATCTCTGTGTTATCCAAGAGCCCTGCAGATACTTCTATGACTTTTTGAGATTCATTTTTTTACATTTAGAGGTAAAATTGTATGTATTCACTCTATACTGTATGATGTTTTGAAGTGAAATGACAAAATCAGGTTAGTGAATATATGCTTTACCTTACAGTTACCATTGCTGTGATGAGAACACTTTACAGTCACGCAGCATTTTCAAGAACACAATATATTATTAACCATAGTCACCATATTGTGTAACAGATCTCTTAAACATATTCCTCGTGTCTAGCTGAAATTTGGTATCCTTTGATCAACATCTCCCCCATCTACCCTTAACCACCCCTGCCCGTGGTAAACACCATTATATGTGATTAACTTGTTTGGATTCCACATCTGAGAGGCATCATGTGGTATTTATTTTTCTGTGCCTGGCTTATTTCAATTAACAAAATGTCTCCCAGGTTAATCCATGTTGTTGCATATGACAAGATTTTACTCTTTTTTATGAGTGAATACTGTTCCATTGTGCAGAAATTTATATTATTGCTTTTCTTTTTTCTTTTCTTTTTTTTGGAGACAAGGTCTTGATTTGTCTCCCAGTCTGGGGTGCAGTGGCATGATCAACCACACTACAGTCTCAGTCTCCTGCACTCAAGTGAACCTCCCACCTCAGATTCCTAAGTAACTGGGACTACAGTCGCACACCACCATGCCCAGCTAATCATTTTGATTTTCAGTAGATATGAGGTCTTGAAATATTGCCCAGTCTCAAACTCCTGAGCTCAAGCAATCCTCCCTCCTCAGCCTTCTAAAGGGCTGGGATTACATGACATTGTAATTTGACCATGATGAGTTGCTTAAAGGATAGAAATCAAGTTTCCACATTTGTCCTAATGCCTAAAAAGCAGGCTTTTTATAAATGATCCTTTGGTAAATAATTAAATAAATGAAGTTCATACAATTTTCATTCTAATGATGAACTTAATACTATGTGTGTGCCTCATTTCATGCCTTGAATTTTTTACTCTTTAACTTAATTATACTGAAAACATTTATGCTATATTATATGTAGAAAAAACAGTATAGATATTTATATTTTTGTCAACTATGCAATTAAAAAAAATTGTACAGAAATAGCGGAAGAAAATATCCAAAAATATTATGAATTACTTCTAGATGTTGAATTCCTGGAATTTATTTGTATTCTTCCTTCTTTGTTTAATCTTCACTAATTCCATAATCAGTATGGAATAGTTTTGTAATCAGAGGAGATACTTAATTTTAAAATTCCATTACATTTTTCATTGTTCTGATCAACATAGCTGTTACAGGCATCTACTTTTACCTTAACAACCTCTATGAGCTAAATTCCTCACTCTATAATAAATCAACCAAATCATTGCCAGTCCATATATCTGAATGATATGACCAAAATAAATTCCATTACTTAGGATAAATATATTTAAACTAAATAAAATAACAACTACAAACAAACAAAACAAGAATGATATGTTTCAAGGATATGAATGCTCAGGATGTGAGATTTCTCCACAAAGGTGAAATGTTATTTCACATTTTAACCAATGTTATAAATCAGTGATTAGTGTGTAAGGAGAAAATGTAGAATATAGAAAATGGGTAAAAAAATATAGTTATTATAACAACACAGGATAAATAAAATGAGGCAAAAATAACTAGGTTAAGTAACAGGTCAACTTACTGCATCAGAAAGTTGAGGCCTAGATTTTATTCAGAATATTAAAAAATTATGTTCTAGCATTAAATAATGAATTGTCTTCAATCATAAATTATAACCTTTGAATCTGTAAGGCAGATATGACTTTTTTTAAAGTTTCTATCGTTTTAATTATTTATTTGAGACAGAGTCTCGCATTGTTGCTCAGGCTAGAGTGCAATGGCAGAATCTTGGCTCACTGAAACCTCCATCTTTCAGGTTCAAGTGACTGTCCTGCCTCAGCCACCCGAGTACTACAGGCACACGCCACCACACTCAGCAAATTTTTGTATTTTTAGTAGAGAAGAGATTTCACCATGTTGGCCAGGCTGGTCTTGAACTACTGACCCCAAGTGATCAGCTCACCTTGGCCTCCCAGAGAGCTGCGATTACAGGCATGAGCCACCACACCAGGCCAGATATGAGTTTATATATTTGTTTTTCTTAAACAGAGCTGTAAATTAGTCTAATTGATTGTTCCAAGGTTTCCGCAGTACCACTTCATTCTTAGGAAATAAGCTTTTATGTCAAATAGATTTGAGTTCAAACTCTGCTTAAAAATTAACTGTGTTCAAGACAATTACTTAACTGCCCTAAACTTTACGTTTCCATCCATAAGGTGGAAATAGTAGCTAAATCATGGTAATTATTGGCAATTACACAAAGCATTGTGTATAAAGTAACTAATACAGTGCACTTAGCAGATGGAGTAGAGGCAGATCAACCTTGTCCACTTTCAAGATGAGATTAAGCCAATGGAAAGTAGGTGATACCAAACTTTCCTGATAATTCAGGCAAATAGGCTATGCTAAAGCAGGCTTACAGAAAGTATGACCTGTATTCCTGGACTGCAGTGTATCTTAAATACCCAGAAAGGCCTTCTCACTATCATCAAACTCACAAAATTTCTACACAGAACATTGGAGACTATGGTAGAAAACAATCATACTCCAGGGTCTACCTTCTAGCTCTCACAGTAACATAAAAGTTACAACTGCAAATTGAATTCTTTTATTCCTGTCCAAAAAGCAGATCAATATTAGAGGATTCTCATATAAAATATATAGAATATGTGTGGACAGATGAAAAGTAAAAAGGTGGAATATTGTGCAGTTCAGGAAGGAGGGTTTCATTCAGGTGATGAGGTCATAAAACTATCCATGTAGAAGACAGACACATTATCTAAGTGGGTAGTGTGTGTGTGTGTGTGTGAGAGAGAGAGAGAGACAGAGAGAGACAGAGAGAGACAGAGAGAGAGAGAGAAACTGATTACAAATATATCTCTAGTTCTTCAGTTATCCTTTGAAATGTGATTTTCCTGCTACTCCCATCAAAAGGTAGAATGTATTTATCCTCACTTTGAATCTAGGCTACCCTTGTTACTTGCTTTGGCCAATAAAATGTGGTAGAAATGATGGTTTGCCTATTTTGAACCTTAATCCCAAGAGGTCTCGCATTCTTACTTAGAGTTCTGGAACATCATGTGAGCAAGGCCAATTTAGCTTGCTAGATGATGAAAGGCATGAGGCCTAATTACTCTCTCTGCCCCAGCTGACAGCTATTCAATAGGTAGACATGGGCTTAAGGCAACCCAGAGTCCAGCAAGGCTATCAGAACTTAGATGGATAAGTGAGCCAGCTCAGATTAGCCAAGCTTGGTTCAAAGCTCAAGCACTTCTCAGAAAACCCACAGATTTCTAGTAATCATAAACATTTACTAAGTGAAGATGAATTTTTTTTTTTAGGTAGTTTGCTACACAGTAATAGCTGTATACACAGCATGATAGTCATAGCATGGCCTGGGAAGAAATGCAAATTCTAGTTAATTTCATGGCTAACTGGAGGCACTCAAGGTTCATTGCTTCCACAATACTTGTCTTGTGTAAACAAGAGGATTTAACCTTTCATCTCTGAACTCCTTAAAGGCTACACTACAGTTTTATCCATCTTTGAACGCCAAACTCCTGCTTATAGTGTGGTGCAGGGATTAAGGTTGTGGGCCCTGAAACTAGATTTCCTAGGTTTAAAACCTGCCTGAGTGACCTTAGGTAAATTGCTTAATATTTACAAACACAAATTTTATAACCTCTAATATTGTAGTAATAGTGTTATCTGCCTAACAGATATTAAATTAAATAATGCAGCATAATAATTGATGCTGGTGCACAGTAAGTATAGTTATGCTAATTATTCTTATTAGATGCTCAGAAAAGTAATGCCAAAATCAATGTTGAAAATGGGTAGCAGAGAACTCTGCAGTCTTTATAATCTCTGGCCCTACAATTATAAAATTCACTATGTAATCCCCAGAAACCCATTATTTGATTAGTCATACTTAGAATGAATACTTCTTGTTTGATAGAGGATGAGAAAAACAGTGATAGATTTTTACATAAAGACTGTAAACCTGACATCTCTTTAACTTATTTACTTTAATACATTAAAAGACAAGAAAATGCATCACTTTGAAGAGAAATGTAAGAAGCTAGTGGATTCTTCAAGCCACCTGATATGTTTATAAACAAACCAGCAAGTGGATTGGGGCAAGCAGCAAGACTCTCCTCTCCTTTCGAGCAAGTTTCTGCCTCAGTTATTCTCAAAGAATATGCCATTTAGAAGATATAAATCATATTTAAAAGAAGCTTTCGGTTTTTTTTTTCTGAAAAACATATTGGAAGACATTCCACGCTCATTTCACAGATCTTCTGAAGTGTATTTATAATCATTAGACTAGTTTAGAAATTCCTTTGCACCAGTTGCTACAATAATGTGTAGCAACTTATAAAAGTTAAAATTTGGTACTAGCTGGTGTTAGAAGAAAAAGCTTAAATGTGTTATCTTTCAGGAAAAAAAGTGAAAGATTGCTGGGTGTTCTATAGAATGATAGTATAAATTCTTATGTATTGAATTGAGTCCTATTTTAGGATTGCCAAGTCTAAACATATATAATAATACTTTAAGCTGTAACATATTTCTAAAGATATTTGCCATTTTCCTAAGAAAAGTATTATTTTATCAGAAAAAATTTCTGAATGATCAAAAATGCCTCCCCACTGAAACACTGGCCCCAATTATGTAATTCATCAATTCCACAATGCATACTTTTATTTTTAATTTTAAGCTAATTGTAGACGTATAGAAAAGTTGGAAAAATAACAGTACCTATATACCCCTCATCTGGATTTCCCTAAAGTTAATTCAAATTTCACCTGTTGTCTAGTAATGTCGTATTTCGGTTCCATGATTCTCTCCAGAGTCCAATTTTATATTTAATTGCTTTTTATTCTTAGTTTCCTCCAACCTATGACAGTTCTTTGCTCTTATTTTATCTTTCATGACCTTGACACTTTTGAAGAGTACTTCCTCTTGGTAGAATGTTCCTCAATTCAAATTTTCTCATTTGTTTTCATGATGAGATTCTTCTCATTCCATTATATCAAGAAGTTCATGATGTCACTATGTCTTACCAATGGTAATATTGACAGTCTTTACTCAGAGAAGTATCTACAGGGTTTCCCACTGTAAAGATTTTTTTCCTCTGTGATTAATAAACATCTTTTAGGGAAATACTTTGAGACTAGGTGCATTACCTGTTTTTTCTTAATATTTGTCCACCAAATTTACAAACTGCAAGTGTACCTTATCAATTATTACTGAGATTTGCATTTTTAAAACATTTAACATGCCTATAATCAGGATACATCCTAAAATTGCTGGTCCCTCACTGTTGCTATCAACCAGTTAGCAGCCATGGTGCAGGTATCACTGTACATAAACAAACTTGTTTCTTATTTCCAGTGGCATGAATGGACAAAGACTATCCTTATACATTTTAAGTAACAAATCATTTATTGATTTATTGAAGAAAAACCATGAATCCTGGTTGTCATATGAAAATCTCCCATTGACACTGTCTGGTAAGATCAAGAAGGTGCAAACAACAAAAACCACACAGTAGCTGTGAAGAAAATTAAGCAGATATAAGCACTTTTTCATGTTTGGTTCATATCAATGTTTGTAATAGCACATAGTAACAAAGTGGTGGTGGTGGTGGTGGTGATTTATTTATTTATTTATTTAGAGATGATTCTCTCTCTGTCGCCCAGGCTGCAGTGCTGTGGTGCCATCTCGGCCCACTGTAACCTCCATCTCCAGGGTTCAAGCGATTCTTCAGCCTCAGCCTCTCAAGTAGCTAGGATTACAGGTTCTTGCCACCATGCCTGGCTAATTTCTGTATTTTTAGTAGAGACAGAGTTTCAGCATGTTGGCCAGGCTGGTCTCAAACTCCTAACCTCAAGTGATCTGCCCACCTCGGCCTCCCAAAATGCTGAGATTACAGGTGTGAGCCACCGCACCCAGCTGGTGGTAATGTTATTTTTAAATCCATATCTATGACACTGAGTCAAATGTTATTCTAAAATGCCAGATCCTAACTTTCTTTACGAAGTTTTGGGAATTCCTTAATATATTCCTTTATTTTTAAATAAAAAAGGAGTATAATTTTAAAAACTGAATAAAGCAGTCTAACACAGCTCTTCCGATAAGTATGAAACTCTAAGTGATAAACCACTGTGTCATTGTTTATTTGATAGTGTTTATTCTTTCTTTAGCATCTTTGGGATACATAAAAGAGAGTGAGATATATTTTAATCATTGGCCCCAGTTTCAATTTCATAGGGAAATAGTGAATTGTAGGTGACTCAAATTTTCAGTGGAAATTAGAATCTCATTTGTCAAAAATTTCAGATGTGCTGAGGTTTTGTCCCTTAAGGGCTTTCCTAGGCAAAGTTTGTAATACAAAATAGCAATCCAAGTGGCAATCCCATGTTTAGTCTTCCACTTGGTAAACAGCAAAAGGGAAACTTGTAGAGTAGTGCATAAACTTCATACGTTTTAAATTTTTCTAAAGAAAAATGCATTCGGTCCATAAACATGCTTCATGGAGGAAGGAGATTAATACAGAAGGCATATTCAGTGGCTTATTTAAAGTTATCAGTATATATTTCTAAATTGAAGACAAAGGAAAGTCAAATGTTTATTTTTAAGGTGATATGTTAAATGCAGAACAATGGCTTTATGTCTGATATTCTTGCTGTAATTGGAGGGTCATCCCACCTTTCTGAGACACAACTCCTTTATCTGCAAAATGACATTACATACAGCAAAGCTCAGCAATCTTTTTGGAAATTCAGATAACTACTTTTTAAAATGTAGTAGAATTAAAAAATCAGTGTGCAGCTCACTACAGACAATAGTTGTCTTCATGAAACTTCTGAGTGTATACATGCATATGTGTGTATAATGTCTCAAATTTAACTTAATTTCTTACTGGGAGTCACTGTCAAAGTCTGAAAGTGAATGAAGTAAATCATCTCTTAGAATCATTCAAGCCTCAAATTCTGTTGTGTACTCAGTTACATGAAATGAGCATTTATACCACATAGTTCAGAAACAGATGCCAAAGCCTGTAGACCAGAAATGATTAACACAGTTGTCATTAGCCACATGTGACTATTTAAATCTATATCAATAGTAATAAAATAAAATATTCAGTTCCTTAGTCACAACAGCCACTTTTCAAGTGCTTTATAATATTGTGTGGTTAATGATTACTGTATTGGAGAGACTATATATATAGAACATTTCCATCATTTGAAAAAGTTCTGATAGAGAGCTCTCCTCTGTAACTATCTCATGCATTTTCCAATGTGTTAAACTAAGCCTAATTAAACCAATATGAGGACTAGTGGAATGAATTTGATTACAATTATGCCATATAGATGAAGAGAAAACTTCAATGTTAATTTATAATATATACTTTAATGCTTTATTCACATATCACTCATCTTGCCATTTCAGGCTATTTTCTTGCCTTGTCATTAAATTGGAACAGCTTCTTATTCTTCAACTGAATTATTTTCTGAATTTTATTTAAAATTACCAGCTCATGTGAAAGATGTATGCCAATATTTTATTCTGCCATGATGCACTTCCAAAGTTCCTGTGAGGTCTTGCTAAAAGGGAGCTTTTCTTGATGGAGTACTGAAGTCTCACCTATTGTTATTCCTGTCTGGTGAATGTGAAACAGAAAAACATAGGAAAAGTTTCTGGTTTGGATTGTTATTCAAATGTGTGATTCTATATAAAACTGCTTTACTATATATATATATATATCTTCTATATAAAACTGCTGTACTATAAGACCATTATTTTTGATGACTGCCATTCAACACACGTACGGGGTTGAAATAATTTAATAATTGTAAACCTTATTCTTATTACATTAATAATCCACAGAAGTGTCGCCAAGATTGAGTGAAAATATATGGGTTTAATTCCTGGTATTGGTGTTATCTTGCTCTGTAATTTGGATTAAGTCTTCAAATCCATTCCATGATTGCATCTTCATATATAAAATAAAAATAATTCTACTTGTATTACTTTCCTGAGTGGAGTTCTGAGGGCAAGATGCCACTAAAAAAAAAAAAGTGTTTCTGAAGAGTGAGAAAATGGAAATGTTATTACTCTAAAATTTCTGGTTTCCTGAGATCTTTTTTTTTTTTTTTTAATACTTTAAGTTTTAGGGTACATGTGCACATTGTGCAGGTTAGTTACATATGTATACATGTGCCATGCTGGTGCGCTGCACCCACTAACTCGTCATCTAGCTGAGATCTTAACATATGTCATATATTTGCCACTTCGCATGTCAGAAACATAGTAATCATAGCACTTTGGGAGGCTGAGGCAAGTGGATCAGTTGAGCTCAGGAGTTCCAGACCAGCCTGGCCAATATGGTGCAACCCCATCTCTACCAAAAATACAAAAAATTAGCTGGGCATGGTGGTGCGCACCTGTAATCTCAGCTATTTCGGAGGCTGAAAGAGGAGAATCACTTGAACCCAGGTGGTGGAGGTTGCAGTGAGCTCAGATTGCGGTCACTGCACTTCAGCCTGGGTGACAGAGTGAGATTCCACCTCAAAAAAAAAAAGAAACATAATAATCATTACATATTTGTTAAATAGATGTATGAATAGATCTATGAATGCATGGATAAATGAATGTATATACCAACAAAATTGTTAAAGACTTTAAAGAAAATATTGCTAAATTAATAAGTATATATAAACACATATAACATCTTTGTAAACACATATCTAAAAATACATGTTTCATTCATTTAAATTTTATTTTATTCCAAGAGTATTGAATACATAGCATGATATTCATAATATTATATGGCATAAATATTCAGGTATATTTTAACATTAAATACTTCATATTTTAATAACCTAGCTAGATCAAGCTTTACACTAACATATTGCATGACCTTGGACAAGTGGCCCAGCAAACTGTAAGCATTTGAGTTTGCAAAGCACAGCTTAAAGATAGGAATTGAAAATTAATCTCTGCCATATTTTTGTTGCTGTTATTGTTATTCCTTTTTTGGAGAGGTACATTCCTAATTTTATTTTAAAAAATAAATAGCCCTATGACTATGATTTTCACCATTTCTCTGATCAATAATTTTGCTCTGAACACAAGCAAATTTATCAGTGTCTATTTTAAGATATCAATAAATTAATCATTATAATCATTAAAATAAAACATCGTCAAGCATTACTAAGTTGAGATTATTCAGAAGAATATCATCTTTTTACTAATATCCAGTCTCTGTGTATAGTGACCCTGTGGTAAGTCCTTCACCCTTAGTGTCTGCTGCCTTCAGCACTATCGATTTACTGACAATGCCATAATGAGCTTGCCTCTGATCTTGTGCAGAAATACCAAAAACATTCATGTGAACTTTTTATTGTTCCTACTTTAGAAAGGTGAACAAAAGTCAATGTGAAATAACACATATAAAATGTCAGGAATCATACGCCTCAATAAATGTTAAATATTATTGCTATATTTATTTTTAAGCAGAGAAACCAAATATTCAATTTAACTGCATTATTAAAGCCTCTTTAGATGATTAAATAATAAAACCGTGAAGCTCTCTGGAATATACATAAGACATAAAGAAAAATATAAAAAAGTAATAATTTGCTATAATATCTCGAAAATTATTAAACCATCATGTTAGAACTGGAAACGTCCTCAGCGGCCTCATAGTCAAAACCTCTAATTTTATGATGAAGAAACTGTAGTCCAGGAGATGAAGGTCACATAGATTGTGGTCATTTATCTTATTTAAGATAGAAGTAGTGGAACAGGTAGCCATAACTCAGCTCTTGACATACCACAATCTTTTCATTTAGTTTGACAATATTCTTCCTGGCTTGAAAATTCCAGAGGATACATTAGCCTATTAAGAACAAAAAACAAAAAAAACTTTTCTTCAGCTCAGACTTGGACGGTTGAATCCAGTTTTATGCCTACAGCAGCATCTAAGCTGACATCTTTGCAGGTAGAGATGGAAGGTCAGAGAAGGAAGAGTTCAAGGTACATTCCTTCTTCCAGTGTACCATGGTTTTGACTTCAAGCTTCCGTGCATAAGCTTGAAGTCAAAACCAAGGTACATCGGAAGAAGGAAACAAAATGCAGAATATCTGATTCATAAATGGGGAAATGGAGAAGAGAGGAAAGGAAAATAAATGATGTTAAGAAGACAAAGACAAAAGCATATGTGTAAGCTTACCTAAGGTCTTGTAAGTTGTATTGAGCTATCGTAAAATAATCATAAGCATTTTAGTCCCAATTTGTTCCCTGGCATCTTAGTTTCACTTTATCCCACAAGGAAATGGAAACACAGAGACAGGTAAATTGTCATGGAGGCAGAGATATACATATACACTAAGAAGAGGGAAAAATATTGAAATCTTGGAGAAAACTGTTTAGAGATGAGATAAAGAAAGCATGGAAGCTTTTGCGGAAACAATTTGGGAAGCAAGATTAGAAAGACATGGGAAGTCACATCACAGAATGGTGGGGATAGTTTACCTCATTAAAAAGACTGAGTAATAGTCATTTTAGACGCTTGCAACACCATTACTCCAGACTATGAAAATGGATTCAATGACCAAATGAAAACCATTAGTGTTAATTTATCAATACTTACACTATGAGTTCAAAAGCAGATATTAACCTGTTCAAGGCATTTGCACGTTGAGCATTTTATATTAAGCCCAGAGTTAAATATTAGCCTTAAAAAGTGCATAAAAGTGATTATAAGAAATGAATGGCTTTTGAGCTTTTAAGTCAAACACTCCTATGAAATTTGTGATATTTATTTCATGAAAGGTCTAACATATTTTGGAAGTATAAAATTTTCTGATCAAGTCTTAATAACTCAAAGAAACCAGAAGAAAAAAAAAATGAATCATTGTAGTAGTGTGAACCTGAACTATGAGAAATAAATTAGACTTCAAAATGAAGAATTTTAGATGACATTTTTTAAAAAGGAAAAGGGATTGGAAATTTAAAAAGTCCAATGCTGTAATACTAGCCAGAAAGACCTACTGCATGTAATAATACAGTCTGTATTCAACATGGAAGAGTGTACTTTGGGAGAGATTGGAAATCTAGTGAACAGTGCAATTAGCTTGGTCATGATTCTGTTTCTGATCACTATCACTCATTCCATCTATCAGAAAAAATATGCCTTTTTATTTAAAAGAAGTTTAACTTGTTCAGTGCTACTACAGAAAGCTTCAGAGACAGACTTGGTATGGATTCTGTTTTTACCTTTCCAAACTATAATTAAGTTAGGAAATAAAAATATATATACTGCTTTTTCATGGTGAACATGAAACAATAAAGGCTCATTGAAAAAGGACAAAACTGTAAATTGTACTTCCAATGAAATTTATTAATTGAAAAATTAATTATTAAGGTTTTTCTTAGTAACAAAAAAGATTTGTTATAATAATTTATGTTAGGATGAAAATGGCTATTTTTGAAATCTATGTATGTCAGGTAATTCTCCTTTATTTATAATTTCCAGTGACGTTCATCTATACCTTTTCTCTGCTTACTCTTTTTTTTGTCTGTCCCCACTACAAATAACTTGCCTAGTCTCACAAATTTTAATGTTGTTATCCTTAAAAGTGTGGAACCTTATCTACTAATTACAGGTTTTTTGGAGTTGTTTTCCTAACACACTAAGCAGGAAGACTTAATGATGAGACTCCTTAATATTATAATTCAGTTTTGGATCAATAGCTTTACTAAGAGTTGACTGAATTTTTCAGTGCCAAATAATTGGAAATTTTATTAATTTGAAATTTTATATGTTATGAATAAGTGGTTTATGTCAATTTGTATTATGTGTATTGTGACATGATAATTGAAATTTTAGTGGAACTTAATTGTAGCTTATATTATGTTAAAAATATGTAATCACAAAGTAGATTCTAGTTTTCTAGAACAAATAATTTGTCAAGACTTTTGGAATTTCTCAAAAACTCACATTGATCAGCGATGCCACACTTCATATACTGTGTAATATCATGTATTTCTATTTTACATATGCTTCCACGTTATATGAAGATTAAAATATTATCCAATTGGAATGCATTTCACCTCATTTCAGCCAAAGTCCAAACTGTCTAATGTACTGTTTCATAGGTTGAGTATTGGTAACGGAAGTTCCATTACCAATCTGTTCCATTTTACATATTTTCTTACATTAAAAAGCTCTGTGACCTAGAAAAGGTTAAAATATCTATGCTTCAATTTCCCACATGTAAAACAGAGATTTTAAAAGCACATACTTGATAGAATTGTAAAAAAATTAAACAATTTAACAATATTCAATATATAGAAAAGCACATAGTGCATGGAAAGTACTATGCAAATATTAGCTCTTGAAAATATTAATAGAAAAAATATCATTTCTCTAAAAAGCTAATCCATGCTTTTGTACAGAGCTATGATTTGTTGATGTATGGTTTACCTTTATATGAATACTTCATAAAGTATTTATGTTGACGATATTTTGATTTTTTTCCAGATTTTGAATATTACAAAAGATGTTATATTCTTGTCAATATCTCTATGCATGTGTGCAAGAATTTTCTCTTGGGTATATAACTAAGGCAGAATTGCTAGGTTATAGTACACATATATTCAACTTCTGTAGACAAGGTCCAACAGTTTCCAAAGTGGTTGTATCGGTTATACTCCCATCATCAGTACATGAGTGTTCCAGAAGATACTGTCTTTTAATTTTTAATTTTAGCCATTCTGGTAGTGTTTACTGATAATTGATATTAGTTTAATATGCATTTCACTGTTTACTCATAAGGTTGATCATCTTCTTATGTTTGTTGGCCATCTTCTGAAGTAACTGGCATAGGAGTGGGACTATTTTCTTACACTGAAGGGAATGTTCACTAATGACTGAGTAAGTTTCCATCTTTGTTGGCTCCTGAATGCCATGACTGTGTTTCTCACCTTTTTTCCCCACATGAAACCTAACAGAATTTGCTGATATAGCATTTATATTCAGTTACAGAAAAATAAAATGTATACCCTGATAGGAATTCAGCAGAACATTAGAAATGATCCCTAGCACACTGTCTAGGGACAATGGCACAAGAGAATTAATTAAACAGAGTTCACTACTCAGAAAAAAAAAAAAAATGAAAAAAGATTTATCCTGCATTTGGTCTTTAGGATTAACATCTTTTTCATGTACATTCTAACAATTTCAAATTATTTTATTATCTTAAAAAGTATAAACAGAAAGTAGAGCAGGATTAAGTAAACTATTGCAATATTGAAGCAAGGGGAAAACTAAAATATTAAGACGCCTTAACCGAGCAAATGCTCAAAAGTCAGTACAGTATAAATGGTGTCTACTGACTTTATAAAATGTTGAGGAATCCTCTTGTCATTGCTCATTAGGCTTTAACTGGGTGCACATTAGTCAGGTACCTATCCGTGACTACTCAAATAATCATTAGTTACTGCTAATTGAGTGTATTATAGACTGTCTTTTCAGGTTGATCTAAATAAGCAGGCCAACAGCTGTACAACCAGCTACAAATTCATACTGCTTCATTAAGTGAGGTTCTGAGAGTTTGAAAGATCTTAAAATGGGCTTGTGCAAGAAATCTGGCACCAATTTATGAACAATAATTGAAACACCCCAAATCCACTGATACTGAGAATACATTTCCTAGAGATGCTGAAATCTGAGTGTAGATTTAAATGAATTTCAGTTTGTTTTAGATCTCTAATAAGGAGAAATATAGTCTTTGTATATATGCATAAGTCTACTGAGGAGAATAATGTTCATAAGAGAAAAAAACAAGAATCAGCAGGAAGCTTGTTGTTCTCTTGTGTTAAATAGGGTGTTTCACTTCAGGGATGAGTCACTGATATTTAATGTAAAATGGAGGTCACAGTAAGGCTACATGTAGCAAAATTCAAAGCTTACTGCCAACCATGGTGACACACAGCACTGTCTACTTCTTGAGAAGCCTCTTCTCGCCTAGTTGGATCCCCAATCATTCCCAGTTCTGTCTACTTTGCATTTTCTCTGATTTTTTAGTATCTTCTCTTTCCTTATAACTTCAGTTTGCCCATGGCTACCCCGACCTTTCTAACCTAAATCTACTTTAAGGACTTGCAGGTTCACTTCCCAAGGCTAACTCAATTCCAGGGACAGGCCTGATTTTGTAAGCATGCCTGGCCAGCTATGGGTTGGCTGCTGCTGACTGAGGTGCCCACCACTGATCCAAGATGGGTAATAGCCAGTGAACAAAGCTGCTTGAAAAATCAAAGCACAGCAACGGTAGGACAGGCACTGGTGAAAATGCATAGTAATTATTGGCAGTTACGGGAATAATAGCATTTCAACTGATATCTAGGCTGCTTTTGGGTCAAATTTTCATTTTTTTCTCCATGTCAAGTATAAAACAGAAAAAAATCTAGAGTTTCATTTTTAGATTCTAATTTGAAACTATATTTTTATAGAAATATTTCTGAAATTCATATCCTAGAAAAGTGCTAACTTTGAAAATTACATTATTTGTTCCCTAATTCTGGTCATGGCTTCAATTGTATATGATCTTCATTGTTCAGTTTCTGTCCTAAGCTGTTTTATAATTTTCTTGGCTATCTATTATATTATTATGCAACTGCACCTTAGAGATAGCTGAATATGAGTAGTCACTAAAATACATTTTAAATTGATAAAATTGCCATGGAATTTTGTAGCATAAAGGTAAAATATAAATTTGGAATCTTTATAATACATATAATTAACTAAATTATGAGCTGAAATTATCGTTGTTGCAAGTTTATAATACCAACAGCTAACTGAGAGAATTTTTATAAGTTTACAATAGCCATTTTCCCTTTAAAACTGAGTACAATCCAGAAAATTGATTTACAGCATAATAGTATACTATTTTTACATATAAATACTGGTTATCTACTCCCAATGTTCATAACAGAACTTAGGTTCTCTTCAAGGTATGATAGTTGTGAAAACCTCTAGACGCCTCTTTAAAAAAAAAAAGAGATACATAATTATCATATAATTTCCAAAAGGCTGACATATGTCATTGAGAAGCTTGTTTCTAAAAATCAGAAGTATAAATAAAATGGTGTCCACCCATTTAATAAAATGACATACAATCAGTAGAATGCATATTTAAATTATTAGGATGTTATTTCTAAAATTGTTACAGTAAAACCAAAGTCCTAAAATATTCATATCCAAGAGCAGAAATGTTTAATTTTCAATTAGTTTATAATAATAGAGCCATATGGGTAATCATGAATTAGATTACATACAAATATAAAAGATTGTAATTCAAATTATACAAAATTAACACTGACATATAACTTCTATGCACTGAGTCCATTAATATAGATACTGAGTTCATTAACAATTTTGTGTCCTAAGACCTAAGCTCAGTTTCCTCTTCCTTCAAAATAGAAATGGTAAAATTAATTTAAGCATATTTTCTATCGTGCATTCTTCTTTCAAGAATAATAAAAGTCATTTGAAGTTCACCTAATAATTAGAGAACACAGATGGTTACAGATTTTAATTTTAAGGATAATCAGAACTTAAACCTACTGTGTTCACTCTTGCTTGCAATGATAAATATTTATGCATCAAGATTTAAATAAATGGAGAGACATACTACATTCATAGACTGTAAGACTCAACATAGAACCTATCAATTTTCCCCAAATTGATTTATAGTTTTAATTAATTTCTACCAAAATTCAAGGAAGGGTTTTTGGACACAAAGACAAGCTTATTTTAAAATTTACTTGGAAAGGCACAAGCTATCCAGAATAGCTAAAATATTTTGAAAAAGAAGAATAAAGTATTAATTATCACTCTATCTGATAGTAAGGCCTGCTACTGTATATAGCTATGAGAGTCAAGACAGTGTGGTATTGGTGGAAATATAGACTTATACATCAGTGCAACATAGTAGAAAACCCAGAAGTAGACACCCAAATATGGACAGATGGGTAACCAGAGTTAAGATAATGTAGTTCAACCTAGAGCAAATGGACAACCATAATTAAGAAAATGTAACTCAACCTAAACCTCTCACTTCATACAAAAATGGACTCAAAATGTGTCATGAACTTAGGTGTCAAACTAAAAGCTATACATGTTTTAGCAAAAAACGTAAAAGAACATCTTCATAATCCAAGGATAAAAAGTTATTACACTTAACACTGAAATCAGGATCAATAAATGAAAACATTGATAAGTAGATCTTATCAAAATTAAAAATGTTTTCTCTGCCAAAGCTCATGTTGAAAGGATGAAAAGTCAAGATACAAATTCTGAGAAAATATTCACACACCCTCTATCTGACAAAGAACTGGTATTAGAATATATAAAGAACTTTAGATACTCAGCAATTTAAAACTTTCCATCTAGAAAATGAGGGAAAGACATGAACATATATTTTACCAAAGAGGATATATGAATAGAAAATAAACACATATAGATGCATTCAACTTCATTAGGCGTCAGGGACATGAAAACTAAAATCACAATGAAATATTGCTATACATCTATCAGACTGACTAAAATAAGAAAAAAAAGTGACAACACCAAATACTTGCAAGGATATGAAGATATTGGATCACTCATGCACTGCTGATGGGAATTTAAAATAATATAGCCACCCTTGTCTACGGCCATACCACCCTGAATGCACCCAATCTCATCTAAAATAATATAGCCACTCTGGAAACTTCTGAAATTTAACATGCAATTCCCTTGCAACCCCGAAATTGCACTCTTGCACATTTAAACCAGAGAATAACAACTGATGTTCACACAATAACCTGCATATGAATGTTCAAACCAGCTTTATTAATAATATCCCATAAGTGAATAATCCCATCTATCCTTCAGTGGGTGAATGGTTAAACAAACTGTGCTCAATCAATAACATGGACTACTACTCAACAATTAAAAATGAATAAAATACAATAAACACAATTTTTTTCATTAAAAATGTATTTTCCTTTATTGTTTTGCTTGGGAGAAACAAGAATATATTTCTTTTAATCTTATGTAACTTTTACCTTTAAAACGTGTTTTAATTGGCAAAAGAAAAATTGCATATATTTATGATGTACAATGTGCTGTTTTAATATATGTACACATTGTGGGATGACTAAATCAAGTTAATTAACATATTTGTTGCCTCACATCCTTATTTTTCTAATACACACAATTTGGATAAATCTTGAGGGGATTATGCTGAGTGAACAAAGTCAACCCTAAAAAGTTACATAACATATGTTTTTATTACTATAACCATTTAAATGACAAAATTATACAAATGGAGAAGAGATTAGTCATTGCCACGGGATGCAATCAGGGTGTCAGGGTAGCAATGGTAGTGGATATGGCTATAAAAGGCCAACATAAGGGATCCTTGTGATATATATATATATATATATATATATTCATATATTCTGTACAGAGAGGCCACATGGATCTCTCTGTATTTATTTTAGAGCACTATGTAAATCTACAAGAATCTCAAGAAACAGTTTTTTAAACAAAAACAACAGCAAGAAAAAGTAGACTGAACAGAGACAGTATAAGTAGAAACAATGGAGGATCAATGGAAATCCATTATACTATTTCACCTACCACTGCCTATCAAACACAAAGAGAGCTAGCAATGAAGATGTAGGCTGGAAATTTAAGCAAATGTTGCAGAAAAAGTGCTGACATAGGAGTTAAGAAACTTGGGTTCTGCTCCATTTCCATTATCTGCTGGGAAGTCTTATGAAAGTAACTTAGAATATCTTCTTCAATATCTTCTACAAAGCTTGAAGATGATAAGGTCTATGATTAAACTAGATGAACAAATTTTAAGAATCTTATAAAAATCGAAAAAGCTGAGTCAGTCACTAAAATCTCTATAAATTAGACCTTCTGAATCCTGCAAATCTGGGTTCCCTGAAATATTTGCACTCTTAATTGAGTTCTAACATGTATGTGTTGAGATTTCTCATTTATTTATTTAACTTATTTCTGGTTATAGGCATGCATTTCATTATTAATAAGTAGTGCCTGCCTGCCACTTATGAAATCTGATTCTTATGCAAGGGATTGCCAGGTTAAGTAAACTACATGGTAGTTGTAAGAATGAAAACAAATAATACTATTTTATATTTTTACAGACTGACCTCCCTTGATTACTTCTATAGAAACATAAAACACAGGTATGTGCAGTGACTATCAGAAACAAATCATCTGAAGTAATATATCACATGATGTATATGCAAAGATTGACTGGAAAGAACCTCATTCATTGCAATTTTGCACAATGCAATGAACAATGCACTGCTACTCATAGATAATGCAAGAAACCTGAGTTCAAGAAACCTGAGTTCTTTTTAACTCATTCACCAGCTATTGCCACTGTGTATTTCTTTTGACTGCCAATGAAAGAACAATGATAAAGCGAACAGTTTGCAAACACAGGTTTCCTATGTTTCAATCCTGTACCTCCACTTATTAGGAGTGGGGACTTTAATAGCTGACTTCAAAGTTCTATGCCTCAGTTTCCCCATGAGTAAAAGTGGAATAAGGTTACCTACCTCATGGGATTTTTTCTGAGAATTAAATTTCACAATACTGCTAAAATAATTATAACATGGATGGCACAATGTGAGTGTTATGTAAGTATATAATAATTAAAATAAATGAATGGAGCAAATAGAAGTTGGAAGGGTAGGCATATGGTAGAGGCATAAACTCCAGAAAAATGACTCCTCCTTTGTTCTAATTAATTATTTTATGATTTTGTATACTCTGATATATTCATTAGTCTATAGCAATAACCACAGCTCCACTAAAGAAATATTCTGCTTAAGCAACATAAATAAAGGAGATAACACCTTTCAAGATTTCTGGTTAAAATAAGGCATATGACTCTCATACATTGCTAGTGAGAATGTAAACAGGTATAATTACTTGTAGGAGAATTTTACAATATCTCACAAAACAATATATGCATTTACCCTGTGACCCTGAAATTCTACTTCTGGGAATTTATTGTAAAGGGATATTCTCAAAAATATATTTGAATGAGGTTAGTCTTTACTTTGTTGTTTGTAACTGAAACATATTCAAGTAACCTAAATTTTTAAATATAGTAGAGTGATTAAATAAAATAAAATATAGAAGTCCCTCCACATTTAAGAGGGATATTATATCCCAAGACCCCCAGTGGACACTTGAAGCTGCAGATGGTACTGGAGCCTATGTACACTGCTTTTTTCTTATACATACACCCTTAAGATAAAGTTTACTTTATAAGTTAGGCACAGTAAGAGATTAATAACAATAATAATAAAATGGAACAAGTATAACAACATACTGTAGTAAAAGTATATTAAAAAGTTTTGTAAATATTTCTCTCTCTCTTTCTTGTAAAATATCTTATTGTACTATATTCATCCTTCTTCTTGTGATGATGTCAGATGATAAAATGCCTACCTGATGAGATTTTTACAACAGTTGATTGGATAACCAAGATGGCAACTAAGTGATTGACAGGCAGGTAGTATGTATAGCTTGAATACATTGGACAAAGAGATGATTCATGCTTCACATTCCAGCTGGATGAAGTAACATGGTAAGTGATTTCATCATGCTACTCAGAAAAGCAGGCAATTTACAAGTTATAAATTGTTTATCTCTGGAATGTTCCGTTTACTATTTTCAGACCGCAAATGACCACAGGTAATTGAAACTGCAGAAAGAGAAATGGTGGACAAAAGGGGACTACTGTACTTTCATACAATGAAGTACTATGGAGCTGCAAAAAGGGAATAAAGAAGATCTCTATGAATTTATATGGAATATATTCCATCATATATTGATGAGCAAAAAAATAATTAAAAGCACAAAATATTTTCTATAGTGTGCTACCTTTTGTATGCAATACAAAGAGACATAAAAGAATAAAAAACATATGACCATTTCAATAGATGCTGAAAAAGGATTTGATAAGATCCAACATCCCTTCATGATTAAAAAAAAAAAAAAACCCTCGAAAACTGGGGATAGGCTCTTTGGGTTCTACTTTGGTTCCATATGAATTTTAAAACGGTTTTTCCTAGGTCTGTGAAGAATGTCATCAATAGTTTGATAGGAATAGCATTAAATCTGTCAATTGCTTAGGGCAGTAAAGCCATTTTAATGATCTTGATTCTTTCTATCCATAAGCATAGGGTATTTTTCTGTTTGTTTGTGTTTTCTCCAATTTACTTGAGCAGTGTTTTTAATTCTCATTAAAAACAGCTTTCACCTCCCTGGTTGGCTATATTCTTAGGTATGTTATTCTTCTTGTGTCAATTGTGAATGGGATTGTGTTTCTGATTTGGCTCTCAGTTTGGCTGTTGTTGGTATATAGGAAAGCTATCGTATATTAATTTTGTATCCTGCAACTTTGCTGAAGTTGTTTATCAGCTAGAGGAGCTTTCGGGCCAAAACTATAGGGTATTCTAGATATAGAATCATGTCATCTGCAAACAGAGAGAGTTTGACTTCCTCTCTTCCTATTTGGATGCCTTTTCTTTCTCTTGCCTGATTGCTCTGGCTAGGACTTCCAGTACTAGGTTGAATAGAAGTGGTGAGAGAAGGCATCCTTATCTTATGCTGGTTTTCAAGGGAACTGCTTCCAGCCTTTGCCCATTCAGTATAATGTTGGTTGTGGATTTGTCATAGACAGCCTCAATATGCAAGGCAATCTTAAGCAAAAAGAACAAACCAGGAGGCATCACACTACCCAACTTCAAACTACTATATGTCTACAGTAACCAAAACAGCACAATACTTGTACAAAAACCAGCACATAGACCAATGGAACAGAATTGAGAGCCCAGAAATAAGGCTGCACATCTACGACCATCTGATCTTTTAAAAAGCCAACAAAAACAATGGGGAAAGACTCCCTAATCAATAATGGTGTTGGGATAACTGCCTAGCCATATGCAGAAGATTGAAGCTAAACCCCTTTCTTACACCAAACACAAAAATCAACTCAAAATTGATTAAAAAATTACATGTAAAACCCAAAACTATAAAAACCTTGAAGACAACCTAGGAAATACCATCCTGGACACAGGAAAGAGCAAAGATTTCATGACAAAGCCACCAAAAACAATCACAACAAAAGCAAAAATTGACAAGTGAGATCTAATTAAACTTAAGAGCTTCTGCACAGCTAAAGAAACTATTAACAGAGGGCCGGGCGTGGTGGCTCATGCCTGTAATTCCAGCACTCTGGGAAGCCGAGGCAGGCGGATCACTTGAGATCAGGAGTTTGAGACCAGCCTGGTCAACATGGTGAAAACCCATCTCTACTAAAGATACAAAAATTAGCCAGGCGTGGTGGCACGCTCCTGTAGTCCTAGCTACTTGGTAGGCTGCGGCAGGAGAATCACTTGAATCCAGGAAGCAGAGAGGTTGCAGTGAGCCGCGATCGTGCCACTGCACTCCACCCTGGGCAACAGAACAAGACTGTCTCAAAAAAAAAAAAACAAAAAAACACCAAACACAAACAAACAAACAAAAAAACCAAAGGAGCTATCAACAGAGTAGTAAACAGACACCTACAGAATGGGTGAAAATATTAGCAACCTATGCATCCCCTATGCATCCAACAAAGGTCTAATATCCAACATCTATAAGGTACTTAAACAAATTTAAAAGAGAAAAACAACCCCATTAAAAAGTGGGCAAAGGACGTGAACAGACACTTCTCAAAAGAAGACATACATGCAGCAAACAATCATATGAAAAAAAGTTCAATATCACTGATCATTAGAAAAATGCAGATCAAAACCACAATGAGATGCCATCTCACAGCAGTCAGAATGGTTATTATCAAAAAGTCAAAAAATAGCAGTCTATAAGAGAATGTTAATACATTGTTGGTGGGAGTGTATAAATTAGTTCAACCATTGTGAAAAGCTCTCAACATAATAAAAGCCGTATAGGAAGACCCATAGTTAGTATCAGACTGAATGGAGAAAAACTGAAAGACTTTCCTCTAAGATTTGGAAGATGACAAGGATGCCCACTGTCACCAATTTCATTCTAGTACTGGAAGTCCTAGTTTGAACAGTAAGGCAAGAGAATGATATAAAGGGCTTCCAAATTGGAAAGGAAGAAGAAAAAAATTATCCTTGTTTGCAGATTATATGATCTTATATTTGGAAAAACCTAAAGACTCCACAAGAAAACTATTAGAAGTGATTTAAGACATCAGTAATGTTGCAGGATACAAAATCAACATACAAAAATCAGTATCATTCCTAGGCCAGGTGTGGTGGCTCATGCCCATAATCCCAGCACTTTGGGAGGCTGAGGCAGATGGATCAATTGAGGCCAAGAGGAATTTGAGACCAGCCTGGCCAACATGGTGAAACCCTGTCTCCCAAAACAACAACAACAACAAAAATTAGCTGGGTGTGGTAATGCACACGTGTAATCCTAGCTACTCAGGAGTTTGAGGCATGAGAATCACTTGAACCTGGAAGGCAGAGGTTGTAGTGAGCTGAGATCACGCCACTGCACTCCAGCCTGGGTGAGTAAGTGAGACTCTATCTCAAAAATAATAATAATAAAAATAAAATAAATAAATAAATCAGTGTCATTTCTATATGCCAACAATGAAAAATGTGAAAAAGAAATTTTAAAAGTAATTCCATTTACAATAGCCACACATAAAATTAAATACCTAGTAATTAACCAAAAAAGTGAAAGATCTCTATAATGAAAACCATAAAACACTAATGAAAGAAATTGAAGAGGACACCAAAAAAAAAAAAACAAAAGGAAAAATATTCCATGTTCATGGATCAGAAGAAAAAATATTGTTAAAATGTCCATACTATCCAAAGCAATCTACAGCTTCAATGCAATCCCTATCAGAAAAACAATGATATTATTCACAGAAATAGAAAAAAAATCCTAAAATTTATATGGACCACAGAAGACGCAAAATAACCAAAGCTATCCTGAACAAAAAGAACAAAACTGGAGGAATCATAATACCTGGCTTCAAATTAGACTACAGAGCTATAGTAACTAAAACAGCATGTTACTGACATAAAAACAGAGACATAGGCAAATGGAACAGAGACTCCAAAAACAAATCCACACACCTACAGTGAACTCATTTTTGACAAAGTTTCCAAGGATGTACACTGGAGAAAAGACAAATTTTTCAATAAATGGTGCTGGGAAAACTGGAAATCCATATGCAGAAAAATAAAACTAGACCCCTATCTTTTGCTATATACAAAAATCAAATCAAAATGGATTAAAAACTTAAATCTAAGACTTCAAACTACAAAACTACTACAAGAAAACATTGAGAAAAATCTCCAACACATTGATCTGGGCAAAAATTTCTTAAGCAATACCCTATAAGCACGGGCAACCAAAGCAAACATGGACAAATGGAATCACATCAAGTTAAAAAGCTTCTGCACAGCAAAAAATACAATCAACAGAATGAAGACACAAGCCAATGCATGAGAGAAAATATTTGCAAACTACCCATTTGACAAGGGATTAATAACCCAGAATATACAAGGAGTTTAAAAAACTCTATAGGAAAAAATATAATAATCCAATAAAAAATAGGCAACAGATTTGAATACACATTTCTCAGAAGGAGATAAACAAATGACAAACAGGCAGATGAAAAGGTGCTGACATCATTGGTCATTAGAGAAATGCAAATGAAAGCTACAATGAGATATTATCTCATCCCAGTTAAAATGGCTTATATCCAAAAGACAGGCAGTAGCAAATGCTGGGGAGGAAGTGGAAGAGGGAACACTTGTACACTGTTGGTGGGAATGTACATCAGTATAACAGTTTGGAAGTTCCTCAAAAAACTAAAAATAGAGCGACCACACGGTCCAACAATCCCACTGCTGGGTATATACCCAAAATAAAGGAAATCAATATATCAAAGAGATATCTCTACTTCTATGTTTGTTGCAGCACTGTTTACAACTAAGATTTGGAAGCAACCTAAGTGTCCATCAACAGATAAATGGATAAAGAAAATGTGGTACATATACACAATGAAGTACTATTCAGTCATTAGAAAATGAGATTCTGTCATTTGCAACAACATGGATGGAACTGGAGATGTTAAGTGAGATAAACCAGGCCCAGAAAAACAACATTACATGTTCTCACGGATTTTACTTGTGGTATTTAAATATCAAAAAAATTGTACTCATTAACAGAGTAGAAGGATGATTACCAGAGTCTCAGAAGAACAGTAGGGGCTGGAGGAGAGGTGAGGATGGTTAATGAGTACAAAAAACATAGAAAGAATAAATAAGATCTACTATTCAATAGCACATTAGGTTGGCTATAGTCAATAATAACTTAATTATACATTTTAAAATAACTAAAAAAGTACAATTGGATTGTTTGCAACTCAAAGGATAAATGCTTTAGATGATCGATATACCTTTCTCCATGATGTGATGATGTGCTTATTACATTTTTTTTTTTTTTGAGACAGTACTGCTGTGTCACCCAGGCTTGAGTGCAGTGGCACAATCTCAGCTCACTGCACCCTCTGCCTCCTGAGTTCAAGCAATTCTCCAGCCTCAGCCTCACCAGTAGCTGGAATTACAGGTACGCACCACCACGTCTGGCTAACTTTTGTATTTTAAGTAGAGATGGGGTTTCACTATGTTGGCCAGCTGGTCTTAAACTCCTGACCTCAAGTGATCCGCCCGCCTTGGCCTCCCAAAGTGCTGGGATTACAGGCGTAGCCACCACGCCCAGCCTTATGCACTTATTTCACATTGTATGCCTTTATCAAAACATCTCATGTATTCCATAAATATACACATCTGCTATGTATCCACAAACGTTAAAAAATAAAAAATAAAACAGCAAAGATGCACAAGAAAACAAATATGTATCTGTTGATTTTATGTGAAGTGAAATTTGAAAAGAATGAACCAGAAATTAACGAGACTGGTTACCTATAGATGGTGAGTGGGAATAGGGGAGATCCAAAAGGAGCATGTATGCATATATTTATCTGTATGTGAGCAATTGTGGATGTTTGTGTCTATGCACTTGAAACATCATAAGGTAGAAGGAGTGTCACTTTTCACAGCACTAGTTACTTCTTTTATCATTTTACAAAAATCATTAGCTAGTGTATATATTTTTTTCTTCCAGGCTGTCAGCGTTGCTGCAACAGTTGACTTTCTTCTACTGAGTACTGGTGACAATAGCAACTATATAAATAGTTGCTATTATACATACATATATGTCTTTAAGCCTCAATTTAGAGAGGAAGAGTTGGAATCAGTGGTTCAAAGAAATATACAGCAAGGAAGTTAATGGTTCCAGCCAATTAGTATAATTAATTTGTAGTATCTAAAATATAGCTCCTTTTAATATTTGTGCCTCAAAAAGACAGTGCTGGGCACTAAATGTGTTTTTTAAAATATACATTTTTAGGCTACTTTTATGTTCCCGGCAAAATTGAGTGGAAGATACAGATATTTTTCTACATACTCCCTGCTCCAAGCAATATATAGTCTCCCCTATTATCAACATTCCTTAGGACTTATAAACCTACATTAACACGTCATCACCCAAAAAGCCCATAGTTTACACTAGGGTTCAGTCATGGTGTTATACATTCTATGGGTTTGGACAAATTTATACTGACATATACCCACTATTATAGTATTGTACAGAGTATATTCACTGCCCTAAAAATCTTCCATGTTCTGCCTGTTCATTGCTCCCTCCCCAACCTTTGGTAACAACTGATCTTTCACCATCTCCATAATTTTGCCTTAGTTGGAATTACACAGTATGTAGTGTTTTCAATTGGCTTTTCACTGAGTAATGTGCATTTGAGTTTCCTCCATGTCTTTTCATGGCTTGATAATTCATTTCCTTGTAGCAGTGAATTAAATGTCTTTTTAATTTAACTGTACTACTTCTTATGACATGGACTAGATAAAGGGTAAAACCTACAGTTCTAAATCCTCCTCTGTTCCCTAATGTCCAGACTTTTCATAGGCTGGGACATCATTAATCTCATATGAGATGTTTTCCTTGTTTGTTTTTTGGATCTCTATATTAGGAGTTCTGAAAGGCTTTTCCATAAAGTTCTTACCTAAGGCCCTTTAGTTTCTTACATTAAGAATATTTCTCATATCTCAAACATAAGAGAGTTTACTGCAAAATATTTTGGGGATTTTGGACTCAGGAAGCTTGCATTCAAATTCTGGCTCCACCCATTACTAATTTTGTGAGCTTGATTTACTGGACCTCTTTGTGTTATAAATTTTTCATCTCTAAAATGGGAATATTATTGATTAATAATTGGGTTTCTGTCAGGATTAAAAGTGTTCACCTTTAGAAGGTGATTAGCAAAGCATCTGGCACATAATAAGCAGATGTGTGTGAATATATAATTCTACATCATTCCAAATATTTGGTTGAACCATATGAAATTGTTGATGTTTGACAAACCTCAACCCACAAAATGGCAATTTCCTATGGTTCAACTTAATACAAAACCATATAACTGATATTTTGGTATCTCCATAAATAAATAACAATAGAATCTTATTGTAAAACCTCAACTATGGAAAATTAATCTTCATCCAATGAATAAAAGAACTGGGTCTCAGAGTGAACACTAAAACATACTATTTATTCTTTTCAATACTGACCTTTCACTCATCCATCTAGCAACCAAGACCAATAATTACTGGAAATGTTACCAAGCACTTCTATACCAGCATAAACAATTTTCTATGATGAGATCATTGCTGCTATAGAACTGTAAGGTATAATCAAGTCATTTTACATATATAATAAAGGCCTTTTACGTGTATAATAAAGTCACATAATAAGCATCTCCAAGGGCAGGAGAGTAGTGGAGTATTTATTGGCAAAATTCCCTAACTCATACTATATTTAGAAAGTGGTTTATTTTCAGAAATCTACTTTTGAAGAAATCCTTGTGTGTTTAAAAAATCATGTAAGTTTTTGAAATTCAAAATGTACTGTGTCTTTTATTTCTGTTGAAGTAACATATGGTATGTTACATTTATCTTTTGGCAGTTCTCTTCACCTGGGCATCATCCACTATAGGAAAAGCAGGCACATCTCATTGAACAAACTCCTTGAGACTGGAGCAGAGTAAAGACTTTGGTGAAATTAACACCTTTTCTGACCCGGGCCACCGGTACTACCAGTCTGGATCTTGAGGCTATCTCCATTCAATATTTACATTAGCTGGCATCTGACCAACCATTAGTTGGTCAATTATACAGTCACAGTATAATTAGTAATTAGATGACACCATTGAGCAGAAAAATCCTTAAAGAAAAACTAAACTTTCTTGTCAAGAAATTCAAATCAAAACTGAAGCTCGTTTTTTTTGAAATCCAAAGCAAAAAGTTAATTATTTCTGAAACTGTCATCATTTTTAAAAAAAGGTCTTCATTCATCTGTATGAGTTTTTATTTCTCTGTCAATCTTAGTTGTAAAATATCCTTTCTCTTCTGTTTTGAGTGTCAGGATGTTGCAAGCAATTCAATTACAATGTACTACTATTGATAAAAGGTAAAATAAAGTACATAGGGAAATCTGCAATTATAATCAATCTCTAACTGTGAAAAAAATCATAATCTTAATACACTTGTTTTAATCCCCTTCAGCCTGACAAGTGCTAGTGAAGAAAGTTCAGTTGGACTTTTAAAATCAGAGACATTTTAATGGCATATATGGATAGTTTCTGTTTGAACTCAGCTTAGAAAAATATTCTGAGTTTTCGGTGTGTGATGTTCCCCTTCCTGTGTCCATGTGTTCTCATTGTTCAATTCCCACCTATGGGTGGGGGGAGGGGGGAGGGATAGCATTAGGAGATATACCTCATGCTAAATGACGAGTTAATGGGTGCAGCACACCAACATGGCACATGTATACATATGTAACAAACCTTCACGTTGTGCACATGTACCCTAAAACTTAAAGTATAATAATAATAAAATTAAAAGAAGAAGAAAAATATTCTGAGTTTTCAAGGTAATACATATGATTTTCACACACATCACTTTCTTTAATTCAGAATCAATGCAGATGAACAGTTTTATTGTGGAGTACCAATTATTACATGAATAAATGTTGTGGTAAAACTTGTTTTTCATTTTTGTCAATAGATTGTCATTGTATTTCAAGTATAAACTAATCTAAATTATTAATAAATAATAAAGTTTGTATTTTCAAGAAAATATCTTCTACCAAATGTTCTATAAATTCTATTAAATGACTGTAATTTACAGCAGTCTACATCAAATTCTGGAACAAAAACACTACATTCTAACGTAAGTTAAAAGAGAAGAAAGGAGATACAGAAAGATGCCAATAGTTCATATTTATAATATTAAAAGAATTTATAAATATTAACTTAATGAGGTAAATGTGTATCTTTGTCTTATATTTACTCAAATGAGGTGTATCTGTGAAATTTCTAGAAAAGTATTTAGAATTACATATGTACAGACTATGGTTCTAAAAACACACAGCTCAAATTTAATGAGCTAAAAATTTGTTAACATGTATACCCCTTAGATCTTTCATATTTTATGTATTTCTAGAAAACAGTAGCAGCCCAATTGTATAACAAAACTAAATATGCTTAATTTTCCATCACTTAATAAAAATTTCACTTATTTAAAAAGGCCTCAAATTTCAATGCTTAGATTGTATCATGAAGCAGAAAAACAAATGGAACTGAATTACAGTAGCTAACTGTTCTTTCAGAGTCCTGTCTTAAGTGAATAATGGTATTGAAATTGTTTCTTACATGTTATTTTGAACTCCAAGTTTCTTTGGATTTTGTATGCACTTTGGAGAGCTTTTGATCTTTTATAAATATATTTCGAAGCACCAAAAGATGGAATTGTTTTCCTACATTCATTTAGTACCTGAAGGAAAATTACAAATGCTTTTAAATAGCAGTTTGCCATAGTATCAAGAGAAACACGGACCTCAACTACTAATGTAAGCTTTTCACAATCTTATTTTTTGTGTTCACAATTATGTAACATGAAATATGATATCTTGGGTTAGAAAAGTGAGGAATAAAAAACTCTTGTCCTTGAGGCTTTTATAATTTAAATGTAACGAAGGCATCTATAAGTAATAGAATATCCATTGATGAAAACATACAAGCAAGCATGTAATACAAACATATGTATTTAAAATAAATAGAAAACAGACTAAAACAAAAATAAGCAGAGATAATGAAAATTAGACAGGATCAGATGAGGCAAGATATTTTTCTTGGATATGTTGAGTATTAAACCATGATTTGAACTAGACTTCGATCTTTTAAAAGTACAGTGTAGGACAGGTGCGGTGGATCGCGCCTGTAATCCCCGCACTTAGGGAGGCCGAGGCGGGTGGATCACCTGAGGTCAGGAGTTTGAGACCAACCTGACCAATTTGGTGAAGCCCCATCTCTACTAAAAATACAAAAATTAGACAGGTGTGGTGGCGGGCACCTGTAGTCCCAGCTACTCAGGAGGCTGAGGCAGGAGAACTGCTTGAACCCAGGAGGCGGACGTTGCAGTGAGCCGAGATCATGCCACTGCACTCCAGCCTGGGCAACAGAGCGAGACTCCATCTCAACAACAACAACAACAAAAGTACAATGTATCAATGGAAAATATCTAGCACAAAAAAAGAAAAATGTTTTTGCATAGCTTATACCTAGTGTAGAATATAAAAGAGAAACAGAAAAATGACTTAGTTTGTCCTCAAGTTTCATCATGTTATTGCATATGGCAGGATTTACTTCCTTATTAAGGCTGAATAATATTCCACTCCGTGTGTATCATCACATTTTTTGTAGTCATTTGTCGGTCTATGGACATTTAGGTTATTTCAACATTTTGGCTACTGTAAATAATGCTGTAATCAACATGAAAGTCTGAATATCTCTTCAAGTTTCCGACTTCAAATCTTTTTTGTTAACTTTAATTTTTTATTTGAATAGGTTTTGGGGGAACATGTGGTGTTTGGTTACACTGATAAGTTCTTTAGAGGCAATTTTTGAGATTTTGGTGCACTCACGACCCAAGCAGTGTACACTGTAACCAGTGGGTAGTCCTTTATCCATCACCTCCCTCCCACCCTTTCACCAGAGTCCTCAAGTCCAGGGTATCATTCTGATGTCTTCGCGTCCTCATAGCTTAGCTCCCACTTATGAGTGAGAACATGCGATGTTTGTTTTTCCATTCTTGAGTTACTACATTTAGAGTAATGGTCTCCAACTCCATCCAGGTTGTGGCAAATCCCATTATTTTGTTCCTTTTTATGGCCGAGTAGTATCCCAAGTATATATATATATATATGTGTACATGTATATATGCATACACACACACACACCACATTTTCTTTATCCACTCATTGATCAATGGGCATCTGAGCAGGTTCCATAGTTTTGTTACTGTGAAATGTTCTGCTATAAACATTCATGTGCAAGTGTCTTTTTCGTATAATGACTTCTTTTCCTCTGGGTAGATACTCAGGAGTGGGATTGCTGGATCAAATGGTAGTTCTTTAAGGAATCTCCATAGTTTTCCATAGTGGTTGTACTAGTTTACATTCTCACAGGCAGTGTAAAAGTGTTCTCTTTTCCCATATCCACGCCAGCATCTATTATTTTTTGATTTTTTGATTATGGCGTCCTTGAAGGAGTAAGGTGGTATCACACTGTAGTTTTGATTTGCATTTCCCTGATAATCATGTTGAGCATTTTTTCATATATTTGTTGGCCATTTGCATATCTTCTTTTGAGAACTGTCTATTAATGTCCTTAGCCCACTTTTGGATGGGATTATTTTTTTCTTGCTGATTTGTTTGAGTTCCTTGTAGATTCTAGATATTAGTCCTTCATCAGATGCACAGTTTGTGAAGGTTTTCTCCCACCCTGTGGGTTGTCTGTTTATCCTGCTGATTATTTGTTTTGCTCTGCAGAAGCTTTTTAGTTTAAGTCTCATCCTTTTATCTTTGTTTTTGTTGCCTTTGCTTTTGGGTTCTTGGTCATGAAGTTCTGCCGATGACAATGTCTAGAAGGGTTTTTCCAATGTTATCTTTCAGGATTTTTATGGTTTCAGGTCTTAGATTTAAGTCTTTGATCCATCTTGAATTAATTTTTCTATAAGGTAAGAGATGTAGATCTTTCTACATTCTTCTACATGTGGCTTTCCAATTATCCCAGCACCATTTGTTGAATAAGGTGTTTTTTCCTCACTTTACATCTTTGTTTGCTTTGTGGAAGTTCAGCCGGATGTAAGAATTTGGCTTTATTTCTGGGTTCTCTATTCTGTTCCGTTGGTCTATGTGTCTATTTTTATACCAGTACCATGCCGTTTTGGTGACTAGAGCCGTATAGTATAAAGTCGGGTAATGTGATGCCTCCAGATGTGTTCTATTTGTTTAGTCTTGCTTTGGCTATCTGGGCTCTCTTTTGGTTTTAAGATTGGAATTTTGGAATTTTAAGATTTTTTTTTCTAGTTCTGTAAATAATGATGATGGCATTTTGATGGGAAGGGAATTTCATGAATTTGTAGATTGCTTTTGGCAGTATGGTCATTTTCACAATATTGATTCTATCCATCCATGAGCATGTTTCCACTTGTTTGTGTCATCTAAAATTATGTATTAAAATAAACTCTAATTTTGATAATGCAATTTAAAAATAAGTGGATGACTTAAATTTTGGTTTTCATCCATGAAAGAGTATCTGATAGTAAATTGTCTCTATCTGTGTCAATAAATTAAAAAAAGGCAATCATTTATAAAAGAATGATTTTTGGATATTGGCTCATGCTAGTTAATGACTTTAATGTCTGAGAGAAGAAACAACAAATAAGGTGAGCCATAGTATCATCCTTAACTTTCTTCCTGGTGTCACTTTCTGAACTGGAGGGAAAGCCCAAATTGTTCCTGAGGATTTTACCATGTGAGGAGACAGAGACTGAGTTTGGGGCTACTAAGCAGCTTGAATTTGTGAGATGGTGTCAAAGAGAAGGGTGCTATGCAGAGAAGCAGCTAAAAAAAACTACATAGAGGCCCTGCCTTGAGTCTGTAACAGAATACTTAATTGAGCATGCATCGGGCCAGATACCATGGCTTCAGATCGAAAGCAACTACCACATAATAAACTGGGAGCAGAACAACACCTTGAGCTTGCACAGGGTTGGGAGATATTAGAGTTCCTTGTAATCAGCATGGAAAGTATTAAAATCCAGGGCATTCGGTAGAAAACCTAGAAAGGCCACGCCTAAAGAACGCTATATCTGTCCTAATAGAGTTCAACAACAAGGCTCGAAAGGATCAAACTACCTTTCAAGTAAATAAACAAAATATTGAAACAAAATTGAGTAATCTACACAGAAATACAACAGCATCTCAACCACAACAAGACATCCATAAAGGTAAACATACAATCAAAATTTACTACACATTTAAAAAGGCAAGAAAATGTAACCTATAGCAAGGAGAACATTCAGTCAATAGATTAAGAAAAGAGAGAAAATGAAATTAGCAGACAAGATTTTAAATTAGCTATTTTAATATATCTAAATATGTAAAGAAACACAGAAACAAAATAGAGAATAAACACTGACAATCAGAAGAGAATTGAAAAATGTAAAAAATTGAATGTTGAGAACTGAAAAAGACATCTTAGGAAGTAAAAACATCACTGGCTGCATTTAGCAGTAAATTAAGTGCTGAGGAAGAAAATGTTAGTGAAATTGAAGGTAGACAATAGAAGATATCCAAATTGAATCACAAGGAGGAAAAACATCTAGAAGTAAAAAGTACATAAATGGCCTATCAAAAAACATAAAGTGACCTATGGGAAAACATCAAGTTAGAAAAAATATATGTAACTGGTATACAAGAAGGGGTGAGGCGGTTAGAAAAATATTTTTTTTAATGATGAAAATTTTTCACATTTGGAGAACAATATAAGCCCACAGATTCAAGAAGCTCATTAAGTCATAACAAGGATCAAGATACAGAAAACCATAACAAGGCACATCATAATCAAATCCCTGAAAATAAAGACAAAACTAAAAAGAAAATTTTAGAAGCAATCAGAAAAAGGAAAAATGAAAACCAAATACAGGGAAGGAATGACAAGAATGTTCTCTTAATTCTCATCAAATACAATGTAACACAGGACACAGTGAAACAAAATTTTAATGTACTGAAAGAAAAATAACTAAAAATAGGTCGTTACATTTAAAAATACCTGAAAAAATTGACAAATTAGACAAATCATACAATCGTGATGAATTCATTTATTGTATTATCTTTTTAATAGAATATTTAGTATTTTAAATACAAACATGTTGTCTACAAATAAAACAGTTGTAGTTCTTAATACTAGCAAAAACAATTGGAAATAAAATTTAAAAATACAACTCTAGCATAAATATGAAATAGTATGGATGAATCTAACAAAACATACAAGAGATTTATATGCTAAAGACTACAAAATATTTATGAGAAAAAATAAAATAAGTAAATGGAGACATATGCAATATTAATAGATTGGATAACTCCATATTTGAGATCTCAATTTTCCCCACCCATAGATGCAATAAAATTGCAATGAGTATCCTAGCAGGCTTTTTTAAAAATAGAAATTAACATTAAAATGTATACAGAAATAAAAAGAACCCAACAGCATAAAAATTATAAAATAAAATTATTATACATTGCACCCTGTATCAAAACATTCCATGTACTCCAGAAATATATATACCTACTATGTACCCACAAAGATTAAAATTAAAAAAATAAATAAAAAAATAAAAAGGAACTAAGGGACTCAAAATACCTAATATCAGACCTACAATAAACCACAGAAACCGAGATGGTATGATATTAGAGCAAAGACAGACAAATAGACGAATGAAACAGATTAAAAAGACCAACATTAGACACAAATATATCATCAATTGATTTTCAACGAAGGTATCAAGCTAACACAATTTATAAAAAAAGGAGAGTCTTTTAAACAAATTTACATCTATATGGAAAATTAAAGATGCGTTAACCCACAACCCACATCTTATGGAAAATCAACCTGACGTTATCATAATTCTAAATGTCAACTTAACATTATAATATCTAGAAGAACATATAAAAAGTATTTGTGACTTTGGGTTAAACAAAAATGTCGTAGGCAGGGCACATAATGTTTGAGTCATAAAAAATTGATAAATTGAACTTCCTCAAAATAAAAAACTTCTGTTATTTGAAAGATAATGCTAAGTAAATAAAAAGATGTGCCACAGCTGAATGGCAGGGTAAGCCCACTACAGATTCTCTCTCTCATTGATTACAACTAAAAATTCTGAATGAAATGCAAAATTCAACTTCTAGAAAACTGAAAATTTAACAAAAGCAGGCATATTGTGGAGAGAAATCTAAACTTGGAGAATGACTCACAAGTAATTGAATACTTCATTTTTCTTCTTCACTCTTCTTTTTTCTAAAGACTGTTCAGCAGCAGGGGCCATTCACAGAGCAAATGAGCAGAGCAGTGGTGCAGAAAGTTAAATTCAGAAAGTAACCTCATATTCCTGGCAAAGGATTCAGGAAAATGAGCCACTACAGACCAGAGAATATGGTGAGCATCCAAAAAAGAAAAAAGCTAAAAAATAACGTTCCCTAATTCTTTACATGAACCCACAAAATTCCTGGACTCACTCCTGAGCTGCATATGTATTGGACAAATCAAGCACAGAAGCAAAACAGAAATCGTGCTCAAAATTTAACCAGGATAAACTTCTGTGAAAACAAACACACTAAAAATAAGTATTCTTCACAGAATTATAACAAGACCCAGAGATCAAACAACATATTATTTTAAATGTCCAAGACACAATCCAAATTTTTTCAAAATCCAAGAACCACGTCATTGAAGATAACTCACACATTGGAAATATAAAACAATAACTTTAAAGAAACTATTACAATCCTACTCTATGAGGTAAAAGCAAACATATCTGAAATAAATGGAAAGATAGTTCATAGGAAAATACAGTTTTTAGAAGAGAAACATAAATCATTAAAAAAGAACTGACTGGAAATTTTAGAACTGAAAATACAATGTTTGAAATTAAAAAAAACTTACAGGATGGACTCCATAGCTGAATGGAGATAAAAGAGTGAAGTTGAAAGAAATCAACTGTAATTACCCAATCTGAAGAACAGAGAGAAAAATGATAGGAAAAAAAATTTTCTTCAGAAACCCATCAGTAAGATCAGAAGTTTTAAGATGTATCTTTAGAGACCCAGGATAGGTAAAATAGATTACAGCAGAAAAAAATATTTGAAGAAATAATGGCTGAAAACTACCCACATTTAATGAAAATGACAAAAGTACAGGTTGATGAAGTCTGGCAGACTCAAAACAAGATAAAAGAAACTATTCATAGACACATCATGATCAAGCTGGAAAAAAATGTAAAATCTTGAAAGCAGCTAGGAAAAAAATTGGCACATCCAGTATCACTGAAAACTGCTCAACAATAGAGAGGAGAAGCTGTTGATACATGCAGCAGCATGCATAAATCTCAAAAGCACTGTGAAATAGAAACCGTTCAAAAACAAAACTATAGGATCAATACTATCCAAAGCAATCTATAGATTCAATGCAATCCCTATCAAAATCCCAACATTTTCTGCAGAAAAAAATTATATTCTAGGACTCACATGAAATCTCAAGGAACCAAAAGTAGCCAAAACATTTTTGAAAAAGAAAGTTGGAGGTCTCCCACTTTCTGATTTCGTAGTTTACTACAAAGCTACAGAAATCAAAACAGTATGATGCTGGTATTAAAAAAAATACATACAGACCAATGAAATAGAGACTAGTCCAGAAATAATCTTCTGCATATAGGATCAAACGATTTTTGACAAGGTAGCCAAGACTATTCAATGGGGAGAAGACATTCTTTTCAAAAATGATGTGGGAAAACTGGTTATCCACATGCAAAAGAATAAGTTTGGACCCTTACCTTACACCATATACAAAAATTAATTCAAAATACATCAAAGGCTTAAATATAAGAACTATAAATTTGTTAGAAGAAAACATAGGGGAAATGCTTCAAGCACTGCATTTGGCAATAGGATTTCTTGGATATGACACCAAAAGCACAGGCAATAAAACAAAGACAGATAAACTGGACTTAATCAAAATAAACAGTTGTGTTTATTAAAGTATATTATCAACAGAATGAAAAGGTAACCAAAGAATGGGAGAAAATATTTGCAAGTCACATATCTGATAGGAGATAATTATACAGACTATATAAAAATATTCTTCAATTCAACAACAAAAAACAATGTAATTAAAATATGAGCAATGGACTTGAAAAGACATTTCTTCAAAACAGATATGCAAATGAAATTAGAATACGAAAAGATTTTCAACATCTCCAATCACTTAGGGAGATGCAAATCAAAACTACAATAAGATACCACTTCACATCACTTCATATTTTAGGATGGACAGTATATTTTAAGAATACAGAAAATAACAAGTGTTGGTGAGGATGTAGAGAAATTAGAAGCCGGTGCACTGTTGATGGGGATATAAAATGGTACAGCCATTATGGAAAACTGTATTGCAGTTCCTCAAAAAAATTAAAAATAGAATTACCATACAATTCACTAACTCCATTCTGGGTATATACCTGAAAGAATTAAAAGCAGGGCTTCAAAGAGATACTTGCACACCCATGCTCACTGCAGCATTATTCATAACAGCCAGAAGATGGATGCAACCTGAGTGTTCATCAGTGGATGAATGGATAAACAAAATGTGGTATACACATACAATAGGATAAAATTCTGCTTTAAAAGGGAAAGAAATCCTGACATGTGGCAAAAGGATGAACCTTGAAAACGTCATGCTAAGTGAAATAAGCCAGCCACAAAATGACAAATTGTACATGATTTCACTTACATGAGATGCCTAGAGTAGTCAAATCCATAAAGAAAAAGTAGAATGGTAATTGCAGGGAGTAAAGATAATGAAATGGGGATTTAATGTGTAATGGGAATGGAGTTTCAATTTGGGAAAATGAAAAATTTCTAGAGATGGATAGTGATGATGGGTGCATAAAAAAGTACCTTATCAAGATTATAAAGAAAATAAGCATGATTACGTATGTCACATCCTTTCCTGACTTTTTGTGATAACACTTTTCTCAATCCTCAGAAGCAATGTCTTTCCAGTTTCTTTGTACCATTGTTTCTTTACTACCATCTCACTCCCTGACCTGGAGGGAACCAAAGACCAGATTACGTTCTAGACTTGGTTGGCTCTCTCAGCCCTACTGGACATCCTATACATCTAGAAGCTGGCAATTCTTTTTATAATAGCTTTATGGTTCAGTAAAGATCAACGTATCTATGAGGGGAAACAATTGACAGAAATAGAAAGGTTTTTTATTTGTTTATTTGTTTGCTTTTTGTTCTAGACAAAATAATGTAACACAGAGGACATTTAGTGGATCATGGGAATTATGGTGAGAACCTGTGAACATGAAACTATCCTTCCCTAATTCCCTGAAAACATTCCAAAGGGGGAAAACAAAAGAGGGCAACAGCTGCAGAAACAAGAGAGCACAGATGTGGTTTCAATCAGACAGTGTAGTGTATGAATTCATACATATCCATTATTAGTGCTTTAAACTCACTTCAAGCAACAGTTCTTCAGTGAGAAACTTTTAGTCCTGTAGCAATCTATTTACACCTTTTTTTTTTTTTTTTTTTTTTTTTTGACAGAGTCTCTCTATTGTCACCCAGGCTGGAGTGCAGTGGCGCAATCTAGGCTTACTGCAACCTCTGCCTCCCAGGTTTGAGCAATTCTTCTGCCTCAGCCAAGTAGCTGGGATTACAGAGGTCTACCACCATGCCTGGCTAATATCTGTATTTTTCATAGAGATGGGGGTTTCACCATATTGGCCAGGCTGGTCTCGAATATCTGACCTCAGGTAATCTGCCTGCCTCCACCTCTGAAAGTGTATGGATTACAGGCGTGAGTCAACTGCACCCGGCCCTCATTCCACATATTTCTGTGTCCTACATGGCAGTGGTCATCCTTCTCCATTACAAGGTAAGAGCTTCAGGCTTTTACTTTTCACTGTACATACTTTTACAATTTTAATTTGTTTTTAAAAATATCTATACTAGTATACCGCATTGTGTGATTTTAAATACAAATCTTAATAAAATGATAACAATATCTACATAACAAAGATCCTAGGAAGATTGGTGATAAGTTTAACACCTGGCATAATGATTGGCTCACATAAGGTTCTCAATGAAAGAAAGTCAGTTACTATGGCCATCCTTCATCTTCAAAGCTTTATGACTTAATTAGAAGGTTCACATATGAAAGTTAGCCAATTTTTAATTGTCGCAGTGAACATCTATTTTTTTTGCTACATAATGGTTAAATAATATCAATAATCATGACATGATTTTTATGGAATTTATTTTAAAAACAAGCTATGATTTAATGTCTTTAATGAATTAAATTAATGTATATTCCTAGAGTCACCATGATTTGAAGACCAAAAAATGATTACAAAATCCTGACTGTGATGAGTATAGGAATCTAGTTGCAAGCTTATAAATAGCACCAAAATCTTTGACATAGACTATTCTACATTTGTAGTTTTAAATGCCTTCATAGATCTGTGACTGAAATACCAACACTATTTGTTATCTCCATACTTCAATGTTACATAAAATAATTACTCTTATATGATTAATGGTTGCAATAAATATGTAATTAAAATTACATGTGACAGCATCATGATCTACAGAATAGTTTATCTAATTAAAATTTCAACTGTGAAACTTCAATTTTGATTAATTTTTATAAAAATCTGCTACTCAAATATTTAAGATAACACTCCTCTAACCTCTTTTACATATGTTTCTATGAGTCAGGTAGCTAGACCACACTGAAGTAGAAAGAAAAGTACATAATAATAATTGAAACATCTTTATTAAATAATACATACAGTTATGATATTATGCTTTTTAGTGAACAATTTCAGGGTATTTTTCAGCAACTAAGATGATTGATAAAAATGATTATATCAAATACTCTAGGATAGTAGAAGTGATACTTGATAATTATAAGTCAAGGGACTGACTTATAAATCTACTTTATGTTCTCCTAGTCTTTTTTTTCACTGTTTTAATTTATACTTTCATACTTATCCCTATGTTTATTTGATAAATAAATGAAGTATGACAGGCTTAGAGAAATTATTCAGCCTACAATTTGTCTGTTGAATGTCCCTATATTACATTAAAGCATAAGGCTGTACTAAAAGAGTAAAGACACTTCAAGAGAAAGGACCACAGGTATGTGAGGTGCATGACATTTTCATTCAGCTTTATGCTCCCAGCACATCCAGGACATATTTGCTCCCTAGGGAATTTAGCCCTAAGATACTCTCTCTACACAATGTCAGTCAACAGCACATACAGCAATACTCATTTTTTTAAAATGGCCAAGTACAATTAACATTACTAAAACTAGGCACCTGAATGGTGCAATTCTGTAGGTTGTCTAATTATTCTGTTATTTTATTTTGCTGTGTAGAAGCTCTTTAGTATAATTAGGTCCCACTTGTCAATTTTTGTTTTTGTTGCAATTGCTTTTGGAGTCTTCATCATTAAATCTTTGCCAGGACCTATGTCCAGAATGGTATTTCATAGGTTATCTTCCAGAGTTTTATAGTTATAGATTTTACATTTAAGTCTTTAAACCATCTTGAGTTAATTTTTATATGGTGAAAGGAATGGGTCCAGTTTCAATCTTCTGCATATGGCCAGCCAGTTCTCTCAGCACCATTTATTGAATAGGATATGCTTTCCCCCATTGCTTGTTATTGTCGATTTTGTCAAAGATCAGATGGTTGTAGGTGTGTGGCTATATTTCTTAACCTGCCCTATATTACATGACTAGTTAATACAGTGCCTGTACTGAAACTGAAGTCTGCTCGCCTTTAAACCTATTCAGTCACTCTCCAAATTTGGCTTCAACCTCATTCAACAATGAACCTTAAATTTAAGAGCTCATATGAATATGCTAAATTTCCAAACAAAATTGTTTTCCCCTTATAAGCGGTCCCTTGAAAGAAAAGACAGACAAAAAAAATCATCCTCAGAATGCTGTAGAAATGTTCTGTAAAAATCAAGATATTAAATATTTCCTTCCACATGTATTTTCTACAACTTTGTTTTCGATTCATTATTTTTGTGGTGGTAGTTATTTCTGTTGGAAATATTGAGAAAAACAACAAAATATTTAAGCAAAGTTAAAGGCAGAAGAGAGAAAACTGGAGCTGAATTAAAGCTACTTCAGATCTGAAATTTGTCCCCCAGAATCTATCCAGTAGAAGGGAGAGCTAAGTCAAGTATCATAAGGGGAGAGAAAAGTCAAGTATCATAAATAAGGGAGAGTCTCGCAAGTTATTAATATTTATTAGCCATTGGATTGCTATATTTCTTAATTCTAAATCCCAAATTGAATAGGATCAGGAAAGAAATATTATAAACTGGGGGTGGGAACACACTAGAGAATTCAGTTAATTCTAGAAGCTGAAACAGCAGTGATACATCACAAGAGAAGAATGAGGAAAATTCTATTCCCTGTACTAAACATGCTGTCAGCATGTGCTTTGGCATGAAGTTATTGTGGCATAACCAAGTCTTAATAATCTTGTGTACTAAAGAGGGAATTTGAGAGATACATACTCAGCTATGCCAAGTGGGTTATATAAAGGTTACTGTAAGTGTTTTGCATTGCAAGCATCCAAGGTACTCAGTGTATTTGCGATCATAGTGGCACCCTAGAGATAACGGTTAATATCCCTGAATCATAAAATCAGAAAGACATTCAACATTTAAGTGGAGGAAGTCACAATGGTAAAATGCTTCCCTGTATGTAACAAACCAAATGAATTTACAAGCATCTAGTTAATACTAAAGGCAAGGGTGGTGATATAGAGAATGAAAGTGTCAGGGAAAACCAACATTGTTTGTTAACAAAGGATGGAGAGGTAGAAGTTAATTGTATAGTACCAATTTAAGACCTAAAATATAGTATGATCATTGTCTTAATATGAAATCTTCACTCTTTAGCATTTGTTCTTTTACTCTTTTGCTTTTGGAAATGAAAAACCTGCTTTATGTTAGCTTCTTAATCAGATCCCCCACTATTACACCTCTTACCTTCTAAGTTAACCAGTTTCAAATATTCACATAGCAATGAGCAAAACTAACCCCAGCTAGTTAGAAAGGGCAACTTATTGTCTAACAGTGTACTGGAATAAGGGTAACTATATTCTAATCTAGGGAGAATAGAGAAAGAATAAGGTTAACTATATTCTAATGTAGGAAAAATAGAGAAAGAATCATTGAGATATGCTTTGTACAGAAGGTAACAGCTTTTTGAAAAGTCAAGTATTATAAATGAGGGAAAGTATTATAAGTTATTAATATTTCTTAGCCATTGGATTGTTACATTCCTTAATTCTAAATCCAAAACTGAATAGGATCAGTAAAGAAATATTATAAACTGAGGCTGGAAACACACTACAGAGAATTCAGATAATTCTAAAAGCTGAAACAGTAGTGATACACCGCAAGAGAAGAATGTGGAAAATTCTATTCCCCATACTGAACAGGCTAGAAAAAAATTAAAAAGGACATAAAACATTGGAACTTTTAAAAACTATCCTATTAACCTATTAAACTCTTGTAATTTCTTAATTTACCTGGCTAAAATTTTCACCTGTATTAGAGAAAGATTAAATGAGCAGGACTTGTGGTCTCAACATAATTTGGATCAATAAGAATCAAGTTTTGACAAAAACACGGCGGAAATCTTAAGGAAAAGTGAACATGCAAATAATTTAAAAATTTTAAATTAGAAAAATAAATGTCAGTGTGCTATGTTGGAAATACTTATTTAAAGAAAACGATAGGGAAAATGAACAATCATAGTCAAATAATTCAAGAGAGGCAGGAAGTACAATTCCTACCATATAAGGTGATGTCAAAGTAAAACAAGGAGTATTTAAATGAAAAAAAAAAAAACCCACTAGGGCTAATGAGCATATTTTTAAGAAACAAAGATCACATTGGCAAGAGAAAATAGAGTGACACAAATGTTTAAGGATACTACCAAGAAGACTAAAGCCCAGAACAAGCTGAATCTTCTCAAATTTGCTATGGAGAACAAAAAAGGAGCTTTAAAAACTACTTTTAGAATAAGACTATTGATTGGGGGAATATTATATAATAGTGATATGATACAAAAGAAGTTCAAAATTTTAAAATCCTGTTTTTACTTTGCATTCTGCATCAAAATGAAAGAGCATAAGACAGCAAATGACTGAACGAAACATTTAAGCATTTTATTCTCCCTGACAAAAGTTGTGGGAAAATATGAACAAAGCCCCTAACCATTGCAAATGAATTCAGGTCTCCAGTCTGAGATCAGAACTGGCAAATAAAACAAAAATAAACAAATAAATAAAATTATTAACACTAAATAAATTAAGGAGACTATGAGAGGTACAGAGATATATCAGTAGGCAAAGGATGCTAATAGCTAATATACCATTAATTTTGAGATAAATTTGAGATAGATGTCCACCGGATATAAAAAATAAGTAACAATGTATTTTGCAGGTAATCATTTTTTTAAACCACAAATACTAAAAGCCAATGTGAAATAAGCAATGTCTTGCAATATAAACCTCCTTCATTTATACTAGTTTTAGATTGGTACAGAAAGCTTTCAATGTCAATATAAGTATATCTTGATTATAACAAAGCAATTGACATATTTTCTCCTTATATGCACCAAGGATAAATACAAGCTGAATATTATATTTCAGTAAAATTTTAGCAACTCTGTGCAAATAGTGCTGGTTAATGTTTTCATTTTAACCTAATGGGTAGTCCTTATCTGATCAGTGGACAGCTATGAAAGATCGTTTAGTTAATGGACTTCAAATGTACGATTCAAATTCATCCTGACAGCTTATAATAATGAATAGAAACCAACACACAGTAAATATTACATGGATAGATGTTAAATTCTACATTTAGTCTTAGAAATGGAAGCACAAATATAGTATTGGCAAAATCTGGCCTCATTATAACTTACATATAAAACAAAAACACAGATGATTGTTTTTTTAACCATAAATTTAGTGTAAACCAACAGGGTAATATATGTTCTTGTTAAGTCATAGTGGCAATACTATAAACATATCTAGAACCAAAAAAGGTTCATTGTGGACTGTTCCTGGTTACTCCCAGGCTACATTTGAGTTTTGCATTCAGTTGTTGAGTAGACATTCTAAGAAGGATTTTCTTAAGCTTAGAAATGAGAAGCCAGAATGGTAAGGGATAATTATATGTATCCATTGTCATGAGGAAGTTGTCCTGTTAAGTGAGAAAACAATAAGTTTAAGTGAACATATGATACTTACATCCAAAACAGGTTCTCCTATTGCTCCAAAAGACAGAACTAATATGCATAATTAGAAGTTATAAGTTATATTTTGACTTGAAATAAATACTGTCATCATAAGAACCCTCTCATGACGGAATGGCCTTCTATCACTGATTCTCTTTTGCTAAGATATAATACTCAAAATGGATATCAATTAGTATTATATAATGTATCCTAGGTCTGAAAAGTTATATAAAACACTTTATTAAAGGGATATCAATTAGTATTATATAATGTATCCTAGGTCCAAAAAGTTGTATGAAACACTTTATTAAAGGGAATTTCAGAATATTTATAGTACACATACCATTCTCTCTTTTAAGAGCAAAAGATTGCATGCAGAGTTCCATATATTATGAAATTCCTTTTTCAAGTCTAGGGTGCTGTAGAAACATTCTTTAAAAAGTAGTCACTATGCTATCTGATTTCAGCTCCTTGGTTAATAATAATTTAGTCTCTCAATATATCCCTTTTAATATCTGAAGCTTTTGGAAAATACTTCTCAGGACTACTAATCTGTTAATAGAGTTTGGTTCAAAAACACAGCAAAGGATTTTACATAAGAGATACTTTGAGAAGGAGTTTGTAATAGATTCTCTCCAAAGTTATTTTCAGTTATAAGATTTTTATTATTCTATTTTTAATAGATAGCCAGGACTATAAATCAATGAACATCAAAATACTCAAACTGGCATAACAGGATGTATAGCACAGGTGGCATCAGAGTTTAAGAGCTCTAAAACAGCCAGGCAGGATAGTTATTGCTAAATAGATGAGATTAAAACACAAAAATAAAACCAGTCATAGTTTTCAATGAATTGCACTCATTGATTGCTCACTCTGTACAAAGTACTTTGCTAAAACTTATATATATATACACACACACATACACATACACATATATATATACACACACACATATATAAATCTCATGTAATATTCAAAAGAACTCCTATTATCTTCTATTAGACTCCCTATGAGGAACCTGATGCTTAAAAAAATTAGATAACATACTCAAGGTCACAGCTAACAAATTGTGGCAAGAGAGAAAACATAGCTTTAACCATCATTCTACTGCCCAGTTAGATCTTCAGATTTCCTGTTTCTTCATCAGGGAACAATATCATGATGGAATTGGGTGGAACAACCCTTTAGGAAAACCGTAAAGTTGTTGAGGAGTGCTGCAACCACTCAAATTTGAAGAAGGAAGCAATGCATTGACCTTGGGACTTCCCGTCACCCATCCTCCATGGATGGCAATGGTAATGAGAACAAAGAAGAGGAGAGGAAAGAACCTGAAGTGAATCAGTGCAGTTAAATACCTCAAGAAGAAGGCTACCATCGCAGGGTAGGTTGAAGCCTGACAGAAAGGCTGTGGTGGAAAGTGCTACAGACCCCCAGGTGGAAATCAGACAGACATGAGTGAGATGAGTTTTCCAGAGACAACCTAAGTGAAATATTTAAGTAGATGACAGGATCTTGTTGTTAATGTGAGATTTCTCTCAACTCTCTGAACATTAACTTCACCCTAAAAGACTTCACTATTTTCCAAAAAAAAAGAACCTGAAAATTGGTAATTTCCTTATTTTTTGTTCCTATGACATGTTTTAAAATAAAATAAGGCCAATTTTGTTTCACATGAATTTTTATTATTTATAATTAGAAGAACAAAGAATATATATATTAATTGTATATATATGAATATATATGGCTAGAACCCCCTCTCCAACCCCATCGTTGTGAACATTTGTGCCCCTGAATTTATCTACAATCTTGTATTTTAAACTTTTGTATAAATCTATCATTCCATTAGAAAGTAAACTATTAGAAAACAAAAAAAATATGTATATATACATACAGACCCATACATATTATATCTAAATATATAATTGTATATATATGATGAATATATAATTAAATATGTATGATATGCACATCTACAATTGCATCACAGAGAATTATTGTATTGTATTGTATTGTATTGTATTTTTTAGAGACAGGGTTTCATACTGTCACTAAAACTGGAGTGTAGTTGGCATGATCATGGCTCACTGCAGCCTCAAACTCCTGAGTTAAAGCCATCCTCCTTCTTCAGTCTCCCAAGTACCTGAATTATATGTGCATAACACCATGCCTGGCAAAAGTCATTTTAAATATATAACAATTTCATTTAACATTTTCTCCAAGGATAAAACTGCATTTTGAGGATTTCTATGCTTAGAGATAATTTAATACACAACTATTGCTGCTTGCTTATTAACTGGTTATATATATATATATATATATATACATATGTATGTATATACACACATACACACACACACCTATTAAGTAAGCAGAATTCCACTGGAATTGTAAAATAATCTTAAACAGAACAATTTAAGCACTGACAAAAATAAACAGGCTGTTACTTATGTAAGCAAAGCACTAAGGTGAAAACTTCAGAACAACTATGAAAAATCAGGCTTTTTACAGTTTTGCAAAGGAGGTTTTTCAAAAATATATATTGGAGAGACAGACATCAGTCAGTGCTTTCCATAACACTAGAAATATTAAAGTCACACATACCCTGAGTAGCAGAGTAACTACCTGCTACTTACTATTTGAAACTACACACCTAAAATCCTAGTATATTTATGCTCTCAATTCTGACTTAGGTAGGATAAAAGAGAGACAAAAGTTATGATTCTGATGAAAATTATTACATGCCTAAAATTGTAAGTCAAAAGCTAATTTACAACTGCCCCTTAGAAGAAACCTTTTTATTATCCTTGCAAGTATTAGCAATGGCTTCTAAAATACAGTGATTAAAATCATGGATTCTGGAGCCATAGTGTATCAGTTTAAAGCCCTGTGCCTCCACTAGAAAGTTGGGCAAACTTGGTAAAGTTACTTCAGTTTCCTTATCAATAGATAAGGAATGTAGATAATAATGAAAACATCTACATTATATTGAATGAAGGCTACATAAGTTAATAATTGCAAAGTTCCAAGAGCACAAGCCCTGCATATATCTCCATAAAGACTAAATTTGTCTTCTGATTTCTTGATATATGTAATAGAATAGAAGCTAATATTAATCGATCATTTTTAATACATATAAATAGAATGACAGCGAATGGAAACATAAGACCTTTTAGAGATGATGGGAATGTTCAAAAACTAGATTATGATTATCTAAATTATGATGATGGATGCACACAACTCAGTAAATGTACTAAAAACACTATATATTTAGGATACATGAACTCTATACTACACAAATTCTATCTCAATAAAGCTGTTTAATTATATGTGTATTTTATATTAAGAAAATTAAGGATAATACACACAAATATCTCAAGGATCCTAATAATTAGGGGAGAGATATATATATGTCTCTTTTTGATATATATATATATATATATATATATATATATATATATATCAAGAGTCCTAAATAATTGGGAATCCCCTCAGCCAGGAAGCCCTTCTTCCCCCTCTTATCATCACATCTCCCCATCTTGTCATCCTGTCTTTCCCTCTCTTGTCTTCTCTTTCTTCTCTGTCTCCTCTTCTCTCTCCAATATGGTAGCCACTAGTGCACATGGCCATAGAGCTTTTGAAATGTCGCTGGTACAACTGAGCAACAGAATTTTTAATTTCTTTTGGTTTTAATTCATTGAAATTGAAATAGTCACATACAGCATGTGCTCCTGCTTGGTTTCCAGCTCTCTAGCACTCTCTCTCTCTTTCTCTCACTCCCCTCCCCTCCTTCCCTCCCTCCATCTCTCCCTCTCTCCTCCTATCTCCCATGGGCACACACACACCCCACATGTCACAGCTTGGCTAGAACCCCCCTCCAACCCCATCCTTGTGAATATCTGTGTCCCTGAATTTATCTACAATCTTGTATTTTAAACAACCGTTGTATAAATCTATTATTCCATTAGAAAGTGAACTATTAGAAAAGAAAAAAATATATGTATATATACATACAGACCCATACATATCTCCATGCTCTTTTCCTTAATTAACATGGAAATATGTTTCATTTGCTAAGATAAAGTTGATATTAGAACAAAATAAAAATTAGATTTGTAACTAAAGACATCGTTCAGATAATGTATTGCCATACATTTGCAGAGTACCTATTATGTGTTAAGTATTGGGGGAAAAAAACAGGTACATCTCACTGCCTTTGAGGTGCCCTTAGTCTAAAGCAGGAGAAGGCAAACTAAAGTCACGGGACAAATTCAACCTGCCACCTGTTTTCCATATAGTCTATGAGCTAAAAATGTTTATAAAATTTTAAATGGTTAAAAGAATTAAAGACTTGTATTTTGCAATACAAGAAACTCAAATTTAAGCGTCAACAAATGAAGTTTTATTGGAACACAACCAAACTTATCATTTATTTATTATCTATGACTGCTTTTAAACTATAACAATAGAGTTCCATAGTTGGAACAGAAACTATATGCCCCACATACTCGAAATACTACTGTCCAGTCTTTTACAGAAAAGAGATTCCAACTCTTAGTTTAAAATGGAAGATAATTTGTGGTTAATCTTACTGGCTTCAGTGTTTGCTATTAAAAAGCTTCTTGAAATCAATTAGTCTGAATTACTGGCAAATACACCAAACAGAAATGTTTATTTGACAAGTTGGATATCGCAGTGCCTCAATCATTGTGACTATTTGAAGTTTTAGTATTTTAAAATTAAATACCCTGTTCTTAGTACAGAAAGGGCCTATAACTATGAAAGCTACCATTCAGAAAAATACTCAGAGTTAAATGACTATATGATACATCTTGGATTTTCACAACAATTTTTCTTTAAAAATCAAACTTTGATTTTTTTCTATAAAGAATCATAAAGAGACTTTGTGAAGTTATTATTAATCAATTGTTCCAAGAAAGATAAAGAACATTTTATTATGCAAGTAGCCTTATATTTTAACAAGGATGCATGCATAAATCTGGGAATAAAACTAGCAGTCTTAAAACAGAATCTTATTTTGATAAATCTACATAAATGTATCAATATGTAAATTAAATGAAGTCAATCAACAGAGACAATAGATCAAATGTTATCATCATTATATATTGATGTTTTATCTATTGACATAACATAGAAGCCAATATTTAAAATACATGTATCATTGAATAAAAATTATATTTTGCATAAAAAGAACCCACAAACGGGCTAATAAAAATTACTTTTGTGACACTAATTTTCATACATCCTTCCTCTGGCTCCTTTTCTGAATTCATGTATTCATTTAGTACTATAATTTCACTTTCTTGTAATATAGAATGTATCTTCTCATCAATAGTCCAGCTAACTTCAAGGACATCCTGGGATGGATGGAGATAATGGCACATCCATAGGTTTACAAATGAGGATAGCATGTATCAGATTTCATCATTGTCTGTATTTGTTTTCTGCTAAACACATAAGTTACACGTGCTCTTGATTTTTAAAATTACTTACTTTTTTTTTTTTTTTTTTTTGAGACAGAGTCTCGCTCGCTCGCCCAGGCTGGAGTGCAGTGGCGCAATCTCAGCTCACTGCAGCCTCTGCCTCCCAGGTTCAGCCTCCCGAGTAGCTGGGACTACAGGCACCCACCACCACACCTAGCTAATTTGCTTTTTTTTTTTTTTTGTATTTTTAGTAGAAACGGGGTTTCACCGTGTTAGCCAGGATGGTCTCAATCTCCTGACCTTGTGATCCGCCCGCCTCGGCCTCCCAAAGTGCTGGGATTACAGGCGTGAGCCACCGCGCCAGGCCCATTTTTTAAATTACATTCAAACTTCATTATCATATTCATAAATACACATAATTTTATGTGCTTTCGTCAACTAGCTGTGGATACCTGGAATTGTATTGTCTGTTTTGAAAAATGCATTCTTAATTTATACTAGCATTCATAATTGTGATTTAAGATTACTTAGTTCTGAAAACACAATTGCAGGATTCAGGCTATTCCACTCATTATATTCAAATTTAACAACATTATTAAATAAACTCAAAAGTACGTCCAAAAATCCTGAACTGAATTGCTCAAAGTGATTTGTTAAAAAACTGCAATTGTCCCCCTTTATGGAATAATAAGTGACATCCAAGGTTTAAATGCCAGAACATTCAATTTTATAAACATTCTCTTTTCATTCTTTCATGAAAAAGTTTACATTGGCCAAAATATATCTAAGATGGATATACTGTGATTGGAGGAGTGCATTTTGAAATAATGTAATAGCTTTATTTTTTTTTATTTGGTACTAATAAGATCCTCTGCTCAAATCCCTCCCCACAATACCGTTTCTTTTATTTCGAATTCTTCTTCTTCAAAGGCATAAATGCATAAATAGATTTAGCCTATTCATACCTTTATTTTTATTGCTTTGATTAATAAATACTCATCTCATTGGCAAAATGATCCCCAATTTGAGAAGAATTCGCATAAGGGTAAATTTAAAATCCTGGTGTTTTAAGAGGAAAAGAGGCATTTCAGTTGTATGCTTCGAAGAGACAAGGGCCATATAAGGGCACTGAGTTAGCAAAGGCTAGCAGAAAACAAAAAAGGGAACAAAAAAGGCAATAGAGTGTCAACCAAAAAGAAAGCTCCTTACATCAAAATCTAATTAATGCAGTGGTAGTGGTAACTCTCCTCCATGCTACATGAATGCTAAGCTATATTCTTTATTTTTTTTATATTTTGGACATACGGTCTGACTGTCAATCACGCCGGAATGCAATGGTGCAATCAACAGCTCACAGCAACCTGCAAATCCTGGGCTCTAGTAATCCTCCCACCACAGCCTCTCTGTGCACCACCACATCTGATTTTTTTTTTTAATTTTCGTTGTTTTTGTAGAGATAGGCTTGGCTATGTTGCCCAGGATGGTCTCAAACTCCTGGCCTCAAGTGGTCATCCCGCCTTGATCTCCCAAAGCACAGAGATTACAGGTGTTAGCTACTAAACCCAATCAAAAAATATTAGTTAAGACACTATGTTCTAGGAAGACATTTGACTAAGTATATCTAAGTATATTTCATTACAAAGCAACATCGTAATAAGGTTATTATGATTATTTCCATTATATATATATATTTGCATGGGACAGGGAGAGCACACTTGAAAAATCCTTTAGCCTTTCTTCAGCAGCAAGCATTTCCTTAACTGACTGTTATTAACATAATTTTGATAGGAATAAACTCTCTTTACCAATATTTAGGAAGCAAAGGAGAAAATATAAAAACTGACAAAGGAGCAGCAATTAGACAGAAACTGTAGGGTAAAACCATGAGGCAGAAGGAACAGAATGAGTATGGTATAGGCAGAGTGGTTTTCATTTAGTGAGTGCTGAATAGATGGAAATGAAAGCATATTACATATATATATTATATATAATTGTATATAATAGATATAATAAATAAATAAATAAATATATATAAAATAAATTCAGAAAGATGTAGAAATTTGCCCTTTTAGACACACAACATAAGGGACAGGGTTAGGATTCTAATCCTACCAACCTAACACAATATTTTGGTTAGCTCAGTCACTTCTTCTGTTACCTTGGACAAGCCACTTAACTTTTCTATGCCTCAGTTTCCTTATAATTAAAGAGGTAATAAGGATAGGCAATATTTAAAATGTGTTCAGAATAATGTATGGAAGTTAGCAAGTGCTATATAAAAGTTTGGTTAAGAATTAAAATAAATTAGAAAAAAGGAAGCCATACCAAGCTGAATAGCCTTTGCTTTTAACTGCTGTAGACTACAATACCATGCTCCTCCTACTATGGTTACTGATTCCTATCAATGTCTGGTGGTGGTAGATATACAAAGTATTTATTGTCATGCTCTTCCAAACATAAGGAAATGGCAAACAAACCAAGGAAAGTATTTTATATCGCTTTACTTATTTTTTTAAAAAACTACCTATCAAATGTGAATCTTACATCTAATATTATTTGTGTTACACAATCATTGCAAAAGGGAAAAAATGTTGGCATTAAGGTTTCTTAGATAATAAATTGACTTCATGATTACATTAATCTATACTTTAAAAAAAAGAAATCATGAAGCTGAAAACTAGTGGAAAGAAACAAATATGATCTAGAGTTTAAATCTATGCTCAAGTGACTTTTTTGAAATGTGCTGCATGCAAGGTACTACTTCTCAGAAAATGTCCTGAATTTATAGCTATTCATGTCAATATGACACAGAAAAATGAGATCAGATACAACCTACAATAGGCTATAAGACAGCAAAGAAGTTATTTGTGGAATTATTCTCTATAGCTACTTTATTAAACATTCAACGAATATTTACTGCTTGTTAAATCAAATTAACAAATGTCTTTTGCATTGAGCTTAAATATAAAACAAAGCAAAATTGAACAACATTAAGATTTTAGTTATGTTTTAACAAAGACACAAAAATCAAAGTAAAACAAAAACTGAAACAGAATATAAATTTGTTGTAAAGACCATGAAATAATTTTTTTACAGTCCTTCATGAGCAGGGCTTTTAAGAGCAGATGAATAATAACTGTGTTGACATGCCATGAAATGAAACAATGTGGGGAAACATATCAACCAATCACAGGCACACAGAATTATTTTAAAAAAATAGTTCTAACCTAGATATAAATATAAAGCCTGGGGAGAAGAAAAATGTAACTGAAGAAAAGCAGCATCTATCAGATCCCAAAGAATTGGAATTAAGAATTAAGAAAGACCATACTGGAAAGGAATCTAAATTCTGAATATCCAAATGATTGCTTTTGTAGAATCAGAGTACTAGAGGATTACATGTGCATGGGACAGAAAGAACAGATTTGAAAACTCCTTTAGTCTTTCTTCAGCAGTAAGCATATACTTAACTGATTATCATTAACATTAATTTTGATAGGAATAAACTCCTTTTACCAATATTTAAGGAGCAAAGAAGAAAATGTAAAAACTAGAAAAGGAGCAGCAATTAGAGAGAACCTGTAGGGTAAAACCATGAGGCAGAAGGAAAAGAACAAGTATGCTACAGGCAGAGTGGTTTTCATTTAGTTAGTGCTGAATGGATTGAAATTACAGCCACCAAATGAAAATCTGGAGAACTGATTTTTCACTTTAATAACTTGTTTAGGAAATGAAAATTAGCATCTGGAGCAGCATGACTAACCACACTAGTAATAAAAATCTTATATTTCATGTTTGTAAATTAGAAAATGAAATGTCTTAAGCCTGAAAATGTCTGCCAGCACACATTTATTCTTAAGAAATTCTTCTACTCTTTGACTTGAATAAACCTTGAATAAACCTTGAGTCACAACTTTCACTGACATTGGTATTAGTCATCTCCTATGGTTTTCAGGAAATAAGAGTACAGCATTTCTTAACAAAATCCTCAGCTTCAGTTCTCAAAGTGTGTTTCATTCATATACATTCGGATATACGTACACATATATGCCAACCAAGTGCTTGTCAAATCAAAATTATAATTTATATTCTATTAAGTTTACAGTACTCATTTATTCTGAAAGTTATTAAGCCAGATGGACAAAAATAGACATATGGCTTCTGTGACTGGCAAAGAGCAATTTGTCCCATTATCTTAAAGAATGTTTCCCCAACTACCTGCATCAGAATCACCTGTGATTTTAAGACGCTCCAATTCCTAGGATCTAGGCTGAATTTTTTTTAACAATTATTAGAAGGCCCAGGAAGCTGCATAAGTGCTTTAGAGTAATTATTTCATTAAATCATTATATCACACCTATGAAGTAGGAAGCATTATACTAAATCCCCATTTTACAAATGACCTTGTTACACAACTAAAAGATCGAGAGTACAAATCCAGATATGACTTTCATCACCCAACTAATAAACCACTACATGATTCCGTCTTGTTCCTAATTTGGGTATAGACAGAGGACTATCTATGTTGACATGAAAAAAAAAATGCTACGGTAGATGTGCTCCATGGATGAGCTGGAAGACAAGCACCACATAAATTCTTTCTCACCTTGTATTCCTTCTTTCTACTTATGGTATATTGAAAATGAAACCAAGGACAAATGGTGAAAAATAAAAGGAGGTAATTTTAGTTCAACTTGTCCTTCTATGAATCAATCACCTAATATCTATTAATAAAAGGAAACAATGAGAACTCACACATCAAAGGAGAAAATGTCTGCTAAAAGGCATAGAGCTTGTCTATAAAATAGGTCAGTGATTCCTATAAAATATAGTTATTTATAGACATTGTGATATTAATATCTAGATATACACATTTTCAGCTATTAAGGGTATCATGAAACTCTGATAGATTCTCTACATACTAGCTTACCTAAAGTAGGCCAATATCATATGTTCTGTTCTAAAGGTGAGAAGCCTATGGAAAATATTTTCAAAATTATGGCCATATATAATCTAGGTTAATAGAAATCCTTGCCTTTATCTTACTCTTAAAGAGCTCCATTGCCTACAGGTCTTCTCCAGAACATATAAGGAATGAAAGATATGCAAAGCATGCCTACCAAAATGAAAGGACATATGGTCCTTTACCAAAGACACCCTGTAGTGCAGTAAATAAGAAAAAAGTTCAGAAAAATAGAAGATGAACAAGCAAGTGCTCAGCAGATAAAGTGAGACTATGCTATGTCTTTATGTATTTCATAATAAGAAAAATAGTTTATTATTTCTATGTGCCAACCATTGTAATAAACAACTTACAAACATTAACTCATTTTCTTCTCACAATAATTTTATGATATTTAAACAGTCACAAATTACAGGAAAATGTAAGAAGCTATGATGGAGTAAGTGACCTGCCAAAGTCACACAGATTTAAATTTTCATAGCTGGGAATCCGTCTGGTCCTGGACTTTTTTTGGTTGGTAGGCTATTAATTATTGCCTCAATTTCAGACCATGTTTTTGGTCTACTCAGGGATTCAATTTCTTCCTGGTTTAGTCTTGGGAGGGGGTATGTGTCCAGGATTTTATCCATTTCTTCTAGATTATCTAGTTTATTTGTGTAGAGGTGTTTATAGTATTCTCTGATGGTAGTTTGTATTTCTGTGGGATCGGTGGTGATATCCCCTTTATCATTTTTTATTGCATCTATTTCATTCTTCTCTCTTTTCTTCTTTATTAGTCTTGCTAGCGGTCTATCAATTTTGATGATCTTTTCAAAAAACCAGCTCCTGGATTCACTGATTTTTTTTTAAGGATTTTTTGTGTCTCTATCTCCTTCAGTCTGCTCTGATCTTAGTTATTTCTTGCCTTCTGCTAGCTTTTGAATGTGTTTGCTCTTGCTTCTCTAGTTCTTTCGATTGTGATGTTAGCATGTCAATTTTAGATCTTTCCTGCTTTCTCCTGTGGGCATTTAGTGCTATAAATTTCCCTCTAAACATTGCTTTGAATGTGTCCCAGAGATTCTGGTATGTTGTGTCTTTGGTCTCATTGGTTTCAAAGAACATCTTTATTTCTGCCTTCATTTCGTTATGTACCCAGTAGTCATTCAGGAGCAGGTTGTTCAGTTTCCATGTAGTTGAGCGGTTTTGAGTGAGTTTCTTAATCCTGAGTTCTAGTTTGATTGCACTGTGGTCTGAGAGACAGTTTGTTATAATTTCTGTTCTTTTACATTTGCTGAGTGAGGAGTGCTTTACTTCCAACTATGTGGTCAATTTTGGAATAAGTGAGATGTGGTTCTGAGAAGACTGTATATACTGTTGATTTGGGGTGGATTGTTCTGTAGATGTCTATTAGGTCCGCTTGGTGCTCAGCCAAATTCTACCAGAGGTAAAAGGAGGAGCTGGTACCATTCCTTCTGAAACTATTCCAATCATTAGAAAAAGAGGGAATCCTCCCTAACTCATTTTATGAGGCCAGCATCATCCTGATACCAAAGCCTGGCAGAGACACACACAAAAAAGAGAATTTTTGACCAATATCCCTGATGAACATCGATGCAAAAATCCTCAATAAAATACTGGCAAACCGAATCCAGCAGCACATCAAAAAGCTTATCCACCATGATCAAGTGGGCTTCATCCATCCCTGGGACTGCAAGGCTGGTTCAACATACACAAATCAATAAACATAATCCAGCATATAAACAGAACCAAAGACAAAAACCATATGATTATCTCCATAGATGCAGAAAAGGCCTTTGAAAAAATTCAACAGCCGTTCATGCTATAAACGCTCAATAAATTAGGTATTGATGGGATGTATCTCAAAATAATAAGAGCTATTTATGACAAACCCACAGCCAATATCATACTGAACGGGCAAAAACCGGAAGCATTCTCTTTGAAAACTGGCACAAGACAGGGGTGCCCTCTCTCACCACTCCTATTCAACATAGTGTTGGAAGTTCTGGCTAGGGAAATCAGGCAGGAGAAGGAAATAAAGGGTATTCAATTAGGAAAAGAGGAAGTCAAATTGTCCCTGTTTGCAGATTACATGATTCTATATTTAGAAAACCCCATCATCTCAACTCAAAATCTCCTTAAGCTGATAGGCAACTTCAACAAAGTCTGAGGATACAAAATCAATGCGCAAAATTCACAAGCATTCTTATACACCAATAACAGACAGAGAGCCAAATCATGAGTGAACTCCCATTCACAATTGCTTCAAAGCAAATAAAATACCTAGGAATCCAACTTACAAGGGATGTGAAGGACCTCTTCAAGGAGAACTACAAACCACTGCTCAATGAAATAAAAGAGGACATAAACAAATGGAAGAACATTCCATACTCATGGGTAGGAAGAAACAATATCGTGAAAATGGCCATGCTGCCCAAGGTAATTTACAGATTCAATGCCATCCCCATCAAGCTACCAATGACTTTCTTCACAGAATTGGAAAAAACTACTTTAAAGTTCATATGGAACCAAAAAAGAGCCTGCATCACCAAGTCAATCCTAAGCCAAAAGAACAAAGCTGGAGGCATCACACTACCTGACTTCAAACTATACTACAAGGCTACAGTAACCAAAACAGCAATGGTGCTGGTACCAAAACAGAGATATAGACCAATGGAACAGAACAGAGCACTCAGAATTAATACCACACATCTACAACCATCTGATCTTTGACAAACCTGACAAACACAAGAAATGGGGAAAGGATTTCCTATTTAATAAATGGTGCTGGGAAAACTGGCCAGCCATATGTAGAAAGCTGAAACTGGATCCCTTCCTTACACCTTATACAAAAATTAATTCAAGATGGCTTAAAGACTTAAATGTTAGACCAAAAACCATAAGAATTCCAAGAAGAAAACCTAGGCAATACCATTCAGGACATAGGCATGGGCAATGACTTCATGTCTAAAACACCAAAAGCAATGGCAACAAAAGCCAAAAGTGATGAATGGGATCTAATTAAACTAAGGAGCTTCTGCACGGCAAAAGAAAGTACCATCAGAGTGAACAGGCAACCTACAGAATGGGAGAAAATTTTTGCAATCTACTCATCTGAGAAAGGGCTGATATCCAAAATCTACAAAGAACTCAAACAAATTTACAAGAAAAAAAACAATCAAACCCATCAACAAGTGGGTGAAGGATATGAACAGACACTTCTCAAAAGAAGACGTTTATGCAGCCAACAGATACATGAAAAAATGCTGATCATCACTGGCCATCAGACAAATGCAAATGAAAATTACAATGAGATACCATCTCACACCAGTTAGAATGGCGATCATTAAAAAGTCAGGAAACAACAGGTGCTGGAGAGGATGTGGAGAAATAGGAACACTTTTACACTGTTGGTGGGACTGTAAACTGGTTCAACCATTGTGGAAGTCAGTGTGGCGATTCCTCAAGGATCTAGAACTAGAAATACCATTTGACCCAGCCATCCCATTACTGGGTATATACCCAAAGGATTGTAAAACATGCTGCTATAAAGACACATGCACACGTATGTTTATTGTGACACTATTCACAATAGCAAAGACTTGGAACTAACCCAAATGTCCAACAATGATAGACTAGATTAAGAAAATGTGGCACATATGCACCATGGAATACCATGCAGCCATAAAAAAGGATGAGTTCATGTCCTTTGTAGGTACATGGATGAAGTTGGAAACCATCATTCTCAGCAAACTATCGCAAGGACAAAAAACCAAACACCGCATGTTCTCACTCATAGGTGGGAACTGAACAATGAGAACACTTGGACACAGGAAAGGGAACATCACACACCGGGGCCTGTTGTGGGGTGGGGGAGGGGGGATGGATAGCATTAGGAGATATACCTAATTTAAATGATGAGTTAATGGGTGCAGCACACCAGCATGGCACATGTATACATATGTAACAAACCTGCACGTTGTGCACATGTACCCTAGAACTTAAATATAATAATAATTAAAAAAAGAAGAATGCACCTGGGGAGCACCCAAAGATAAATAAATTCTACAGAAATGAAAAAAAATAATAGCTGGGATGGAAATGCAGCTTTATGAACTCTGAAGTTCACACTAAAAAGTAAAAAATGCATTGAAGTCCTTTTAAACAGAATTGTGCTTTGGATTAGTTTGTAAGGGGTTGTACCAGTTTTGACATTAAGCATCTAGGTACAAGTCATACACTGGCCAAAAGCCACTTGTGAACATCATTTCCATCACCTTCCAGGATGGCAATAAAAGAATCAGCCATAATATTAACTCATTTTAGGAAGTCTCATAGTAGGTATTGTAAGTCCTTTACCTGGTACCTCGATACTTTTTTTCATCCCTAAGAACTTCATCATCTACCTGGTGTACAATCTTTCCTATGGTAATGTGTTCATTACTCTGGAAGAATTCAAATAGGAAAAAATCAAAAATGTAATTTAGACTCTTTTCTGTACTAAAACTGTATAAGTAATAAATTTGATTTAATTATGAACTCTATATATTTCTGGTATAAAAATTTTAGACAATTCAATTCATGACAAAGGTGTCTTTCAAAAATAAACCTAGATTATTCTACAAAAAATGTGGTTGAAATTTTAAGGAGAAATGACAAAGTGATTAGGATTTTAATCCTTATTTTCTTTGGAAGAAATTGGACAATGAAGTACAGTGACCATCAACCAAAAAGAGTAAGGATATTTTGGCGTTGTGTTCCTAGAAAGATATGTCCCATGATTGTCTTGAACAGACAGTAAAAGGAACACCTATTCTAATGATTTGATTGTATTTTACATTATTCTTCAAAATGAAAAACTGCACAGGTATTTTACACTAGTTTTAACCTCCAACCTTTTCAGTTTTCCATTTTGCAGGGGATAATATAAAATACAATAAAGTCATTAGGACAGGTTTTTCCTTCACTTTCTGCTTCAAAACAATCATTCAAGGATTTTAAGCAATAAAGACCTATGACATATTCCAATGAACTGATATAGAATCTGACCCTGATCTCCACATAAACTCCTTTACATCTCATACTAAGCATCTATCTCTCTTAGAAAGCCCTTCTCTAGCCTGCTTGATCATATCAAATTCCCGCTTTTAAGAGCTGTTCTTACTCTGAACACCTCTCTTCTGTAATACTCACCAAAATTAAGACTTAGCATTTATGTATGTGATTATTTTATTAATGTCCAATTTTCCTACTAAATTATAGGTTCATTATTAAATAACAAGTGCCCAGAAATCCAGAGTACCTGCTCCATAGGAAGCACTCAATATATTCAGTTAAATGAATCAACAAGTGAATGAGTAAATGCAATAACTCGATAGAAAGAGCTCAAGTACAAGGTCAACTACACATGTTGTATTACTTGTTTTGGTTTTTATTGCTCAATTAGAAATTCACTCACCTAATTATTTTCAAACCTAGAACACAGGTACTCCCTTTTCCATACAAAATTTATTGTAATAACATTTCATTTAAATGTGGGAATTTGTTCCTAAATCGATCTATTTTATCATTATCATAGCTGCAGGATTCAAAATTAATATTTGGCAGCCTGGTTCACTGATGTTCCAAAAATTCCTCTTATATTCTCTAGGTTGTAGAAAGTCCCTATCTTATCTAACTCAACAGGAATCAACAAAATAGCCTATGGTAAGTAAAAAAAAAAAAAAAAAAAAAAAAAAAAAAAAAAAAAAAAAAAAAAAAAAGATAAATTAAACCATTGGAAATTTCTAGATGTTTGCTGTCTTAAGAAAGACAAAAATCATGATAAAATAATAGCAGCTACCATCAGCTAATTGGTTACTATGTATCACAGTCTAAGCTATGAATTCATTTATTCTTCAGAATAATCCTATGAAATAGTTATCACCTTCCTCCAATTATTCGAAAAGAAAAAAATCAAAGACCAAAGAAGTACTATATCTAAATTCGAGGGTCCACATGAATGAAAGAATGAAGCAGAACCTCTAATAGTTTTGGCCTGAATAAAGAGCAATATCAAGAAATAGCTTAGAAGATATGATTTTACTCTTAGAAGCCCTATCAAGCTAAATACTACTCTAACACTAATAAAAGCTAAACTTACTCTAGCACTTAGTTTGTCCCCAATACTTTGTATACAGAGTCTACCATTTAAGTTTATGAGATAAATATAGTATTATAAGTACTATTAGATAAATGTTTATCCACTACTTATCAACAAGGAAATTGAAACTCAATGAGGTTGAGTAATTTGCCCTATTAACATACATCTGTTAAATCTAGTTGTATCTATGATTTGCATGCTTAGCCTCTACACTACTTATTCCTGTTAGTAGTTCCAAATCCGTCTTATCATAGCTAAGTGCATTTGTGCCCCTTGGATCAACAGAGGTTTGTACTTGCTTGTTTTTCTGGAAGATATAAAGAAAGCTCAGTGGAAAAGGTGGGAAAGGATGCTATGCCTATTTCATCTCACCTCCTCATTTCCTAATTAGACCATAGGGAGAGCAGGAAAATGTGTGAGACAAAACAATAAAGTAGACAAAAAGCAGATAATTTAGGACATGTAAGACTCTGAAGTTCCATGGTTAGAGAACATAGCTGTTGATATTCTTCTCATGAGGACCTCTTGTGAGGGATGTAAGAGTTAATTAAGAATAATAATTTAATGAGTAGAATGCATATTTCTCTTCAATTACTTATCTTAGAAATTTCTATGAAATAGAGCCCTAAATTTTTGGTATGATTGAACAATTTATTATAAGAAACATATTACTCTTTATCAAGGTTTTTTTTTGGTCTTAATTAATACAGGTTGTGTGATACTGTCAAAAAAAAAATCTGGAAACCTGAGCATTAGTCTTAGTTCAGGCATTATGAGTTGGACCTGGGTAAGGCTTATCCACTCTGACCCTCAATTCCACACTTGATAATATTAAAAAATTGGGCAAGTTCCTTATGAAAATGTTTCTACGTAAAGTCTATGATTATTTAATGTTCTTCTAGGAAAGTAAGAGAAGGTGAAAAAAATTGAAAGAATAAGCAAGGAAATATAATTTTAGTTAAATTACACTAATTCTTCTTCCTTGCAGTATTCATTAATGTATTTCCAAACATAAGTATCTTCTCAGACACAGATAAGATATATGAGTTCATCATTTGAGCTACAACTTACAGAGTGCACTCTATATGCTAAATCTTGTCTCAGAGGTTTCATATACCACAGTTACTACTTTGACCACTGTTATATTCAGCATTTACTTTGGGGAAGCTGTTAGTTGAATAATTAAGAGCAGTGATTTTTTTTTTTTTTTTTTTTTTTGAGACAGAGTTTCACTCTGTCACTGCAATGGCACAATCTCTGCTCACTGCAACATCTGCCTCCCAGGCAATTCTTCTGCCTCAGCCTCCTGAGTAGCTGGGATTGCAGGTGCCTGCCACCACACCCCATTAATTTTTTGTATTTTTAGTAGAGACGGGGTTTCACCATGTTGGCCAGGCTGGTCTCGAATTCCTGACCTCAGGTGATCCACCGGCCCTGGCCTACCAATGTGCTGGGATTACAGGCGTGAGCCACTGCACCCGGCCCAAGAAGTAATCTTTTTAATGTTACATAGAGTTAAATCCTAGTTCCACTGCTTCCCTGGTGACCTGGGTAAGTTCTACAAGACTCAGTTACTCACCTGTGGTATGGCAGTGATGATGCTTATCTTGAAGGGTTAAAATATTAAATGAGATAAATATAGCAGAGTTCTTGAAACCAGGACTGGTACACATTAAGCCGCTAGTAAATGGAAGCTATTGATGCTGATATTGATTTATCCACATTTTCTTGGAAACTACATTATACAGTTGAAGGAAAAGAAGCTCAAAGATAGTAGGTAACTTTCCCATGAGTGTTCACAATTAGCAAGTAATGAAACTAGAATGTAAAGTTGGCTTTACTGGATTCTAAAGCCTATGAGTTTTCCCATAGACCACACTGTTTCCCAAGACTGGGACTCTCTCGCTCATAGACCTCTATACCAAATGTCTTATCTCTTAATCTTTTAATTTTTTTCCCAGTCTTTAATTAGACTAGAATTTGCTTAAGTGTCTTCTGTTTGTAATTCATATTTATATAATGCCCAATATAGGATTTTGGCAAGGTAGGATGCTAAGGAATAGAAAAATTAGCCCTCATTCCTTGGAAAAAAAAGGAAGCTGGTACTGTCTGGGTTTATATCCCAGCTCTAGAACTTACCAGCCCTGGGATCCTGGGAATATTCTTTAACTTTTCTATAAATATATGTCCTCACTTGTAAAATAGCAAAATAATGATACCTACCTCATAAAGATTAAGTGTATGGTTAAATGAGATAAGTTATATGCTGGCACATGTTGAGTACTCAATGAATAAAAGACCTTTTAAATATATTATCAATACTTCCATTTATTTTTATTCTTTCTGACTTCATTTTTCATCCATATAGTAGGTGGCCTATGTCAAATGGTTGCTGTGAGGATTAGATGAGAAATGTATTTACAGTCCTTAGAAGAGTGCTGTCTCATAGTAAAGTTGAATAATGTGTTACTTTTATTAATGTCATAATGAGTGCAATATTGCCTTCAAGCTCACAAAGATTGACCACACCTAGGAGCTTTTGAGTCCTCCATCTTCCTATGATCCACGCCATCTAGGTTTGGTTATCTAAGGATCTAGTGTCCAAAGCAAATACACAACTCTCTGCTCATGGCAAAACCGGTACTGCTCACTTCTTCTATCAGAGAACATACACACACTGTGGCCAAGGCTTACCCTAAAGAGTCGACTCTGAGTAAACCATAAAGGCATGACTATAAAGGCATCAATGAGCCAGAGGACCATTCTTTACACCTTAGATACCATGCTGCACTGGCCTCTTAAGTGTCACGCAAATCTTGATCTCTTCCATGCCCAGTGATTACTGTGATCACACTGCAATTTTATAACATCTTCTAACTGGAATGGTGTTAGGAAATATAATTTGTTAGTTTGCTAGGTAAAATATTAGTGAAAATAATACTTACGCAGACTAATTTTTTCCTTGGCAAATATATTACACTATAGATAGAACTCCAAATGTGATTCTAAGATAATCCTTTTAAATCCACAGTTCTTCAATTTAAAATGAATATAGTTGCGTTTATCTGAAAAAATTATTTTGGAATACGCAATGCTCACAATATAGGAGAAAGACTCATGGAACAGTGAAACAATTTTTTCATCAATCTAAAATCCAAGTAAAATGTTTCTATCAACAATATTAACATATGCCTTTCAGTTAAACTTAGCTGATTTAAATCCTGAAATATGTGCTTCTGATATCATAGCAAATAATTTTTATAAAATGCTTTCTTCTCTACGTGTGCTAACCATCACCCTCCAAAAAACAGATCCAGGGCTTAGACAATCAACATATTTATTATTGGAAGTAGTCTGACATGTCCTTAAAACTTAATTCTCTTCATTTTTAAAATACGATAAACATCAAAAGTATTCATAAAGCAATTATAATAAGTACATTTTTACTGTAGGCATAAAACAGAATTAAATTCATTGGGCTTACACTATGGTGTGCTTTATTTATATTTTTAATATATCATCAACATAATATTATTTATAGCAATACAGTATTATTATTAGATAGTATTATTATATACTAATATATCTCTTAGGACAGAGCACAGTAGTTTTGGTTGAACAATAATACATCCTTTTGTCAAGTGAACAATCATAGCAATTCAAAGTTTTTGAGGTAATTTCAACAGCTATGCAGTAGTAGTAATAGTATTATTATCTTTTAACATTCTTCCAAGCTGCTTCAAGATCTTCTCATAAATAATGATATAAACTAAAAGGCAGAACAAGGAAACGATGTATACAAAGGTCTACTCTAATATGATAGGACATTTTAAACAATTTCTTCAACCAATTAAACTCCAAAGTTTATATACTCTCATTCTCCCATCTGCTTATTTATTTCCCTAGTTTTTGAGGTCTTAGGCTTAATGATCATTTTGATCTTACTGCAATTTTATAACACCTTCTAACTGAAAAGATGGTAGGAAATATAATTTGGTTCCTAAATACAACTCAGTAAATATTTGTTTCATGAGTTAGTGAGTGAATGACAGACAGGTTTGCTTATTGGTTTTTATCTGCTTGGTCTTATTACAAGAAGTTTCATAAGGAAACTAGTTCCATGAATGTCAATCATTATCTGATGATTCCTATGGTGGTGCATGGAATGGTATGTAAACCCCGTGAGAAAAAGGAATTTTCTGTTTTGTTGACTGCTATATCTACATACCTATATCAGGTTCTAGCACATGGTGGTTCTTGATATTTGTTGAATAAATAGTTAATAACATATAATTCTCACCCTCTTTTCATACTGAAACAAAACAGAAAAGTAACAAAACCTATTATATTACACTCTAAAGATATATTAAATTATAACTTAATTATATATTACAGTGGTATTGAAATATGGGAGGTCTTTCTTGTTTATTGAATGTATATTGTGATTGATATATAGAGAGATTCTTCTCCCATATCTTTGCTAATATAACCCCTGCTTGCATGCATCACAATGTATTTTAATGATATTCGTCATTCCTGATACACATCATGCTTTTTCATTATGACATCTCATCTGTCCTCAAGTGCCATTATTCTACCACCCAACTCCATATAGTAAAAAGTCCTGTTCAAATGTTCCTCTTCTCTGAAATATTCCTTCCTCAGTTCCCCTTCAGCATCAGTCTTGCAGGGTCTCCTTTTCACAAACCCTCTGAGCAACCGTCATTTAGTACTTGTCTATATCCATGTCTGTCCCTGTCATCTCTCTAAGTCTCCTAAGAGACTTCTTCTGATTCATTTGTGTATCTCAAAAGCTTAATACAGTTATTGGCACAGATCAAGTCCTAAATTACTGAAAACTGAATGAATTAATTAATTTAGCAACATATGTTCTCATAAGATGGGAGATCTTAAAAAGTATCATAAAGAAAACATATTTTAGTAATTATAATGAATAAAACCAATTCTTCTTATGATTTATTTAATCCACCCAAAATAACAACCCAGAAATTTCAGGGATGGGGAGAAATGGGTAATTATATAACATTTATTGGAATCTAAAGTCAGAATTTTAGTAAATTTATTATTTATTTATCCTTGATTTGATTACTCAGTGTCACTAGATTATATATTTGCTAAGTAGGAATAATATCAACATTTTCCATTATGGTATTATATGTATCTAGGAGTAACTTACTATCCCTCTGATGCTTACTTTTCAGTAATTATTATCTTGAGATTATCTTCCACAAGAAACATCAGCTGATTATAATTCCTACATGCACAGTTATTTATATTTCTCTCCAGATTAAAAGAATATACATGAAACACAAATTCTTCTGAGCCCAGTTAAGGTAATCATGAAAATGAAATAAGATTTTCATCTTTTCTATTTGTCCAGCCTTCTTGTTGACATTCATGATATTGGTTGAAATTCAGACTCCTGACAATTGAAAATTGCAGTTCCAAATCTGACATCTCTTGGGAAATTATCAAAGGATTATTGTAAGGGAAAAGTAAAAGCTACAAACGAATGCTCTCTTTTGACAGCTGAAATAGTTACTCATTTTACTTTATGCTTCTCAGTTGTGCCAATGGACCCACATGGAAACACTGAATCTTCCCATGTTTAGATTTATAGACATTATTTTTTAAATAAAATATTGTGAGGAATAGGAAGAGGAAGAATTCCATATGAATAGTAATATTTCAAAAAAAATCTTTTTTGCTATTTTTGCTAAACATTTACAAGAGTAGAAAAACAGAATCTATTTTATTTAAACTTAAAAGTCAGATGAGTGTACAACAGCTCTCAGCCAGCACCAGTTACCAACATGCTCCTAGGAGCCTTTTAAGATGTTATCCTAGACCTACAAATCTGGGCACCTGAGAAATGAAGCCTCCTTTGCAGTTCATGAAGTGAAGATTCTCTGCTCTCAATCACCAGGTACTTTACTGGAATTGGATAATGTCTATCTCGTCCACAGGACAGTCCAAGAAATTACTGTTCTCCCCAAATCACAGGAGAGTGTCTGTAGCAACAAAATAATTTTAACTCTAAATTCTACATTGGATTCATTCACCTTGCCCATGAGTTAAGTAACCACTTAGGTTACATAAGGTCTACAAAGTTGTATTAGGCCCCATAGACATGACAAGTGGATTAAATACACATAATATTTTTGTTTTAGATTCTGTCTTCTATTATTAAAAGTTATAGCCATCCTTCATACACAAAACTATAAGAAAGTACTAAATCACAACTGATTATATGTGGTCCTAAATAGATATCCTAGTTAGTCACGTGGTAGTCCAACCCTTGATGACTATAAAAATAGTAATAATAAGCAAAATAAATAATAATGATGATCATACAGATGTACTGAGTACATATTACATTCCAGCCACTTTGCTAGAATCTGTGCCTAAGTTGTATTACTTAATATAACATTACTATAAAATAGGTACTAATGATATTTTAATTATACAGATGAGGAAACAGGCTTAGACAGACTGAGCAATATATCAAAAGCCTCGTAACTATAAAAGTTAGAGTCAGGGCACAGATCAAAGTGTGCTGGGCTCCAAAGTTTGTGTTCCTAACCACTGTTGTGTTCCAAGGACAACACAATCAATTAATAAGATCTAAGACAAAGGCCATCGTATCCCCAAAAAAGGATATTCTACACACCAAAAAGTTTCCCAGGTACTCATAAAAAGGTTGTAGACATAAACCAATTATTGGCTGTAAAATAGGGAAAACCAAGTACAAAATCTAATTGGTTAATACTTACCTATAAAATGTAATATTATGCTCACTCATCAGGTTCAACTAACTTAACTCATACAGTGATATATAAGCCATAATTAATAGAGATTTAATGCATTTTTCCGTGTATTACATGATTTAAGTACAGTCTTCAAAAGTGAAGGAGTCTTTACTTGAAAGATGTTAAAGTGTATATGTTTGTGACTCTAGAATTTTCTTAACAAAGACTGCCAACAGAGCATTTCTGTTAGCATTTAAAGTTCAAAGTGATAGGTAAGTTTTCTGTGGAGCTGACAACAAAGGGATATTTAATAGTGGCACAGGCAGATCAAAAATATCTATATAATAAGGTGTAGATTAGGATATCTTTATTAACATTTGTACATATGAACATAATTCAGTCTTTAAAAACAAACTTGAAAAAGATGTTTATTTTTATATTATTGGATATATATCTTATCATAACCTATTCTACGAAAAATAATTTTAGAAAAAAGTCATAAGATATGCCACAATTTTTACAAAAAATCAAAATCCTGTAGGAATGATTAACATATATATATGATAATGTGTGTGTATATATATATATATATATGGAGAGAGAGAGAGACAGAGAGAGGGACAGAGAGAGAGAGAGAGACATGGATATTGATATCTATCTTTGTTTATAGTTTTTTATACTTATGTTTGTTTCTTTTTGGCAACAATGACAAACAAAATATATAGAAAAAAATATAGGACAATAATTCCCTGTAGAAACAACTCATATAATTTGCATTAAAAGTAAAATATTATAATTAATTCATCATCATCACAATAATTTTTTCAAGAATTGAGTAGGGTAATTCAAAAGCCTTTACACCTGATTAAGATGCCAACATCAAGGTAAATATATCTGATGTCCTATACTAATTTGTTTTATCAGTATTATTATTATTATATATAATAAATAACAAGATATATATAACATTTGTAAATCATTTTGAAATTTATAAAACGCTTTCCCATATACTATCCTCTCTTAACTATTCTATTTTATAATTTACTAATTTTCATACAAAATTTTAATGAAAATTTTTTCTATTTAAAATCAATTAGCCTGTCATTTCCCCACATTATATATAAGAATTAACACCTAAGTAGTACCACCTAAATTATAATTAATAAAATAATATCCCTATCCTACCTCCAAGTATCTTGATAATAGAAACTGTAGTTGTTTTGTCAAGCAATCCAGCAGCAGGCACAGAATTAAAAGGTCACCTCTGTGATTTTCATCTTTAGGTAGAATAAAGGTCTCCTGAATTTTAATAAGAACATTAATATGTGCATAAATGAGAAAGGAAGAAAATAGTGGAAATTGAACTTTAGTTCTAAGAATAGTCAAACACAACAGGAATCTTCCCCGCCCCAGAGAACAATTTCAGTATGTTAAAATATAAAATAAGCAACATTTTTGCAAGTTATATCCAAATTTGACAAACTTGATTTATTGACTTTTCAAATTACCTTGCTTAAGAAAAATCTGCATATTTTAACTTTAAATATATATTTGAAATCAGAATAAATTTCTGCATTGGAAGGCCATCTATATACTCTAGTTTCTGAAGAACATGCACTACTTGATCCCTTAACATCCAGTTATCTGAGTAAGCTGACATAATGTCAAATAAAACATTTTGTCATTAAACAATGTCCTTAAAAAACAAAAAGTCTAGAAAAGTAAGTATGGGTATTGATAAAATCATTTAATTGTCTAGAGCCAAAATTATCCTTTACTCTGATTTAGAACAGAGGTGATTGAACCCTCTTTATAAACAAAAGGCATTTTATGATGATGTACAGAGTACTGCAGTATTTTATTCTAACAAGCTATCACGTTTCATTACACAAACCCTATCAAGAAGATGTTATATGGCCTTTTCTTAAGCAGCATGACATAAATTTCTAGAGTAGCAAAATGTAATATTGGAAATAACAGCATAAACAATTCATCTAACTCATGTACTTTATAAATGAAGAAACTGAAGCAAAGAAAAATTATGTGGGTGCTTAAATCTCACAGCTAGCATATCCAGTCCTTTTTCTATACCTGTCCTGTCCAGCACAGTAGGTACCAGCTACATGTACTGTTAATTACTTGAAGTATGGTTAAGTGGAATTGAGATGTGCTGTAAGTGTAAAATATAAACTGGATTTTAGTGGCTGACTATAGAAAGTAACACAAAATATCTCTCCCAATAATTTTATTCTAATTCTATGTTGCAAGATAATATTTTGGATATGCTAGATCAAAAATATATTATTAAAATAAATTTCACTTGTTTCATTTTACCAGTTTTAAATGTGTCTACTAGACATTTTAAAATTATATTCAAGGCTCACATTATATTTCTATCTGACAGCACTGTTCTAGACCATTACATTTTATATTCTTTTAGGTATATCTCTTTTTGAGATTCTAAGTACATACAGTAATTTCTTATATGAAATTCATACATTTTCATTAGTCAACTAAAAATATTCCCGTTTTTCATTCAAGAGTCTATGCTTACATAATCTAAAAACCATACCACAACAAATGCCAAATGAGTATCAGAAATGTTTACAAGTTCATTATAACTCTGTCCTTCACAAGGAGTGCTTCTCTTTGTTTCATACTCATTAATTTGAGTATTCTAAGATGTTATTCCCTAAACTCCACAGTAGTCCAAAACCTATTCTATACTTTGATAAATGTTTGCAAGGCAAAGGACTAAAAGGAAAAAGAGGGTATTGAATTTTCACTGCCACAGGAGAATAATCAAAGATAATTCCAATAAGAGTAAATTTTTTATTTAACTATGGCAATAGCTAACAAGATTTCTCAAAAGGAAAAATAATCGCTTTTATATAACAAGTCAAAATTTAAGTGTATTCTGCCTAAAAGCTGACAGCTGGTAAATTTGAAGGTCTCAGGATAAGGAAAATAATAATAATAATAATAATAATAATAATAAACACAATAAAACACCTGAAACACAATAGGTTAGCCTTAACTCAAAGTCATTTTTACCTGATGGACAACAGGGTATCAATGTATGTGCTCACTGAACCAATATTTTGAAAGAACCATTTCATAGGGGCAGGCAATAAGCATTTCCCCAAAAACTATTCTTCTATCTTAAATCCCTAGTATAATTGAGGCTTCTACAATAAGTGAATTCATGAAGGCTGTGTACTCTTTAAAGACCGGAAGATAGTACTTGGTATATTGTCAAGTGTTAGGATTGGCAGTCCTTCATACAAATCATGGGGATTCTGTTTACTTCTCCCCATGCAGATTCGGTTTCCTGACAGACACTCCTGACCAATACTGATTCATTACATAGGAGTAACAAACCTTTCTTTGGGAGAGTAGTCACTTTTCCATTTTCTAGTAACTAAGTAAGAACTGCTGAGAGCTTGTGAAGATGAGGGACATATTGGAGTGATACCAAGGAATGAGAGTTGAGAAGTAGCTGATAGTGATCAGCCCTTAGAAACTTAAAGTATACAAAAAAAAATAAATAGGATCATGTTGGATTTCTCCCAGTGTAGGTAATTCCTAGTCCAGGAGCTCTTTTCAGAAGCCCAATGATGTTACTGTTGATAGGATGAGGTTGGATTTTTATTTGTGTGATGCATATTTTAAGACATGGAAGACAGCATTTAAAAAAACAAAAAAAGGAAGGATTTGGAAGACAGGAGGAGTCTGCTCTGCTACAGAGTGATTTTCAGCCAACCTCTTCCCTGAACCTGAATACAAATACTCAAAGAGTGGAATTAGATGGTGTCTACATTCTTTCTTTATTTTTTATTTTTTATTTTGAGACAGAGTCTTACTCTGTTGCCCAGGCTGAACTGCAGTGGCGAAATTTTCACTCACTGCAATGTCCACCTCCTGGGCTCAAGCGATTCTCATGCCTCAGCCTCCTGAGTAGCTGGGATTACAGGTGCCCACCATCATGCCCATCTAATTTTTGTATTTTTAGTAGAGACAGGGTTTCACCATGTTGGCCAGGCTGGTCTCAAATTCCTGACCCCAAGTGATCCGCCCGCCTTGGCCTCCCAATGTGCTGGGATTACAGGCATGAGCCACCATGGCCAGCCTCTACATTCTTTAAAACTCACATTTCCTAAATAGAGATTTGTGAACCTTCAAAAGATTGTAAGACTGTTCCACATAGATCCTGCCAGAAAAAGACTAACTTGTCTGTTTCCATTATTATTTTTAATCAAAAACAAAATGTTCTTTAGCATTTGGTTTTCCACTTTGGACAAAACATGCCAAGTGCATCTCAGGTGAGTACATGTAGGAAATACTGGTTATTGAATGAACTTGTTCATTTCTTCCTTTCATATTCACCAAAATGTTCCTGGAAATAATGAGATTTTTTCAACATTATACTGATTTTAGTTTTTTTATGTTAGTCACATATTTTAACATTTAATTTAAATTTTAAGATTTATCTTCAAAATGAATACTATAGATAGGCAGAAAACATAAGAAAACCTTATGGAATTTTTATAAGTTTGTGCAAATCATAATATGGTAATTCTGCAAATTCCCAAGATAGCAGCATTCTAAGGTATCTATAGCATAGAAATTGATATTAAACATTCATATTTTAAAATATGTATTTAATAAGAATAAAATCTGTTCTTACTTTTCATATATCATTACAAAGTTTATACACATTCTAAATGTATACTTTAGAGAGGATTTTGTAAACATCATAAAGCAATCTCCCTTATCTCACCATTTATAAGCAAAACAGAACATATAAGTAAATAGTATGCTATTTCAGTGGAAATGGAAGAATAAAGTAGTTTTAATCTTTTTTTGATGATATGAAGTATATTAAAATTATATCTGTATTTTAATGTATTTTAGCCCCTAAATCAAATTTCATATGCCATCTTCAAATCTTTCCTTAAAAATTTATGCCCTTTCTTCTACAAGTCATTAAAAGTAAATTTTAAAATAATGTAATTAGAAAATGTTGACATCCTCTATGCTATAGGTATTAACAAAATGCTATAGGTATTACCTATGCTATAGGTATTAACAAAATGCTATTAAAATTAATGTTATAAACTTTACTGTTACACCAATAAAGATAATTTTACTTAAAATACTGTTTATTGTATGATGTGAAAAAATAAGCAATTTTTTTTCTACTTCCTAAGCAGGTGGTCAGTTTTTCTTGTGCTTAAAAGAGTTGGTAAGAATCGCTTGGTAGTATTTATTTAAAAACAAAAACTCCATCAATGCATGCCCCTTCACTAGAGATTATAATTCAGCAGGATGCACTTCCAGAATTTTTATTATTAACAAAAATACTATGATAGCTAATCTGATTTACGAGGAATGCAGCCTGTAGATACAGGTCAGGTCAATGCTAAAAATCCTCAACTATTTGACCTATATCATAACAATTATAATCACTAATACACTGGAAAGATTATGGTGTGTTCATGACAATGTGCCTAAACCCAAAAGAAGAAAGCACTATCTAAATAAAATACAGGGATTTATTTTATGTTTGACTTCTAGACTTAATGCAATGCTGGATCATAATAGGTTATAACTGATGAATGAATAAAATACCTAGGATCTATATAATTTATCTAGCATAGTTGCAGGGTACAAAATTCCATAGTAAAAATGGTAGTTAAATACTATAGAGTAATTATTTAAACATTTGTTCAATCACTTATCAAATAGTAGTTGAGCATCTAACTGGCACAGAGGAGATAGAAGCAATATGACAACTATTGCTCCTGGAGTCTCATCCGTGTAACTGCAAGCAAGCACTGCTTACACTTTAATTATTTAACAAAAATTATGAAAAGTGCTAAACAGTAGAATTAAAAAGTGCTAAACAAAAGGCATATAACTAGGCAATTATCTAATCTTGGGAAGATTCAAGTAGTGAAATCTCAGCTAAGTCCTAAAGGATGAGGGATACACACACACACACACACACATGCACACACACACACACATACACACACATCAATGAGGGGTATCAAGAAGTAGAGAAGTAGACAAACTTTCAGCAGAGGCAACAGTATGTGGAAGTCCCTGAGACGTGAAAAACTGGAGAACATACTAGAAGGCTATTGTGGATGGAGTGTGTAATATAGGGGAAGAGTGGCATTAGCTGAAACAGTGAAATAGGCCCAGCTAGGTCATGTAAGAACTTATAATTCATGATACTGCTGATATTGTACTTTATATTTGGGGAAATAAGAAGCCTTTGATACTTTTTATGAGGATAATTCCATTATCAAATATATCTGCATTTTTGAAATGTCTATGGTTTCCGTGTTAAAGTAAGTGTAGTAGGACAAAAGCTAAAGAAAGACCAGTTAAGAAGCAACTGAAAGAAAAAAAATCCTAAAATTTATATGGAACCACAAAAGACCCAGAATAGCCAAAGCTATCCTGAGCAAAAAGAACGAAACTGAATGCATCACATTACCTGACTTCCAATTATACTTCAGAGCTGTAGTAACCAAAACAGTATAGCACTGGCATAAAAACAGATGCATAGACCAGCGGAACAGAATAGAGAACCCAGAAACAAATCCATATGTCTGCAGTGAATTCATTTTAGACAAAGATTCCAATTACATACACTGGGGAAAAGACAGTTTCTTCAATCGATGGTGCTGGGAAAACTAAATATCCTTATGCAGAAAAATGAAATTAGACCCCTATATCTCTCACCACCTACAGGGTGAAATCAAAATTGATTAAAGACTTAAAGCTAAGACTTCAAACTATGAAACTACAACAAGAAAACATTGGGGAAACTATCCAGGATGCTGGACTGGGCAAAGACTTCTTGAGCGATATCCCACAGACACAGGCAACTAAAGCAAATTTGGACAAATGGGATCACATCAAGATAAAAAGCTTCTGCAATGCAAAAGAAACAATCAACGTAGTGAAGATACAACCCATAGAATGGAAGAAAATATCTGTATACTACCCATCTGACAAGGGATTAATAACCAAAATATATGAGGAGAGCAAAGAACTCTATAAGAAAAAAAATTAATAATCCAATTTTAAAATGAACAAAAGGTCTGAATAGATGTATCTCAAAAGAAGACATACTAGCAGCAAACAGGTATATGAAAAGATGCTCAACATCATTGATCATCAGAGAATGCAAATCAAACTAAAATGAGATATCATTTCACCCAGTTAATATGGTTTATATCCAAAAGACAGGCAATAACAAATGCTGGCAAGGAGGTGGAGAAAAGGCAACATCATAAATTGTGGGTGGAAATGTAAATTATTACAACCACTATGGGGAACATTTTGGAGGTTACTCCGAAAACTAAAAATAGGGTTACCATACAATCCATCAACCCCACTGCTAGGTATATATGCCAAAGAAAGGAAATTACTATATTGAAGAGAAATCTGCACTCCCATATTCATTGCAGCACTATTCACAACAGCCAAGATTTGGAAGCAACCTAGGTGTCCATCAACAGAAGACTGGATAAAGAAAATGTGGTACATAGACACAAATACTATTCAGCCATAAAAAAGAGTGAGATCCTGTCATTTGCAACAATATGGATGGAACTGGAGATTATTATGCTAAGTAAAATAAGTCAGGCACATAAAGACAGACATCACATATTCTCACTTATCTGTGGGAGGTAAAAATAAAACAGTTGAACTCGTGGATATAGAGAATAGAAGGATGGTTACCCAAGGCTGAGAAGAGTGATCTGTGTGAGAGGACACTACACGGGGGAGGAAAAGCCATTTTAACTGGGTAGGGGGATGGTTAATAGCTACAAAAAGGTCAGGAGTGGTGGCTGATGCCTGTAATCCCAGAACTTTCAGAGGCCGAGGCAGGCAGATCACCTGAGGTCAGTTCAAGACCAGCCTGGCCAACATGGTGAAACCACATCTCTACTAAAAATACAAAAATTAGCCAGGGGTGGTGACACACTCCTGTAATCCCAGCTACTCAGGAGGCTGAGGCAAGAGAATCACTTGAACCCAGGAGGCGGAGGTTACGATGAACCGAGATTGTGACACTGCCCTACAGCCTGGGCAACAGAGCAAGACTCTTATCTCAAAAAAAAAAAAGCTACAAAAAATAGTTAAAAAGAATAAATGAGATCTAGTATTTGCTAATACAACAGGGTGACCATGGTATAAAAATAATTTAATTGTTCATTTTAAAAATAACTGAAAGAGTATATTTTGACTGTTTAAAACACAAAGGATACATGCTTGAGGAGACAGACACTCTTTTAACCCTAATGTGATTATTATGTATTGCGTGCCTGTATCAAAATGTCTCATGTAACCCATAAATCTAACTATCTATCTAGGTAGCTAGCTATAACATGTGCTCACAAAAATTAAAAATTAAGAAAGAAGAAACTGTGGAGAAAAAAAGGAAGTAACTGCTGTAATGCAAACAGAGGGCAAAGGTGTCATGTACTAAGGTGGTAGCAGTAGGAATGGAGAAGTGAAAATGACAAGGCTCAGATTCATAAATAGGATTATTTCCCCAGAGTTTTTACCATTCTTCCTAATAGAGCATGCTTATATTATTTATTTCTTGTAACACTCTCTTTATGCCTAAAAGATGTCATAACTTTAGCAAGGTCATTTAATTTCTTAGGGGTTAGAAAAACGTACTTCATAGGATAAGAGTGTTGACACTTGGAAAGGAGTAATACAACATTTATACCACCGTTAGTGGAATTAATCAAAGGAACTCCTAGGTCTGACAGTAAAAAGTAGGGGAGAAACTACAACCTATATTACCTAAAGTTAATAAAGATAGGTTGGGGACTTAAGAAACTATTCAGTGTAGGGTAAATCTATGGAAAGAGATTCATAACAGGAATCATAGACATACAAATTTAATTCCCACATTCAGAGAATTATTCAACAAAATTGTCAGTAGATTAGTGTGAATCCACCTTGCGGGAATGGGATAGAAGGTAGGCCTGTAGGCCTTTTTGTAGCTATTAACCATCCGCTTACCCAGTTAGAATGGCTTCCCCTCCCCCGTATAGTGTCCTCTCACACAGATCACTCTTCTCAGCCTTGGGTAACCATCCTTCTATTCTCTATATGCACGAGTTCAACTGTTTTATTTTTACCTCCCACAGATAAGTGAGAATATGTGATGTCTGTCTTTATGTGCCTGACTTATTTTACTTAGCATAATAATCTCCAGTTCCATCCATATTGTTGCAAATGACAGGATCTCACTCTTTTTTATGGCTGAATAGTATTTGTGTCTATGTACCACATTTTCTTTATCCAGTCTTCTGTTGATGGACACCTAGGTTGCTTCCAAATCTTGGCTGTTGTGAATAGTGCTGCAATGAATGTGGGAGTGCAGCCTGGCCCTTTGAGACAAAATGGTATATGTGAACACCAGTAACTTCCTGGTTATATTAAAAGCTGATTCTTTGTATCAAAAATATTTTTTGGTTAAACCAGCTTCCATAGTGCTTTATAAAAGTATTTAAGTCATAGTTGACTTTTCAGAGATAAAACTATCACACGGACTTGGCTTTTCTTAAGTCTGTTAACATCTGCATCTTTTTTTTTTTCGAGACCCAGTCTCGCTCTGTTGCCCAGGTTGGAGAGCAGTGGCGCAATTTTGGCTCACTACAAGCTCCGCCTCCGGGGTTCACGCCATTCTCCTGCCTCAGCCTCCCGAGTAGCTGGGACTACAGGTGCCCGTCACCACGCCCAGCTAATTTTTTGTATTTTTAGTAGAGATGGGGTTTCACCGTAGTAGCCAGTATGGTCTCGATCTCCTGATCTTGTGATCCGCCTGCCTCGGCCTCCCAAAGAGCTGGGATTACAGGCGTGAGCCACCACACCTGGCCCATCTGCAGCTTTTTAAAAAAATAAAATCTGTTTGCATAATTTTAGCTCTCTCTAGAAACAGAATAATGGGAGCTGGCGTATAAAAGAGAAGATAGTACTAAATGTATTTTTTCACTTGTCAAGAATTTGTATTCCTTCAAAAACAAAGAACACATGGTGATTATAAGAATAATGAGGTTTGAGTTTCATTTAATTGAAAGTTCCTCAAAGTGTAGGATTTGTGTTTTTATCTTAACCTGAAGGAAGGCATTTTGTGCATGTGTGTGTTCCAGGAGACCATGCTAGGGTCTGAAGAGAATAGTGACTGCAACATCACTTTATAGTATTTGGTATTGTGTGCTATTTTTACATAGTAAAATAAATCGTACTGTTTTTGTCAGTGTATATTAAAATATATCAAATATTAAACATTATATCTAGAGATACACTTAGGCATTTACATGTTACATTAAAATTCTAAATCTAACACAGGATACTTAGAAAGCATTCTCTCTACTTCCACAATCTCCATTGAAAGGAAGAAAATGCCAACTCAAAAACCAACATGTATTATATCTATATATCTCTTTGATTTAATAACTTGTCAAACAAGCTGAAGATGAAAATGAAAATAAGCTAAAACAATATATAACCAAATCTTCAACAGTACTTGAAGAAACGAAACAACAGTAAGGGAAACAGAAATGAATTTCTATATAGAAAACTACATCACTATAACTTCAACTTTTTATAACTACTAATATAATTCTATTCACAGCACCACCACCAGCCCAAAAGAGATTCTAAAGATCACCTCAAGCAAGAGTTATGTTTCTTTTTTAAAGCATCACAGAATTAGCTTATAACTAACCTTTCACCATTATCTGAACTTGTATCAAGTTACAAAGAACTTCTACAGCAGCTAGAAAACTTTATAAAGAATGCACTTGTTAGTCTACAGTGACATCAATGGACTTTAAGACTGATTTTTGAAGAAATGATGAAACACTATTTATTTTTAGTATTCCCTGATCAAAATTTCTTCATTTTAATAGTTTTATTGGTGAGTGATCATTTATTTTATCCAATGCTAACCTATAGCAACATAATAATTTATGCTCTACATTTATCTTTTATAATTTTACATTTAAGATTTGCTAATAAGTTTATAATATTTCTTTTTTAAAATGTATTGTATATTTTAAAATATATTTCTTTATTTTAGGTATTTAAATACTTTTTGATGAAATTATAGAATCAATATGTGGAATAAACACCAAATATCAATACTTTCTTTCTTCCCAGTATTAAAAGTAAGTGGTTGAGATGTAGGTTCTTGTCCTAAAGGAGCTTGCCATTCCTAGTCAATACCAATATCCAGAAATTGGGGAAGTTTATGACACACAGTCAGACCCACATTTCATGGTCAATTTTTAAATCAACAAATGGCCATAATGGAGACAATACCACATTAACACCAAATTATAGTAGAGGCAGAGGGAAGAAAATTATGGAACAAGAATTGGATTTAAATCCCAACTTCAACTTTTAATAGCTGCGCCTCATGAATAAGTCACGTAACCTTTCTGGGCTTCTTTTCTCTAAATTTGGACAAGAGCAGCTAACCACTCAGTTATCACGATTAAATTAGCTTGTGCATATAAGGTTCTTAATACAGTACCCAACACATAGTCAGTGCTCAATAACATTGGGCACAAAATTTCCATTGTAACACGAAATAAGAAAAATAAAGAAAGGGCTAGTTGAATTACTTAAATTGTGACACCTGAAATAACATACACTGGGTGAATTACAGTAAAGATCTGATATGGTTTGGCTCTGTATCTCCACCCAAATCTCATGTTGAATTGTAATAGCCAGTGTTGGGGAAGGGACCTGTTGGGAGGTGATTGGATCATGGTGTGCATTTTCCCCTTGCAGTTCTCATAATAGTGAGTTCTCAGAAGATCTCCTTGTTTAAAAGTGTGTAGCACTTCCCCTTTCACTCTCTCTCCTGCTCCGCCATGGTAAGACAGAGCAGGAGAGAGAGGGCTTGCTTCTCCTTTACCTTCCACCACAACTGTAAGTTTCCTGAGGCCTCCCAGCCATGCTTCCTGTACAGCCTGCAGAACTGTGAGTCAATCAAACCTCTTTTCTTTATAAATTACCCAGTCTCGGGTAGTTCTTTATAGCAGCGTGAGAATGGACTAACACAATATGTGAAATATAAACAGAGAATAATAGTTTATTGCTTGGGGAGACGAAATACCAAAGAAGTCTCCTGAGGTCAAAATTCATAGCAAACTTTTAAATTCACTTATCTTGCAGTTATGTTCTTTATTTGGAAACTTATTCAACCTATTTTCTTCTGTTATAATATTGTAGATTAGTACTCTACATCTTAAAAACTTCTATCATATGAAATCTATAATCATTTGCAGACCTGTTTTCAAATGCAAATAATCTTATGAAGGTCAAATTTCTACACAAATATATTGAAAGCAATTTTCCCTAAAAGATAATCTAAACTTTATGTAAGAAATAACAAGAAGATTATAAAATGTTGTCTCAAAAGGGATCTTCTAGGTTTACAGCCTCATTCTGCATATGGACAAATGGGACTCTGGAATGCAATGGGTTCTCTTTAGTCATAGTGTAAGGTAACAACAGAGCTATGAACATAAACCAGATCTTTTGTACCCTAAACCCAAACACCTTGTATTTTTTGGTAAACTAAACAAATGCAGCTAAGCAGGGACCTAATTCATCAAATCTTCATTATTTTATTTCACAAATATTTGAACACCAAGAGTAAACGGACTAAGAGGAGATGCTGTATTACAAAATAAAAATAAAACAAATGGTAAATAACATGTTTAAGAAATCTTTATCCACATTATCAATCCATGAGACATAATTTAAATTGTCACGTCAGTTTAAGCCAATCAAGATGCAACCAAGCACAGCTACTCATTGGCATTATAGAAATGCTTACAGAAGGTTTCTGAATGTATGCTCATGTCATAAAGGAAGACGAATTTTTCTACGTAACCTCAACTTTATCTATATGCAATTAAAAATGTGGCTCATTGACAAATTCCTTAAAAATTCAGTCATCGAAAAGTAAAGTACCAAAATCCGAGCAGTTTACTAAGACCCTAAAGATAGACCGTGTCCTTTGTTACACAGACTTTGTCTAATTTCCTTCCCTTGAGTATGGGAAGGACCTGTGATGATGATGGGGTATCACTCCCATGATTAAGTTACCAATCAGCTGATTTTGAGCTAAATATAGAGAGGTGATCTCTTTTGTGGTAGGCCTGACCTAATGAATTCATGCCTTTAATATAAGGTGAAATATTAGAAAGACTTTCTCCTACTATCCTGGAAGAAGGGAAAGAGTCATGAACTACCTATGGAGGATGCCATGTGGCTGGTCCACAGGGGCAACATCTAGGATCTGAGAGTGGTCCTCCCTGTCACCTCAGGGAGACAGCACAATAACAGAGATTTCAGTCCTACATCCATAGTGAAATAAATTATGCCAATAGTCTGAAAGAACTTAGAAGCAGCTCTTTCTCCTGTCAAACCATCACATGAGGACACATACAAACTGACAGCTTTTATTTGATCCTTACAAAGTCCTGAGCAGGAGACCTACTAAAAACATGCCAGAACCATGGGAAATGTGAGGTATTAAATTTATGTTTCTTTTAGCATCTCATTTCTTTGGCAATTTGTTATGCAGCAATAGAAAACTAATACAGGAAGGGATCAAGTTTTTATACTTTGTATAATCTCAAGATTCAAAATACAATAGTATAGTAGGTATCTGGGTAGCTAATATATTCTTGAGTGAATTATCTTAATTGGAAATGGTATGCTTGACTCAGCACCGTGCTAGGAAATGGCCAGAAAATAATCGTGCAGTCACTTACATTTGGGGAGACTCTTTTGTTTTTAAACATTTTCTCATTTAATACTCTGAGCTATACATGGCATGGATATCATCTCCATTTTTCAGATGAGAAAAACGGAATCTATGAGTTAAAGTTCCAGAAATCATGTTACTACCTCATTTTCTCCCATAGCATAAGGCACATGGGAACACATGGAATTCTCTTATAAATCGAAGGTGTTGTTATAAAACAAGAATGAGGGTTGTTACTATGTTTATTTCATTCTACCCTTGATTTCCTGCAGAGACATTGTCAAGCACCTCTCAGATGTTAAACATGTATTTGCTAGCTGACTGAATACAGGCAACATCAGCCAACCACAGAGTTTATTATACTTCTTATACTCTAAGCAAAATAACATTCATAATAATTGTATTAATAACTATTAATTAAGCCCCTGTGATGTCATATATCCTTTATAGACTTTTATTTTAATTCTCACAGTAAACATGCAAGGAAGTTCAACTTCTTCATTGCAAATGAGGGAACTGAATTTTAGAAGGATTAAGTGATTTGATGAAGGTACATAGCTATTAAATGATGGATACAGACACAAATTCAGATCTGTTGGCTCTAAGGCTTGAATTATTTCAATGATTTCAAGTTACTATGCCAAGGGGACCTTACAGAAAAGTGGCAGAAAATAGCAATAAATAACAAAGAGTTATGAACTAGCCAATGCTTTGTACTTATGGGCAAAACCCCTTGAATCTATACCACACACATTATTTCACAATATAAAATGCTCTTACATGTAATACTATCTTAATCACTAATTGCTTTATATAGGTATGTAGCATCACATAAATAAAATTAAACCCTGCTTTCAGAACAAGGATCTCTGAGGAAGAAAAAATAATAAATCCTGCTCTGGCAAGGAAAATTTATGTTTATTGTAAAAATTCAACAAAATTATGCAATCATACTTACAAATTCACAAAGATTACAATATACCTAAAAGTACTTTTGTAACAAATGATTTTTCTCTATATTACATAAGTAATTGAAAAATAATATTTTGTACTTTGAATTCAACATGGTTTCTCCATTTTGTATTATGAATCGTACGATTTTAAGAAAGAAGCATTTTGCTTCGGAGTTGCAGTTAAGGCTTTGGAGTCACCTTGGAATGCATCTCTTCAAAATGTTTCTCTTCCTGTTTTCTCCAGAATATAAAAGGCTATCAAAGTTTCTCAGGCATTTAAAAGCCCAAAATGATTGTCTTTTAAAATTTTTTTTTCTTCATGAAACAATTCAAGCTTTTAAAGTTTCACACCTCTTGTCTAGGTAGCTATTGCTTTATACTTAGAAAAAATGTTAATTCTCAAACTGAATGAAAATCTTGAGGAAAAGTACAGTTATCCAAGGATGACTGCATCTTTATTTTGTTCCTTTGGCAATCTTCATTTGCCAATAGTTCATCTCAAGTATCCAGCTATATTGCACATCATATAAATCTAAATCATTGCAATGTCTCTCTTGATGTTGCATCAAATCTACTGTGACTCTTCAAATAAGGCAAATAACCTTTATCTCTACTTTTCACCCTCCCCTTATGCCCTGCTCTTCTAGCCACCTGAAAATTAAAAAAAAAATACCAAAATACTGAGAGAGTATTCTATGATTGAAAAGATACGTTAGAGCTGCTTTAAAAGGAAAACATAGGCAGCTGCACACAAAATCATTATCAATGGATAACACTAGCACCTGAGAACTATAAAGGCTCAGGGAAGGCACTGCAAAACTAAATATGTTTGTCAGTTTCTGAATCATTAGACAAGGAATTCTTGCTCCTATTCCAACAGTCACTGCTGCAACAGCCACACGGCATCAGCCATTCATTTATATACTACATTATTTCATTGCTTAATTGGGAGAAAACACACCTGCCAACATAATCTTGACATAATATAAACAAGAGATACATCTCAGATTGGAAGAAAATGATGAATCAAGCAATTAGTAATTGGAAGACTAGATAACTAGAATGCTGAAACTTCCCATTTGTCTAGTTATAAAAGTAAGTATGTTCCAAGTATTAAAATAAATCAGTGTGGGCTTAAAAAACTCTAACAGTAGATTTAGAAACTTTAAGTCACTGAGCCTAAAGGATATATAGCAACTTGCCTCCAAATACTATCATTTACAAGGGTTCAGTAAGTTCTCAATAATGTAGGCTAACAGCAAGGAGCAAAGATGCTACCAATTAAAAGCTTATTTCTATTTGGCCACAAATGCATTGCATTATAGATTAGTAGCTAGGCTAATTATACATTACTTTGGTAAATATTCAAATTAGATCTCATTCCCTAAGCAGATATCAGCTGACAGGATAAGGTGGCATTTAGAGGTATGCATAGATGCAAAGGGAAACATTCTAGAATTAAAAACACATGGATAATGCAGAGTTAATTACATGAGCTTGACTACAGGAAGATGCTTGAATTCCTGTTAATTTACTGAAGTGGGCACCAACACTGTGTTGGGGATTAGCCAGGAAATGAAGCAGGTGACATGAATAAAAGCAAATGGGCAAAATGTGTGATTGCAAAGTCTGTTTATGAAATAAAATTTTTGTAAGCCCAATTATTTGAAAAGCTGCACTATGCACTTATTCTAACTTCTTTTCTATCCTTGACTTAGATGAAATTTACTTGCACAATAGCTAGAACCATTTTGCTAAAATATATAGCAATTTTCTATTTCAATCTCATTTTTGATATAAAATTGAATGTAAATCTACATATTTATATATAAGCCATCAGTGTAGACTGAGTTTACATATAAGCTTTTCCCACATATTTTGCTTGTGAGTAATTTTTTAAGTCTGGTGAATAAAAAGCTATTGCATAAAGTGCTTAACTAAATCAATTTATTTCCACCTGCATAATTTCCAAAGCTCAATTGCATATCTCATCTGTTGAGATGCCCAGAGTAGTCTTTGCTTCTTTAGAAGGTAGACTGTTTCAATGACTGCCCATTACGGTGAAAATACTTTATGTTAAATCTAAAGCTTTATATGTATTCCAGCTCTCTTTATTTTATAAAAGAAGAAAAAATGATTTGCAAGATAAATGCAATGTATATTTATAAATCTTTTATTTTTATACAACTTCACCCAAACTGAATTATATTAGATCCATGCAATTTGGGGAAGCAGATGAATTACCTATATATAAGGAGGTTTGCGTAAGTATAAGATACTCTAGGCACCTACAAGTTAAATTTGAAATGTCTGAAAGTCCATGGCCTCATGAAATTCCACAAACAATTGAATATTCTGACTTTCATACTGTACAGGGTATTAAAAGTGGATATGGCAGGAAAGTGAGTCAGTGAGCTTGGTGAGTGAGCCTAGGTAGCCATATACCATCTTCATTTCGTAACAAATTTGCTTTTCTGTACCTTTTGCAACGCATAGAGTTAATTTAGAAATGTATATATTAGAGAAGTATTAGTTAAGTTGGTGATTTTTAAAGATGCTTGGACATCCAAAACACCAATGTCAATAATCCGCTGCAGTTAGGAAGAAGAAAACAGCCTGCTAACAGATCATAATCTTTCAGCAAATGGCCAAGGTGCTGCCCACTTCATTGAAGCCTCTTCTATTCATAGGTGTAAAACGAAGGTCATTCCTTGTTACAGATGAGAAGATACTTCCTATCAGTTAAAAATGCAGGATGTAGAAGAATTTAGGATTATCAGATACCCTACCCAGGAAAACAAATTCAGCCGTGATAAAACAACAAGAAACAATTCTCACTTAAAGAACTAGGCATGGTTAGTGCTTGTATATGTAAGACATGTGCATGTGAAATTGAGGAAATTGGGTACTTTAGAAATATTTAAACATGTAATTAGCCAATCATGTAACTGGCCCTTCTAAGAAATCCTTATACACTGGTTTACTATGAATGTTCAAACAAATGTCTTGATAGTTCTGGAAATGTCAGGTTTAATCTCCTGCTATAACTAATTTCCTCAGATGTCTGTACAGCTACAGTTTTGTTTGTTTGTTTGTTTGTTTTTTGAGACGGAGTCTTGCTCCGTCGCCCAGGCTGGAGTGCAGTGACTCGATCTCGGCTCACTGCAAGCTCCACCTCCCGAGTTCACGCCATTCTCCTGCCTCAGCCTCCCGAGTAGCTGGGACTACAGGTGCCCGCCGCCACGCCCGGCTAATTTTTCGTATTTTTAATAGAGACTGGGTTTCACCGTGTTAGCCAGGATGATCTTGATCTCCTGACCTCGTGATCCGCCCGCCTCGGGGCCTCCCAAAGTGCTGGGATTACAGGCATGAGCCACCGCGCCCGGCCACAGCTACAGTTTTAATAGTAGGTACAGTACAATTAGTGGTCCCTGGAAGTTACTTTGTTTTTTTTTCTTTTGATGAGACGGAGTCTCGCTCTGTTGCCAGGCTGGAGTGCAGTGGTGCGATCTCGGCTCACTGCAAGCTCCGCCTCCTGGGTTCAAGCAGTTCTCCTACCTCAGCCTCCCAAGTAGTTGGGACTACAGGCACGTGCCACCACGCCCAGCTAATTTTTGTATTTTTAGTAGAGACGGAGTTTCACCGTGTTCGCCCAGATGCTCTTGATCTCTTCACCTCGTGATCCGCCCACCTCGGCATCCCAAAGTGCTGGAATTACAGGCGTGAGCCATGGCGCCTGGCCTGGAAGTTAGTTTTTAAAAAAGTAAGTTACTAAGCAAAGTCAAACAAATGTTTGCACGCTGATTCTTTTATACAATACCATAAAAGGGGTCCTATTTAAAGGGACTTTATAGATATTGAAATGTTATTGTAATAATGATCCTTTTTTAAAAACTCACTGTATAAATTTTTTAAATAAAATTTCCTTCAAAAATAGAATGCATTTAAGCTAAAGTAACCTGTTTTGTGTTTTGTTGATGCAGTCATCAGCAGTATGTATGTCAATCACTGTACCATGTTTTAATTCAATATTCCCCTTGTCCAATTCTAAGTTAAACCAAGTTGTTCCTTCACTGAATAACAGGTTGTTATTCTAATATGGCAGTTAGTGTTTACGGCCCTTTGGTCACTCAAAATTCTTACAATATCTGTAGTCTCTCCACAAGTCCCTTCCCATCAATTCTAACTTCCTCTTCATTAAAAACGATGCAAAAGTTAAGCTAGTTTGAAATATATATATATCTATATAATATATATACACACACATATATACATGTGTAATTCAGAAAGCATAATTTTATACTTGCTGCTAAATTAAAGTTTTTAAATAACAACCTATATATACTTAATTTCCTCTTCCACAAAATAACATATGTGGCCTATGTGAAAGCCATTTTTTTCACAGCTTATCAGTTTTTTTTGCCTAATTGATATTCTCAAATATTCTACCTATGCAGAATGACTAGATGTCCAGACATCTAATTAGTGAAGAAGAGAAATTTTGGGAGTTGGAAGGTGGTGAGGGCATAATACCTAAAGTTCCATGGGTATGGGCTAATTTCAGATTTAAACATATATATATATGTGTGTGTAGGTGTGTATGTTCATGTATATATGTGTGTATATATACATATATTTATATATGTGTGTATATATACATATATTTATATGTGTGTATATATAATGTATTTAATCTTTTAAAATAAAAGCAATTTATGTTAATGTAACTTGATATTACTGTATCAATACTGTATCCCTTATACATTCCATATGCATGTGTGTATGATATATAATATGTACATATGATATATAATATGTATGATGTATTTTTAGAACTTATATCTGAATTTATTATCTTTTAAAATATTTTAGAAAATCAAATACGAAATATATCCCTTCTCCCAAAGTGATGTCTAATTTTTAGAGAAAATATGCTCAATTATTTTTCATAATTGCTCAGAGCAATTGAAGAAGCTTGAGCATGCTACTCAAGGGTTCATCAAAGTGTGACCCTAGGACCAGCGGCATGAGCATCACTTGTGAACTTGGTAGAAGTGCAATTTTTTGGGCTCCAGCTAAGACCTGCTGAATCTGAAACTCTAGGGACCTGGCCCAGGAATCTGCTCTTGTGGGCTTTCCAGGTGATTCCAATGCATAGAGTCTGAGAACTACTGTCCTTCCCAATCCATGAATAAGAAATGAAGAATGAAGAATTCATGTGACCACTTGCTCCTGGCTCCAGCTGTTGGATTTCTGGCTGCATCCTACCAAAATCAGCAGCCCTAAGGCATCTATTCAAAAAGTTGTGCCACTTGTTTTACCTTTAGATTACATGACAAAATAATAAAAAACTGCAAACTCTTGGCACATTCAAAACCCAAAACATCCAAGTGCCAACTGTCAAAAACATACTGGAAAAATGCTACTCCATTCCTAATTAATAATCCCCATCTCCACAGCTTCTATTCCTGTGAGATTATAATTGAATATTTTCTCTATTCCTCTCCATGATAAATATCAAACTGTAAATAAGGCTGAAAGGAGTCTTTAACATTGAAAGCTGATAAGAAAACACACTCATATATTATTCACTCTGTACCAGAAATTATGCTACAATCTTTCTATGTATTAACCCACTTAATATTCACAGAAAGCCTTTAAGGAAGATACTAATATCATCCCAAACCCCACTCTCATTAAGTGACTTGCCCAAGATCTCACATTTAGTAAGTAAAGGATTAGAATTTGAAGGAAAGCAGTAAAAGCTCTTAAAAACAGATTGTCAGTGGCAAAGTATCGTAATTGTCATAAGGAGAAAGTATAACTTGCAAATACAAAGAAACTTCAAAAAGTTCATGGAAAACGCATACCATGAATAAACCATGCATGGATTTCAATTTTTTGCCCTAAAATACTTGCACTAACTTATTATAACATGTCTGAATATGATCTAGTTTTACAAACTAAGAAGGATAAGACACCAGTTTGAAAAAAGCCCTCATCAGAGCAAAATAAAATTGAAGCAAGAACAAATATCAAATTTATGACGAAGCTTTAGTGGAAGAATGGTGAAACCTTGATGCTTTGCAAACAGTGTATAGGGACAATGGCCCTAAGAAATCAGAAGTTTACATATAGATAACTGATTTTAAGAAGGGAACAGACAGTGTTGAAGATGAAGCCAGCAGGAGCAGACCATCCAAGTCCATTTTGGAGGAAAAAAGTCATCTTGTTTGTGCCCTAATTGAAGACTACTGAGGATTCACAGAACAAACAATAGCCAACACCACAGACATCATAACTGTTTCAGCTTACCCAATTCTGACTGAAGAAGTAACATTGAGCAATCTTTTCATTTCACGGTTGCCAAAATCGTGGTGCCCACCTCAGCAGCAGACAAGTGCAGAGGTTTCAATAGAAATTTTAAACAAACAGGATCAAGATCTTGAAGCATTTCTTCAAAGACTTGTAACAGACAATTAAACATGGCTTTACCAGTAGAATCCTGAAGGCAAAGCATAATCAAAGCAATAGTTCCCAAGCAGTGGTAGTGGTCCAGTCAAAGCAAAAGTAAATTGGTCAAGAGCGAGGTGATAAAACATTTTTTGAGATGCTCAAGGTATTTTACTTGTTGACTTTCTACATGGCCAAAGAACAATAACATCTGCTTAATATGAAGGTAATCTGAGAAAATTTACCAAAGCTTTAGGAAAAAAAAAAAATTGCCAGAAAGGAATTCTTTTCCACCACAACAATGCTCCTGCTCATTCCTCTCAGCTAACAAGCATAATTTGGGGAGAGTTTCTAGGGGAAATCATTAGGTATCCCCCTTAAAGTCCTGATTTGGCTTTTTCTGACTTTTTTGGTTCCTAACCTTAAAAAAAATCTGTGAATGGCACCCATTTTTCTTCAGTTAATAATATATTTATTTTTTTTAAGCAAAGCAATGTATTTATTGAGTGGAGTCACTGTGGCTTCAAGTATGTATCTATTGACATGTTGTCCAAAACAATATTGAGTGAAAGTACCACGGCTTCAAGTTTAGCATTTTTTCGATTACCGCATACTTGCAGAGAACCAAGTCCACCCCTAAGCCTGATTCACTGTGTAACAGAGCATTTTTTCTTTTATTATTATTATTATTATTATTATTATACTTTAAGCTTTAGGATACATGTGCACAATGCGCAGGTTTGTTACATATGTATACATGTGCCATGTTGGTGTGCTGCACCCATTAACTCGTCATTTACATTAGGTATATCTCCTAATGCTATCCCTCCCCTCTCCCCCCACCCCATGACAGGCCCTGGTGTGTGATGTTCCCCTTCCTGTGTCTATGTGTTCTCATTGTTCAATTCCCACCTATGAGTGAGAACATGCAGTGATTGGTTTTTTTGTCCTTGCGATAGTTTACTGAGAATGATGGTTTCCAGCTTCATCCATGTCCCTACAAAGGACATGAACTCATCATTTTTTATGGCTGCATAGTATTCCATGGTGTATATGTGCCATATTTTTTAATCCAGTCTACCATTGTTGGACATTTGGGTTTTAATATATTTAAAAAAAGATTATATTGACCTGGTTAAATTCCAGGACACTCAGTTCTTTACAGATGAACTAAGTGGCTGGTATCATCACTTACAAAAGTATTTTGACCTTGATAAAACTTATGTTGGAAAATAAAATTTATATGATTTGTTTTTACCTTTTAATTTTATTTTCTGACAAACTTTATGAAGTTCTCATGTGTACCACCTCACTAATAATTAGACATTTTTGTCTTTTAATTCATAAAATTAAAGCTAATACCCAACCTGAGTTAACATTCAAAGAAACTGACAACGGAGCACAAATTGCTAACCCATTTGGCAGACAACTTGCTAAAACTACCAAATATAAAGAGAGAAAAAATGAGAAAATACAAGCAAAGTAGAGAAAAATATTATCTAACTTGCTCTCAACTCACTTATTTTTAGGTGAGTTCAGAGCAAGTTAGATATTTTTATGTATTTTTTTCCAAATATTTATTTAGACTATAAAGTCCACTAAGAAAAAATAAATAATAGTTTATTGGTAATGATCTTCCTACATTTTTTGAGGCAGGTAAAGTGTTCAAATAATATTTCTATTTTAAATGAAACACCAATCTTGAGTTTACCAGTAGGTGTGACCTCCAGCAAACCACTCAAATTTCTGAATTTTATATGGGGTTCAGAACATAATGTGGTGTCTCCCATAGAAAGACTTGTAAAAAAATCAAAACAGATAAAAAACTTACTGTGAGCCAAAGATTTCACTTGGTTTTATTGAATGTGTTTTTCTTTTAAAGAAAAGATATGCAGTCCTTTTATGAAAAGGTTAACATTGTTAATATTTTATAGTAATTATTATTAACATTATTGAAGAACTAAAACTATCATTACATTTAAAAGTATTTTTATCATGATATGCAATTAAAGAATACTAATGTAATGCATGGATACAAAAGTAATACAAACAATAAAATCAATTTTCTTGGAAACACACATCACATTTTCAGAACACAGCTGCTTTTCCCCTGTCATATTTTCACAATCACAAACATAAATAAATAATATCTAGAAAAGTCCAAAGAATATAATACTCTCTGCAAATCCATTCTGGCCAATTGACTTTTAACTGTGTATAACTTATTGTAGGATAGCAAAAGTGGAAACTAAATGTGCTAAATTCATTTGTGGCTAAAATTATTCAAATCTAATTACTTGGGTTTGGGCTGACTCAGGAGTACTAGAAAAAAATAGAAAAATTTGAGTAGAAATCAGAGGATAAGCTGGGCTATAACGAATGACTTAAGACACAAAAATATGATTTAATCATTATTGAAGGAGTGATTTAAATATATCTTTCCTGATAAGAGATTAATACAAAACATATTTTAACAATTTGTTTCTAACTAATAGACTCCTAAGAAACATATCTATACTCTATAAAAAATTACAAAATATCTAAGGGTTGACTAGCAGAAAAAAGAATACTGACAAAATGCTAAGATTTATTATCACTAATTTTCTAACTGGGCAAGCATGTCTTTGTTCAACAAATTTGTAAGGCAGTGAATATACATGTTATTTTACAGATAAAATCTTCCATAAAGATGGCATAAAATCCATATAATCTCTATTCATTTATACTCCCTTTTATCTTGTTTTTAAAAAATGAAATGTAAATAACAACTGCAAACAACATCCTTATTTCTTTTCATTCACTGCAAGGGCTGAGAAAAGACTCATCTTTACTTTAAAATGGTGATCACATTAATTATTTTGGGTGGTGCCTGATTTTACTACAATCTCTGTAGAAGTACAGTGAATTTCTTCTTCTTATCCACAAGGTAAATTACAGTATTTGAACTTTATGATAATGTTCAAGAAAAAAAAAAAGCAAAAACTTCAATGACAGTCTTGACAAAGCACTAGAATATTGCAGAAAACCAAAATCATCTTTTCCAGAACAAAGTACACTATTTCATTTGCAGCACATCGTTAAGTGGCTGTCATTATTGCTTAAACTGATTTACTTTCATCATTAAAATCTCTACCTATTTACAATAGGAAGGATAATCAATCCTACTGAATATTTTACATAATGCCATGTCAACAGAAGAACACAGTAGGGGTCGTCTAATGTTCTCTTAAGGACATACTATGATATATTAGAAAGGACGTGCTTTGGAGACATTTAGCAAGCTACCTAAGGTTTACCTCTCATCAAGAAAATGAGAGTAGTATCTCCTTTATAGGATTACTATAAGAATTATGTAACACAATTACATAAAGTGGTATGGCATCTGGCACAAAGTAGGAACTTCTCATAGGTCAGATTCTCCGGAAGCATTTTGTAATAGTAATTGTAACGTAAATGATTGTTGAGGTTGTGCTCTCAGGTAAAACCTATTAGAAGTGAAGGAAGCAGGATAGGGCAGGGAAAAACCTAGTCAGATATGTGGGCTCAGTTCAGTTGTTTACTGGTAAATGGCTTTCAGGGTGAAGGAAAAAAGAAAAAAGCCCCGATTGTTAGTATTTGCCCATTTCTATAGTGTAAGCACGTATTTCCACCATAGTCAATTTTATATTATCCACATAATGTCACTGAACACACCTTAAAAGAAATGTTAAGTCAGCTTCAGTGAAAGCTGGCTCCAGCATATCACTGGTTTAGACTGATCCTACAAGGATTTCTGTAATGTGAACATCACAGAGTTATCCCACCTAGAGTCAAAGAGATTGGACTTTAATACACCAGAATCAGTCAGTCATCGACTGTGGGACACCCTAGGGGAAAGGCCATAACCTCCAGAGGCTCCCATCAGCCAAGAGTAATTTTCAGGAGCAGTGTTCAGCTAGAAAATGCTATCAGCCAACATTCTACAGCAGCTGGAAAATAAGTGCTTCTGCCTGTTGAAGGCAATTCTGGTGTGGCAGCGATGTCATCTAATACCGTGTTCAGTAATGAAGCTAAGTTAGTACTTCATGTCTCTAAGTGATTCTTGCAGTCCCAATGTACTTTATCGAGTTTGTTCTATCAACTTATAACTAGATGACATTTGAGCTTTCTTCAAAATAAAAGACAGCACTAATATTTAGTTGTCCAGTATCTTTCCCACAGGCGTACTGGAATGAACTAATTTCTCCTTCTCTCACATATTTCTAAATATCAGGATCTCAGATCACTGCATAAAACAAGAAGCAGTAGGTTATCCATTTTGCCCCAGAATTTTCACTGTCAACATGAAAATTGTTGACCAAGATCTCCATTGAAATGGCCACAAAACAAACATCAAAAAAATGCCTCTTACTGGTAGAAGAGATACAGAGGGAAAGGGTAAGAGTTTCTTCATTGCTGTTGGTATTTGGGTTCCAAAGAGGTTGACTTACCCTGTGGGCTGTTTTGCATTCATTCATCACTAACTAATTACACTATATACCTCACTTACCCTCTCATTTGATGGCTGTCAGATCCCAACTAGATGATGGCAACAAACTATGTGAATTTAATGGGCAGTTAGGATTTCAACATTTGGTGATCATTAAAATGGCACCTGTAAAAACCAGCAAACTAGGGAGCAAATGGATATTTTGTGAATCAAGAATCTGGCCACAGAGTGAAGTCAGCAAGGTGGCAGAAGAGGAGGTCCCCAGTTCATATCACCCCCACACAACCAATGATCTGGCAGCCATTCATAGTCAAAACTGCCTTTGTAGAAGCTTTAGAATCCATAGAGGACATTGTAGAACCCTGGTGAAGCCCAAGACCAAAAGGAGACACTTTGAGAAGGCCAGTCCAAGGCCTGGTGGTGGGCTCCCTGAGCATGATCCCGGCTACAGATCAAAAGCAGCCCCAACCCGGACTCAGCTCCAGATCTACTCCTTGGCCACTGTCCTGAAGCCAGCCCCAACTGCCAAGGGACCTGGGAGGAGTCATGCTTGCTACCTCTCCCCAGTGAATGGACCCACTGATATAGGTCCCAACTGTGGATCCTGAAGCAGCCCATAACTTGGCTCCAGGCCCACGCTATCCAGACTCTGAATCAGTCCTGCCTGCCCAAGGACCCAGTGGGAGACATACCCATCCATGCCCCAGTAACAGGCCCGCTGACCTCAATCCCTACTGTGTGTCCTAAAGAAGTTCTACTACCTGACTGCAGCCCCATTTTACCATGGTCTGGAATCAGTCCTGCTCATGAAACCCAGTAACATATGTCATTGTCCCTGATAACAGAGATACCATCCTCAGTCCTGGCTGAGGACCCTGAAGCAACCTGTGACCTAGTACTACCCCTGCTGTATCATGGTTTGGAGGCAATCCTGCCCATGCGATGGCCAGGGAAAGCCATAACAATCAGCATTCCCAATAGGGGCTTGCAAAATAGACAAGTGGGATGATCACATTAAACTAAAAAGCTTCTGCATGGCAAAGAAAACAAAAGAGTGAAGTGGCAGTCTATGGAATGGAAGAAATTATTTGCAAACCATATATGTGATAAAGGGTTAATATTCAAAATATATAAGGAACTCAGCTCAACAGCACACATATGCATGCATGTGTGCACGCACACACACACACACACACACACATACCAGTTAAAAATAAGCTATCTGCCTTCACAGATATTTTGCTGAGAAATTGCTGAAAAAAAAAGTGGATTGAGTAGAAACTAAAGAGATAATAATAGATATTGATAATAGAAATACTAATGCATATGCAACATAAGTCCATTAATGTAAGAATTGCTATAATAAGTTCCCTAATTGAATCATATTACAAACAGTTGTCATCTTTGAGTTAAGCAGTAATTTATTTCAACCACAAGATTACCTTATATTAAATACTAGTTTCCTTGCATATAATTCTTCTTTTTTTTTTTTTTTTTTTTGGAGACAGAGTTTCGCTCTGTTGCCCAGGCTGGAGTGCAATGGCTCCGTCTTGGCTCACTACAACTTCCACTTCCCGGGTTCAAGCAATTCTCCTGCCTCAGCCTCCTGAGTAGCTAGGATTACAGGTACTCTACCTGTAATTACACCACCACAACCGGCTAATTTTGTGTTTTTAGTAGAGATGGGGTTTCACCATGTTGGCCAGGCTGGTCTCGAACTCCTGACCTCAGGTGATCCCCCGACCTTGGCCTCCCAAAGTGCTTGTAATTCTTTATATTTTGTTTTCAACCATAATAACTTTATATGTATATTTTTAAGAACTACTTGAAAAGAGGTAAACTTGAATCTCAGAAATGCAAGAGGTTTGGCAGGGAGTTAGAGGTAGAATGAATACAAGTGAATACAAGTTGTGCAAATGGGACTGATTGAACCAGGCTGGAGTATTCTACTTTGCCTTTTAGTCCTGTCATGAATTTGTCATAGGTAGAAAACGCTGTTATACTCATGTATTTTGAAGGAGATTTGAGAATGCCAATATCCAAGGCTTTTCGCTTGGAGACATCCATGTTAGCCAGTCTGTTTCCAGGATCACTGTGAGACCCTGACAGTAGGCTTCAACTCTCAAACATAAATTCAACAAATTAAAAGTGGCATTGAATAACTATATGAAACTACAGAAACACAACACACATAAACACATAAAACCCTTAGTAATCATGTTAATTTGAAAAATGAAAGGAACATGTCATTAAAATTTGGGGGATGTAGAACCAAAAACGGGTCTAAGAAAGGTAATGTTATGCTACTGATAAACACACAGTTAAACTGTGTAATCATTTTCACTTTGTCATATTGTCTTATTGTTTTATTCTAGTAAATAGTTAAATAAAACTTACAAAGGATACAAATACTACCAACTGTGGTCCAACTCTATTTTCCTTCCTTAAGGTCAAAAGTTCCTCAAACAACCAATGCTCTAATTAAAGGGATTTTAGTTAATAATCCTCCTACATGCTATGCTTCTGAATAAAATTTTGCACCCTGACACTGAAAATACACTGTAAGGTGGTAGTTCAAATCTGCACTTCTAAGAATAAAATAGTGCAAAAGAGCTTGGCCATTAAAGTCACACAAATGGACTTGAGCCAGACCTTAAAACTTATTATGTGTGCAACTTTAATGTTCTAAGCTTTCATTTCCTCATTCATAAAATAAAGTTCATTAGTAGACCTTGCATGATAGAGTTGTTGTAAGAACTATATAAGGTATCTAATGCTGTCAGCACCATAAATGGTGTATAATAAGTGGTAGTAAATGTTGTCTCTTACAATATGACTAAATCTTGACTACAAAATTTATGTCCAAAACCATACAGAAGTGTCATAATCTTCACCTGAAAACTGAGACCTGGATATATACATCAAAAAAAGGTCAATATATATCCTTAATCATTTAGATTTGGCAATAACTTAAACATTGTTGCCAGAAATCCAGAGGCTTACAACAAAATTTTTGGAAATATAAAGATGTTTGAAGCAGTTGGGAATTAGATTTCTCGACGTACAGATGAGCTGAGGCTCAAATGTTGCAAGTTCAATATACAGTAAGTCAAACTGTGTGTTGCTCTGAAGTGAGCCATACAAAGATTTATAATCAGTAAGTTTGTATGCTGTCAAAATTATATAATAACACTTATTTTAAAATTCCCAGAAGAATTATACATATCCCTGCAAATGCTATATTTTTCAGCAATGAAGTCAGAAAAATGAATTAAGCAAAAGCTCTCACATTCTTCTAAATCATCTCATTATCCAAGCAGATAAACTTATACCAAAGCAAACATTCACATAGGGAATAAATTTGAAATTATAAAACATTTTGTGTCAATTTTTCCATTTTCAAATTTGCCCCCAATTAAATAAATTAGAAGATAAAAACAGAAAACCCAAAACACAATTGATAGAAGCTTAAAAATATTAGAGAAAAAGGAAATAGTAATAGCAAAGGGATAATATAAAATTTACCAGAAATTAAGATCAAGACTCTCCAGACAGAAGGAGTCCATATGATCAACAACAAAAGGAAACCCACATGAGCCACACTGTCATGACATCTCAGAACGGCATCAGAGTTACTATTTCACTCCAGCTTCCCTTCTAGCTATTAAAGAGTCAAATGACATTTTGATCCTTGATTTTACGTGTGATTAATTTTTCCTTTGTGGAAATATTTGGGATCTCTGCTAAGCAGAGATTAAGAGAGCATCCCAAATTGTCAAGGCTCAGTTAAAAATCTTATTTAATTTTATTGTGAATGTAATTGGTGAGGACAGCTAAGTTTATGCATGTTATTTGGAAATACGAAGTAAGTATCAGAAGAAAAAGAGTTTAAAATGGAAACTTAAGGGTAGAAACTCATGATAGAGGAGGGTCAATGTTTCTATACTACTGTTTTTTAAAAAATAAAAATACTTTTCTCTTAAGCAAAACTAACAAATTACAAACTCCATGAAAAGAATAATTTAAAAGAAAATAAATTAAAAATATTCATTAGTTATAATAACATTATTTCATTCCTATAGCAGGAGAAACTAAATACATATGTTCAATAATTTAAACAATTCAAGGAAAACAAATCTTATTGGTTCAATACATTTTGAGATACTTCATAAAGGTAATACCGCTAATAAAGTAGAGTATACAATACTTTTTACTCTGGGAGATAAAATGCAAATCACATTGCGTTTACTTGCACAGACCTTAGTCAAAAAAAAAACATGCACTGACTTCAGTTAAGGCTTACGCTCCAATAAGACTACACAATTAAACTCAATGGTACTTCATGAGGTAAATCATTGTTGTATAAGGCAGAAGGTGAAATGTGTTAAGATAGCATCACGTTCTAATAAAATGCGTAACTTTTCATCAAATATGTTTTTCTAAGCATTTACTAAGATGCAGTCATGTAAGTTAAAAAGATCATAATCTTTTTATTTAGTGTTCTTGAAGATTAAACAGCCTCAGATCTTTTCAAAATCTATATTTTTCTTATTCACCTGGAGAAAATTTCAAAGGTGACTCTGTCAGCTTGGAAATAAGTAATAAGATAGAAATGATAGGAAAACACAAAGGACACAGAGAAATGCTGTCATTCATCTCTGTCCATATACTATGACCAAACAGCTCACGTTCAACACAGTACAAATGTTCTGACTGTGGTAGGTCAATCAACAAATATGTAAGTGGCAGTAATTTTGTGTCAAGTCTTGGGACATAAATGACCTATTCAGTAATAGCCCAGTGTGTCTCAAACTTAAAGATACATACAAATCACCTACAGATCTTGTTAAAATGTACATTTGCATTCAGCAGTTCTGGGGGTAGGTCCTGAGAATCTGCATTTATAATTCATTTCCAAGTGAAACTCATGCTGCTTCTCCATAAGCCACACTTTAATCAGCAAGCGCTTGTAGTGTACAGTCATTCAATCCCACACAGGACAGAACAGAACAGTTAGGGTTCACAGCACAGGAGAAGGCAACGTAGACAGTTCATAATTTCTCACTAGACTACACCAGTTTTTAATTCACAATCAATGAAACAGACAACTAGAATCAACCTAAGAACTCATATATATTCCCTGAGACATCCCAGCAAGATAAGTATTACCTGCTACTTTCTTGCTATACACTTAAAAACCAAATGAGCATCGGCAATAAACATGGGAACATTTATAGACAAAAGAACACTCCACACATTGACACTGGTTCAAGACAGTGAAATATCAAAATTAGAGAAGCTAGGAATATTATTTCAAATGTAACTTCCAGCTCAAAATAAGCTAAAGAATTATGTTTTACCCTGAGGCTTTAATAAGCTTTTAAATAAACTATTCCTATGCCAAATCCTATCTGATTAGTTAAAAAAAAAAGTCTTAGATAGTGAAGAGATAAACAAGATTCTCAGGCTGACAAATCTATTATCAAAAGTCTAAAATAATACATTTTTACAAATCTGTATTTCTGATTTAAGACATACGAAGAATGTAAAACAAATTTATATTTTAATATCTTATTATTTCATATTTTATTCTACAATGCATTCATAGCAGTTAACTCCAATACACTAACAATGAAAATAAAACTAATAAAACTTAAATATTTATAAAATTCCGAACAAATATTAACCATTTTCCCTAGAATTAAAGTGGGGTTCTCTTATCCTGTGTTCTGTTTCAAGTAGGAACATAAATGAGATACATGTATTGTTGTTCTTGCTTAAGAAAAGAATTGCCATTATTTAAACAAAGTATTTTTAAAGACCCAATTTCTATTTCACAAAAAGGCATATTAGCTAAATAACAAAGCTGGAGGCATCATTCTACCTGACTTCAAACTATACTACAAGACTATAGTAACCAAAACAGCATGGTACTGCTACCAAAATAGATCTATAGACCAATGGAACAGAATAGAGGCCTCAGAAATAAAACCACACATCTACAACCATCAGATCTTTGACAAACCTGACAAAAACAAGCAATGGGGAAAGGATTCCCTATTAAATAAATGATGCTGGGATAACTGACTAGCCATATGCAGAAAACTGAAACTGGACCCCTTCTATTACACCTTATACAAAAACTAACTCAAGATGGATTAAAGACTTAAACATAAAATCTAAAACTATAAAAATCCTAGAAGAAAACCTAGGCAATACCATTCAAGCCACAGGCATGGGCAAAGACTTCATGACTGAAACACCAAAAGCAATGGCAACAAAAGCCAAAACTGACAGATTGGATCTAATTAAACTAAAAAGCTTCTGCACAGCAAAAGAAACTATCATCAGAGTGAACAGGCAACCTACAGAATGGGAGAAAACTTTTGCAATCTATCCATCTGACAAAGGGTTAATATCCAGAATCTACAAAGAACTTAAACAAATTTATAAGAAATAAACAACCCCATCAAAAAGAGGATGAAGGATATGAACAGATAGTTCTCAAAAGAAGACATTTATGTGGCCAACAAACATGAAAAAAAGTTCAATATCACTGGTCATTAGAGAAATGCAAATCAAAATCACAATGAGATACCATCTCATGCCAGTTAGAATGGCGATCATTAAAAAGTCAGGAAACGACAGATGCTGTAAATGATGTGGAGAAATAGGAATATTTTTACACTGTTTTTGGGAGAGTAAATTAGTTCAACCATTGTGGAAGACAGTGTAGCGATTCCTTAAGGATCTAGAACCAGAGATACCATTTGACCCAGCAGTCCCATTACTGGGTATATACCCAAATGATTATAAATCATTCTACTATAAAGACACATGCACACGTATGTTTATTGCAGCAGTATGTACAATAGCAAAGACTTAGAACCAACCAAATGTCCATCAGTGATAGACTGGATAAAGAAAATGTGGCATATATACACCCTGGAATACTATGCAGCCATAAAAAATAATGAGTTCATGTCCTTTACGGCTTTCCAGCTGAGAAGCTGGAAAACCATCATTCTCAGCAAACTAACACAGAACATAAAACCAAACACCACATGTTCTCACTCATAAGTCGGAGTTGAACAGTGAGAACAAATGGACACAGGGAGGGGAATATCACACACCAAGGCTTGTCAGGGGCTGGGGTCAAGTGGAGGAAGAGCATTAGGACAAATACCTAATGCATGTAGGGCTTAAAACCTAGATGATGTGTTGATAGGTGCAGCAAACCACCATGGCACATATATACCTATGGAACAAACCTGCACGTTCTGCACATGTATCCCAGAACTCCAAGTAAAATTTAAAAATATATATATATACATAGTTTAATAACCAATTAAAGATTAGAATAGTTTAGAATAAGTCATTCCCTGACAAAATTTGATAAATCCACAGCTAAGGTGTTAACACAAATATTTATATATTTTATTTGAATATCTGTTACAGTTCAATCTTATTGGTTTTGATTACAGGTGAAATGATGTACAGCTACAGTGAGAACAACCAATAAATATAATACTTATTGACAATTTAACATTCTGTGAAATTTCTTACAGTTACTAAGTGAAAATAAATCACTAAATTAATTAAAGTGTGGAAGACTAAATGAATGCAGATTAACATAAAATTAATAAAGTATCTTTAGGACATTTAATGCGTACATGCTCATGAACATATGGTTTGTTTTAGAACTAGTAAAACTACTGCCAAAGCTTATTTTGAGATGTTCATTCTAAATGTGGTAACAGAAGGGATTTTTATTCATATTTACTTATAACTAATCAAGCAAAATATAAAAATCAATCTCACCAGCCCTTGAACAAATATAAAAACCACTTATTTGTCTGATTCAATTATTTCTGATTTAAATGGTAAAAACCAAATATAACATTACTGTTAGAAATCTGCTTAAATGAAATTATTTGAGGTATACCATTATTTTTGGAACTACTTTACCTCTTTTGAAAATAATCCCTCCCCTTCTCATCCCATGCCCTTAGGCTCTTTCAATCTATCAATCAATCAACCCCAATTATGTTGCTAATAAATACTTAGGGGGAAAATAGTTTCAAAAGAAAATAATCAGAAAAAAATATATAATTGAGTAGCCAGAACAATGTGGTTAAGTGTCAGATCCCCTGATTTAAATTATGGCTCTGCCACTAACCAGATGTGTGACCCTGAAAATGTCACTTAGCCTTCCTAGATCTGAGTTTCCCCATCACTACAATAGGGTTCATGTGACATATTATAAATAAAGCCTGTATAGCAGTGTGTGACACACAAAAATAATAAATGTAACCTTATGATGCCAAGTAAGCTTTTTGGGGTACTTACGAAATTAATCTCAATACAGAAATATTTATAAAATATTTCCTTCATTTAAAAATATGTACATGCAAATACATTGATCTTAAATACCATATAAATGAGTTCAAGTAGTATCTTACGTGCTATTTCTGTTGCAGATATTTCTATATTCTCAGAATCTTCATGTTTTCATGATTTATGTAAGGCTTAATGGTCATCTAACTGTAGCTTAGACAATACGGAAAAGGGGGAAAGAAAAAATACAGAACTTGGCAATTATGTAAGTGCTTCTTCAAACTGAAAGCTGATGGAAATATAAGATTTTGCACTTCCTTCTGAGGCAGGAGAATAGGATCTGGAGGCAAAGAACTTAAGGCTGATTTTCACTGACTTCCTAGAACTGAATCAAAAGGAAAACCTCAACTTTCCACGCCCAAGTAACAAAATGATCAGAGGCTACTCCCTTTGTACCTGCCCCCACCCTTTTCTGTGTAGCAGATGAAAAATGGGAAATACCTTTGATTGGTCCCTCCCAGAACCAATCAGACTGGTCATGGGCCTAGCCTACAATTGCATAGAGGTGTGTTTTTGTTACTTCACCTCAGCCTCTGATTGGTCACCTTCCATGACCAATCAGATTGGTCCTGGGCCACTACTTCATTTACATAGGGTATAACCAAGTAACCAACGGGAAACCTCTAGAGAGTATTTAAGCCCCAGAAAATTCTGTAACCAATGCTCTTCAGCCACTTGCTCAAGTGTGTTCCCACTCTGTGGCATGTACTCTGAAATCTGTGTTTTCATTGCTTCACTTTTTCATTGCTTTGTTTGTGCATTTTCTCCAATTCTTTGTTCAAAATACCAAGAGCCTGGATGACTTGTAGTCAAGACCCTCCACTGGTGACATATTTTGGTGAGCGAGTCAGGAGGTAAGCCCAGAGTTTGGGATTTATTTTTCTTTTCTTTTTGTTTTCCCTTTTTCTCTCTACTCCATACAGGGGAACTCTTTTCTCTCTCTGTGTTTTTCTCTTTCCAACTTGGGATGCTCAGTGGACAGCACCTAAGCATGGAGGCTACTGCAGGCTTTTGGCCAGGGCTACTCTGCAGTGAAACTGAAAGGTTTTCATGTGGAAGCACCTGACCATCATCATCAGGTTCGGGTGAGGGACCTGAGTCCTTTTCCTTTTTTCTTTTTCAGTCTTTCAGTGGCTGTTTCCTAGTAGATCCTTGGTAATTGAGGGCAACTGGCTGGAGCCACTCTCTGGCATTACCTGAAGGCCACAAAGTGAATGAGGACAACTGCCCTGCATGGAAAGGGGAAGGACTCTTTTCTGTCTTTCCTGGTTATAGTCCCTGATCCCTACATGTGATGCAATTGGCAGTGGCAACTCGTCCAGGGTGAACTTGCACGTGTTCAGGCGAATTAAACCCCCTTTTCTTATGCTAAATTATCCTATAGAGTTAACCATAATGGCAGAAGATAATGTCTCTTAAGCGATTTGACCTCCCTTCTCCTACTCAATCTTTTCAATTGGCTAAGGACAAAAGAAACACACCCAGTTCCTATGACTAAAGCTCATGGCTGTCACTCTAGTGGAAGGGGAAGCATGGGAAAGCATGGCTTTATCAAATTATAAGGATAATATAAGTCAAGATCTTCATCCAGGGACAAAAGAAAAGCTCCTAGTAGGCCATTGCCTCTGGAGAGAAAACATACAAAGTGGCACCAGTGCCCACCTAAGGTCAGAGATGTCTAACACACTAAGATTACACACCAAAGGGGGACACCCTAGGTGATCCAACTCCAGACCTTAACATCTCCAAAGGGGATGCCCTAGATGGAGGTTCTGAGGTCTAGTACTAAGCCTTCCTTAGAATTTTCTCTTTCTTACAGATTACTATGAGAAACATTGCATCTATTCCACCTCACTCCCCACTTGGCTGCATCCTCAACCACTGGAATCAATTTGACCCTGATAACCTAAGGAGGAAACACTTGATATTCTTTTGAAATATTGTTTGGCCCCAATATTGTTTGGAATCTGGAGTTTGCTGTTGAATGGGAAAGTGGGAAGGAGTTGCATGTATACAGGCTTTTGTACTGCTTTTCTAATCAGGGTCTGGCCTGGTTAGCATGTGACACTCTCCTTTGGTGCTATTTGGCCTGAATGTTCTTTGGAGTTTAAAAATCAAACTGTCATGGAAACTCCTTTACCCAAAATTTTGGTTGACAGCCTTCATTGGGTTACCCACTGGGACAAGCAAATTGTAACCATGTAAAACCAGTGAGTTTGTCTTGCTATCTCATGGCTAGAGTTCCAAGGTAAAGGCTATTGGATCTTTGTTTGTGTGTGTATATATGTCTAGATGTGTTTATTTGCATGTACACTTATTGTTATACGTTGTGTCTACCAAATTGGCTTATAATTAAAAGAGCACTCAATAAGTAAATAAGTCTAAGCAATTTTCAAGTTCATGTGAATTAAGTATAATTTTTATTAAACAAGCTGGCTATAAAATTATTGGTAAAATTAAAAAAGAAATGTCTTTAGAATTGTCAGCATATATTTTTGTCTAGGTTTAATATTTGCCTTTGCTAGATACTGTGAGATGTCATTGTTTGGCATAGAAGATTATAAAGCTATTAACCCAGCGAAAACAAAATCATCTTGGTTTGTGTGCCTTCTTTGACAAATGAGACTAATTTAATGTTGTTAGCTGAGTCTTCTGAGTTATTGGCAAAAATACCTATGTATTTACTTTTGAGGCTTTTATTTAGGTGAGCATGGGATGGTCACTGGCTATTTAAAAAAATTGTTAACAAGGAAATAAGAAACCTTAAATGATAGTGTTTCATATCTCAGTTTTCAAAAGTAATCTAGATAAACTGTTAAAATGAAAAACTGAGTACATGTAAATAGGACAAATGTTTAAAATAAATTTTTTTGTAATTTAAAATCTTAAAAATTACTTTTGATGCTCATTGGCTATCTAGGTCATTTCCCTTAAGAAAGGGTTATGATATGGGGAAATATGTTTCTAAAAATTGTGGAATTCTTCTCAACTAAAAAATGCTCATATCTGATATTTCTGAGATTCTTGCTTTTTAGGGCTTCAGTAAAATTTAAGGTTACTAAGGATAAGAATTCTAGTTGACACATGGTTCTGTATATGAAATGTGCCAAAAAAGATGAGTGATTGGTGAGAAAGAAAATGATTTTGTGTAGTTCAGAGGTAACGTACAAGTTAAGTCAAATTATGGACTTTAAAAGGGGGTTATTTATGAAACAAAGTAATAAGGAACCAGTAAATAGGGGAAACAGATGTGAAGAAATATATATGAAGATGTGTTTTTGGTAGGTAAGGTTGTAGAGATGGTGGTTTTGTATGAGAAAGGATATTGTATGGTTAATTCTTATTCTAAAATAAAATGACTGGTTGTTTAAAAAGAGGGATGTTTAGAACAAGTCAGAAAGTCCAAGCATGTTGGATATGGTCTGTGCAAGTCATGAAAAGGATTTGTGTCAAAATAATTAGAATGTACTTTTGGTAAAAAGCATAGGAATGTGGAATTCTTACCCAAGTTTAGAGGGTTAACCAATTTAAGTGAGATAGGAAAATCTAAAGGTTTGAACAAGTGGTGGAATGTTTCTCAAAAAGTAATTGTAAAAGAAATTCTGTGTGTGAACATGTTGGCTAAAGTTAAGAGAAGATGGGCAATTGAACTTTACCCATCAGTCAGCTTGCAGAGGATATAAGTTTTTGCTAGTACTAATAGACACTTTTACTGGTTAAGCTGAAGCTTACCCTATCAGAACAAAGGCAGCTAATGAAGTTACAATGGTTCTCTTAAAGAAAATAATTCCCTGGTTTAGGTTACCCCCAAAGCCTCCAAAGTGATAACAGCCTTTTCTTTGTCTCCCAAATAACTCAAGGGGTTGCTGAGGTTCTCAGAATCAAATACTATTTACATTGAGCATGGAGGCCTCAATCCTCTGCAAAAGTGGAAAGAGCTAATCAAACTCTAAAACAGGCATTAGCAAAGCTATGTCAGGAAACTTGAGTGAACTTGCTGCCCATGGCCCTCTTAAGAATCCATAATTCCCCCATAGCAAAAATTAATATTAGCTCATATGAAATCTTACACAAAATGCCACTTTAAACTAGTGATCTAATTACTGATGCAGAAACAGACACTCTAATAAAATATCTAGCTAACCTGGAACAATTTTAGCACGCTTTTCAAAATTTTGTAACTCAAAGGCTCAACACACTGGGAATGAACCAGCAACCCCAAATCAGGCCAGGAGATAAGGTACTTGTTAAAACATGGAAGGAGGGATCAACTGCTCAACAATTACAACCCAGATGGAAGGGACCATTTTCAGTGGTGCTGGTCATGCCTTCTAAAGTCAAAATACTAAGGTTAGATAGTTGGACACATCTTTCCAGGGTCAAGCCTGTGATACCTGAAGCCTGAGACCTGGAATCTGAAGCACCCATCCGTCACAACACATGTGAACCTGTGGAAGACCTTAAGTAACCGTTCAAAAGACAGCCCAAAGATAAGTTAATGCCTACCAACTTTCCTTGGTGTCTTTGTTTCATGGTTACTGTAACCTGGATAATAGTAGCCATTTTTAAAGTTTTACAACTTAATTGCTTTATTCTAAATGGATGGAATCACTTCCTTTGTAACAATTAAGGAAAGTGTTTTATTTTGTTTTTATAGCAAGCATTCCTGACAGCACAGGTATCCACCCATGAAATTTCCATTCTATGGAACAAAATAACAGGTAACTATTTTTGGTCTCATAATGGTTAGCCACAGCCTGTGTATACCAGGACCAAGCATACTGGGAATCAGCTTAATTTTACAACAGAGTTTCACTTTTCCCCTCCAGCAATTAATGGATTCTGGGTATTTATTAAGATCTTTAAATTTAACACAAAGACTGCTAAGTACCACCAGTCAAGCTTGGGCAAAGGACTGTCAGCTTTGTTTATCTCCATTATCATCCAAATACACTGCCATCCCAATCCCTGCTCTATTTTGGGCCCTTGAAAAAAATGCCCTACAATGACAGGGCAAGCAGTAAAACTTTTCCACTCCTATCAGAGAAACGTTTCTGGAATTGCATCCACACCGAAAACCATTTGGGACCCAGTATTAATGTATACAGAGCTAAAATTCCAAGTACCACTTTGTATCAAGAGAAGCCGACATTTTGGTCAGGCCCTTGGAACCTTGAAAAGTCATCAATGTAACTATGCCCTAGAGATTAACCCCCTACATGATCATGTAAGCTATGAAGTTACCCAAAATGCATCATATAAAAAACCTGTATGGTTTTCATGGAAACTATACCTAGTTAAGGGCACTTTAAAGGATATACAGTCTAAGTACTGTCAAGGTAAGCCCACTAGCTGGGTTCACATTTTCCCTTGGGAAGACTGTACTAATCCTGAGACATCTAGTTGCCCTTTGATTCCCTGGTACAAAAATACCTCTGGGTGGTTGTATTCATTTCCTCTTGCCTAGAGAACATCAAGCTTCAGATGATCATGTGACAAGGTTTCCAGCCAGGTCCAGGTGAAGGCACAACTGCTGGCCATCAAGAAGCTACCCTGACTCCACTAGACAGAGCATGATGAGAGTCCCTTGATCCCCAATAGGTAGGGAGTGTGCCACAAGTCAGCATGAAGCAGTTACAGAAGAAAGACCATTTGTCCCTCTGCCTCCCATAAAGATCAAAGGGTATCACATTCCTCGACGGGGGGAAATGAGGCAGGAGAATAAGGTCTGGAGGCAGGGAACCTAAGGCTGATTTGTGCTGACTTCCTAGAAATGAATCAAAAGGAAAACTCCAACTTTCCACGCCCAAGTAACAAAAGGATCCACCCACACCTTTCTGTGTAGCAGACGAAAAATGGAAAGTGCCTCTGATTGGTCCCTTCCTGCAACCAATCAGACATTTGCATAGGGTGTAACTTCGTAACTTCACTTCAGCCTCTGATTTGTCTCCTTCCACAACCAATGAGACTGGTCACAGGTCACTATTTATTTACATCAGGTGTAACCAAGTAACCAATGGGAAACCTCTAGAGAGTATTTAAGCCACAGAAAATAAAGTAACCAGGTTCTTCTGTCACTTGCTGGAGCCTTCCCCCACTCTGTGGAGTGTACATTCATTTCAATATATCTGTGCTTTCCTTGCTTCATTCTTTCGTTGCTTTGTTTGTGCATTTTGTCCAATTCTCTGTTGAAAATGCCAACAACCTGGAAAACTTGTAGTCAAGACAATCCACCCGTAACACTTGCTAGTTCAGATCTTCTCAGAATGGTAAGAACCACCATTAGCCTAATGCCCTACACATAGAATTTCAACAAACATGTATTGATTGAATTTATTGTGGTAAATTATCTAGCAACATGTAAACCTTTTTTTTTTTACTGTTTTTTTAAGAGATGAGGTCTCACTTTGTTGCCCAGGCTGAAGTCAAACTCCTGGGCTCAGGCAATCCTCCTGCCTTAGCTTCCCTAACAGTTGGGACTCAGGCACACACCACCATGCCTGATGTAAGTAGTTATTATTTCACAAATAGACTATGTCAGTAGCCTCCTACCTGGGGTTTTCTGTCTCTAACTTTTCATCACTCCCAGTCTATCAATAATGACACAGCCAAATTCACTTTCTCAAAACACTGACAAGTACTCAATAAGCATCTTCTATATCTTCTATTAATAAAGACACAATACTGGTCACTTTTTCTATAAAAGCATGTTTAGGCATAATAAGAATAAATTTTTCCGCATTCATGCTAGAATTAAAAGCAAAATGGTGGTGGGACAGGGAGGGATTGGGATGCTATACTACTTTATTTCTCATATTATTTTTTTTACTGGTCCATATAGTAATCAACTGATTTCTAAACATAATGTGGGTTAATTATTATCACTAAACACCTTGTTCTTATATATTCTCCTCAGTATATTAAAGAACCTTGAACATTAGTTCATTTAGTCCTAAAAAGAATTATTAGAAATGTGGACACTCAGGGCAAAATAACTTAAGTGACTTGCCTAGTGTCACACAGGAACTTGGTATTATGGTCAGGACTGGAGAATCCTTTCCTGACCTCTAGTCCATCATTTTTTTTTAAATGCAAAATTTCAAAGAAACAGTATCCTCTTTAGTAGCTCACATAACTGACACATTTATTTATTGGCAACAATAGTGAAACATTTGTCAGAAATATCTCTACATTAACTTCTACTTGCTAAAGAACACCCTAAGAAACGTTCCAATCCATCACTGTCAATCATGCTACCATTGCAACATAAATAGGTGTTTTTGTTGTTCTCAACAAAAGACAGAATTTTTTAGAGGTCACGTGTATCAAGATCATACAAAAGCTCAATTTGGTCACCCTATACAATGAGATTTATTTAATGTCCCATCTGCTAAATGTGTATGGTATGAAAAGACCTCCCTCTTTCCCTCACTAAAGACACAGACATCTAAAGGGGAAGATTTGTTGCCATTATAAGTAATAATATAAGCCTCTATACTTAATAGCTTTAATCTCTACAGTTTTCCATGCAGGACATAAAATAGGAATGATGAGTTTATTGTTTTCCTTGATAACAATATGGTTTGAGTCAACCTCTAATAATCTAAGAACTAACAATTCTGGCTCACTTATTTCATTAATCTGTCCAAGTCTGTAAAACCAAATAAAGCTACATAAAATCCTTGGTGTTCCAACTAATATTCTTATTTCATATCAATTTATCAGTAATAAAAAAGGGTATATTCACAGGAGACAGTCAAATAAATATGTCTGATAAAAGTCATAACTGGAGCTGTCCTTGTCAATAATCTCTCACACATTATAATTACTTGCTACTTAAAACTTTCAAAATAAACATTTCTTTTTATTCAAAGAAATGCTTCCAATTGTCTAAAATTTGAAAAATATACATTTTTTTCACAACTTTGAAATAACCGTGTGATTTTTTTTATATTTTGTTGGTTGTATTTTCTGTGTTTATATGAAACCACATATATAATAGCCAGTGACTAAGAAAATTAGCTAGATGAAAGGAGAGATGGATAAGTGGATAGAAAGACCAATCGATGAACTGACAGACACATTTTTTCACTGAAGATTGTATCATGAGAATTTCCAATGCCATTAAACATTCTTAGAAAGTTACAACTGATGTTTGTATGATAATCCATTATTCATAGTAATTTAGCCATTCTCTTATTGTATGTTTTACAAAGGTACTCAATCTATAAGATATGGTTTATAACAGAGGAATATCCCTATTAATATAGTTTTCCTTAATATAAATATATATGAATTCATATATATATCCTTGAACTTACAATATCAAGGTATAAATCTTTAAGAGATTTTGATTTATAGCTATATTATCTTCCAGAAATGGTAAATTAATAGCATCCACTCACTTTTCCAATCATGATATGGAGTTTAACCATAGCCTCATCAACTGAGTTTTTTTAATTCTAATCTGTCTGTGTTTGATAGATTCTAATTTTTTTCATTGTTTTAGTTTGAACTTTTAAAACTATACATGAAGGCAAATATATTTATAAGCATATTATTCTATTGGATTTGCTTATATTGTCTGCTTTTGGTAAGAACTCTTCATAGCTGCTACTGTATATGTACATGGACATAATTTTCATGTATTAATTGTTTCAGTTACTAATTTATTCCCTTTCTGCACAAGAAGAGGTAAACCTCATACTCTTTCCCAACACAGGGAAATAAAAGCTTCCTCTCCACTGTAAAAAAAATAGAGATCGTCAGGCCAGGCATGGTGGCTCACTCCTGTAATCCCAGCACTTTTGGAGGCCGAAGCAGGCAGATCATTAGGTCAGGAGGTTGAGACCATCCTGGCCAACATGGTGAAACCCCATCTCTACTAAAAATACAAAAATTAGCCAAGCATGGTGGCATGCAACTGCAGTCCCAGCTACTTGGGAGGCTGAGGCAGGAGAATTGCTTGAACCCAGGAGATGGAGCTTGCAGTGAGCCGAGATTGCACCACTGCACTCCAGCCTGGGTGACAGAGTGAGATTCCGTCTCCAAAAAAAAAAAAATAGAGATTGTCTTCCAAACAGGTTCCAATGGAAGTGTACATTTAGACATTTAACTTCTTTTAAAATTCTAATAAAATGCACATAGCACAAAATTTGCCATCTTGACTATTTTTAAATGTACAGATCAATAGAGTTGTGCAACCAACCTCCAGAATTATCTTGCAGAATTGAACCTCTATATACCCATTAAACAACTCCCCATTTTTCCCTCCCACTAGCTCCTAGCAACCACCATTCTGCTTTCTGTTTCTGTTAATTTGACTACTCTACACACATCACATAAGTGAGCTCATACAGTGTTTGTCTTTTTGTGACTGGCTTATTTCACTTAGCATAATGTCGTCAAGGTTCATCCATATCATAGCATGCGTCAGGAATTCCTTCCTTTATAAGGCTTAGACATCTAACTTTTAAAAGTCCCTTGGATGACCCAACATGGCCAGCTCAGTACTGAAACAAATCTCTCCCAATTATCACAGTTTGAGATGCCTCTCACTTCCCATCCACTCCTTTCCCCATTCTGGCTGACACTTTCTTTCACTAGGAATCATCACTTGTCCCAATTTCAAGTAAAATGCCTAAATCCATTTTTAATCCAAAATGGAAATTTGGGTAGACAGGCAGGCATGGCTTGAATTTTACCATCATTAGTAATTTTCAACTTCTTTCTGATGGGATTTTTCCCTTTAGCTTATTTGCCCGAATTTCCCTAATCTCATAAACTTAAAAAGAAATTTCTTTCTTGGAATCTCTCTCTAGCTGCTACCCTCTCTATCTTCTTAACAAATCTATTTTTAAAAATTTAGTTTACAAATGTTATCTATACCTCTTGATCTCCCATGCATTCCTTCTGTATCTGTCACTCCTCAGAAATTATTTTCTCCAAGGTAACATTTTGTTTTGTAAAATCAAATTGATATCTAATATTTTTATTACCTGACTCTCATGAGCATTTTGGATGTTTGCCTATACTTTTCCTCTTAAAATATTTCTTCATCATTGACTCCTGTAGCACTTCTCTCTGCTAATTTTCCTCCTTTCTGGATGGTTCTTCTCAGTTATATCTATGATCACCTAATCTTCCACTTATTAAATATTGCTGTTTCCCAGGTGTCAGTCAACAGGCTGTTTGCCTTATCACCCTGCATAGTCTTACATACTAATGCATAATATAATCCATAACCACGGCTTCAAATGTTGTTCAGTTTCAAATTCTCATCTCCATTCCATAAATACAACTGCTCATTTGATATCCATGTCATCTCACCTGCCTTAAAATCATTTCAAACTCAAATGTGCTGTACTGCATGTCACTTGTAGGAACTCAAAGTTTATTCTGTGAATAAATGAATGATATATACAGAGAGAGGTATCTATCCTACAATTCCAATTATTGTATCTCACTAAAATCATCTCTCATTGTCTAGTCCAAGAAAACACATACTAAGCCCAGCCCCCCAAAAATACATGCCAAACCCAAAGATGCAGTACTGTAGTACCTCAATTTCTACTGTCTGAATCTTGTCCTGAGTATTGTTTTATATCATTCCCCTTCACTTGATGTTTTCAGAAGGGTACTGACGACACTGTAGTCTGAGACTTCCGGACAGTATACCACCACTTAACCATGACTTTAAGTAGGGACTTTTCCCCTTTGGAACTTTAGGTTCATCATCAGTAATTTGCAGAATAGGTTAACTAAGCTCTAATTATTATTCACGTTTTTACATTTTATAGATCTTCATTATTTAACAATTCACAAGGCACTATCATACACATCTCCCTGCCTGGGTCATAAAACATCATTTATCACATATATCTTGCTTTAAAGTAAAATAAATCAAAGGTTCAAATAAGGTGTGTGTATAGGGGAGGAGAATGATTTGTAAGTAAAATCACATTACTACTGCTCTAGGTAAACTTCAGCCACAGGGTCCAAAGAGACAAAATATTTCTTGGAGTAACTTCATGACAAGTGTCAGGTATCTTTTACCCACCTAAACAAGTGTTTTTTCTTTTGAATTTGTTCTACAACATAATAAAAGAGTCAAGGGCATGGGCTCAAATTTGGCCTGCAATTTGCCTGAGGATCTTTTCAGAGTGAAGGCTGAGGTTATAAATTTTCACCAATCTCCCTCTAATAGTGGGATGAGATACTGCTGGTTTGAAAATGGCATTTTTAGTGGTAAGGCTCTAGAACCAAATGGCAGGCTCCCTTCCTGTGTTCTCAACATATTAGTTATATGATATGAGGCAAGGTATTGAAACTATCTGCATCTCAATTTTCTGATCTGTAAAATGGAGAAAATAATAATATAGGACTAATAGGACTGTTATGAAGATAAAATTATATTATCATGTAAAGTGCTTCAATCAGTACCTAGGAAATAATACATTCTTGGTAAATGTAATATTATTTAGCACTGGGTGAAGTTTCTCTTTTTTTATTAATCTAGTTCCCAGCTCTACTTCTATAGTTTGCTTATCAAAGCCAATTACAGATTATACTATGCTGCTTTGCAAACACAGTCTTGTTCTGCTGCAGTCTCAATCAAACAGTACTATATGAAAATAAAACTCTTCCAAAATTGGAACCTATATATAATAATAGCAATGTGGTAATAGGTTTAATGTACAATTAACACAGTCAATATGATAAATCTGCCTAAATTACACAATTACTTTGCTCAAAAACTTTTAAAAGTTCCCTTCTTTTTCACTGGAAAAATCCCAGACCACCTGGCCAGACACTTAGACCCAAAAGTACATTCCTGACCTTGCCTCTGACATTGCCCTTTACTCACTATACAATATAGTTAAACAGAACCACTTGCAGGTTCACACACTCATCCCATGTTTTCCTATATAGTTATTGACTAAAGAGTATATATTTTATGTTCTTATCTAACATTTTTACTTTACTTTTCTATATTTGACATGTATTTATTTATCAAATATTGTGTATGAGGTAGTCATTCCAATACTCTACTTAATCATGAAACCCAGGTAAGTACATAGCACATTAGTAGTAGCCATCAGTCATTTGTATGATGCTTTAAAATTTAAAAACTTTCTCAGGTATGGTACGTACCCCTATGAGGCAGGCATCATGACCTCCATTTTGCATAGGAACAGTGTAGGCCTCAGTGTGGATAAATAATTCAGTATCATACGAACTTTGCAATAGCACAACTAATGCATCATATAATTCTCTTTGATATTGCTTAGATAATCCAAAATAACTAGACAAGTTCTGTGGCAGACAGCTTGTAAAATGGCAACCATGATCTCCACCTGCTCTTATTAACACCCTTGAATAATGCCCTCCAGAGTATGGAAAGGACATGGTGACTTGCTAATAACAAATAGAGTATGGCAAAATAGTGGATATCACTTCCAGGATTAAGTTCCTAAATATTGTGATTTCTGACTTGCTTGCACACTCTTTTGCTCACTCGTTCAATTTAACAAAGCCAGCTGCTATTATGTGAGCAGCCTTTATGGAGACGCTTATAAGACAAGAAACTGAGGGTAGCCTCCAGCCAACATCAAGAAAGAGACTTGGATCCTCAGCTCAACAACCCATGAAGAACTGAATTCATCCAACAACCAGTGCGCTTGGAAGCAGATCATTCCCTAGACAAGCCTTGAGATGCCTGAAGCCCTAGCCTAATACCTTGATTACAGCTTTGTGATAAAACTGCAGCTAAATGACCCAGATGTGGCATGCCCAGGTTCCTGGCCTATGGAAACTCTGGGACAGTAAGCATAATTATTGCAAACCACTTAGTTTTGTGGTAATTTGTAATGTAGCAATAAATAATACAAGATATAAATATTAATATATTTTTTCTGGTTACAGACAATGCTATATGAGACTATTTTCCACTTTGTTAACACTTAAGACAATTAGAAAATTGAAATCTGGATAGGAAGATGGCAAAATATGAAGTCCCATACTGTTGTTACCCAATGAAGACACCAATTCAACAACAACATATGGATCAATTCCCTTTGGAAAAAAATTAGAAGTCAGTTAAAAGGCTCTTGAACCCCATGAAAGTATAAAACCAGATGCATCAAAGCCAGTAAGTAAATTAGTGGTGCTTATTAGTCAGAGTTCATCCCCCTTCACATCACAGTACTATTGGAAGGAAACTCCCAAGTCCTAGCTTCTATGTGAGGAGGGAAAGAGATGGAACATGTGTTTAAAATTCTGGCTTCTGAGGGGGCTGCCCAAGGAAATAGTTTCTGTCTTGCCTGTGTGAGAAAGCTGATTGGGGACCACTGAGAACAAAAAAGCTGAGCAGCAGACATCAGATGCAGAGAACCTGCAGAGCCATAGACAGACAGCAGAGGGAGCAAGAGATTACGAGTTCTTGAAAAAAGAAACTGGCAAAAATCTCTATTGAAATTTACAAGCAAAAATCTAGACAACATGCATCCACAGAAAAGGTTTGGGAGGCCCTCAGAATCTCTAGTATACCTCTTGGGGAAGGTCTTTCCTGTAGGAAGACAGTTTGTAAAGACTAGAAAAGTTGGCTATTTTTTCAAATGTATAGAATTCAACACAAAGTAACATGTCACACAAAGAAACCAGGAAACATTAACTAATGGGACAAAATAAATCTCCAGATTTTAACCTTCAAAAATGGGCACGTATGAATTATCTAACAAAGGATTCAAAATAGCTATCATAAAGACTCAGGAAGCTCATGAAAATGATAGAAGAACAAAATGAGAATACCAACAGAGATAAGAAATATTAAAAAGAACAAAATTTTGGAGCTGAAGAATAAAATACCTGAATTTAAAAGCTCAACAGAGGGATTTAACAGCAGATTGGATCAAGCAGAAGAAAGAAGCAGTGAACTCAAAGATGGGCCATTTGAAGTTATTTAAAGGAGCAAAAAGAAATAAAAAATGAAGAGATCATAAGGAACATATGAAAAATCATCAACCATACAAATGTATATATTGTGGAAGTCTCAGAAAGAGAAGGGAAAGGGGAAGAAAACTTATTTAAATAAATAATGGGCAAAATTTCCCAAGTCTGGGGAAGGAAACAGACATCAGAATCAAGAAGCCCAATGGACCCTATCTAGAATGAAAGTAAAGAAGATCACATCATGTCAAATTAAAATCAAATTCTAATAAATAAAAGATAAAGTGAGAATTCTGAAAGCAGGAAGGGAAAATCGACTCTTCACATATAAGGGAGGCTCCATAATAATTTTAGCAGAATTATCAGCAGAAACCATGGAGGCCAAAGGTAGTAAAACGATACATTCAAAGTACTAGAAGAAAAAAAGAACCTGCCAATGGAAAATACTGTACCCCAGAAACTGGTCCCTCAAAAATGAAAGTGAAATAAAGATGTTCCCAGAAAAACATCGGGGAATGTCTGTTGAAGAGGTTCATCACCACTGGTTTTGCCTTACAAGAAACGATAAAAGGAGTCCTTCATGTTGAAATGAAAGGATGCTAGATAGCAACACAAAAATATTTGAAGTATAGATTGCTAGCAAAGGTAAATATTTAGACAAATACAGAATCCTGTAATACAGTAGCAGTAGTATGTAAATAACTTTAAACTCTGGTATCAAATTTAAAGACAGAAGTATAAAAAACTATAACTATAAAATATGCTAATGGACACACCCTATATAAATATGTAATTTGTGTTATGAATAACATGAAGGGGGCTGAAACAAAGAGAAGTGATTGTATGTGATTGAAGTTAAATTGTTATCAGCTTAAAAGAGTTATAACTACAAGATGTTTTACGAAGCCTAATGGAAACTACAAAGAAAATACTACAGAGGATACACTAAAGAAAAAATAAGAAAGGAATCAAAACATACGACTACAAAAATAACAAAATGAAAAGAAAGACAGCAAGAGAGGAAAAAAGGACAAAAACAAAGGGAAAAGACAAAAAACAATTAAGAAAATGGCCCTGTCAGTAATTACTTGAAATGTAAATTGATTTTAAAATCCAATAAAAAGATTTATAGAGTAGATGAACAGATGAAAAAATGAGTTCTAACAATATGCTGTCTATAGATAATCTCTTTAAATTTAAGGACACACATAGGCTAAAAGCAAAAGGATGGAAAAATATGTTCCACACAAATGTTAACAAAAATAGAACAGGTGTGACCTTCCTTATATCAGACAAAATAGATTTTATGTAAAAAAACTGTCACAGGAAACAAATAAATAGATTATATCATGATAAAAAGCCAATTCATAAGGAGCTATAAATATATAACAATAATAAATGTATATGCACTCACTAGCAGAGCAACTAAATGTATGAAGCAAATATTGACAGAACTGAAGGATGAAAATATGACAAATAATAATAGTATATTTTAGTAACTAACTTTCAATAATGAATAGAAAAACCAGACAGAAAATCAGTGAGAAAATAGAATACCTGAACAACACTCTAGACCAAATGAACCTAAGAAACATATACAGAATATTCCACCCAATGGCAGCAGAATACACATTTTTCTCAAGAGCTCATGGAACATTCTCCAGGATAAATGACATGTTAGGCCACAAAGCAAATCATAAAAAGTTCAGAAAGGTTGAAATCATACCAAGTTTCTTTTTCAAATACAGTAGAATAAAACTAAAAATCAATAGCAGAAGGAATACAGGAAAATTTTAAAATTTGTAGAAATTAGACAATATACTTCTGAAAAACCACAGGTTATGAGGAAACAAAAACTAAACTTAAAAATATCTTGAGACAAAACAAAAACAAAGTATCAAAACTTACAGGATGCAGAAAACCAGAACTAAGAAAGAAGTTTATATTGAGAAGTTTTTATTAAATTCCCATATTTAAAAAGAAGAACCCTAAATAAACAACTTAACTTTATACCTTAAAAAACTAGAAAAAGAAAAACTAATTCAGTTCAAAATTAGCAGGAAAAAAGATAACAACCAGTAAAGCAGAAATAAATGCAATAGAGAATCTAAAAACAGTAGTAACAATAAAAGACACTAAGATCAACAACTAAGAATGAACAGAAATTGCCTCAACATAATAAAGGCCATATATGAAAATCCCACAGCTAACATCATACTCAATAGTAAGCAACTGGAAACATTTCCTCTAAGATTAGAAGCAGGGCAAGAATGTCCCCTCACCATTTTTATTCAGCATAGTACTGAAGTCCTAGCCAGAGCTATTTAAAAAAATAAAGAAGAAGTTAAGAAAATAAAAAGCGTCCATTGAGAGAGGAATAAGTAAAAGTGTCTCTGTTTATAGATGACATGTTGTATACAGAAAATTCTAAAGATTATATACACACACAAAACTGGTATAACTAACAAACTCAGCAAAGTGGCAAGATACAAATTAACATTAAAAAATCAGTGGAATTTTAATTCTCTAATAATAAGTAATCCAAAACGTAAATTAAGAAAACAATCCCATTCATAGTAGTGAGAAAAAAATAAAATATTTAGGAATAAACTTAACCAAGGAACGTAAAGACTTGTACACTGAAAACTACAAAACATTTCTGAAATAAATTTAAAAACATACAAATAAGTGGAAGTCTTTTAATGGTGTGCCACAAATATCACGTCTAGTGTTTATGGATGGGAAGACTTACTATTGTTACTGTTGTCCATTCTACACAAGATCATCTACAGATCCAATACAATCCCTATCAAAATTCCAATGGCATTTTTGCAAAAATGGAAAAAAATTCTACAATTCATATTGAACCAGAAAGATTCTAAATAACAAAAACAATCTTGGAAGAACAAAGCTGGAGGCCTGACACTTTCTGACTTCAAAACATATTACGAAGCTACAGTAATCAAAACAGTATGCACTCGTGAAAAATCAGATACATAGACAAGTGGGACAGATTAGAGAGCCTAGAAATAAATTTACAAATATATAATGAAATACTCTTAGACAAAGGTACTGAGAATACCCATAGGGAAAGGATAGTCTCTTGTACAAATGTTACTGAGAAAACTGAATATCTGCAAACAAAAGAATGAAAGCCTTTCCTAGAATACACACTAAAAAATCAACTCAAAATGGATTAAAGACTTTGTCAGATGGATAGATTGCAAAAAATTTCTCCCATTCTGTAGGATGTCTGTTCACTTTGATGATTGTTTACTTTGTGGTGCAGAAGCTCTTTAGTTTAATTAGATCCCATTTATCAGTTTTTGCTTTCATTGCAATTGCTTTTGGTGTCATTGTCGTGAAATCTTTGTCCGTGCCTATGTCCTGAATTGTATTGCCTAGATTTTCTTCTAGGATTTTTATAGTTTGGGTTGCACATTAAAGTATTTAATGCATCTTAAGCTGATTATTGTATATGGTACAAGGAAGAGGTCCAGTGTCAATTTTCTGCATATGGCTATCCAGTTTTCCCAGCACCATTTATTAAATAGGGAATCATTTCCCCATTGCTTGTTTTGGTCAGATTCATTTAATAGCAGATGGTTGTAGGTGTGCAGTCTTACTTCTGGGCTCTCTACTCTGTTCCATCGGTTTATGTGTTTGTTCTTTTACCAGTACCGTGCTGTTTCGGTTACTATAGCCTTGTAGTAGAGTTTGAAGTCAGGTAGCATAATGCCTCCGACTTTGTTCATTTTGCTTAGGATTGTCATGGCTCCTTTTTGGTTCCATATACATTTTAAAATAGTTTTTTTTAAATTCTGTATAGAACATCAGTGGAAGTTTAATGGGGAACAGCAATGAATCTATAAATTGCTTTGGGCAGGATGGCAATTTTCACAATATTGATTCTTCCTGTCTACGAATTTAAAATTTAATCAGTTAAGGTAATTACTTGCAAACAGAACATATGGAATCTGGCTAATTTTGGAAAAAAAATATACTGGAAGTATATTAGAGATGTGTAGTTTAACTCACGGATATGCTGTAGCTTGAGAACCAGTTGAGTAACAGCCTGGTCCCAAGGCAGCTCTGGAAGATGGAAGCAAAACCACAGCAGTAATTTCAGAGACAGGGTGGTCCATTCAGAATTCACTGCCTTCATCACCACTACTGTGGGTGACTCCTCTCTTCCTCATATCACCAGTTAAAGAGACTAAGTCCTACGACAGCACAGCTGACTGTCTGAGCTTATCTCAAGTGCCCCTTTATGTAGTGTGGAGAGATAATATGAGTGACTAGTTTCCAGTAGTTAGTCATCAGGAATTACTCTACCACCAAGATACTAACAAAAAGGGGAAATTAAAAATTGGGCAGGCAAAAAACATCTGTAAGTATCTAACACATTGAAAATTACTGTGGCTTTTTTTGCTGCAGGCATCTACAGTTTGTATTACTTTTTTTCATTTTTTAAAAGAAGGCTTACCATGTTTTGGATACTGATATTTCATTATCTGCTTTGTTTTGGATGTGTTTGGAACAAAAAGTATAATATTGGATATTTTCTTTGAGGTTTTTGGTTCCTATGTCAGAATAGCTTGTTTAGTTTTATTTCTTTAATTTTACAGGTATTTCTAGATAATTTACATGAAGTAGAATTGAAGCTCTAGCAGCTGTTGTTCAGAGTAATAAATCATCCTAAGAATCCCCTACATGTAATTATAACTTCATATTGTGCAAATGTCATCAGTCATGCGTTTTGATTGTTCTGGGCACACATTATGGTGATCCAGGTGTAGAGATGGAAGTCCATCTGGCCAATTATATTTGCTGTTACTAGAGATAGTTTGTTTTTCCTTCTGTCTATATTTGAACAAGAAATATATTGAACCAGCTCCAAGAGGCTATGATAGCTCTATTGTTCTTCCAAATGAAGGCAGAAAAAATTAGTGTTTTTTTTCCTTTGGTGGCCATTTTCTAACACATTATTTTGTCAATAACAACATTATAAGAGAAAAAATTCATACTACCATGATTTGTACTCCATTTTAAAAAAATAACTGTAAATGCCATATTCATGATAGTTATCTGTCTCTGTACAATTAAATTTTAGCTTAAGCCAAGCAATCAACCAAAATATATTCTCATGACATAGAAACAATTTTCCCAACTAAATTTAAATAATTTAGATATTTCAAAACCTGTTTTTTCAGTGTGATAAATCATGAGTTGTTTGATTTAATATAAAGAGTAAGCATATGAAAGTGTAATGTAAATTCCATGAACATTAGGTTTTGTTTGATTTTGTTTTCCATTTCATTTGAAGAGTAAGTTTCTTCATGTTAAACCATAATGAAGAATACATTTTAAATAATTGTATATTATAGAAGAATCTCTATATAAACACACACAAAGATATGTATTTATGTTATATGTGTGTGCATGTAAGTTATATATGTGTATGTATACTATAATTCAGAACATCTCAGTTCTTTTTATTGAAACCATTACAAGTTAAAACTATCTGCATGCACACACACATTGGTAAGTGAACAAATATTAAACTAGTGCATGTAAAGGTCAGTTATCAATTTTTTATACTTCTTACTGGTAAGGTATAAAAAAATCAATAATAAAGCTGCACTAGAGTATCACTTGGATGTGAAATTAAACTGCAGCTTACCATCCTGGCCAACATGGTGAAACCCCGTCTCTACTAAAAATACAAAAATTAGCTAAGCATGGTGGCAGGCACTTGTAATCCCAGCTACTCGGGAGGCTGAGGCAGGAGAATCGCTCGAACCAGGAGGCGGAGGTTGCAGTGAGTCGAGATCACACTACTGCACTCCAGTCTGGCGACAGAGCAAGGTTCCATCTCAAAAAAACAAAACAAACAAACAAAAAAAACCAGCTAAGACTTCTGTGGGCCTTAATAAGTACCACTTAGGTTGGTGCAAAAGTTATTGCTGCTTTTGCCCACAATTACTTTTGCACCAACCTAATATTAACATGAACATAATCATTAAGTGTTGCTGCAAGACTATATCAAGCTATTCATTCAATAATTCTTATAGAAAACCAGCTATTTAGCATCTGAAGAAACCATGTAAGAAACTACTGAGTTTTTAAACATCTATTTTAAAAGAAAAATGTGGCAGAAGTAAGGGAAAGGAATATATTTGTTTATTATCACTCTACTAAGTTAGGGAAGAAAATGTTTATCTCATTAATACATCCTTCAATTGTTTTTTGTAAGTTACCATGACTTTATAATGGACTGTCAAAGTGGAGTAACTCTGAACCAAAGACAAAGTGGCAGAAAACTTGGACTCTCCAGAAATAAGGTAATTCTTCAAATATTGGCATTTTTAAATGGAGAAATACACGAAACAACTCTAAAACACTGTATAACTTTTAAAATATTTCTCAAGATTACAATTATAAACTCCAGTGAAAAAGTATCAATGATTTCAAATTATAATCTGCGTCAACACAATAATTAGATTTTTTGTTAAAAAATTAGGATAATTTTCATGTTAAACACACATCTGAACATTTGCTGTAGTTATCACCTCAATCCAGAAAATGAAACAGAATTGGCAATGAGAATTGTAAAGCATGTACACATCTGAAATATACACTTCTTACTATGTTTTCCAAATTAAATGTTTTTTCATATTGCATATTTAGTATTAAATGTTTTTATGAAAGAAAATAAAAATATAAAATAAATGAAGATGACAGAATATCAGCTACACACCATCAAAGCAACCTGTGAGACCTTTGGATATAATAAATATTTGTGATTCAAATATCTGTGTCACTATATAGTGTAGGATTTATGATTCTTGTTTTGTAAAAATGTTAATTCATAAAGTATCTGTGATTGAAACTGCCCTGCTTTAATTTACGGTATATTTACTAATCTCCAAGCTTAATTAGCACACAAATTTAGGAAAAGCATTCTCCTTTTGTTTCACTTTCACCAAGACTTCTGAGTAATCTATATGCAAGATGCATCACAAAAAGCAATGAGCTTTGATAATTTCAGACCTATTTATGCTCACATGCTCCAGAAACAATGCCTATACATTTTTCTAATCCAAGCTTTTGAGTCACAGTATAGCTTGATAGGAATCAGTAATTATCTTCCAAATATATCCAAAGCCTCATAAACATACCCTTCATATTCTGAAAGTAGCTTGATAAATTTGATATTTAGAATATTAAAATTTCCAGATCACATTTATTTCTGAGGACAAGCCATAAATTTCCTATAGCTATATTGTTCATTACTTGGTTTATAACTGAACAGCTCACAGTTCTTTTTATTGAAACCACTACAAATTAAAACCATCTGCAAACTAAATGAATGTACAGCAGATTCCAGTAAACAAAATAAGGTATTTAATAAACCTGATTATCCCTATAATTCCTTAGTGATTCATTGGCCAATCTCCAACAAACATTTCTAAATATTATGTATAGCGATAGCAAAATTATATTTTACAAAAATACTTATTTAATCTGATGCTATATCTGAAGAGTAGCCAATTTTGTAACAATGATGTTTACAGTGCATTTATTTTACATATTAATATTAATGGCATTCACAGTGGTCTAAAATAACGTCTAATAATGACAATGTTGCTGCTAATGAAAATTCTTTATATGTTTCAATGTGTATGTCTCCTTTTAAACTTCATATTACTTTATTTCTAAATATGTCTTTTTAAAAATAATTAGTAACACCCATCATCCTGAAAATGTACACATTAAGCTGATCCTTCCTATAGGATATAAACCATTTCACTAAGAGAAAACAGTTAATATGTTTGAAGTATCTTCTGATCGCCAAAGCATTTATCGCATGTGGCCCTATTCAGTATCACCTTTCCACATAGGTAAATGAGTAAAGAGATTGATGGCTAAGTAACTTTTCTAGTTTTACCAAGTAAATAAATGACAGAGTTGGAGTTACACTTTTGGTGTCTATGATTATAGTGGCCCCCCTATAATCTGTTCATTTTATAGTGCCAACCTCCTACAATTCAAAACATTTGTGCCATATTCTGTTTCTTTAGCAATCATTTTACAGCAAATATTTTCATTCCCTGTTAATTTGGACTATTCCTTACATTTCAATTCCAAGATGAAAAACTAATGAAACAAGGAGGATAGAAACATATTTAATCACATTTAAACACACTTAATCATAAACATAAATACAGTGACATTCATTCTACTGGTTTATTCCTTTGGTTAAACCTATTTTTTATAGCTATTATGATGTTTGGAGGGAAAGGAGACAATTTTCTCTACAAATGTGGGTGATAATCACGGGATTTTGCCCCACAGGAATAACAAAATAAAAGTATTCACATACCAAATAAAACAATACATAAAGCTATAGGGCCAATTGTTTTTCAAATATTTAAGGCTTTATTATATTGTACCTGAATAGGAAAAAGTGTTTTATGCATAAAATTATTCATATGCAATTATTCCTCCTCATCTAATGTAAGAATTTCAGGAAGTAGAGTGTTATTATCGGTTGTCACAGAGGAGGATCCTAATTCCTAAACATCTCTAGATAAAATCCTCAGAGAATTAATAGAGTCACAAAGCTCCACAGTTCATTAAGTAAAGTTCACTAATACAAGCACACTGGGAGTAACAATATCATAGTGACAATTCTGACCCATAAGAAAAATTTAGTTTATTTTAATATTTCTTAATTTTTAACTACATTTTGGTTTAATAGTTCATTTTATTTTTTTAGTAACTTATCTGCTTGAGGCCAGACATTCAAGACCAGCCTGGGCAACACTGCCAAACTCCACCTCAAGAAATAAATAAATAGGAGGAGAAGGTGGCCGACTAGATGCAGCCAGGAAGTGCCCCTCCCACAGAGAGATCAAAATATCAAGTAAACCAACATACTTTGAACAGATATTTCGAGAGAAAACACCAAGAGTTGATAGAGAACAGATATTTGGAAAGAAAACACCAAGAGTTGATAGAGAGGCAACGCGGGCACCGAGAATGACGAGGGAGAAAGTTGGGAACCTTGTGCAAGGTTGCCAAATGCTAGGGCTAGTTTCCACCCCTGAACAGCTCCTAGGGAAGAGGTGAGTGAAGGGATAGCAGGGCAGTCTACTCTCCTTACGGGCCTCCAGGATCCTAGCTACAGGAGATCCCACAACCTCCACAGACATTTGAACTGCCTGGAGACTACACAAAGACCTCTCCAGTGTACGTGGAGCCCAAAGGGGTTTGATACATGGGGCAGCTGCAGAACGAAGCCATAGATGCACATCTGCTAATGTCCCCCATCTTCCTCTGAGTAGCTCTAACCTGAGCTGGCCGCAGGGCCAACAGAGAGCAGGGTAGACTTTCGTGCAGGACTGGAGCACATGTGTTTTGCAGACCTTCTTGCCCACCAGCCCTCCTAAAGCCCCTGTCTGACCGCTCCCACTGGCTTGATGCCAGTTATTGAAGGGGGCTTCCCCAAGGCCTAGGAGCAGGCTTGGTAAAGGGGTTGTATCTCCCTACTCCACCACAGAGTGCTGCCATGAACATTCTGAAATACAAAAGACCCATGTTGCTGAGTAGGAGCCCGTGTGCTGGCCATTACCTAAGCACAATTTACAGGATAGCAGCCCAAATCACAATACCAAAAATATTCTGCCAACATTCATTGTCTGTGAATACTAGGGCAAAAATCTAGCCACAAATAAAGATCCTATACAAAGCATTGGCCCTCTGAAAGTACCCAGAAATGAAGCCAATTGAATATATACCATTTATACCACGATGAAATGGACAACAGTCTACTCAGATGAGAAAGAATCAGTGCAAGAACTCTGGCAATTTAAAAAGTCAGAGTGTCTCCTTCCAAAGGAGCACACTAGCTCTATAATAATGGTTCTTAACCAGTTTGAAAGAACTGAAATGACATACATTGAATACATAATCTAGATGGCAAGAAAGCTCACTGTGATTCAGGAGAAAGTTGAAAACCAATCCAGGTAACCCAGTGAAACGATCCAAGAGCTGATAGATGAAATAGCCATTTTAAGAAAAAAAGCAAATTGAATGTCTGGAACTGAAAAATTCACGGCAAGAACTTAATAATACAGTTCAAAATATCAACACCAGAACAGACCAAGCTGAGAAGAGAACCTCAGAGCTCAAAGACCAGTTATTTGAATCAACAGTCAATTTTTTTGATTTAATGAACAAAACCTCTGAGAAATACGGGATTTCCTACAGAGACCAATCCAATGATTCACTGACATTCCTGAGAGATTAGGAGGGAGAATAAGCAACTTGGAACACATATGTAAGAATGTAGTACACAAAAATTTTTCCACTCTCCCTAGAGAGGTTGACATGCACATTCAGTAAATTCTGAGAATCCCTGCAAGATACTATACAATATGACCATCCACAAGGCACAGAGTTACCAGAGTCATCAAGGTGAATGCAAACAAAAAATATATATATTAAAAGGCATCTAGAGAGATAGGTCAGGGCACTTACAAAGTGAGTCCCATCAGGCTTGCAGCAGACCTCTCAGCAGAAACCTCATAAGCCAGAGGAGATTGGAGGCCTATTTACAGCATTCTTATGAAAAAAAAAATTTCAACCAAGAATTTCATATCATGCCAAACTAAGCTTCATGACTGAAGGAGAAGATCTTTCTTGGATAAGCAATCAGAGAGGGAATTTGCTACCACTAGATTGGCCTTATAAAAGGTCTTTAAGAGAGTGCTAAACACAGAAATGAATGATAACTGCTCCCACAAAACACACTTAAGCACATAGCACACAGACACTATAAAGCAACTATAAAATAAAGTCTACAAAACAACCACCTAACAATATGACAGGATCAAAAGCTATTATATCAATACTAAAACTGAATGTAAATGGTATAATGCCCCACTTAAAAGGAATAAAGTGGCAAGCTGGATAATAATACAATACAAGACCCAATGGTCTGCTGTCTTCAACAGACCCATCTCACATATAATGACAGCCAGAGGCTAAAAGTAAAGGAGTGGAGAAACATCTACCATGCAAACAGCAAATAAAAAAGAGCAGGAGTTACTATTCTTAAGTGAAATAAAACAGGCTTTAAACCAACAATGATCAACGAAAAAGAAGGGCATTACCTAAAAAAGGTTCAATTCAACAAAATTTAACTATTCTAAATATATACACATAAAACACTGAAGCACTTAGATTCATAAAACAAATTATTCTTGACCTACAATAAGATTTAGACAGATATACAGTAATAGTGGGAAACTTCAATACCTCCAGTGACAGCGTTAGACAGATCATTGAGGCAGAAAACAAACGAATAAATTCTGAAATTAAACTCAACACTCAACTAAATTTGGGGAAACACACAACTTCCCAAGATTAAACCAGGAAGAAAATAAAAATGCTAATAGACCAATATGTTCTGAGATTGAACAAGTAATCCCACTAAAAAGTGGACAAAAGATATGAACAGATACTTCTGAAAAGAAGACATACAAGTGGCCAACAAACATATGAAAACATGCTCAACATTATTAATCATCAGAGAAATGCAAATCCAAACCACAATGAAATACCATCTCACACTGGTCAGAATGGCTATTATTAAAAAGCAAAAAAACAATAGATGCTGGCAAGGCTGCAGAGAAAACGGAACACTTATACACTGTTTGTGGGAATGAAAGTTCAGCCACTAAGGAAAGCCATTTAGCAACTTTTCAAAGATTTTCAAACAAAACTACCAATCAACCCAACATTCTCATTAATAGGTATATACCCAAAGGAAAATAATTTGTTCTGCAAAAAAGACACATGCATTTTCATGTTCATTGCAGCACTATTCACAATAGCAAAAACATGGAATCAAGCTAGGTGCCATCAACAGTGGACTGCATAAGGAAAATATGTTACATATACACCATGGAATATGAAAGCCATGAAAAGAATTAAATTGTGTCCTCCTTGGATGCAACTGGAGGTCATTATCCCAAGTGAATTAACACAGGAACAGAAAACTTTATACCACACATTTTCACTTATAAGTGAGAGGTAAACACTGAATACACATGGACATAAAGATGGGAACAACAGACACTGGAAACTACTATAGGAGGAAATGCGGAAAGGCTGAAAAACTACCTGTTGCATACTATGCTCACTACCTGGGTGATGGGATAATTGTACCACAAACTTCAGCATCACACAACTTACCTATGTAGTAATCCTTCACATGTACCCCCTGAATGAAAATTAAAAGTTGAACATATTTAAAATAAAAATTGATTTAATAATAAAATACTAGCTTCCGGGTATTTTCTCTGAGTCACTATTTGATTATATATAAATTGTATTTTGAAATATTATCAAATTCACTTTTAAAGATTAAGTGAAACAACATATGTAAAAATACATAGCAAAAAGGACTTAATACAAGTTATTTTCCCTTTATAAGGAAAGAATATATCTTTGTAGGCATACGACTACAGAGTTCTTGACACTAGTTGTTATTTAATAAATATAGTGTTAAAAATATAAAGAAATTAATGAATAGATTAAGTTTTATAGCACTATGGAAAGTACAGTTAAAGAATCTAGTTTTATTTGTGCCTATTCAGATTCTTGATAATTTTATTTCACCACTGTATATTTTTCATTTATTTTTAGCTTACTTTTATCTAATTCTATATTATTTATTCCTTACATATTTTCTACTTGTTCTAAGAAGAGAAAGTTGTTTGCTCATTTAGCTAGGCCATTTATATTAGTAGGCAGAATTCATTTTTTGTCAAGCTTTTATTAAAGGTAACATGACTCATTCCAATGAATTTCTTCATTTTTTATTTCTAATGTTAATAATCCAATTCTCATACATTGCTAGAACTGTAATTTTGGATGGAAATTAGGTAACTACTGGGTAGACAAAGAAGACTGTTATGCAATTTAATAGCTATGAAAATAAAAGTTTTTTATTATTTGTTTTTGGAAATACATGCCCTTGCAAATGACAGTAACTTTAGAACTAAAAATAGATATTCTATCTTGTGTATATTACTTCAAAGTACATGTTTACCAAGCTCATCTAAAAACATTACAAGCTCTTTTTGAAAAAATACACCCAACAAATACAAGGAAAATTATTCTTTAAAGCTGAACTTATTTTTCTAATCTTGAAACTGAGGAAATATAAATCTCTGCAATCAAACTGGTAATACTGAAATCAGCCTTTACTCCACATATTTTTTTATTCATGCAAAAATAAAATAATCCAAGATTATTAATAGCAACCGATACAGATCAATGCCCATGTAATTCTCAGGTCTTTAGAAAACTGAACAAATGTTAAACGGATCAAGGCTCAGAACAACTGCCTCAACCTTGACTTTTTCCCCATGAGATCCAGATAGAAGTTCTCTCCACTAAAATGGACACAAACACACTTCTATTCAACTGATGCTGATGGAGTTATAAGAGCCCATGACAAACAAGAGTCACTCTGATTTGAATTAAGCAGCTTAAGAATTTTATACTACACTTGGATTAATAGTTTTACTTAATAGTATTTCAGTGAGCAACTAAAAATCACCTTTAAGAAACTGCTCTTAAAAATCTCACAAGGGGCCAGGCACGGTGGCTCACACCTGTAATCCCAGCACTTTGGAGAGGCCAAGAAAGGCAGATCACAAGATCAGGAGATCGAGACCATCCTGGCTAACACACAGTGAAACCCCGTCTCTACTAAAAATACAAAAAAAAATTAGCCGGGCGTGGTGGCGGGCGCCTGTAGTCCCAGCTACTCGGGAGGCTGAGGCAGGAGAATGGCGTGAACCCGGGAGGCGGAGCTTGCAGTGGGCGGAGATCGCGCCACTGCATGCCAGCCTGGGCGACAGAGTGAGACTCCGTCTCAAAAAAAAAAAAAAAAAAAAACTCACATTGGCTCCAAAGGCTGAATAGGAATCTGTAAGAGCAACAGCATGTTTCTAATAAAAGGGGAAGCTCTATACTAAAAGTAGGATGCCATAAAATAAACTCTGGTTACTACAGTCAACTGGTGGAGTTCCTTTGAAACTTTATTCAAGAGCCCAATTTACTATATAATGTAATCAGCTTTGTTAGTAAATATTTTATAAGGAAAACAAATATACATGCATTTTGTGCTATGGAATCCAGGTACCACAGCTTTATCTGCTCCTAACTTTAGATTAGAAAAGGAAGCTGCTACTATAATATCACTAGTAGAAAATATTTATTTGTAGGGAAGAGGAGCAGAGGGGAAAGCAAAAATTCTGAGATAGAAAAGATGAAAGAAGTGTTGATGTTACTGTCTCCTCTAGTACAAAAATTCACATCTTCAGAGTTAACACCTCAGACTCTACAGTCCCACTGACTGGGCCATTCACCCCATTCCACATGCCATTTCCTAATGACATAAATCCCTTCAAACCTAATTCCTCAGCAGCAAAAGAGCAATAGTAATAATGTCATGTGCTTTGGAGAATATTAGATGAGACAATACACATAAAGCATTTATCATAGGGACTTGCATACAGTATTTTTTTCTTTTTATTATTATTCTGATTTCATTGTCAGAAAAAATAATGGATAATTTGCCAACATTGTGTTTCCACAGAAAGAAGAAATAATGCCCTTAAGGTTTTCACATTGCTCTTTTCTTGGCACAAAATGATGTGTTCTTATTCCTTGGAGCTAGGAATATGATGATCTTTTTCTTCTATAAATTTAAAATCTCCAGAACATATTTAACTCTAGAAAATAAATTTTTTAAAGTAGGGGTGTTTGTCACTTATGTACATGAATGATAGATCTCTACTTTTCTAGTTATTTTTTTAAAATTACTGTCTTTCTCCTATATGATATTGTTGCTAATAATCATGAACTATACTGACTACAATTCTCTCCCACAAGTTTCCAGGGATCAGAGTTTAGCAGAAATAAATATGTGACCTAGATATTTTTCATTATATTCTTTTAGAAAACTGTGAGGGTTTTCCTTTTTTTTTTTTTTACAATAATCTAAAAATAAATGAGAAAAAAAGAAGAAAATGAAAATCAATCTCCTCTAAAAGAAACATTTAATTACTATTTTATTGGAATAATTTACTGTAAAAAGGAATTAACAGAGTAATATTTAGTACAAAATTAGCTTTTATAAAATTATAAACTTTTAAAACTCTGAAACAATGCAAGGTATGTTACTGTCAATAATGCTATGTTTGTGTTTCCTTTTTTGAAAAAATGACAGTTTATTCTGGAGTAAATAGCTTACAGTGCCATCTCAAGAAAGCTAAGAGCATAGAAGAATTCATCTCCGTGATGTTAAAAACTAAAATGAAAACAAACAAAAAAACACCCACCTTCATTAAGGAACCATGACAGCATGAAAAAAGCAGAAGCAACTGTGATTATAAACTAGGGATCTCTAAGCTTTCTTACCATAACATTCCAGGAGAAGTGATAGCAACAAAAATTATACAGGGAATACTAAAGTAGCCCTTAGAATTAAAGCTTTGCTCTTATTTTATCTACTGCTACTATAGATTGCTCTGGGCACATACACACTGAAATAATATGGTATACAATGAGTTAACTACTATAAAACATCTGTGTATACTCTTCACTATAAGAGGTTAATTGTAAAACCACAACACAGCCCTTGAGATGTAACTCAAAGCCCATGAAGAATTTTCAAGAGAGAAAAAAGCCCCATTAGACTTTTCACAATACACTGAGCAAGTGAAAATGTATCTGGCTTTTATGTGCATCCCTAAGAACTGACAAGTTATATAGTAGTGTAGTTTCAACAATATTGGGATTTTAGTTACCTCTAAATTCATATTATAGCAGTCAATCAACTCTTTGCTTTAGGCAAGAAAATAAGATAAAACAAATGGTTTTCATTTAAATCTGGGTTTCTTACCTATTCCTAAACAAGAAACAGTAGATAAATGTATTTTGGTACATGATTACATCTCATTTGTTCATATAGATGGAGTATCAATAAATAAGGCTAAAATTCTCGCACAGTTTTTATGCCACTATGTTTCTTCTGATAACTTCCAAGACTGAAGTACATGAAAAAGTTATTTGTGTCTTTGGAAGGTAACATTTCATTACTAACGTAATACTTTATAAAATGCTAGCCTTCTTAGACAGGTCTTTGAGTATCAATTTCACATGATACTTCTACTACAATGTTGTAGGAAATTCACTCATCCATATTTTCTTACACTTCCCAAATTATTACCTGAGAATAAACCAAATATATTCACTCTTTCAGGAGGGTAAGGTATCACTTAATGTACCTTAGATCTAAATATTAAGCCCAAAATTTCAAATTTTGCTTCTTCCTAGAATCTATGATTTACTCTAGAATGAAACAAAGGAAGAATAAACAATAATAGTAATAACTTACGCAAGCAACGTAATCTATTTAGACATTCCCATTGGTTGGCTATGATCTCATAAGATCATAGAAAAATTAAGAACTAAATTGCATATAATCTCCAACATCCCCACCTACACAAAAGTTAAAAAAAAATTCTACTCAAGAAATATTCAGTTTAAAATGCCACAAAATGTCATTGAGCGTATGATATTTACCATTCCATGAAGCTAAATGAATAACAGTGCCTTTCCAATATATTTTCACAATTAGTGGACAGCAGTTGAGGAGAAAGACTCATAAATAAATAATTACAATAAGATTTGATATGTTCAACTACATAAGTACGGTGTTCTACACATATAAAAACACTGTTACGTATAGTCAACCTCTCTAGTCAACACAATGAACTCTGATAGAGAATGCCAAGAACAACTAAAGATGAGCAGGCATCATTCTGAAAACATGTGAGAAACAAAATATATTAACTCCAACTTTATAGTTACTTTTAGTGCTTAAAGGTATGGAAAGTCAAGAGTAAACTGAAGACAGATTGTGGCATATGAATCTCACACACTGCAATTCCCATTAGGCCTAGATGTAGTAAGACATTGCATATGGGAAAACCTAAAAAATAATATCAGACTAAAAAAACTCTATTTTACTTTCAAAGATATAAGTGGACAAGTAAGTACTCATTTAAATCTACCAGTAACGTGACACTGTCTCCTTTTTTTTCTCTTTTGAAGTCAATAAGCAGTTTTTTGGCTCCATGAAAACAATAATATCTCGGCTTGTATAATACAATAATTCCCTCCATTTTCCCAATTTAAATCCATAAGCAAGCTCAAATTTTGAATATGCGGTAATCTTTGACTCCTCATGAAACATTATTTTGACCTCCTCATGAAACAGTACTATACTTACTCCCCTTCAATAATATACTATGTTTTCTAAGCTTTCAAACATATAGAATGTGTATTAAAAAATATACCAGACTATATACCAGGCTATATCTATATACTTTGTTCCCTACATGATTCAGATACAACTTTCTGGATTCATCTGGATTAATTTTAAAAATTGTTTATAAGATTAAGAGATTCTAGGCTGGGCATGGTGGCTCATGCCTATAATCCCAGAACTTTGGGAGGCCAAGGTGGGCAAATTGCTTGAGCTCGAGTTCAAGACCAGCCAGGGCAACATGGCAAAACCCTGACACTACACAAAGTAAAAAAAACAAAAAAAAAACAAAAAAAAAAAAACAAAAAAAACAAATGGAGGGAATGGTGATTCATGCCTGTAGTCCCAGCTACTTGGGAGGCTGGGATGAGAGGACTGCATGAGCCCAGGAGGTCAAGGCTACAGCGAGCTGAGATCCTGTCACTGCACTCCAGCCAGGGTGACAGAGCAAGACCCTGTCTCAAAAAAATAAAAATAAAAAAGATTAGGAGATCCTTTATTCCTTCTATAACTTTAGTGATACTCATTCTATTAATAACTAAATGAGAACAAGCAACTGAAAAAGATTTTGGAGGACAGACTCTTCAGCAGACTGGAGAAAAGGTCTGAGTAGAATATAAAATAATATGCTCTCAAGTCAATTTTCTCCAAAGCATCTCAGAATTATTCTCTTGACATTCATCTCTATTGTGGAAGAAGGGAGAAAAGAACCCGGCAGTGGGTTATACTACAACTCTCTAAGGTCTTACTCAGCCATTACCACATTTTTCCCACTCAGCCTTTATTTTAGTTACTCAAGGAGATATGTCTGTGTGCGCATGTGTGTGTTTGTGTCTGTGTGTATATGTGTGTGTATGAGAGAGAGAGAGAGAAAGAGAGAGCGAGAGAGAGAAAGGCAGGCAGACAGAAACAAAGAGACACACACATACAGAATATCCTAAACCCTTATCCCTCTGAATTCTAAGAGCATCCATGTCCTCATTTCTTTTGAGCCCTGCAGTTACACCTAAATGTTACTAAGAATTATGAAAGAGAAGCCTTCATAGATTTATCCAGCCTCAGTGCCTAACTCTTTATTTTCCTCCTAGCAGCTCTCTCAGAGCTCAAATCATCACATGGGCTTGTTCGACTCTGAGCTAGAGTCCCCTTCTTGGAGCCATCCATAAATGGCTCCATACTCTCCTGCACTATACCTCAAATCTCAGGGCTACTGATTCATACTGAAGATGGAGTTATCTGAGCTACACAAAAAAGATGGACTGGAACCCTAAGCATCAGGAATGGGCAGAACCAAAATAAATAGGTTGGCACTAGTGTATTTCAGCAAATTCTCTTTCTGACCTACTCTCCCAAAAACTCTACAATTCCTCACGGTTACCTACTTACTAAGCTCACCTTCCAAAGTAGGTATTCTAGGTAGATTATTCCCACTCATTCTCATCCCATCTCATGATCTTCAGGCTTGCTTCATTAGAGAGCAATCTACAATGACATACTAATCAAGTTTAATCTATTGAAGCTGTTGATTAAGAAGTTATACAAGTTTCCTAAGACATTATAAAACTCCTAAAAGCATAACTTATCATGAAACTTTCAGTCACCTTCACAAGCTGATGTGATAAATTAATACCAAGTAACATTTTAAGAGTACTTTGTGGGCCGGGCGCGGTGGCTCATGCCTGTAATCCCAGCATTTTGGGAGGCTGAGGCAGGCAGATCACCTGAGGTCAGGAGTTCGAGACAAGCCTAGCCAACACGGGGAAACCCTGTCTCTACTAAAAAATACAAAAATTAGCAGGGTATGGTGGTGGGCGCCAGTAATCCCAGCTACTCGGGAAGCAGAGACAAGAGAATCGCTTGAACCCAGGAGGCAGAAGTTGCAGTGAGCCAAGATCACTGCACTCCAGCCTGGGCCAAAAAAAAAAAAAAAAAAGAGTACTTTGTGAATCATGAAACTTTCTCATTCAATAGTTCAGAAATTTCACAACCACCTAACATGTAGGGTTTACTATTAGTCTCCTTTTAAAAATGAAGAATCCCACTTAAAATATTTGTTTCACTTACAATTGTTTACAAATTATTTGGTTTCCAATTCTAGAGAAAGTAAATAATAGAATCTGGTGTTGAATTTAGATGAATAGTTTTCAATCTTTATAGTATATCAGAATCACCTAAAGAGTTTATTCAAACACAGATTGCTGGGCCCCCACCTCTAGAGTTCCTGCTTCAGTAGGGAGGAGATGAAGCTAAGGAAATTGCATTTCAAACAAGTTTCCAGATCTTGCAGATACTGCTGATCCAGAAACCATGCTTTGAGCACCATTGACCAAAGTCTAACACCAGACCCAATATACTTTCCACTGCAGCAATGAAGCATAACTAGTTAAGGTTGTTTCTGAAGCGACAACACTTGGGTCAAATGTGGGTTCCACCATTTACTAGCTGTGGCAAGTTATTTAACATTTCTTTTTGTTCCTTGGTTTACTGATCAATTAAAGGGGGGCAATAATAACTATTTCAGAGTGTTTGTGAAAATTGAGATAACATATTTGAAATGGTCTAAAATTAATAAGTGACCATTAAATATTATCTTTTTCTCATAGTATTAGAGTATTAGAGAATTGCTTTATCCTGCTCAAGTTTCTCTAAATTAGGCCAACATTCCAATGGTAACATTTGATTATAAACCAGAGAGAATGTTACGACTGCAGAAGAACTTATAAAGTTACATATAGATTTGATTATTTAAATATCAAACTAATGCTAAGGGACAGATATATATTTGATTTTTCTCCTAAAGAATAGAGATAATTTGACAAATGTTGATAGTTTTATAACACAGATTCTTTGAAGAAAAATTAAGCTATAAGGTATATGGGTGTGCTTTGGTCAAGATTACGCTGAGGCAGACATCCAGGCCTGCATGACTCAGTGAGTTTAAGGTGCCAGGCGCATACTCCACTTGTTATATAACCTGTTTGTGTAAGTTCACACTAGTCTCTGAGCCACTATTGTCTGCAGAAGGTATAACTGCCCTGCTGATGTTGTGCACAGGGCTCAGTTCGGCATGGCTCGGGCTGGCGCCCAAAGAAAGAGAGAGAACCAGCTTTGTCTGTCTTACAGATGGACAGAGAGGAGCCAGGGCACAACAGGGCTCAACATGCTCACACTCATGCCCAGAGGGAAAGAGTTAAGCTGCTGACCATGAAGGCAAGGGAGAGACAGCTGTGCAGCTGCAGGTGTGGGGACCGCAGGAGGCACAAAGCCGGCTGCCGAGAGGAGGCGCAGAGCCACAGCAAACAGCCATGATAAAGGTAGACAGTGTGAGGGAGCTAGTGTGAAAAAGCTGCTGCTGAGAGAGCTGCTGAATAAAACCATATTCACCTGCCCACAGCCCCTGGGTGTTCTTTCAGCTATCACCCATCCACCCACTCCCCTTGGACCTCAGCTGAGGCTGGAACCTGATCCCAAGCAGGCATAGTCATAGCCCTGAACCTGACATAAGCTTATTAACTTCCACTCAATTTTAACTAGGTAAAGCAAGTATATCTGCACCCCTAGTATCCTATGAATGTCTCAAAATTTTCCTGTAGATAAATAAGTGTGTTGGAATTCTTAGTGATTCTCAAACATTGGTGTACATCAGAAACACCTGGAGGGCCTTGATAGTTTGCTGGGCTGCCCCTTCAGCATTTCTGATTCAATAGGTAGGAGGTAGAGCCTGATAATTTGCATTTCTAACAATCTACCAGATGATGCCTATACTGCTGATCTAGGAATAACACTTTAAAACCACTCCCTTATGGTGAAGGATACTAATCATAGAAAACTAGATAACTCAAAGAAAACAGTTCTTGTGTAACAAGCCACTATATAGTAACAATAAAAACTATAAGGGTTTTACTTTCTTGAATATATACCATATTAGTGCTATTGAAATGTTAATAATACTAACCTCATCACAGTTCATTGGGTAGGGCTGAAAATATTCTATTATTCTTCAGATGTGTGTTTTTTTTTTTTTTTTTTGAGACAGAGTTTCGCTCTGTTGCCCAGGTTGGAGTGCAGTGGCACAATCTCGGCTTACTACAACCTCTGCCTCCTGGATTCAAGTGATTCTCCTGCATCAGTCTCCCGAGTACCTGAGACTACAGGCACCCGCCATCACGCATGGCTAATTTTTGTATTTTGGGTAGATACGGACTTTCACCATGTTGGTCAGGCTGGTCTTGAACTCCTGGCCTCAAGTGATCTGCCTGCTTCGGCCTCCAAAAGTGCTGACATTACAGGTGTGAGCCACCATGCCCGGCCTTGAGATGTGATTTTAATAGCATAAAAAGATAACCATTCATCCACATAATGTGAAAAATACAAAGAAAGAAATTCATATAGAAATCCTTTGTGATCAATATAAAAATGAATATATTTCAATAGACAGTTACCAAGGAAGCCACTTTATGAATTCATGTTTGAATATATCAATGTTTGCAGTTAAAATAAAAATCAATAACCTTCTGTAATAGGTTATAAACTTCAGAGAAAGGACAGCATCTTATTTAACTTTACAGGTAACACTTGCCCAAGCACATGGAGAGCACAGTATATGTTCATCAAATGAATAGTCATGAAAGGCACAATAGAATAAATATAAGAATGAAGTAATGAATCAATGGATATGAAAGGGACATTTGGACAGAATAGCCAAGTCATTAAACATTCTTCCAGAAATGGATGGTGTATATAAAAAAAGAAGCTAATGTATAATATGAATCAAACTAAATATTGTTTGTGATTTGGATAAACATCCATTATAAAATAATTAATATAAAATAGAATTATGTTCAATTTTAATATCAAATCAAATCAAAATGTAGAATTATTAAAAGTGCAGCTGGAGAAAAAAATACTCCTACTATTTTTCTACTTGAAACTAGCAGCAAACAGACTATTCCAAAGAATATTACCCCAAAGATTATTTCACTGCACCTTGGGTTTCATAATTGCCTTCTTACAAAAAGAAAATGTCTGCTTTCACTGTTCTTACAGACTCTATCAAAGAGACAGAGAAAGAGAGAAAGCATAAGAGAAAGAGAGACTGAACATTACACATTATCTAAATTTTATTTCCCCCTCAGTATAAAACACAAAGAACTTGTGACGGCATAAATCATTCTTAAGCTTTGCTTTAAAGTTTTAATATATCTTGAAGTCATGAATATCAAAACTACATCTTAACACTAACTAGAATACTCATCATGCCAAAATGTCATCTTTGCCAGAAAGCTGCTGAGGATGTAGCTCAGATCAAAATCAAACTGATCATTTTTAAAATCAATACTGACATCAGAAATGTCTGATGTATTATTTTTCAACTGTTCTAAAATAGGGTTTACAGAAAAGTTCTAATTCTCCCGTTTACTTCAGTTAACAAACTTTCAATATTAACTCTTCCTTTGATGCAAATCCTTTTATATAGGTTCCAGCCTTAAATAATTTTAGTCTTCTATGTGTACATGCAGTTGTTGATATAGAAAAACAATGAGTAGGAAAAAGAGATTAGAGTCTAATAATACACAGGAAACATGAAACATGCTCATGATTGATTCTCATGATTTCTACTATATCCTAGGAAAGGTCCTTTCTAGGTATAAGGAAAGCTTCAAAAAAATGATGGCATCAAAACGTATTTATCCATTTCTTCACACATAGTAGACATATACTCTGGCTTCTAATGTATTAATACAGAAGAAGGTTCTAAGCCATAAGACTATGAAAATCCCCATTGAGAAGACAGCCATGTAAATACATACACAATGATTCAGGATTACAAATGCAACACTTTCAATTCTGAGTCAAAACACTTCTCCAGAAGACTTTGTTTGGAAACCTTAAAATAATAGATTTTTTATTTTATAATATGATATAGTAAGTCATAGTTTCCAAAGGTGAATGCAATAGTACCTCCCATCTTACATGTTACTCTAGAACCCTGTTAACTGCTAATCAAAGGAGGGAGTCTATTTCCCCACCTGTTGTACTTAAGTGGGCCTTTGTGACTACCTCACCCAACAAAGTATGGATTAAGTGATGCTATGCGATTTCCATGTCTAGGTCACAAAAACACCATACACTTACACTTTGTTTTCTTAGTATGCTACTGAAAGGAAACCACCATGCTGTGAGGGAACCTAAGCAGTCGATGAAGGGGCCTACATGGAGGAAAAAAAAAAAAAGGGGGCCTCTCACCCACAACCCTAGCTGAGCTTCCAGCCAATATTCAGTCATAATGTGTCAATCATGTGAGTGAGTTATCATAAAGTGGATTATCCACCCCTTACCTTAGTTACCGCAGCCGAGGTAAACCATTCTGCCAAATACTGCCTAAATAGAAGATTCGTGAGCAACACAAGTAATTGTTCTTCTAAGCTACTAAGTGGGGATAGTATCTGATGCCGTAGTAGATAACATACAAATCTCTAGTCATTGTTCTGCTCTACAAGCATGAAATAAAATAATGAGGACACAGCAATATAAATATGAATTGGTGTTTGTTTTGAAATAAGCATTTCTCTCACCTGGTGAGTTATTTTCATAACTCAAAATCATACGATGTTATCAATTAATGAAGGGATACTACTTGAAACATATTAGTTGTAAAGTAGAAGTCAACAGAATTTAAATGACCTGCAGTTGGGTGGGGGGTTGGGGTTAACAATAATAAAAACGTAATTAAGCAGTGCAGATTACAGACAACAAAATTAAGAAGCAGAATTTCTACAAATATTAAAACTAGATAACCTGCCTCAGTCAATTTGTATAACACACATACACACACACACAAACACACACATTCATGTGCATATATATGCATATATGCACGTGTGTGTACATCTGCAAAGTATAAGAATTGAATGAAATAAGATTCCATAATTATCTTATTGCTGACACTAATAAGTGAATATGGCTACAGTTAACTCATTTATTCACTGATCTATTAACTATATAATAGTTATAGTAGGGTATTTTAATCAATATTATCTATTGCAAACCTAATTCAATACTACAACTGAGGTCAATATCTAATTCAGCCTCTTAGATTTTTGTTAGAAATTTTAAGAAAATGAAAATCTCTTTTAACCTTCAAAACTTCTTTTGGTTATTACTATTACAGCAATGAAAAATAAAACGTTTATCCCATAGTTCAAAGAACTACTAAGAAAACATTTTTAAATTCTTGTATTATATTTCCCTTGTACTAATATTTGCTCTTAATGGGAAAACTTATATCTATATTTGGCATCTGTATCAATAGACATCAAATCTATATCTATATCTGGCTCCTAAAATATTTTCCCAAACTTATTTCAATAATTTTTAAATACACATTTATTGAGTAACTATTATGTCCCACTGTTCTAAACATTGAGAATAATGACTCAAAGCACTAGAGATACGGCAGTGAAAAGAGCAAAGTGTCTGTTCTCATGGAGTCTCTGGGAAATCCAAAAGCTTATGTTGGCTCTCTGTGGTAAGCTGGATAACCCAGAATTGGCTATTTCCCCCATGGATTTGATACTGAACATAATTTAATGATCCAGCCATAACCTTAAACCTGAACATCACCAGAATTTTATATTGTCTCCTGAGCCTAGGATAAGCTATAATTGATTTTCTCTAAACAGTCCTAAGCACTCAGGCTTAACTTTTCAAGATTCATAACTACTAGGACTATAAAATAGGAGAAGAAACTTGAATTGCAGGAGAAAAAAAATCCTTTGTAAAATGGATCTACTCTTTTTATTGCATTAAGTATTTACAAAGAACTAAATTAAGTAACTGTGATTTACTGATGATTAAAGTTTAAAAAAATTGATCAGGCAAAAGAAAGGATGAAATGAAAAATCGTGCAAAGGAAAAAGCCAGTTTCTCATGTAATGGGAGATGTCCTTTCTGTTGGATCTTTGAAGTCTGATTTTCTTCACAAGAATACATCAAGGTTCATTTTATATTTTAAAAGTTCTATATTATCTAACTCCAAAGTCAGTGATAGGATCCATTTCTCCAGGAAATAAATAAAATTGTGTATACTTAGTGTATGTGTCTGTGTGTGTACATATGTATATCAAGTAATACGTTTAATAATTACATATACATATAATCAATTTATTTCATCATTGCTCTTATAACATTCAAATAGAGCTAAGAATTTGGGATCAACTGCAGTGTCAAATTTTAAGGGTAACACGAATTAGGCAAGTAGACGTTTAGAATAAATAAATGATTCTCTTATGTGGTTATTTAAAAATTCCACTTTTTATATACTTTTCTTTTTCTCCTCTTCTCAAAAAATTCCATTTTTTAAAGGTGGATGTGATCTTAGTTATTCTGTTATTTCAGAAGTTGCAATTTGGATCCCCATTGGCTACATTCAACTCCTACACGTTTTACTTAAGCCAGAATATTTAGGTGGGTAAGCAACTAGGTGTGCATAGAGGTATATAGAGAGAAAGACAGAAACCATCTTGGACAGAACACGAACTCTCCAGTTATAGAGTCTCAGCCATTCCTCATTCACTTTGCCCCCAATAGGCATTTGAGTTTATGACCCTGTCTAGTCAGCTCATCATCTTACAGATGAAAAACTAGTCTGAGAAGATAACTGTCCAAGGCACAGACACACAAGGTTCTTGTTATTACTCTGTAAGTGGTATTTTAGAAAATGTTAATATATTAATGGACATTTTAATCACTAGTTCTAATTTATACTGCAATCTGGAATTTCCAGTCCAAAGTATGTTTGATAAACTGAAATGTTTTATAAACTCCTTACATAACTTCAGCTATTCTCTCCAATTTGTTGAACTCTTAAAAATCCATTCACATGAGCCATTTCTAAATTTATTATAGGTACCTTAAAATCATTTATAAACTTGTCAGCACCTCAAAATTCATTTAGATGCTCATATTACTGAACGCTCTTTCTTATAATCATGAAATGGATAAAATACTAAAAATATAACCAGGCAGAGAGAATTCCCAAAAGATAGACAGATATGAGAAAGAGGGCTCACTTTATTTATTTTTAATAAGAGGTTTTAGAAGGTGTCTTACTAAATTAGCGAAATTTTTATTTATAAAACTAATTGCTTGATTCCTTGCAAATAAAGAAATCCAAAATATACATTGTAAACAATAATTATTTATTTTGTATAGTATAAACAAATAATTGAAGTTGGATTTTATTCTTCATCACTTTTCAGATATTCAAGAACAGGCCATAAAACATCAAAGGAATTATAATTTAACATCTCTGAAAATCAGTATGTCTACTGAATAAGAATGCTTTGAATAAAATCAAATAACTTTAACATAATAAGTATCTGTGAAAAGAATCTTTTATTACCTCAGGTACTAAGAATATTCATAATGCAGGAAATGTAGCACTTCTGTTTTCGTACTTAAATTTGGTTTATCTGAACCAGCATATCAAACTGGCTGTCACCAGAAGCGATCCTCAGACATTAAAGTTCTTAGTACCGAATTATCACAAAATAAGAGAGAACCAAAGTCTTGTGAGCTTAAATGTGACAAGATTGCTTTGGAATTAATTCCTACACCAGTCAGCACAACATCTGAATGATATTCCTTAAAAGAAAGAAGTATCTGAGAGAGAGACTATACACAAAACCAAGTCTGTTCTGCTATTTTTCTACTATTGAGATAAAGGAAAACAAAAACAAAACAAAAACCTGTCAATATCTTAAAGCCATTAGAACCCTGTACAGCAACAGAATCTTCACTACATACTGTTGAGCTAAGTGAAATGATGCACAAGGTGTCTTACCTTGTATCTCATTTGTATAAAAATGAAAATCTTCCATGAAATCACCCAATTCACATTTCCTGCTTGTCCATAACAATCTGTGAAAAATGACTTATTCCACCTATTTTAATAATTGCAAGTTTCCTTTGCATGAGAAATGGCTTATGTACCCTGTTACATGGCCATCATTTCTTTCTACCAAGAGGCCACTCCACAGTCGTTAGCTACTCCCAAGACAACTTTAGCACCTAAGGAAAAAAACGAAATTAGATTTCTGGTAATGATGATTCATCTATATATCGAAATCCACTAGTGCATTGTTATTGTTTTGAAGACATGTTTATTTGTCTTTTTTTAATGATAGACAATCTATAGCAAATAAAGTCTTGAACTAGGAATAGAAAGACCTGAATGATATTTCCTCATGTCTCTTATCAGTTTTGTAATACTCAGCCAAATCATGTAATTTTTTAGACCTGTTTCCTCATCTCTAAAACTGGAAGGAAGACTTTTCTTACATAAATGTGAGACAAACCAAACAAGCTAATATAAGAAAAAAAAAACCTCTGTAAATTTAAAGTATTATATTTGTATGTTTGATGTAATAGACTATTATTTCCCTATTTGTTAGCCATTGTCTCACATTTTCCTTGCTAAAAAATGTGCTCAAGTAGCAATGCCCTGGCCAGGGTATGAAAAATGATTTATTTTAGCTAATCATAGGAATCACACCCACACTTGCCTAGGATTGTTCTGCAGAGGTGGTTGTGAGATACCATTCTGGCCAAAGAAATATAGCAGGTAATGTAATATGAAGTATTCTGGAAAACATTTTCTTCACTGATAAAGGAGAGAGCCTTATGTAAGGAAATCCTCTCATCCACCATCTGCATTTTCTCTCTTTTTATTTTGGACACCATCAAGTGAAGATGTGAAACCTGGCACTTGTGACTTAGGGAAGTTAAACTGGAAAACAAAAGCAAATATGTAAGGGCAGTGAAACAGAAAGGTGAAAAGAAAGTGGATCCCAGATGACACTGATAAGACAGATACTTCCTTACTGATGAATGTGATTAGGAAGGAATAGCTGTGATATCTCCCACAGGAAACTTTAGTCTGCTCCCTAGTACCAGCCAAAGCATAGTTATTTGCCTACTTATCTATTGAAGCATGTATTACAATATGTCATCACTGTCCGGTTTTTAAATATTAAAGATATAAGGTTTTAAAACTCTGGATTTTCTTTTTGTTTTGTTTCATTTTTGAGACGCTCTTGTCATCCAGGCTGGAGTGCAATGGTGTCATCTTGGCTACTGCAACCTCCATCTCCCAGGTTTAAGTGATTCTCCTGCCTCAGCCTCCTGAGTAGCTGGGATTACAGGCATGCACCACTGCACCTGGCTAATTTTTGTATTTTTAGTAGAGATGGGGTTTCACCATGCTGGCCAGGCTGGTCTTGAACTCCTGACCTCAGGTGATCCGCCCACCTTGGCCTCCCAAAGTGCTAGGATTACAGGGGTGAGCCACCACACCCGGCCCCAAAACTCTGTTTCAAAAAAACTTCAAAAGTGTTGGAAGAAATGTTAGGGACTATTTTAATAATCTTAGTAAGAGGCAAGCCTTTGTGAGAAGTATGCAGTAATCAAAGGTGATAAAAAGACTCTCAATACATCTGACAAAAGGCTAATATCCAGAATCTGGAAAGAACTCAAACAACTCAACAAGAAAAAAAAATCCCCATTAAAAAGTGGGCAAAAGACATACACAGACATTCTTCAAAAGAAGGCATACAAGCGGCCAACAAACATATGAAAAAAAAATACTTAATATCACTAATCATCAGAGAAATGCAAATTAAAACCACAGTAAGATACTATCTCACACCAGTCATAATGGCTATTATTAAAAAGTCAAAAATCAACAGATGTTGGCAAGGATGTGGAGAAAAGAGAATATTTATACATTGTTGGTGAAAATGTAAATTAGTAAAACCTCTATAGAAAACAGTATGAGCCAGGCACTGTGGCTCACGCCTGTAATCCCAGCACTTTGGGAAGCCCAGACAGCAGATCACGAGGTCAGGGATGGAGACCATCCTGGCCAACATGGTGAAACCCATCTCTACTAAAAATACAAAAATTAGCTAGGTGTGGTGGCACGCGCCTGTAGTCTCAGCTACTCAGGAGGCTGAGGCAGGAGAATGGCTTGAACCTGGGAGGCTCAAGCAGTGAGCCAAGCTCACGCCATTGCACTCCAGCCTGGCGACAGAGCAAGACTCTGTATAAAAACAAACAAACAAACAAAAAACAACAACAACAACAACAAAAACAGTATGGAGATTTCTCAAATAACTAAAAATGGGACTAATATTCAATTCAGCAATCCTACTACTGGGTATCTACCCAAAGAAAAAGAAATCACCGTATCAAAAAGACACCTGCATTCATAAGTTTATAGCAGCCCTATTCACAATAACAAAGTCATAGAATCAACTTAAGTGTCCATCAATGGACGACTGGATTTAAAAATGTTATATATATATATATATATATACATACCATGGAATACTACTCAGCCATAAAAAAGAATAAAACTATGCATTTTGCAGCAACACAAATGGAACCAGAGGCCATTATCCTAAGTGAAATGACTCATAAACAAAAGGCAAAAATCACAGGTTCTCACTTATATGAGGGTGCTAAACAATGGGTACACATGACATACAAAGTGGAATAACAGACATAAGAGACTATAAAAGGTGGGAAGGGAAGAAAGATGAAAATCTACCTATTTGTATAATGTATACTATTCAGGTAAACAGTACACTAAAAGCCCAGACTTCACCACTATGCTATATATCTATATAACACAACTCACTTGTATCCCCTATATCTATAAAAATTAAAAAAAGAAAAAGAATACTGGATCATGCACATTATAGAAAAGTTTAAAGACATCATGTAGACTAGAAATCATATTTGTCACCTATGTAAGAGAGAATTACTATTCATGACATACAATATTTCCTGAAAATTAATGTAAGAAAGACAAGTTACTCAACAAAATAAACTCCATAGGGGAAATATAAATGACCAAAAAAATGAAAACAATATAAAAACTCCACTAATATTAAATAAAAATACAAATAAAATAAATATGACACTTTTTTCTTTAGTGAATTAAATTCAAATGATTAACATGATGTGCTGGTTTGATGCAGATAAACTTTTTCACATGTTTTAGTTGCAGTATAAATTGCTTTAGAAGTGTAATTTGGCTATAACTCCCAAAATTTGAAATGTTAATAATCCTTTTCTTTTCTTTACTGTTTTGTCTTTTTTTATTTGAAGAACTTCTTCTATCCTGTGTGGTTATGGCAAAGGGTCTCAATTGTAGCACCGCACATGCAGTACTATGGATTCCTTGTCCCTCTCCTTTTTTTGAATATGTCTAAAGCTAAGCACATAACAAAAGTCAGTGAAGTTCTACTGAGAAATTTGTATATGGTTCCTGAAAATTTGCATATGGTTCCTTAAACATTTTCATTTAAGTTCATACTTGTAAGGACCACATAAACCTAAACCAACTGAGGGCATGTTTTCTGGAACATGAAGAGATCCTCTCTGAGAATAAGCCTCACACTGAGGAGAGGAGAACAAAGATTCAGAGACATTTAAAGTCTTAGAACTTGAGTATTTCCATACCTTAAACTTGTAGGGAACAGAAACCTCCCGTATAGCCACTAGTTTATTTTTCTTTGTTTGGGCATCTTGGTATTTGGATTTCTGTCAGTTGCTTTTGAAAATATACTGATATACTCAAATATTCTCATATTTGCAGAATGTACTACATATAATATATAGTATATATAATATTAAATAACTTGTAATAGCAAAAATCTGGAAATAAACATAAATGATCATCCAAAGGAGACTGGCTTAATAAGCAATGATTCATTAATATAATATCAAACAGGTATTCAATATAATAAGGTAGAGGAATATCACTTGGCGGAAAAATATTCCACATATATTGAAGAAAAAGTAGAACTGCAATACAACATCTACCATATTTTTTAATATGATATATCCCAACATTATGTAATTGATAGAAAAGTACTACAAAGATACATATGACTAGATTACAGTTCTTATCTCTGAATAAGAAAGTAAAAATTCAGACAATGTCATACTTTATTCAAAATACATTGTGAGAATTCTATAATACATGTTAATGTATTACCTGTGTAATAAACATACAAAAGTATAAGCAAGCTCATTTTCCTTTCAAATAAAAGTTGTTATAATGAGAAAATACTACTGATTTCTTTAAAATTAATAAAACAGTGTATATTTGACCAAAAGGCAGGTGGCAGTTGAGAAAGTCTCTCTTTATGGACTATGTCTAAACTCATTAAATGTAATGTACTTGCAAAAAGTAAATCCTATTTTTTAAATCTTGACAGATTTTTGACAGAATTATAAAATGATGATTAGAGTATTTTTGATAGTTATTCATTTTTATTATAAATGCTATAATAAAGGATGATAGCCATTTTTGTTATAATTTAGCAAACATAGATAATTTTAATCTATCCACTTATGTTAATATGAACCTACCCAAATAGTGGTCTCATTAATTTTGAATTATCAGAGATGACTCTCCTCAGTTTACTTACAATCAGAACTCAAATTTATTCCCAGGAAATTTAAAACTCGTTTAAATTAATGTATCCTTTGAATAGTACTATTTAGTCAGATTAAGTAATTTAAAACAAGAACTCTGGATTCAGAAAGCACTGTCTTAACATGAGATAAATATATCATGAAATGATTAGGTTTTAAATTTTGGTCACTTATAAAACATTTAATAATCACTGAAATTAAATATAAATAAAATTGAACAATAATATAACAATGCAAAACTACAGAAGAAAAATAATCTCCTTAGTGCCACTGATTCTAATTCAGTTTAACGACAGAGAACATATAGTTGACATCAATGTGTTTTAACTATTACTACTTGTAATTAAACTCTTCTTTCACAAATCTTTATTAAAAACAATCAGAAAAAAAAATAAAAGATCCATAGAGGAATACCTGAACACATGGACCATCCATGACTTATGTACATGGCAATTAAATTTGATATTCTTTTTCTGCTGACATGTACAGCCTTATTCTGCACTTAAGAGTCATAGTCTGTCTTCACAAACCCTTATACTTACATACACACACACACAACACTGTATCATACAATCTCATATTTTCTGGGTTGATTTATTCTAAACAGTCTAGTATAATGTTATTCTATTAAGCATGTCTCAAACCTGAATTGAGAAAATCACAATTTGGGGTCTGAAGATGTTACCCCATGTGATTCTACTATATTTCCATTCCATTTTATAGCTAGATAAATAAGGTGAAGAAAAGTTATGCAATTATCTTTTCACCCAACCTTTGGGTGCAGCTGTGGTATAGTGGGTGGAGAAAATTGAACCAAGACTGGAATAGAGTGTCCTGACTACTATCCCAAGAGTCAACTCAGTTGACATTTCTGGAAATAAAGAATAAGAAAGTATCACCTCTAATGCTGTAGTAATTATGTTAGAGTTTCTCCAACCCTGCATGCTTCATTTCAGCTTTATATTAACATCAATAGACATGCTTCCTTTTATACACATGGCAGATAGAAAACTAGAATTACTGTAAAGTAAAAGCTATGGCAACGAATTTACCGATTTACACTGCAGTCCTAAAAGCAACTTACTGCTATGTAGGAGCAAGTCCCTTGTATTCAGTTGCTTTGATCTCTGTGAGATTTTGGTTTCTTGATGTGGTAGGAGAAGAAAAATCAAAAGTGATTAGGAAGAAAAATGTTTCCAGCAATTTCCACAAATTGTATGTCTCTTCGTCTTAAATATCTGCCATTGGAAAACCATGTGTGAGATTAATTCTACTAAACTACAGTGGCTATGTTAATCTCATTCTTTTAAAGAGAAATTAAGTGTCATGAAGAAAGAATGAGGTCTAGTTTAAAATCTCAAATAAAACTACTTACATAGATAAACCAGAAAGGGCCTATACATATTTGTGAAACAATCATTAAAATTAATTATAAATATGTAATTCATGAGAATATTCATCTAAGGCAAGAAGTAAAATAAAATCCCAGAAAATAAGAGTAAATTTGTACCTTATTTTACAACATTGGCATACAGATTAAGACTATTCATGTTTTGCCATTCTTTCAAGAATATTTTTCCCTTCAATGCATGTGTGTTTTACTGTGTCAAGGAATTAGAATTGAAAACAAATATACAAAAGATTTACCATGTTGTTTATAAAAAACTATTAAACATAGAATAGAGCATCAATTTTACATTTCTGAGATAACAGATAAAACTTCTTCAAAATGAGGTTATGCTTTGTCTAAAAAAAAAAATTAATGTAAAAAGATACTCGCTTTCCTGGTTTTGAGTAAGCATTTGAAATTGAAGATGATGATCTATCTCACACTATATTTTTGAAGTTTCACATTATTTGAAATAAAACTGTGTATGCCATGTGTTTTCATTTTCTCCCTGGGTCTCATCGTTTATACTCCCTAAGGCACAGATGATAAATAAGAAGTAAGTTTTACCAGCTGGCATCCTTCATGTGGACCATATTGTGAAAAAGTGAAATCAAATTCTCTTGAACTGAAGAACAGAGTAAAATATACTTGGTCTGACTGTTCTCAAACCTTCATGTTATGTCTATAGAAAAATATATAACTCTATGAATAGCATTTCATGCTACCTCCTAGAACTAGACAGATTTTTTGAAAACTACTTAACAGAAATTTCAATTGAAGACTTTCAACTAAGCTTTTGAAAATACATAATCTTAAATGCAGTCACATGAAATTTTCCTTTTATGTCTTATGGGAACAGAACCTATCAATTATTTATCCAGAATAAAATTTAAAAGTCTATTGAAGTTTCCTATTTGCTGACCATGACTAAATGGAATGAAAATAATTATGTGGAAATAAAGTTCACAAAGGCCTGGATACAGGATCAAGAGACACCAGTTTATAAATACATGTCAGGATGTAATTCAGATGCCTATGGTGTCTACGTGCACATGAAGAACCTGGCTAAAACGCAAAGAAAAATTTGTTGGATAACTTTTAGTATATTTTAAAAATCTAAAACAGTTCAGTGTAGTAGTTATGGAATGGGCCAGACCAGGGTTTGAATCTTAGTTGTGTCAGATCTTTTAGTTCTCTGAGCCTTTCATTAAAATAATGGTGGGCTGGGTGCAGTGGCTCATGCCTGTAATCCCAGCATTTTGGGAGGCCGACGTGAGGGGACAATGAGGTTGGGAGTTAGAGACCATCCTGACCAACATGATGAAACCCCATCTTTACTAAAAATACAAAAACTAGCTGGGTGTGGTGGTGCATGCCTGTAATCCCAGCTACTCGGGAGGCTGAGGCAGGAGAATCGCTTGAACCCAGGAGGTGGAGGTTGCAGTGAGCCAAGATCACGCCACTGCACTCCAGCCTGGGCTACAGAGCAAGACTCCATCTCTAAATAAATAAATAAAGGCAAAACATATCTCAGTGTTCATTATTCACTGGCATCAATGGACTACTATTTTATATTATCCTTTGTTGATATAAAAATATTACTATATAGAATCCTAATTCTGTTGCGGTTTCACTGCTTCTAGAAGATTGCATGCTTTATTGAACACTTTGTGCACCTGCTCTAAAATGTAACATGAAATAGTGGCATCTCACAGAGTGCTCAGAGGCTGCTCATAACCAACTTCTTTAGATCGTATCTCCGAGATATTTTTTTTTTTTTTGAGACAGAGTCTCGTTCTGTCACCCAGGATGGAGTGCAGTGGAGCGATCTCGGCTCACTGCAACCTCCACGTCCCGGGTTCAAGCGATTATCCTGTCTCAGTCTCCTGAGTAGCTGGGATTGCAGGCACACACCACCACGCCTGGCTAATTTTTGTATCTTTAGTAGAGACGGGGTTTCACCATGTTGGCCAGGATGGTCTCGATCTCCTGACCTCGTGATCCACCCACCTCAGCCTCCCAAAGCCGATAATTTTTTTAAAAAGCATATATGAGGACTTCAAAGGAAATAATTTTTTTTTAAAAAAGTAAATCTTTAAATTCTTTTATCACAGCATGCCACTTTCTTTCTTTTTCCCTGAACTTATTTTTCATGCTTAATTTCACAGAGGTAAAGCACTAAACCCTAGGCAGCAGTCCCTCTACCTTGGTATTTATTCAGGAATCCTTACTGAGGACATCTTATGGCTCAGGCTGGCACCAAGTCCTCAATCTGCACATACTCCATCCAAAAATCTTTTGTGTGAGAGACAGATATTTACTGAGCACCTAGGAAGTTTCTGGCATTTTAAACATATTATCACATTTCATATTCATAACAATCCATTGGGTAATTATGATTACTCCCACTTTATACATGAGAAAAATTGGGCTCTGAGAAGACAGACAACTAACCAAAAGTCACCTTGCCTCCAGTGTTTTCTGTTATCTTCTCTCACTCTTGTTTTCCCCTGATCCTGCTACCAGACTGATCTTGGTGATCTCAGAGACAGATGTCCTTTGTTGAGACTAAAATTGAGCTAATACCCGAAACATAGCTAGTTAGAGAAGGTGGTGAAATAACAGACACGTGGTAAGGACATGTGTTTCCCTCCCCTGTCTTTGACTTTGTTCTCCCTCTTTACGATCCCTGCCCCCTACACATGCACACACTCACAGTTGGGCTAAGAATAGGACTAAGAGCATGGAGCTTCTCTCCAATGTCCCAAGTGGGTAAGAAGCTTGTATTATGCAAACTGTGCTTAATCTTGTGTGTCTCTCCTTATAGTTGTGCTCACAGGAAAGAGCTTATCTAATTACATTCTGTGCAGGAAATCTAGCATCTAAGAAAGAAGTAAAAATATAATAATTTGTTTGTAAGAATTTCAGCCCCTAGGCAATGTACTAGGAAGTACAGAAGTATGAGACAACTATCAAGGTAAAGATGGTATAGAAAAATATACATGAAATTTCTATAAGCTTCAATGCAACTTTTTACTTTTGCTTTCTGACAGACTGACAAGAACCAGCAGCAGTAAGAGAAAAGGAGTTATCAAATAATTCCTTTCTCTAAAGACAAAATTTATCATTTGACTGACAAGGAAGAATTCGAATCAAGAGAAAAGTTTAAGCAACACCGAAAAGGATTGGGTGTTTTAGCCCTAGCCAGTCAGTTGGCCAAAGTTTACCTCTGACTCAGCACATATATAATAAATGCTCAATGCTTAATGAGCATGACCACCACAAATAAATGAGGGTCAATGAACAGAGCATTAAAGTATAGGTCAGCAAGTCTTAGTTCTTCAGGATAAATATTACACTAAAAAGGAAATAACCTGTTTCTTCCACTTAAAAAATGTGATGTAGTAATTGTAGCCATAAAGATAAATGAATTAGTAAATATTGTAATCACAGCTATGACTAATTTTATAGCACTTCTAGATTACAAAAAATTTTTCCCAATAGAATATATACTTACAAAATCAGACCAATCTTTCACTGGAATTTATAGTTTGTCCCATTTTATGTAAGAGGAAACTGAAGTTTAGAGAAGTTAATGTGCTTTTCAAAATTTGCACAGCCGGTAGAACATGCCTGAGCATAGTCAAAATTTTACTGTAGTTAATTAAACTTCAGGAGCCTTATTTTCATTGACTTTTCACAAAGTCCTGTATCTAATTTTGTGTTAGCATTCTTAAAGAAGGCTCCCAAAATGTACAATCTTCAGGAACCCAGAAAAAAAACATGGATATGTCCCCAGAGGTGAAACCATTACCCAAATCTTATCCCAAATCCAAGACATGAAAAATAATATTTAAGAAGATTTTATGTTTTTACTTCTTAGTTTCTTTTCCACTAATCATGATGTTGATTCTTCTTTCCCAAAACCATAATACTTTAGGTATTCTTAGTCTCTTGGAATATTTAGGTTGAGGATAAAAGGGATTTATCTCCTAAGGGCCCTACAAAGAACAGTGATGAATATAGTGTCAGTATCATCATGTTGAAAATTGTCCCCAAATTCTCTGACAGAGGAATAGTACTTGGCTACATTAAAATTGACCCCTTCTCTCTTTCTCACCAAGCTCCACACCTTCATAATCATATCCTTTTCTAAACAGTTTACAAGTATTAAACATCTTCTTCCACAATTACCTCTCACCTTCTCTTCCACTTTTGGTATTTCTATTCTATCCCTTCCATTTTTTTTTCTCTGCTCCTTTTTTCCTAATACTTTTATTTTATTTATTTATTTATTTATTTTTGAGGTGGAGTTTCACTCTTGTTGCCCAGACTAGAGTGCAGTGGTGTGATCTTGGCTCACTGGAACCTCCGCCTCCTGGGTCCAAGTAATTCTCCCACCTCAACCTCCCAAATAGCTGGGATTACAGACATGCACCAGCACGCCCAGCTATTTTTTGTATTTTTAGAACAGATGGAGTTTCACCATGTTGGGCAGAGTGGCCTCGAACTCCTGACCTCAAGTGGTCTGCCCACCTCGGCCTCCCAAAGTGCTGGGATTATAGGCCCATTTTTTTCCTAGTCTAAGCCCTTATTCTCTCTTCATTGCTCTGGCCTTGAATTTATTTATACATTCATATATTTATCTATCTATTTGCTCATTCAATCAATTAACAAGTATGTACCAAGCACCAATAACATGTTATCATTGTACTAAGCATAGAGGAGAGTGTTGGTGAACCAAGTCAGCAGTCATCACTGCCTTCATTATCTTATACTGTAGCAAAAAAAAGACAGTAAAAAAAATCAACAACAAAATGTATGTATAACTTCCACTGTTGAACACACAAATTGTTATGAACTATACGAGACACTTTGGAAACTATGTATATAGGGAAGGAAACCTCCTCTGATGACAAGTGAAGAGAAACTTCCTCAAATAAGTAACTTTTGAGCTGAGTTCTAAAGGATGTGTTGGAATTAACTAAGCACAGAGTTAGAGCCACCAGGAAGAGGAAAGGAAACAGTGAAGCCCAGAAGATCAAAGGATTATCACAATTAAAAACCAGACGAGCTGGGTTCAGTAATGAGTGCCTATAATCCAAGCCACTCAGGAAATGGAAGTGAGCAGGAAGACCACTTGAACCCTGGAGTTTCAGGCTAGACTGGGCAACATAGCAAAATCCCATCTCTAAAATAATTAATTAATTAATTAATTAATTACCCAGAGGAAGGCTTCTGTGGCTAGACTCAAAGGGATATAGGCTGAGCTGGTTGAGGCTATTGACATAGGCAAAAATTAAACCACTTAGGGCCAAGAGACCTTGTTAAAGATGCTGGTCTTTACTTACTAGAAAAGTAACGTGATAAAATGTTCCTTCTTACTGTAATTATATATATATATATATACATATATATATGTTTCACTCCTTGCTCCATGATTCTATTATTCATGGCCTTTAAGCAAAACAGGCTGACAAGGTGGACTTCTGGGCAAGTATTGCTGCCTATAGTCCCAGGGGGGCTTGTTTCCCCCAAAAACACAGTTGCATTCTCAATTGACCTAGATATCTTTCTAGGACTCTAAGGAATACATAGAATGCTTAGTTCCTAGTCATTCTGAGCGTTTATTTATTTATTGAGACAGAGTCTCACTCTGTCACCCAGGCTGGAGTGCAGTGGTGCAATCTCGGCTCACTGCAACCTCCGTTTCCAGGGTTCAAGCAATTCTCCTGCCTCAGCTTCCCCAGGAGCTGAGACTACACATGTGTGCCACCACGTCTGGCTAAATTTTGTATTTTTAGTAGAGACAGGGTTTCATGATGTTGGCCAGGCTGGTCTTGAACTCCTGACCTCAGGTGATCCACCCGCCTCAGCTTCCCAAAGTGCTGGGATTACAGGCGTGAGCCTCCGTGCCTGGCCCATGAGCACTTATTTCTGAGTGCTTGTATGTGCTATTAATTCCCTAATATATATCCTAAAAAATGTATATTTTTGCAGTATATTTCCATGGTAGCTTACAATACAGTAAGTTATAACATCTTAAAATATAGAATAAAGTTGGCCCTTGGCAAAACTCCACATTATATTTTCAAGTCATTGCTATAATATGAACTTCTGAAGTTTTACAATGATTTAGTTTCAAAATCAAAACTTAAAATTCAATTAGCAGTTAAAAGGGAGCAACTCAGTTAAATAGCCTTTATTGAAAAACACATTTATTTCATGAACTTGAGTGAATAAAAACTTCAAAAAGATCAGTAAGTAGGTAGATAGGAGGAAGGCAGCAGTAAAGAACAGAAGGATGGCATATAGTGGGGACCTTATAATTGCAATTTCAATCATTTATCTCAGCACCAAGGAAAACACTCTGCCCCCTGCCTCTTTCACATACATAAACATGACAATGGAGAGCAACAAGAATATCTGGTAGATTTTTCGCTTCCATTTTCTACCCCTATCAATAAATGACTATTGGAGCCTGTGGCTCTGTGAAACAAGATTATCATCAACAGGAATGCATATATGCATCTATTAGATTTTAGACCCTTTAGCAAGTGGTAGTTTCCCACGTTACACATGCGAGGCAAATATATTTTCAAGCTTGGTTGAATGTATATCCTTCTACATTTTATTCCTTACAGACATTATCCTGGTTTAAGCAAGTTAACAATGGGTCCAGAAACCAATAATTCTAAAATCCAGACTACTGTAGCAGGCAAAACACCATATAAATCCTATATGTCTCTCCTGCATTCTTAATCACCCTACAGCATCAAATATCATGGATAAAAAAGATGTCCTGTGTCTCTAGGTTTCTCCCCCTATATGTGATCACACACTTTTTCAAAGCTTCTAAACCGTGTTCCCCTACACATACCTTCCCCCATGAAGGAATCGCTTCTTAATTATAAAGAAGTTTGGAAATGCTGAAGGTATCTGAAAACATCTCGTTCATTTCTATCAAATAACAACTAAAGGGAAAATAGGCAAAGAAAGCAAAATCAGTGGTGCAAGTGTTTAATGATATTATGACTACAATATCCAAGATCGCAAAATAACAGTAAGGGAAGAAATGAAAGAAAGAATAACCAAACACAAACAAACAACAAAACAAAACAAAATTTCTCAGAGAGGAAAAGGTTACGTACATTTTGTAAAACTGGTTGGGCTTTTATCTATTCTATTAATTTCCTGATATGGTGGTTCTGGTTAGAATTTACTCCTTAAATGCAAGATCAACATATGCTGAAGGAATACTTTGTATTCACAGTGGGAAAGTAACTGCTATGTGTATTAAAAATTGGACAGCATTTATACAGAGCAAGATGTAATAGAAAGAATGAGTTTGGGAATTACAAAGAGTGGATTCAAATGCCAGCTCTGCCACTAATTAGTAGCGTGACTTTGAACAATTTACCATATGTACAAAAAGCGTAGTTTCCTTATCTATGAAATAGAAGCAAAAGGTTGACCTTATGGAGTTACTATGAAAATCACCAATGGGTTCTTTGTAGAAAAGAGTAGACATTCTAACACAAAGTGACTTTATTATTAAAATTATATTTTCTACTATAGTGCTTAAGTTGACTCCATCACTTATGTATCATCAAAGGATTAAAACTACTTACGTAGCAAACTTTAAATTTGAAAAAAAAAGTTTCCAGCATTTTCATGTTTGATGACTTATTACTTGGAAAGTGTCATATGAAAAGTATAAATATCAGTCAGACATTACAGTTTTCTTAGCTTCCATGATAATATGAGGACCAGAAAACAAGTTGAAAGGATTCTTTGAGTTTAGTGAGAATCCAAAAACAATCCTAGAAGGAAAAAGAGAAGAGGCAACTGAAGTTGAAATAAACTGATGTACTAGGAAACAAAGTACATCAAGAAATAGACTTAACAAAGAAATCAAACAATAGACTTTCTTGAGACAGGCCACAAGATTTTAGAGCCAGCCAATGTGACGTACCACACAGCCCAGACAAACAGCTCCTGTCTTGAATTTGTATTCCTCTGAGTATTAAAAAAAAGGTGAGCTATCTATTAATTACCATAGACAACAAAAGAAAAACAAACACATTAATGAATAATGCATTTATTGAAGTCAGGTTAAAGAAAGAAAAAGTAAATATTTCAAATGCCAGACTCCATGCAGTTTTGAGGGCTGTTGACACTATGGTCTCTGTGAATGACACCCCCTGGAGCTGCATAGTACACAGCCTACATGGCCATGGGGGTGGCCCTGAGTGTGCCCACCTATGAAAATTGTTATACAGAATATAGAAAGAAAATAAATAGAAAGATGAATTTTGAGGTGAGTATCATAATTTGCCTTGCAAAAGGCTTTCATTTTATAAAACACCATATGACCGGTAGTCTTTAAATGGCAAGTACCCACAATGCATTTAAAATGATTCCATTTACAAAACATCACAGGGAATGTAACTTTTCAGGAACATATCTCTAATATAGCCAGAGATTAGAATTAACAATAAGTTAGAAAAAAAGCCTCATGGATAGGAACCTGTCCAGCAGGAACCAAGATGTAGGATCCAAGTGTTAGGTATGGTAAGATTTAAGCAAGAGGTGCATATAAGATTAATAATAAATATAAGCCTAGAACAAAGCTTGAGTTAGAACTACTAGAAAAAAAATTAAGTTGAGAGGCCAGGCTGGAAAAGGTAATTACTACAGATGTTAAAACTGGCTCTTCCCAGGATGACTAAATAAACTCACTAGTTCTCTAACTCTCTTAACAGGGAAAAATGCTGACCAATGACCTTCACATATCACAAAGCCAGCAAGTGAATCAAAGGTGGGCCAACAGATTACTCTTCTTTGGTTTAAGCATTCCACCTGTTAGCCAAGGAAAGAAATGAAGAAGTAAATCTATAGTTTTTTTTTTTTTCATTTGTTTCCTTCCTTCCTTCCACTAATCTAGTCTGTGACTCGCTCATCGATAGCTATGAGTAACATGGCATCAGAAGACAACTCTACAGCATTTCATATTTTCAACAAAATAGTGTAACTGATTTTAGAGTTTTAAATCATTCCTTCAAGGAAGTAGATTAAAGAAGAGATAAAAATCCACCAAAATTAGCAGACCATCCAAACATACTGAGATACAAAACTAGAGCTATTCATATCTCAATGAATAGTGACACCTACTTAGGATATGCAGACTAAGAAATCCATGACAGAAATATGTGCAAAACCTGCATGTGGGCAAAAACAATGCAAAATAAAACTAGCAAATGACAAACAATAAACCCATGATGTGAAGTATGCTCATATTACCAGAAAGAAAATAAAAGGAAAAGCAATGAGAACTTGTAAATGATAAAATAGGACCTAGAATGCCAGGGACAATTAATTTTCTATTTCCAATGCAACAAAGAGATGAACTGCCACAGCCCAGAGACAAGAGATTTTGTTTGAGTAAGCTAAGAAATTATTTACCCAAAGAAATATCCTTTTGAATGAAAAAATTAACCAGTAACTCTTCAATGAACAGTGAAAGAACTATGTCCCAACATCTCTCTGATCACATGAAGAACTGAAGCCATGGGTGGAGACAACTCAGAACCTTGGAAGACCAGCCGGATGGTGCCAGTAACATTCCCCAGCATCATTTGATAGTGTCCACAGTACCTTCAACTTTATTTTGGAGTTCCAAAAGTAAGGGCAAGGTCAGGTGCCAGAAGCAGATCTGAGGTTAAAACCTAAGACTTTGGAGTCTCTATTATCTGAGAAAGAAGTGATAGTTACCAGACGGACTGCAGGAACTTTTCTCGGGTTCATTCATTCCTCTATTCTGAGCACTTAGAATAGGGCCTTAACCAGTAGGCACTCAGTGACATGTCTTATATATGTTAAAAGAATAAATTATTTTTCCCTTGATCTCCTCTGCTGCTATTCAATGCCATTTCCTCATGTTCTGCTCACATAAAGTCCCTCATGACAACAGAGAATAGCTGTTTGAGATGCTACACAAAGATGTAGCATCTCAACAGAGAATAGCTGTTTGAGATGCCTTCCAAAATTTTAAGCCTGACATTAAGTTGCTCCCTCAGTCTTCCGTTCACACTGCCTACCTGTTTCTTTTTTTTTTCTGCTACCTACAAATGTAACACTTGAGATGCACTTCATATAATATTTAAATGATATTTAACATCCGGAGTGCTTTTCATCTTTAGAGCTTCTTGAAAATAAAGTTAATTTAATAAGAAGATTGCAGTGAAGGAACACGCTCTTATCTAAAGCACCACACATGAGTAACAAGGATAGAGAAAGTAATTGGACAAGTATATACTTTCATATGGAAACATTCTTGCTCAACTGTGCTCTGCTGTCATAAAAACTGTTTAAATGCCAAATTTGAACAGGGCAAGCTCAGTGAACCACATCCCTTTTATGTTGAAGACTTTCCTCAAACTGAAAGTAGCCAGCTGTGTTTGCAATTGGCTAACTGTTCATCATAAAGAAAGAAGAAAAAAATCTGTGTTTTAAAAACTAAAAAAAAAAAACTTCATATTGACTCTCAGGGAGTGTCACATAATATGTTCTCAACATCATGCTATATGTTTTAGTTAATGTCTTTACTGGGCTGCCAAGTAAATGTATTTTAAAGGACATTAAATTCATGTTCTATAGGGGGGAAGAAGTAGAGGGGAGGATGCTTCTGCTTCCAAGCATCATTATTCAGGTTGATGACTAAAGCACGAGACAATTTCAGAATATATATGTCTCTCTAGAAGGGGGATACATCTCCCAATTTAGGTAGTTGAATCAATTACCCATTACCTTACACTTCATGCATTTATGTTTTGAATATTCTTATGTAGCAAGAATCCCTCTAGTTACCTTTCTTTCTCTCCCTCCCTTCCTCCTTTCCTCCCTTCCTTCCTTCTCTCCTCCCTCCCTCCTCCCTCCCTCTCCCTTCCTCTCTCTCTCTCTCTCTCTTTTTCTGGTTTTGTCTGGAGAATGGATTTAATTGAAAAGCTAGAAAAAAATTACCTTACACTTAAGCCCAAATAAATGTTTCCAAATATAAGTAAACATTGTCATAAAGTTTATTACATATACAGAAACCATAATAAAAATAATACGTACCATTACTTTTTTGCATGTGCTATCAGTTAGCTGTAGCTGTCACAAACCACCCCCAAAACACAGTGATTAAAAATAATAATCTTTTCATTGTTGTTGTTGTTGTTTTCATAAGTCTAAATAGACTCTCCAGGTTCAGCTGGGAAGTCCCAATGATCTTGGCCCAGCTCAACTGATCTCAACTGTGTTCACTCATACAACCAGTATAGACCGGTAAGGGCCTGCCTAGTCTATGACTAGGCTCTACTCCACAGGGTGTCTCATTTACCTCTAGGGTAATTCCAGGCATGTCTTGATGGTGGCAGCAGGAATCCAAAAAAGAGTACAGAACATGCTAGGCCTTTCAACACTAAGGTCAGAAATGGTACCCCTCAGAATAGCACTCTATGGAACAAAGTAAGTCTCAAGGGGTGGGAAATAATTCCACCCCTTGATAGGAAAAATTGCAAATCACATTGTAAGAGGCATGGATACAACAAAATATAAAAAACTAGGGCAATTTAGGCATTCCATCTGCCACATATGCCTATTGTTTCCAAAGACATTACATACTTTAAATGCATTGCTTAAAATATACACAATCCCATGGGATAGGAAGAGTTAATTAATGCTTAAAGAAGTAAGATGATAACCTTCTAATATCACACAGCTAACGTTCATAAAAAGAAAAAAATCAATTTACATTTTGCAAAGGTCATTTGTATAATCTCTCCTTTTAATTTAGACAATGGAAGTGGGATTTAGACAATGGAATTTAGACAAAGCAGAGTGTATTCCATGTTACAAATGGTACTTAGAAAGGTAGAGTGAATTGGGAAAACTTCAGTCTTCTCTCTCCATGACCAGTGCTCCTTCCACATCTTGCTGCTTCATAATCCCAAAGTAAATAATGACTTGCAGCATTTCCAAACACCACAGAACCAAAGTATATCTTCAAATAGGTCTACACATATATGTCACAATCTCAAAAGTAGCTGATGTTGCTGAAAGTAATCCAAAAAAGACCACTAGATTATGTGGAAGTCTTAACACCAAATGACCAAGTTCCTGAAGGCTTTTTAAAAAACAAACACGATGTATGTTCATCTTCATTAGCCCAAACCAAACTTTCCAGGTCAATCACTTTTTTTTCACCCACCTTTGAACACAACCAAATTATGATAGTAAGTTCCCATTTCACCCTGGAAAAATTAGTTTATTTCTCACATTCCAATTTTCTCATTTATAAAATGAGCAAATTGAACTATACAGACTTCAAGAGCACTTTTACAGACTATTCTCAAACTGTAGATAACCAACAACTATAAAAATTATCAATTATTACTATTTTTAACAATTCCACTTAAATTACCATTAAACTCTGTAACTCTGCTTTTTCTTCAATTTTACAGCTTGTCAATGCTGCAATTTATGTCACCAAAAAAATAAAGAAAAGGAAATGCAACTTCCATTTATTATTTTAAGTGATCCATAAAGGCATCTTACATGGTGAAATAGGAATGGTTCGGGTCACATATATAGAACCAGGGATTAATATAAACACGCTGAAACTTAACAACCTTCTCACCCTTGCCAAACTTGAAATTTTATAACTAATGTACAAAATGAAATTAAAATAACCCCCCAGAAAGTAAAGAGATCCAGAAAATTGCTGTTCTTCTGGGATACTAGCCATCAGAATAATACTTCTAAAATGATTGGAAAGACCTGCATTTGCACTAAGATAGTTCGTGATTAGTATGGTTGACACTTCATTTCCAGAATATCTTAGCATTAAGCAACAAGTTAAAAGTAACATTATATACTAAGGCATACTAGCTACAGTCAGGGGTTTTAGAAAGATTGTCTGCATCCTGGCTTCACCACTTTCTAGGCAATGCCAATTTTCTCATTTATCATATAGGGCTGCTAACAACGCCTACCGAATATAGCTGTTTTGAGAATTAAATGAGATAAGACACACAGCATAGCACTTGGCCCATAAGAAAGACCATAAAAATGGCAAATTGTTGTGTATGACAATAATAATAAAATTGTAGCTTACAATTTTAAACGGTTTTCATATAGACTCCATTTGGTTTTTATACACACACAAATTTCAACTACAGACAGAGAAATCATTGTTGTCTCCCCAGAGTTTCAAATGAGGTTAAGTTCCTTGTACCAACTCACAAAGCTAGCAAAATAGTAGAGCTAAAATCTGAACCAAGATTTCTGAGAGCAGGTCGAGTACTCTCCCTGCTGTATCACAGTCCTACAATAAAATTTTCCTTCACAATCAATTCACTTTCATAGATAATTACATATAAGTCCACTGAAATTCTAATTACATCTTTAAAAATGAATATATACACATGGATCACTCTGCTGGAGAACTGAGCAAAAACAATTATAAATCAAATTCCTGTGAAGTGAATCATCTTTTTCCATTGCATCTTATAAGAAAACAAGAATACAATTTAACCTGATATCTATTGATAAGCAAAATCAAAATCTAGAATGTTATATTCTGGTAATATTTTAATCTCTAAGCATACTATTTATATTCAAACCTCTGGTCGTTCACTCTGTCATTAAATTTTTCAATCCAATTTGTGCCTAGTTCATAGAAATATCTAACAGTTCCAAATTAGAAACATAATGAATTTATTAATTTTCTTTAGCCTTTTCCAACACTAACAGAATTTTACAAAACAGGTTTCAAACTATAACTTTGCATTATATTGTTAGGTGCTTAAGTGGGAAATACATCAAATCTATTTTCTATTGAAATGAAAACTCTGGTGTACATATATATAAATTAATCCTATCTCATTTGCCTTGTAAATTCAATGGTCTAGCTGTGTGATGTCATCTGAAAATGGGAAAGTATACATTTCAATTTTTTTTTTTTTTTTTTGCTTATTATGTCAGTTGGAAAGCCAGAAGGAAACTGGTTTTAACTCTTAATATAACCTGTATCATGACACCATCACTTTACCAGAAATGTAGCTGATGTCAGCATAAGACTGAGACAGTTTACATTTAAAACTGTTGTTTCCTTTCCAACTATTTTCTTTTTTTTTTCCAAATAAAAAGTTATTTATTTATGTATTTATTTTTTGACAGAGTTTTTTTTTTTGGTTTTTTTTTTTTTATTGATCATTCTTGGGTGTTTCTCACAGAGGGGGATTTGGCAGAGTCGTAGGACAATAGTGGAGGGAAGGTCAGCAGATAAACAAGTGAACAAAGGTCTCTGGTTTTCCTAGGCAGAGGACCCTGCAGCCTTCCGCAGTGTTTGTGTCCCTGGGTACTTAAGAGTAGGGAGTGGTGATGACTCTTAACAAGCATGCTGCCTTCAAGCATCTGTTTAACAAAGCACATCTTGCACCGCCCTTAATCCATTTAACCCTGAGTGGACACAGCACATATTTCAGAGAGCACAGGGTTGGGGGTAAGGTCACAGATCAACAGGATCCCAAGGCAGAAGAATTTTTCTTAGTACAGAACAAAATGAAAAGTCTCCCATGTCTACTTCTCCCTACACAGACATGGCAACCATCCGATTTCTCAATCTTTTCCCCACCTTTCCCGCCTTTCTATTCCACAAAACCGCCATTGTCATCATGGCCCATTCTCAATGAGCTGTTGGGTACACCTCCCAGACCGGGTCATGGCCGGGCAGAGGGGCTCCTCACTTCCCAGTAGAGGCGGCCGGGCAGAGGCGCCCCTCACCTCCCGGACGGGGCGGCTGGCCGGGCGGGGGGCTGACCCCCCCACCTCCCTCCCGGACGGGGCGGCTGGCCTGGCGGGGGCCGATCCCCACCTCCCTCCCGGACGGGGTGGCTGCCGGGTGGAGACGCTCCTCACTTCCCAGACGGAGTGGCTGCCGGATGGAGGGGCTCCTCACTTCTCAGACGGGGCGGTTGCCAGGCAGAGGGTCTCCTCACTTCTCAGTCGGGGCGGCCGGGCAGAGACGCTCCTCACCTCCCAGACGGGGTCGTGGCCGGGCAGCGGTGCTCCTCACATCCCAGACGGGGCAGCGGGGCAGAGGTGCTCCCCACATCTCAGACGATGGGCAGCCGGGCAGAGACGCTCCTCACTTCCTAGATGGGATGGCGGCCAGGCAGAGACGCTCCTCACTTCCCAGACGGGGTGGCTGCCGGGCGGAGACGCTCCTCACTTCCCAGACAGGGTGGCTGCCAGATGGAGGGGCTCCTCACTTCTCAGACGGGGCAGTTGCCAGGCAGAGGGTCTCCTCACTTCTCAGTCGGGGCGGCTGGGCAGAGACGCTCCTCACCTCCCAGACTGGGTCGCGGCCGGGCAGCGGCGCTCCTCACATCCCAGATGGGGCGGCGGGGCAGAGGTGCTCCCCACATCTCAGACGATGGGCGGCCGGGCAGAGACGCTCCTCACTTCCTAGATGGGATGGCGGCCAGGCAGAGACGCTCCTCACTTCCCAGACGGGGTGCAGGCCGGGCAGAGGCTGTAGGGAGCCGAGATCATGCCACTGCACTCCAGCCTGGGCACCATTGAGCACTGAGTGAACGAGACTCCGTCTGCAATCCCGGCACCTCGGGAGGCCGAGGCTGGCGGATCACTCGCGGTTAGGAGCTGGAGACCAGCCCAGCCAACACAGCGAAACCCCATCTCCACCAAAAAAATACGAAAACCAGTCAGGCGTGGCAGCGGGGGCCTGCAATCGCAGGCACTCAGCAGGCTGAGGCAGGAGAATCAGGCAGGGAGGTTGTAGTGAGCCGAGATGGCAGCAGTACAGTCCAGCTTCGGCTGGACGGCATCAGAGGGAGACCGTGGAAAGAGAGGAAGAGGGAGACCGTGGGGAGGGAGGGAGAGGGAGAGGGACAGGGAGGGGGAGGGGGAGCTACATTTCAATTTTTACAACATTGTACTTAATCAGTTTCATTATCAACTTCATACTTTAAGAAATGCATTAAAATTAAAAATATTTAAAAATGTTTCTTCTTTATTAAAGAGCAGTCAGTGTTGAATCATAATCTAGAGATTTTTAGCACAAGCAACAGATTAAAAAGTCATCAGACAGATGGCCAAGATAACTACAATAAAGTGTACAAAATATATGATTATAATAATTAAATATTTTAATTGCTAGTAATTACTGTAAATTACTTTAAAAACTAATTATAACCAAATTTGAGTAAGCTGACTTGTTTATACCCACTTCTACTTGATATCCTGGCAATAAAATGGATCTCAAAACATATCCTTATGGTTCATAAAAAGCTAACAAATGTTTAAAAAATAGTGTAAGGAAATTTAATGTAATATTACTTATTTAGTTATTCCCAGTGTTTTTCTGAAAACAACTATTTTCTAGTTCATATGATTAAAATAGGTAAGAAGTGCTGCTAGATAAATTAAAATAAAATATGGCAACAAGGTAACTACCCAGGCTTATGCTGATTTCAAACAATTCAAAGAAAAGTATAAAACAAATATCAATGGAAAGCAACCAATAAGGACACCATAACCTTAAAAGTTGTTTATTTAAAAAATTATATTTGCCCTTTGTTCAAAATTTCCATATTATGAAAAAATAGGACAATTTTAAAATTATTAACTTTCCAAGCATTCCAAAATATATGCCAATTAACTGGTATGGCATTGTCTCCAATTTTAATAATTTCCAGTTTTTTAAATATGATGTGATTTCCAGTGCTAATCATAGGTGTATTGGTCTTGGATAGACAGAGACCAAATGAAGAACAGATCAACATCGAAGAGAAAGTTTCATAAGGTCTCTAAAACAGAGTCTGGCTAATATTTATTGAGTGTCAATTTTGAACAATGTAATAAGAGATTCTAAATGATTAAAAACATTAAGTACAAGAAAAAATCCACTAGACCACGGTGTGAGAGAGAGATACCACATATTTGCCACCATTGCAGATATTCAAATGCCATTGGATCACATTCTTAGTCAATAAGAAAATAGGACACCTGATAAAATTTAAGCAAGACCCTCAATACATAAGTAGAAATAAGAAATACAAAATTAATATAAGCGTATTCAGTCTGTTAGGTGCATTTAAATGCATTATTGCTATGACTTTGGTATATACAAGAAAAACTTGAAAGCAAACTGTGAACTTAAGAATTTCTAACATTCATAAGGCTTCTTTACATTTCAGTTCCAAATAGACTTTTAATAAATAGAAACTTGAGCTATATTTTCAGATTTTCTTATTTTAGTCATAATATACATATACATTTTTTATTATGACAGGTTATTAGGTTTTGTTTCTGTTTTTTTTTTTTGGCGGCAATGATTTTAAATAACCATTCCTGTTCACTCTTGACTTAGTTTTGTTGATCTGGGTGCTAATTATTATTATTACTCTCACTGTTTTCCATCTGTCAGCTCATCTGCAGGGTCTTAAACTGCTTAAGCTTATGAAAACACAAAACATTCTGGGGTTGCTTCACTGTCTAGTTTCTCTACATCATTAATACCATAATCAGGATAGCACAACTCAAAAACCAGACAAATCATCTGCCATGCATGTTTCGCTATTGACTACTTTAACATTTTTGAAGCACTTATTATCAGGCACAGTGCTAGGTCCCAGGGATATAAAGATGAATAAGATTAAACATTAGCAGTACATTATGATGAGTTACAATTACGCTGTAAACGTTTTTTCTTACGAACCTGATCATATCTCTTTTCTGTGGATTTTTTTCAAGCTTTCTTAATATTGAGTTCACCTTTAAATCCAGGATTATGTAAGTATCTCCAGGTAATTTTATTCTCCCACTAAAACAGAAGCAACATTAATGTAAAATACTCCATGGGGTTTGTTATGTAGGGGATTACCTAAACTAATTACTAATATACTATCTATGATACAGTTACCCGCACCCTCCAACCTCTTCCCAGTTACAGAATCAATGTTATAAATTGCACTGGCAGCATTTATATTAGGGTTGTCAAATTTATTCATATTATGAATTCTGCTACAGGATTTCAGTTTAATTACTTGAATTAGATACCCCTACCATATGTGCATCCAGTTAATTTATACCTTGTTTTAGGGCCTATTCTATAGTTCAAAGCTCCTAACAACTTGCTAATAAATATGAAAGGAAATTTGAAGATAACTTGTAACATACATTTTTTATTATTCTAAAATTATACTACAAACAGAAGCACTTTTGTAAAGCTAAACACTACATTTATATTCTTCACATTACCTTTTCACAATAATCTCCAGTATTAAAATGGAGATTGATTTCCACAGAAGTATTGATGGCTCCAGAATGTAATGGAAATAATACAGAAACACAACTAATCTCTTATACATAAAGAAAATATTTTTCTAATGAAATATTATTAACATATTTCCTCAAATTGTTAGGAAAAAACAACTTGCCAGTGATATAACATTTGATAAACGTCTCTTCGCTCTGAACACTAGAGACTATATATTGTTAATACATCTCAATTCGGCCAGAGGTAAAATATTTTTATTTGATATTACTTTGTTTGATTTTCTGTACCTCACAGGCCTCCTTTTATAAAAACCCAGACAGGGTCATAGGTTTTAAGAAACTCCATCTCTCTGGCAGCAGTCAGGGCATAGTCCCATGGTTCTGCAGTTTGTTCATTTCACAAAGGATGTTGGCTGTGGGGACAACTAGGGACTGAAACCCAGTCCTTACTGCTCCACTTGTCAAACTATGCGGTGCCCCATTACAGGACTGACAGGCGTTGTGGTATCTTAGAGGAAGGTGTACTTCTATGCAACTTTGTGCCCAGGGATGCTCACTTTTTACCATTCATCTGACAAGAGGCAGAATCTTTCAGTAATTCTCAGAAGGCACTATATATATTAACAACAACCTCACCTTTTTCTGGGGGTAGGTGGAGAATTGGAGGAGGATATGAAACTAGAATCAACAGACTCCCTCCTTGCCCTCATTATTTACATCCAAACACACCAAAATGTATCTCTAACTCTTTTGTCCCATTACCACTGCCTTTGTTTAGGACAAATATTATCTGACCTGAAACTGCCTATGAAACAGTTTTTCCTTTAGGCTCTCTGAGTCTTCAGAATCTAATTTATTTCCCTACTTTCTGCTTACCATTCGGCCTCAAATCTGGTACACCACGCTCACCCACTCCATTTGTCTCCACTCAGTCCCATCATAGGCATTGTGAACCTGAATATATCATATCCTCTCCAGTCATAATGATCCTCCTGGTGTGCTCCTGGTACCTGGCATCCTCTATTCCTTCACTTCTTTTCTGCCTAGCTTATTGACTTTCAAGGGGAGTAGATTTGTATGCCTTTGAGGTATTAATAATAAGTATAATTTTTATTCCAAATCTTCATTTTTACATTTAATTTAGAGCTGCTTCTACTCCCCTAGTCATGTTTGTCTCAGGCTTGGAAACCTGCAAAGGGCTGGGGACTGGGTAAGATTTGGGAAGTGGCATCTTTACTGTTTTCCCTGTCTCATTCTTCAAGTCTTCCCCTGTCACTCACTGTGTTGTTTCTGGTCTCTCCCAAGTTAGAAACTTATTGGCTCTTTTAAGGAGAGCTTCTGTGAGACTCTGAAGTCCACTCTTCACAACCACTCTCAGTTTGCTGAAGTCTTTCTCCTGTAACGTTCACTGCTATGGGCCATGCACCCATGCATCCACTGATGCCATGTAAAGGGGCAATTCTACTGCAGGCTTGTGGGGACCATCCCAGAAAGCTAGGCTACCCCTCAAATCACTGCAGTCTGAGATGAGTGTGCCAAGTCAGGTAACAGCAGTGGTGAATGAATGGAAGGGGGCTTGTCCTCTGGAGTCCAGCCTCCACCACAGTAATCTGGGCACTCTTCCCCTCTCTGAGCCGCAGCTTCCTTCTCTGTAAAATGGGTTGATCCCTCCTAGGGCTGCATAAGGATTGAACAAGGTCTTGCTTACACATCACTGAGCCCATGATTTTTACATACAGTAGGTGCTCATTAATGAGCACTACTGATTCAGGGTGGCTGGGGCACCCAAGTCATGCACCTCCTTTGGGGAAGCACCCCCAGGAGCCCATGTTTATTGTCCAAATAAACAGATGAGCCAACTGCTGTTCAGGAGGCCACAGGCTGTCCCCTATTGCTACCAACCCCTACTGCTATGTTCTGCTATATATAGACTCTCATTCTGGGGTCCTCTCACCCTGCTACTGATTAGTCCTATGTTTCTGATGCTCTCTATAGTACACCAGACCAGGACATCCTGTTCCCCGTCATCAACTGTAAGAAGTACAGTCTCCTTTCAAGGCAGATTTCTCTCTTTGATCTGCTATCTCAGATAGCTTTAGCCGGACTTTGTCCTTTGATTTTTTTAAAGTAAAGTTCAGGCAATAGTCCCTATGATCTCCAAATTCCAAGGAATAAAGGTCAAATATTCCGAACACTTACCTCCACCCCACTAACTATGCTCTGATCACAAGGTGGCAAGAGATCCCTGAGTAGTTTTGTATTGTAGATTTGGATGTACATTTACCCTTTGAAATTCACCCTCAAATATCTCCTAAGCAATTTTGTGTTCCCTTTACCAAGATTTCCTCCATGTTAACATCTTGCAAAATAATAATACAATATCACTACCAGGATATTGACATTGAAACAAGCTACTCATCATATTCAAATTTCCTCAGTATAACTTGTACTCATTTGTGATTTTATGTGTATTTAGTTCTATACACCTTTATATCATGAGTAGAATCATGTATCTGCCATCTACCATCACAGTCCAGATACAGAACAGCTCCAACACTTCAAGGAATGTTTGTGCTGTCTATTTATAACCCTACCCACCCCCACCCCCAAACTTTGTCAAGCACTAATCTTTTTTCCATGTCTATAACTTAGTCATATCAAAAATCAAACACAAATAGAACCATACGGTATGTAAACTTTTGAGATTGGCTGTTTTATTCAGCATAATTCCCTGGAGGTTCCTATAAATTGTCAATCAATATGTCATCCCTTTTTATCGCTGAGTTGTATTCTACGCAGTGGATACCACAGTCTGTTTAACCAGTCACCTAATAGAGAACATTTTATTGATTTTATTGTTTCCTTATTTTTTCTTATCATAAAGAAATCTGTAATTAACACTTTAATATTGTGTGTGTGTGTGTGGGTGTGTGTGTGGGTGTGTGTTATGCCTCTGTAATAAATGCCTGAGAATCCAATTTCTGGGTCATACATTAAGGACACGCTTAATTTTATATGAAACTTCCAAATTATTTTCCAATTTTTTTCAATTTTTCCCATTATTAACTTCCTTAGAAACTTTCATACTGTTTTCATAATGGCTGTGCCAGTTTACATTCTCACCAACAGTGTATTATGTTTCCCTTTTCTCCACAACTAATTAGTAATTATTAATCATTGCTTAATAGCTAATAAGAAAAATTTAAAGTCAAGAGGGAAAGATCTATGAAGTATCAAACAGAAAAAAATATTTTGCTAATATTGAATTTTGATCACTAGCAAAGCAGCTAAATTTAATCTGGACATACTTTATGACGAAAGATTCTTTCACAGATGTCAGATATGCAAGACAATATCAATTGCTTTGCAGTCCTGTGTTATAAAAACATTAATTTGGCATTTTTAATACCACAGATACTTTACCTCAACAGACACTTATAATCAAATTATGTACTAATGCCCTAAGACATCAGTGAATGTAAGTTATCCCTGCATCTAGAATGGTACTAGTTACCAACCATCTTTGGAGAAACCTAGAAAATAAAATCACACAAATCATTTCCATGTGCTCCAGTTTAGATGAAAATATTCAGCTAAGAAAGACTGAAGGAAAATGTTTGATACTTTACAGGTTTTGGACATATTGTAGTTTATTCTTTTCTTGTTAATCGTCCTAACAAAGAAATGACATTAAGTTATTAAATTGGACCCTGGGATTGCAGAGCATCTTGTGACTAGCTGCTGTCAAGAAAATGTCTGGAACTTACTTACATATGCTTCCTATCCACATAACTTCCAATTTTCACAAAAGACCTGATTTTCCACTGTTCCCCCTTGTTGCTAGAATAGATTTAATTTGACTGATGACTTCCTTTCTTTTCTATTTATCATGTATAAGACATCTACAATAGCATCAGATATTTTATTACACTTTAAAGAAATGGTATTATTAGCTGTTCATAGCATCACCGTCTTATTTAAACATTATATTTAATATATGCAACTTGAAGATTTTTAAAGTTATAAGGATATGTTATACATAAAAATATTTAAAATAATGGTTTGCTTTTCTCACCTTGCAAAATGGTTAGCGTGATGGAAGAGTCTCCCAAATGTCACCATTATATTGATAGACAACCTTTCACCAGTGTTAAGTGAAGGTTGAGCACTCTTAAGTGTGATCAGACTTAAACATGCAAAACAAATCTAAAGAAGCCTATAGTCTAATTTGAGATAAAATACTAACCCAAAGTAACTAATTAAAAAGCAATGCAAAAGCTATGAACATATAAATGTAATTGATGTTTAATGAGTAGTATATGAAAAATTTTCTAAATGGCAGGAAATAAATGCTTGGTATTCTGGGCTGGGGCTGAGAAAACTTTGAAAAAGATGTCAGAAATAACAGAAAATATGTCAGTCTTTGCCTGGTATTATAGTGCATTCTTCCTCACACTTTCTTATTATCCCAGGTTAGATAACTCACTCTTCTTCTCACTACCAAGATCTGTGAGGTATTCTCAGTTCCAACTGGCCATAGAAATACCTTCTTTTTTAAATTTTACTTTTTTCTGCCTCAAGTCCATTTAAGTTCACTTAAGCTGTTTTAATAGGTAACCTCAAAACTTTAGGCTGTAGACCAAAGTGTTGGAATTTTACAAAGTCCAATTCTGACATTAAGTCATCTGTATGTAATAGTACTCACACTCTACAAACATTACAAAGAGATTTCTGGTGTTCAGAAATGTATAGCTTAAATATCTAGCATCCTTTGGAAGACAGTAACTTACAACTGTATATAACTGTCATTTATAGGATAGCCCAGCTTGGACCAGAATTTTAAAATGTCCCATTAAAAACCTATTCAAAATCTTGTACTGCTCAAACTCATCAAGTGTTAATTAGATCATCCTCAAAGACAAGAGGATGGTTCAAAAGTATTCTGCATGATAATTTCTACTTCTGATCATCAACTTGGCGTAGATCTTTGAAATGTGATTATACTTGTTACATGAGGGACTGTGAATCAGAAGACAGAGATAAAATTATAATAATAATAGATAATATTTTCAAAGTTATAATGGCATTTATACGCCAGAATGGTTCCTTATTTGAGGTGTGTTTGCTAACTAAAGCAATTAAGTGTTTCAATTCAGGGTAATAAAATGCAGCAACTCCTTTCAAGGTTTCATTAAATTTAAACTTTTATAGTGAATACTGGCTAAGATTATTAATATATAATATGCATTATGCTTTGGTAAAGTTTCACTGTCCTTTGCTGCACAAACCCAAGAGTGTTTCATATTACTTATAACGTAATCAATCAGTCTAAAAGATTGATTCACTGTTTAAGCCGGAGCAATCTTTTGAAATAAATGTACAGTAACTGACAGCAACAGTTTTCACATGGGTATTCTGAAAATGGAAAGAATAAATACACTTTACTTAAGTATCTTCAGTAATTTCCATTTAGTAGCACATGAAGGAACATGAAATAGCTTTAATGAGTAGTGAGTGAATTTAACTATTTGTGCATAGTACCATATTGATTTTAAGAAAAATGATAATAACATGCCAGGACTTCCCATAAATCATACTGTAATTCCTTCCAAGAGGCTATGACTCTGCAGTAGTAGGCAAATGTATTTTTAATTCAATTTATAAATGGCTTAAAAAATACTAAAGGACACAAACTATGCTCTAATAGTCCTCTGGAACAATGGTCTGTAGAACAAGATGTTAAAAGGAGGCATTTTCTGTGTTGGTTTCAGTTGAGACCCAAAATGCAATAACCAAATAGTTGACAAGAACCTTCACATTTTTAATCAAAATGCTAGGTCATCTATGCAGAACTTGTAAAAGAGGCTTTCAAGAACCACCAGTTTTATAAGCCAGCATCCCTTGCAGCGTAAGTGGCTGACAGTTTGGAAACAAGAAAGAAAAATATTTTTGGCTGGGAGCAGGGGTGGGAAATTGTTGAGCTGCTATAATCCCTCAAGTATCACTTCACCTCAAACTTTGAAGAAACTTCAGGGAGACTGCTTCAGAAGCTTATGTGTATACACTGATGCTCGGGGACAGAAGAGTTAATGTCTGATATGCATTTTAGAAGTCCTCTCCTAAGACCATTGTTGTAGGAGAATTCCAGAGGATTAGTAGAGCATAGTTTGTGTCATTCCGTATTTTTTAAGCCATACATACATTGAATTAAAACACTGTATTCCTAGCTGAGCAGAGTGAATTGTTAGCTACAGTCTCCCTGGGAGAGGCAAGATTCTGTAAATGTTTCCTGAAGACTAAAGAGGGCAACTAAGAAGAAACAATTTGCTGAAAGACATTTCAAATTCTGTTCAAGAACAATGCATAGGTGAATGGAATAATTCCAACACAGGGGATGAATTTCCAGATTTCCAGGGGCTGGGGGAGAAATATTACGCATGTAACTGGAAGAAAATGCATTTCCTGTATCATAGAAAATTCAGCCAAATAGTCCCAGTAGGGGCCTCTGAGAAATACAGATATCTCTGTGTCTCAATAGGTTACGTTAGGCTGTGGTAACAAAAAATCCCTTAATTTTAATGGCGTAAAACCACAAGGATTAATTTCTTGTTCAAGTATAATGGCTGTTGCGGGCCTGTGGGAGGCAGAAGCTGGCTCCTCTCATTGAAGTTTCAGTGATTTCATGATGAAACAATAGGCATCTCCTCTACAGTTGTAGACTGCAGTGTCTAAAGGAAAAGAAAGATCTCTGGAGACTCCCATCCCAGTTCAGCCTATCACTGACATTTTTCATTTTTGTTCAAAACTTCAAAACTCATTAATCAGAACTGGTTAAATGCCCTGCCCAACCACAGAAAGCCAGGAAGTTCAGTCCTACCATGTGTCCAAGAGGCACACAGCCAGAAATTTTTTCTAGCATTCACATCCACTGTACCACTTGAAGATAAAACAAAAAAAATCATTGAAAAAGAAAGAGAATCCACCAAACCCAGGGGAAGTTTATCCAGGGTTACATTTAAGTCAGTCAAGTCACACTTCACCTTTACCTCTCCTACCTTTCTGAGGCTTAACCCTAGAAGAGTCAGAGGCAGCATCCTTGAAAAGGACAGAAAGCATAGAGGCGAACTGGGAGAAACATAGGAAAGGCTGACCAACTCCCCTTTTCCCAATAGAGGTGGCCAGAAAAATGCTGGGAAAACTTTCATATTAAATAGATTTAAGACCTCCTTTTTATATGAATAGTATGTAAAAGAAATGTCACTATTCATGTGATTAGCAGTAATTGCTGAACATTTTATTCTCTAACAGTAAATGAAATAGGAGGCCTATCTGACATTTTATTCATGAGCAAGAAAATATTTAGCCCCATAGAGCAGGTTTGAATGAAAAATAGTGAAAGCAAAGTGGAGAAAGACCAGTTGGCTTAAATAAGGACAAATGAAAAACAGCTCATGCTAGATGAGTAAATTTTCAGTGAATGGTAAACAGGAAAAAAGTATTGAGAGAAAAAAAAAGCTTCAAAGTGAAGCTTAACAAAAACTATCAGAATGCCTTAAGAATATCAGAGAAAATTATCACATATCACCAAGAGAATCTCAGAAGCATTAAGATAAAAAGCTATTACAGAAATAGGAAAAATGTTTAGAAATCAGGCTAGACTACCCTGGAGTTTTTCCTGGATACATGAAACCAAAATTAAAGATAAAAATGCAGTGAAAATCTGACTTAAGTCAGAAACACCTAGGAAAATGCTCCATCACAGCAAAATGAATGGCAGAAAATCTGATTAGACTCTGTAACATTGGCCAAATAGGAATGCTGGGCAGAGACGAAAAACGTAATGTATTTCCAACAAACTAGATTTAGGTATAGAGTGATAACCCCTTATAGTATCAGAACACATTAATAGAACTCCCAGATGAAACTACCATTAAATCAGTAACTATTTAATCTTAATCTTTGAATTTTTCTTTTTCAGTGATAAAGAAAGTATCAAAGAAGAAAATCGGATATGCACGTTTAAAGAGATCAAATATTCAAAATAAAAATGAGTAAAATACTGTTTGTTTTATGTAAATTGGCTATGTTTTAATTTTAAAAAGACCTTTTTAAAAAAGTTAAGATATATAGAAAAATTTCATAGCACAAAGAGTTCTTATCTACGTTACACCCAGTTTTTCCTACTATAAACATCTTACATAAGTATGGTATATTCGTCACAATTCATGAACAAACAAAAGTTACATTGCCGTTAACTACAGTCCATACTTTATTCAGATCTCCTTAGTTTTTATCAAATGTCCTTTTTCTATTGCAGGATCCCATACAGGATACCATATATTAGTTGTCATATATCCTTAGCCTCTTCTTGGCTATGACAGTTTCTCAGACTTTCCTTGTTTTTGATGAGCTTGACAGTTTTGAGGAGTACTGATCAGATATTCTGTACAATGTTCCTTGGTTGGGATTTGCCTATTTTTTTTCATGATTGGACTAAAGTTATGCATTTCTGGGAGGAAGACCACAGAGGTAAACCATCATTCTCACTATACCAAGGGTACGTTCTATCACTATGATCACCACAGTTGATGTTGACCTTGGTCACTTGGTTGAGGTCATGTTTGTCTGGTTTCTGCATTGTAACATTACTTTTTCCTCCTCCTTTCTATGCATACTGTTTAGATGGAAGTCACTATGTGCAGCCATGCTTAAAGAGTGGAGAATTATACTCCACTTCCTTCAGGGCAAGTATCTACATAAATTATTTGAAATTGTTTTGCATAGATTTGCCTATTCTTCCCAATTCATTCATTCATTTGATCATGTGTTTATATCAGCATGAACGCATGGATATTTTAGGCACAAATTCCACAAATTTTCATAACAGCCTTATAGAGATATAATTCACATATCATACAATTTACTCACTTTAAACTGGCTCTAATTTGAAGAGATGGTAAAAATCAGTGCTTACTCAGATACAAAGAGTTGCTCAACAATCATCAATCCAGGTCTAAATAACTATATGAAAGTTATCAATTAAGCCATCTATAACCATGTGTTTAAACTACAATAGTCAATTTGTATTGTTATCTTTGTTCTATAACCTATAAAATCAAACTCATATTATATTAAGATGCAATGAAACTGTTATAAAAAGGCAGGGAAAATCCAATAGAAAGAAAGAGATTTCAAGTTCATTGGCTTTACTTTTCTGTACAAACCTCTCATTATTAGAAAAGTGATGTAAATTATTTCATTTAAGATTATTTTATTAGTGGCTTTTAATTGTATACTTAATACAGGAATGACTTTGTGTAGTTACTGAGCACACAAATTTATTTTACACCCATGGTTTATCCTATCATCATAAACTTCAGGTAAGACATGCAGGCCAGAAAAGTGTTTTTCACCCCTATTTTACATATTAGGAAACTAACACGTCATGAGACGAAGAGATTGTTCAAGGTCCAATAACCAGAAATCAATGGCAGTGAGAATTTGAAACCAAATCTTAAACATTTAGTCACTGCATGTTACCTCTTTTACCAATTGGAAACAGTATTACTATGGTTTTGGATATGATTTAAAACTATATAAATGTTCTAAAAATCACAGTTCAATTAATTTCAAAAATATTTAGTAAGAACTAGGTCCAAAGATATTTTTAATGGTAATAAATAAGATATAATTTTTGTCTTCCAGGACCACATGATTTGGAAAGATAAATAGGCCAATGAACAAAAATAATAATATATTAAATAATACATATAAAAACAGAAGCTTGTAAAAGTAGAGAGATTCCAGGAATTTTGGAATGATTTATTGAGAATATGATACTAAGCTCATTTTTTAAGTATAAGTAGGAGTCTTCCCATGTGATCTGAAAAAGACTATTCCAGTTGCATGAATCCCAACGTGCAAAGCCATGGAGACATATTTTTAAATTGAGTGGCTTTATTAGTAAGTACCAGATTATTTTACTTTTAAATACTGCTTCCAACATCTAAAAATTGAGTATAAATTAATAATTACATTCATTAGCACTTTATTCTTATAAAGTGATCTTATACTTGATGTATCTATAGTCTTTCTAATTCCACAAGGAGAGCTAAATGGAAAGATGAATAATTATCCTCCCCAACATGCAAATAACTCCCATGGTTTTCTACCATTATTACAGACAAAACATATGATTATCATCCATATTCTCAAGCTGTAATTTGAAACCATTTATTTCTATTGAATCAAACTTCATACCCTTCCTTGAGCTTTACTTCAACATAATCATGGAACCTTCGTTTTTGGGTCAGCTAGTAATACTTTTAGTTTTAATCTCCTAATCTCTCTGTAAAACCCACAGTAAGCATTCCTACGAACTGATGAATAGGACCAGAAGCTCCAGGTCCAACAGAACGATCATCAAATCCACTTCCTTTTAGCAGTCACCCATACCTAAGTATTTTGCTAGGCTACATAAGGACCTATAAATAACATGTGGAATGTATTTCAATTCACATTTATTTCATCAATCTTGTTCACACATATTTTAAGTGTAATTAAAGACGAAATAATAGACTAAATTTTTATTGAGTTTATGCAGTACCTGTGAGAAGAATCTTGAATTCAGAACCAACCATATATATATGCAAATGCTTCCACTTAATTTAATCATCTACAAAAATAAGGTAAGATCAGGAACTCATGAATATGTTCTAGAATGATCTTCACTGATTATAATCAAAAAGTTCTTTAGAAAGAAGGGGTAATGGACTACCATCAATCTACTTTAGTTAGATAGAATGAGGTTTTATGGAAAAAAATAAAAATATCAATTAAAACCATGTATAGCCAGACAAAGTAATCTGCTACAGACTTCAGTGTTTAAGGTTATGTTACACAACTACTTGGAAGGAATGTTTTGCAAGGAATGTATCTAAGGCATGGGTAAATGAACTAGATGGTTAAGGCCACTTACAGAAAACATACAAGAGAGAGCATGACTCATGTTCTTACGACCCATGTCTTATTTACATGCTTTATGACCCATGTATCTTATTTACACAAGCTCCCTCTCTCACACTGCTACCCCAACTCTGACAAAAAATAAATTCTGTCACCAACCACTACCAGGAATCCAATCACACTAATGTTACTAAGACTAACATATATGTGACTTTGTTGAAGATGTTGAGATCACAGGAAGCAGTACCACTGCACAGATTACAACGTTGTAACTGAAAAATTCCATTGGACGTCTATCTTCTGAAGCGTTTTCTGGTCCCTGGCCACTTAATCCTCTTGCCTATTATCCACACAGCACTTAGTCTCACTCTTCACACTTACTCACTCTGACATTTCTTGTGCAACATAGCTTCCTATTTTGTCAAACCTTAGGAACAAGGGAGCCCCAGGAAGTTCCTTCACTTTGTGTATTATATATTGCTATGATATTAAATACACTTATGATGCAAATATTTTACTTTTGTAACCAAAGAAAAAGGAAAAAATAATAAAAATTACACATTAAGAAACAGGTTTCAACTCAAGACTAAATGAATGTAATAAGATGTGCCTTATGCAACTGTGAATGCGCATAAAATAATGCATTTGTTCACAGTAGGTGCTAGAAGAATGCAGATGATGATTATGGGAATCATTCAAAGTAAGAAAAGAGTATAATGACACAGGAAAAGTTAGTGTGATAGGGAAGTATAGCATGTACTCCTTCAGTTTACCAGATATGAAGCAAAATTAGGTAAAATAGGAAAGATGAATGATTTGGATTAATCTATTATAAAAATAGTTCTCAACTGAATGCTCACTAGGAACCAGACACCTCTTAGGAAAATCTTTCTATCTTTCAAACTCATGGATAAATCCCTGTCATTCAACTTCATTTCTTATATGCACATAACACAATTTCTCATTATGAATTTCATTTATTTTAGTTGCTTGTAAATTCTTTCTCATTAGCCTGTAAGTCTCTCAAGGGCAGGATTATATCTGTCCCCTTCCCACAGACAATATATGACCCAGGGCCTACATACTCCAGTGCTTAACACAAAAGAGGTACCCAATAAATACCTGAAGAATTAATCAGTCAATTCACTATAGATTAAGTATTGCTCTACAACCATATTTTCCTTCTTAAAAATATATATTGGAGATTTTCTCATGATGGTATTTAAAGAACTACAACATTCCACTTACCGTCTTATTAAACCAGAAACATACTGCACGAATATTCCAACATTTGTTTATCTATTTTCCTATTGGACATTTGGAGTTTTTTCAATTATTTAATAAAATCATGTTCACACAGTTTTGCACCTCCTTTCTAATCTCTCTGCCTGAGTCTTTTTCTCACCTTATTTAAATGATTTCCATTATAAACGTTGAGTAAAAGTGATGATAGCATACATTCTTACATTTCTTCCAAGCTTAGAGAAAAAGCACTTAGTGTTTCACCATTAAGTATGATATTAGCTCTAGGTTTACTGCAGATGTTCCTTATCAAGTTGAGGAAGTTGCCTTCTATTCCTAACTTGCTAACAGTTTTTATCAAGAATAATTGTTGTATTTTCCAATGATTTTTCTGCATCTGAGATCACCATATGGTTTTTCTTTTTCTTTTTTTCTGTTGCCAGGCTGGAGTGCAGTGGTGCATTCTTGGCTCACTGCAACCTCCGCCTCCTGGGTTCAAGTGATTCTCCTGCCTTAGCTTCCCGAGTAGCTGGACCTACAGGCACACACCACCACACTCAGATAATTTTTGTTATTTTTAGTAGAGACAGGGTTTCACCATGTTGCCAGGATGGTCTCGATCTCTTGACCTCGGTATCCACCCACCACGGCCTCCCAAAGTGCTGGGATTATAGGTGTGAGCCACCATGCTTGGCCAGTTTTTCTTTTTACTCTGTTAATATGGTGAACTATTCAATTTATTTTCTAATGTTAAACCAACATTGCATTTCTGGGATGAACCTAACTTGTTCATGATGTATTATCTTTACTTGCCATTGCTATTTATACTTGCTAACATTTCATTAATAATGTTTACATCTATGTTCTGTAGGATATTGGCCTGTTGTTTTATTTTCTTATGATAACTTTTATGTTGGTCTCATAGTTGGAAAATGTTCCCTCCTCTACAGTTTCCTGAAAGAGTTTATATAGATCTGGTATTATTTCTTCCCTAAATATTAGGAAGATTTTATTAGTAAGGTCATCTGCGCCTTCAGTTTACTTTGTAGGAAGATTTTTTGTTTTGTGTCTGGGTTTTTAACAACTGATTTGCCACATAATTCAAATACCATGAAATTTACTCTTTTTATGTGAACAATTAAATGATTTTTAGTGAATTTACAGATTTGTGCAACCATCAGCACAATCCCATTACAGAATAGTTCCATTGTCCCAAAAGATTCCTTGTGCCCATACGCAGTCACTCAACAACCCCACTGCTAGTGCCAGATGAAAACCACTCTACTTTTAAATTCCATAGATATGTTTTTCTGTACATTTCACATAATTATATCACATGGTGTTTTTTGTTACTGGCTTCTTTCAAGTAGCATATTGTTTTAAAGGTATATCCATGTTGTAGCACGTATCAGTATTTCATTCCTTTTCACTGATGAACATTTTCCATAGTATGGATATACCTTATTTATCCATTTGCTAATTTGGTGTGGAAAAGTTTTAACTACAGATACCATTTCTTTAAAAGACAGAGTCATTCAAGTTGTCTATTTCTTCTTGTGTGTACATGATATATTGCTAGAGATTCATGGGAGCATTTCTGAGGATAAACTTCTAAAAGAGGAACTATAAAGACAATTATTATGAGCATTTGTAATTTAATATATATCCAAGCAATAATTACTTAAATTGCATGTTAGATGAGCTGAACCAGTTTACAATGACTCCAATTATGTATTGAGTGTTTATTTCCCCACTCCCTTGCCAACACAAGGAGTCTATCGATGTTTTCATCTTTGTCCCAACTCATCAGCAAAGACTATCTTACTACTGTGTTATTTTGCATTGCTTTAATTACTAGAGAGTTTATATATTTATTGTTTACTTTTACAGTGTTATACTCACTCTCAGCCCAGTTTCCTCCCCCTACATGAATCTTTTTCAGACCACTCACACTTCACCCTACTCTGAATTGCCTGGTGACACAACTTTTGTATTGTTATTTTGTATACCCTTGGGAACAATAGATATTTAATAAGAATATCCTGAATGAGGTGATGCTCTATTCTATTTTTGTTAGCTTATCACCGATTTTTGTCTTCTCTGCTTAACAAGAACACAGAATTCTTAAGAACAAGAACAAATTCTCATGTACCATTATATCCTGAATATCAAATAGAAAATTAGTTTATCAACAATAAATATTTGCATATTAATTGATGTGAATTTAACTAATCGAGACCAAAGCTAGGCTTTTATCATTACCTGCAAATAAAATTGAATAAAGAAAAAACATTTGCAATCCATAATCATAGGCTTAACCAGCAGGTGACAGTCACATCCTCACCTCACGAGGACTGCTTTCATCAGGCTATATGTGTGTGTGTATGTATGTGTACATATATATATGTAGATATACATATGTACATACATATATACATAGAGACTCTCCCTCCCTATGTATGCATATGCTGTCTATATACATAGACAGAATATATATATATAAAGTATATATAAAGAAGATGTGTTCATATGATATTGTACATATACGTATATATGTATATAAAGGTCAAGTCAAAAATTGTTAAGAAGATAAAGGCACTTTCCTTTTGAAAAATGAAGCTCACCGTTTCAAAATCAACATTTATCACAAGGCACTGTTGTTGACTCTCCTGGTGTACCTGGAGCAATACAGTTTTTATGCTAATTATTTCTCTTCATGCTGGCTAGTAGATAGATATCTTGCAGCTAACCATAGTTACATTATAATAGAATGAGATTGTCTGAAGATACAAAATCCTCTTATGTCGTCCAATTTAGAATCCATTTCACAAACTCTATGGTGCTACCTAGAAACTGAATGTGCTGGGAATCTTATATTTTTGCATATATTTCTGTTACACTGAACTTCAGGTATGATATTTGTAAAGACAATAATTCTACCTTTATAGGCAATTTGATATAATGTTCTATTATAACAACAAAAAATGTAATTTGTTTTCTAGTCTAGGTTCCCAGGTTTGCATTTAGTCTTACTCGTTTTGTTAGAGAAAATACACTTATAGTTTTTACTGACAATGACACCAAAACTCTAGGGAAGGAAATGGTATTTAACTTACCCTTGCAGCCAGTAAAGACAGGCTATTCTTGACATTAACTAGTGAATACATTTAGAAAATTAACAAAATGTATTCTAGTCAAATCCTAGCGAACCTCATATTTTATAAAAAGAGCACATAATTATTTCAATGGAGCTTTTAAAATTTTATTCAAATCCATGAGTCATTTAATATCTACCATGTATTTTCTTCCTAACTCACATAATGAAAATAACTTATAACTAATATTATTAGCATTAAAGCCAATAAAATAAAATAGGACAAATGGTCTATCAGTGGTCCTGGGCAAATTCCACTGTAAAAAACTAAGATAATATATTAGGTTTGTGTTCCATTTCATAGATTAAATCACTGAACAAAATATTCCACAAGCTAAATATTTTTAGTGTTCATAAAAATTGGGTAACTGACCTGACAATAATGAAAGCAAGGGACAGTTCCTACCTGTGTCATATTAAGTATACTCACAAGCAGAAGAAAAATGTAGAATTGCTAAAAAATTAAAAAATCAGAAACCCAACTGAGACTTTATTATTAAATGATATTTTAACTCTTTTTCCTTGCCTCTTCTTTGTTATCAAAACTCTTTAAGAACAGCACAAATGCCCAGATGAACTTTTATGGCCCATACAATAAGCATTATAAGATTTCCATACATCACAAAATTTGTGCCTTATTAATAATAACTTTGAGAAAATCATCTCCCATATATAAATATTAATTTAAATTTGACTTTCATGACACATGTTAATATCTCATTCAGAGAAAATATTCCTCTCATCAAAGGCATATCAAAATCCATGATGCATTACTGAAGTTTTACAAGCATTCTTTAAATATATTTTATTTATTCTTCTATCAAGCGCTACATTTACTTGGCACCTGAAAGTTCTGTTTTTCTTTTTCCAATGCTTAAAGCTAGCTGTTACCAATTTTTAAACATAGAGTAGGTAGATATTAAGCATTCCCATTGTACAGAAATCAACACTGAGCCTTAGAAAAAATAAGACAGCTTTTCAAAGAAGACACTGCTAGTCATGAGAAACACAGTGGAATTCAAGTCTTCTGGTGTCAGATCCACTGCTTTTTCTATTTATTCATGCTGCCTCCCAGTGGCACTGGATTAGTTTCTCTTGGGAGATTTTTAGAACTAGGATCTTCTCTCTTGAGGACATTTAAGAATAGATACAGCAACTGTATCTGTTGAGTGATAATCCTTTTTTTAAAAAGTAACTTTTATTAAGGTTTAGATGAAGCTAAGGTTTCCTAAAATATGATACTTATTTCTGAACCAATATACACTGACAAATGTCACTCTACTACTTGCTGAATATGAACATTACATATTTGATTACATTGGCCAATTTGTTCACAGAGTATTAATCATATGAAAATAAGCCACTCAAAGCACAAATGCACCATGTTCTTAGGCTGTCCATCTATGTCAAATGAATACCTATCCATGCTTTTATACTTTCCAGAAACGAAAGGCAGTGAAGTTGCAGCGAGACACAAGATGCATTTACAATTTAAGAGACGATAATAAACTGATGACTCGAACTCCCTAAAGACCCAAACCCACCTTCTAGTCAATTTTTGTATAAAATTAAAAAATAAATGCAACAATCTTAGTATTTTAAGACTATCACCCACTTAAAAGTAAATTATGGACTGACCATTATAAAGTAACTGTAAATTAGCATGGATTTAATTCTGAAGGAAATATTTTAAAGGAAAAAGAGGGAAGAAGAAAAGGAAGGAAGGAAGGAAGGATTTCTTTAGAAGCATAACAAAAAAATCACAGAAGTATATGCCATTAGATGGGTAAGCCTGATACCTGGAATTTAACCTTTCCCTCATATTCTCCCTTAATTTCCTTACCCCAAACCCTTTTTAAATTTAATTTATTTTCTTTCAGGAAATATGGTATTTTATGCTTAAATAGTTTTTAAAGTTATTAACATCAAAGTAGCCCCTAAACCATAAAGGGAAGAGGCTTGGTGACATATTTCAACAAAATTATAAATACAGTACTCAGAGGTTGGTTGAGGGCTATGACAAAGAGAAATATTTACATAAATTGAGAAAATGGATTCTTTTTCAATCTAACATGCTTCCTTAAGGATACAACACAACCAAATTGGAGAATCAGTAACTGACAAACCTCTTTGCATATAGTGACCTCCTCTCCTTGTACTACAGGAAAACATTTCCACCTAGAGTCCTTTCACAGAATATCTAGAGACCAAAGGAAATCAACCATAATGACTACCAGAGCCAGATCATAATCAGTTTTTAATTGAAGTATCAAGCCAATTAATTTGTGACAACTTCCTATCACTTCTTATTCTTGACATGAAGTTGCAGAGGACTCAAATGGTTTTCTGGTCCATGACAGCTGTGGAACATTTTAATGTTTGGTCTCTTTTAAAATCACATTTATTAGAGAGGAAAGCATCTTTAGAGATGGAGTCCTAAAACTGACTCGAGATTACAAACCAGCCTCACCAGTTTAATTAGATTAAATGTCAAGAAAGAAAACTTCCCTTATACATCATATACACAGAGTCTTAATAGCAGATCTTCCTTTGGTTTTAGAGGTGTCTTTCAGAAATACATTTGAGCCCTAAATATGTATGTCTTTGTTAATTTAATTCAACAAATAAATGATTAGTGTATATATAAGTTGTACCTATATTCAGATGAGTATCACTTTTTCACATCATAAAAATTTCTAAAATACTGTATTTTAAAAACATAAACCATCCTTTTGGGGACTTCATCAAGATATATATTCTTGCCTTCCACACAGAGCATCATCCACTATAATACATGAATGACAAACTTTATATAAATCTTCCCTGAGATAATGCTATGTGTTAATCAGGAATGAAAAACATCAATAAATTGTCCTGCTTCCATCCCCACTACAGTAAAATTATATAAAACTATTAACTTATATATGTATTTAATCAAAAATAATAGATGCCTTACATAACTAAACCACTTCTGCCATCAATAGGCAATCCATTCCATTTAAATTCTTAAGGTGAAATACCTGGCAGATCTCAAAACATTTTACTGGTTTTGAACAGGAAGTACATTTTTTTTCTTCCTCACACTCCAACTGTATTGGGAGTAACACATGCTACTGGGTGATGGTGACAGAACCCTAAAGAACATCTCCTTCTTTTAAAATGTTAACCACTGCTTCTAATTTCTGAAAAATATTTTTTGCCCTTTCAGTATGTGGCCCAATATTTTCACCAATGATGGATCTCAGCTTCTATTCAGTATTCCTGGAATATTCCACACCCCATGGTAATTTTTGGTCTTCCTTTAGTATTATTCTAAATATTCGTCTTTGTTAAGAGCCACCTTTCCAAGACCCTGAAACTGCATTACTGAGTGTAAAATGACCACATATGGTATGCACAAACACAGCACAGCACGCTGAAAAATACATACATTACCGGCTGACAGACACGGGGGTAATCACACCAAGCAAACACAATAAGCACTCTTTCATTTATTTATTTATCTATTGCTTAGACACACTCATCAAACATATTCAGTGCCCACTGAGCCCAAGGCAGTACACAGCACAGATAATATCTGTTAGGTGGCTTCAGCAAACTGGATTATGTCAAAGTGTGAAATGTGAAGTGAATCTGACTTCATCAAATAAACTGAACTCCAAGGCCATTTCCCAGCACTCACTCCCCCACCTCAAACACACAAGCTTAACTTCGCCCTCCTTCCTCTTCTGATGCTCAGACCATGACTTCCTTCTCATCCTTCTCTTCTCTTCTCTCTCTCTCTCTCCCTCCCTCCCTCCAAGTATTTCAGCAGCTTTCCTCAGTTCTCTGAGCCAATCCCTCGGAAAAGGAAATCAGCAAAATGCTGAATGGGGAGACTTCACCAGCAGGTGAAGAGGAAAAGAAGAGGGTGTGGTACTCGTTTTCTCCACCACACCACATCCCTGGAGTCTTGCACTCCAGTCTACTGCGGCTCAAAGCGGGCACAGCAGGTCCCCTAGCTCACCTCGGAGCAGCCTGGCCCAGACCAACCACCCAGCGTTCTCCGCAAAAAACTTCCCTTAAAGCAGCCAAATATTCAAGGGAGGCGGGGGAAATTGGGCATTAGTTCGAATACACATACAACAGAGCACCACGGAGCAACACTGAAAGGCACCTTTTTTAGATACAGACCCTATAGACTCTCTCTCACCCTTCACTCCCTCCCACCCTGAGTATCTGACTGAGAATTTACAGAGAACCAAGAGGCGAAAGGAGAGAGGAGGAGAAAGAGGGCATTACCTCCCGGGGCTGCCCTCAGGGTGCGGGCCAGGATCTCATCCCCGAAGTGGCTCCAGTTCAAGGCACAGCTTTCCAGAGCTCAGCCGGGTTCGGACCTGCGTCCCCGCGGCGCGGAGCGGAGCTCGGAAGCGCGCCGGGACTGCCGCTCACGTCCCCCGCCCCTGCCGCGCGGGCTCCGCCACCCCGCGAGCACGCTGGCTCTCCGCGCTCACCCCGCCGCCTCCTGGCGCCCCCACACCCACCCGCTCCGCGGCGCCCGCTGGGAGCCTCTAGCGGAGGCGAAGGGAACAGCAGGCGACCTGCGGCGCCCAGGTTCCGACGCCGGTTGCAGGGAGCCGGCCAAGCGGCAGCGTGGGCTTCGCGCGCCCCCGAGTCCGCCGGCCGGGTGCCGCCGCCGCCCCCACCTGCCCACCTGCGCCAGGCTCACCTGCCACCGCGTCCTAGCTGCGTTCACCGGTGCCCACAGCTCTCTATGGCAATTGGGGGTGGGTCTGCGGTGCTAATAAAAATTTTTTAAAAAACCTCTCTGGTAAAAAAACGAAAACCCAAAACCCAAATCCACGCTGTATATCAACCTCCACAGAGAACCCAGTCCGAAATCGTTTTCCAATAGGTTTCAGAAAGTGTAAGGACAGGACACTCCTCTGGCTTCCTGCCTCGCAGCTGGGCAGCGCAGCACCGGCTACTCCCTGACTTGCCAGGCGGGTCGTGCGATCGCGTAGCGACGCCCGGAGAGATCCTCCTAACTTGACTTAACCCCCACCCCATCCCCAACATCTATTTTAAGTTATTGTCTCTGGCAATTCAAGCAGCAGCTTTGCTGCCTCTTACCTTGAGGCGCTGTTAATTCTCCTTCGTGTCCTTAAAATCCCAAGCCAAGGATGCGACGCACACAAGTCCAGGGGCTTTTCCTGGACTTCCCCCTCCTCAGCTCTGAAGGCTCCTCCTTTCCAAGGGATCAGGAGGGGATGGCGGTTCAAAAGCCCTCACCATAGAGGCGCCTCCAAGCCTTCGTACCAGTGGAAATGGAGACCGGGACCACCTTCCCGGCACCCGGAAGCCTCCCAGCCCCTCCTGGGCCAACTTGGCTGCCTATTCAGTTTTCTTCCGTAACCCCACAGACACGTCAGTCAATTCCCTGGCATCAGGCAGGATATTCTCAGTTGCGGCCGCTCCTCTTGCTTTCTCTCGATAATGCCCCTCCCCCCTTTCTCCCCTTAATTTGGAAAATTTTCTACTCCCCGCCCGAATTAGGTGGGGATGAGGCGGAAAGGTGTAAGAAGAGCCACTCCAAGGCACAGCTTCGGAACACCGTCTCCCTGGGCTGCTGCAGCGCGAAGGTGTCTACGCTGGGGAAACTTTGAGGGGAGGCAGCGCCGGTGCGGGGCTGGGCGGGCGGCGGGCGGCGGCGCCAGGTGAAGAGGCTTTGAGGAGGCGGCTGCAAGGCGGGACGCAGGATAGCCGGCTGGGGCTTGGCGGCCGGGCTCAGAGCTCGGGCTGCGCACACACACTGGCGCGCACACCCGCGCGCGCGCAGCTACACACGCACGCCCAGCCCTGCGCCCGCGGCCCCCGGCCACTGGCGGGCGAAAAGTCGGGAGACCTGAGGAGGAGTAGGGGTTCCAAGGATGCTGATGACAGAAAGAGTCAATCAATCCTCACTAGTTAGCGGATTGCCGGCAGGCAGTTCCTCGCCGCACGCCCTTAAGTCCGTTGGGCCACCTCTCCGTTCTCTGCCCGGTCTGGCATTTCGACTCCCTAGCTCTTTTCTTGAAGCCAGTTACACCCCCTCGACACCCAGCGAGAGGCCACCAGACTAAAGATGAGCCCTGTTCCCATCGCCACCCTCCAGGGGCCACCTCCGCCCCTTCTGTAGTGGAGAATTGAAGTGGCTGCAGCAGCTCTCCTGGGAGCTGAGGGGCTCCCCGAGGTCCTTCGAATAGAGGAGCCTACACATCGCTTCGTGAACATAATCCCCTCGCATCCCGTCTTTACCTGCCCACTCCCTTCGTAACATTTCCCCCAAGGAGCTCCCGAAAGTCGCTTAGATGTTTCGAAAATGAATTTCTTAGGGAATTGTAGTGCCTAGCTTTTGGAACTGGGTTAATTTAGGTGCTACGCTTATATTGTAAACTGGACGGTAGCAGGTGAACGGCTCAGCTGGAGAAAGGGGAGGGATTAGGAGTCTGGAGACCCAACCCCTTTAGCAGCCATTTCCAAGGTTTTGCACCAGGAGTAGCTGTCCGGGTCTCTGGCTAGCTCCTGTCCCAACTTCTTTTTCTTCCCTCGACGGTCGGGAGGGATCACTGGGTGCTACACCGCTGGGGCGTCCCAGGCAGGAGAGACTTCGCTCTCAGAAGCGCCCCCGTGTCATCCACAACTCCCACGAAAGGAGATTCCCAAGAGGAGTTTGTTTTACCCGGAATGGGCTGCAGGAATTAATTGCTTACAGAGAGTAAACTTTTGCCCGTTGTTTTTTTGTTTTTTGTGCTTTTTTTAACCAAAGCTTGCATTTGTGCTCCGCGTAGTTTCTATTGCAACAGAGCGCTACTCTGCCTTTTCAACTGTGAGACAGAGGATTGCTGAGGATTTCTGCCCTCTGGGGCTTCGCGAATATCTATGGCTTCGGACCTGCTAGCGGAAAACGCAAAGTTGCCCAGCTTGGAGATGGCACCAGGTTCCTTTGCTCTGGCGCTGGATGCACCGCTCCGCCACCCACCGCCGCCGTCTCCATCGAGAATCTCCTCAAAATCAAGGGAGTTCTTGACTGTCCCTCTCCAAATTGGAAGGCGGTTGACTTTGCCGGGAACCGAGTTCCTGAGCGGCAAACGTGGAGTCGCAGAGCGCAGAAGTGAAGATTTAATACAAAAGATGAAACTTGTAGGATGACCTCTAGCAGCGCTACTCACAGCTCTGAAATCGATCCAGAGCATTCCACAGTGAGCGTTGCGGCTCCCAGGGGCTCCGGACCGGTAACTTCAGGCGCAAGTCTGAATTTCAGGGATGAACCTGCTTTGGATTCTGTTTGAGCCGACTCAGTGCAGAGGCAGTGACAGGGGCTGTGGGTTTAGGGGTGATGGATCCATGAAGGCTGCCACTTGGAGCGAGCAGACAGTTGGCGATACCCTCCCACTAACTTGCTCCGCTGCTCCAGGCTGTTCACAGACAGACCCACGCGTAAGGATTTAGAGTGTGTATGTCCAACGCCCAGACTTAACTTCTGGTGCAATTAAGGGAAGAGCTTGAAGCTAACCCGCGCAGCTTGCCTGAAGGAGAAGTGAATAATGAAATCGGTGATGAGGTGCTAAGGAATAAAAAGAGGCATTTTGTTTGCGTGTGTATTAGTTTGCCAGGATTGAGTTTTTAGGTTTGATGTCCTAAAATGTATCTTCGACAATGACTCTTTTGCAGCCTTTCAAGAGGAGGATGTTCGGCAGTATTTTGGAACCTGGTATGAATCTATACATTGTCTGCGTGCCGCAATATTTGATGCCTCTTCGAGTTCTAATTCTTATTCCTAATTAATAAATGACTGTTCCTGATAACGAAGTGGGAATAAGAATTATAATAAACTATTTCCAACAAAAGGCCATCTTTAACTTATGATTTCTGATTATATAAGCCTATCAATTACCAATAAAATATTCTGCAGACTATTAGGCATGAATTGCAGAGCCGTAATGAAGAGACTCACTTGGTTCAAGAAAATTCAGAATTTAGAGCGACTCCTCTCCAAAAAGGTTGTGACTTCAAATTCCTTTCTTGGTTGCTGTTGGTATGCAGGCCACTGTCTGCAACTGAAGTTTCTGTTTAAAGTAAACATAGGTTATTTACATATTCATTAACTTTAATACGTGAAGGGTGCCTTACAGTGGTAGGAAATGTGGAAAGTCTTGTACCAGCCATGGCGAAGTCTTTTTACTTGCTTTGAGTTTTTGATGTATGCGATGTGTATGCAGTAGTGGTAATCCATAGCATAATATTCTTGACATTTAAGCACCTTCAAAAAATAATAATAAAAACCTGTAGATTTATGGATCCTATTCAAAAAATGGAAGAGGATAAGGATCACCCTTTTCCCCCTCGCCTTTTACATTTTGCTTTTATGGGGGAAATTATTTAACAAACAAGGAGAGCAAACCTCAGGATCAGAGGATGTACCCCATTCCCGCTACCCTTAGGTCTATCTACGGAACTGAAAAGAAACTATTGAGACTCAAAGATACCGTCAGATCCAAGAATCTGATTTCACCACCAAATTAAAATAACTACAGCATTATTCCAGTGTTGTCTATGTATTTATGTTCTCTGATAATTGAATTTGAAATATATGATATCTCTTCCAATGGAAACATCTTGATCCTTTTCCCTCCTTAAGATCATTTCTCTACAAACTGCCATTTTCAGAACACCTTTTACTTCTCTAGAGCATAGCATTCAGTCTATTGGTGTATTGTCTTTTCATAGATAAAAGCTATTCTTTCTTTACTGGTATGCCTTTGCTACTGTACTGTGAGCTCTGAGAGCACGGATCTTGTCATTTACATTGTTGTTCCCCAGAATCTATACAGAATCTAGTACACAATAAAATAGATGTATATGATGATGATGATGATGATGATGAAAGCGACCATGTATTGAGTAATGACTTAATGACTATGTAATGTGATTTATGTACATTATATCAGTTGATCCTGTTTACAACCTGCTTACCTAAATTTTATGTCCTCAAATTACAGGGAGATTGAGGCTTATGCAAATTTACCTAAGGTGACAAATCTATTTTGTCACAATTGAGTTAAGTATGGAACCTACACAGTATCTTTCTGACTCTGAAGCCTGCACTATTCATCATTTTGCTCTGTTCAAATAGCCAGGTCCCCACATTTTCAATTATTCAAGGCTAAAAGGAATTTATATGTTGTTAATGCTAAAAAGAGGCAAATTTAAAAATGAGTTCCTTACCTCTCATGCAATCGAGTCAATATCTATTTGAGTATCAAAACACAGGACCAGTTTACTTCTCTTATCGGGTTAAAATAGGAGAGTGTCTTCTTGGCATTATTTTCATGGGAATGCCAAATGCTGAGTTATGGGTTTCCTTTCAGAGAGGGGAGTCAGGCCATTGGGAATTTTATGGATATAGAAAACTTTTTATTGTTTACTTCCATGTTGATACTCTTATGTAAAACAGAGGAGGCTATTATAAAATCTCAGTTGTGTAAGATGAATAAATTCTAGAGATCTATTGTACAATAATGTGCCTATAATTAACCATACTGTATTATACACTTAAAAATGTATTAAGGGGACAGATCTCATGTTGGCTAATTGCCACAATTTTAAAACTAATAAAAATAAAAGCCTCAGAACACAGACAACACTGAATACAGAATGACATAGGAACATGCCATAGAAATGTATTATAGTTGTCAATTTCAACTGCTCATATTATAAAACATCTTTTATACCTTGGATCATTACAGTACAAATACAAAATATCCATATCATGGAAGCTTAAGCTGCTATGTAAAAGAATGAGGAAATTCTCCTTAATTGGTATAAAAAGGTCTCCATGATATTTTTAGGTGAAAATTGCAAGGTGAAGCAAGGTGTTGTCTCCAAAAATTAATAAAATTGGTTGGGGTCATGGTGTAAGTGGGCAGATGGTATCAAAGGTAGAGGTTAGACTTTTTATGTTCTTTTGATTTTGGAACCGTGTGTAAGTTTTACCTTATAAAATAAAAGAGTGCCTTTGAGGGGTTGCATGGAAAGAAAAGTACAACAGATGTATCTCCGCCTTTTACTTAAAAAAGATGTTTGTTGCTGTTGTTGTTGTTTTTAAAAAGGGTAGGTGAAAGTTGTGAAATAACCTGGCCTGCAATACATTTGCTCATTTACTCCTGCCAGGGAGAGACCTTGAGGGAAAGAAGCAAAAAGGGGTTTCTTAGTTCAGACTACTGTAACAAAATACCACCGCACGGGTAGCTTAAATAGTAGGAATGTATTTCTCACAGTTCTGGAGTTCTGTGAGAAACATTTTTCACAGTTCTTGGAAGGCCAAGATTAAGATGCTAGCCAATTTGGTTCTTGGTGATGGCTCTTTTCCTAGCCTGCATACAGCTGCCTTCTAACTATGTCCTCACATGGCCTTTTCTCAGTGTGTGTTGAGGGGAAGAGAGAAAAAGAAACAGAGACATTTCATCCACAGTTTATATAGCAACTAATCCTATCATGAAGGTCCCACTCACATGACCTGTCTAACCCTAATTACCTCCCAAAGGTCTCATCTCTACACACCACCACATTAGATGTTAGAGCTTCAACACATGAATTTGGGGTGGGAAGAAGGTACAACATTTAGTCCATAACAAGTGAGCAGGTCTAATCTCCTTGTCAATTCTACCTCCCCTGGGTAAATAGACTAATGGTATTTGCTAGAAGGAAGAGGGCTGTCTTTGGGCCCTTAGTAGGATATCTGACTAAGGATTACCTATAATAGATAGAACCAGAATTTATAAGGGATGGCTTCCTGGAAAATGGCATATAGTGTTTGCAGTGCTGGGGTATAAAATGGAGATGTTTTATAATTGAAGCATTACCAACTGTATGAGGAACCATGCACGCCTCACTTGGAGGCTTTATGTATTCTGGGCTAAAGAGATGTGGCTTTCACAGGAAAGAAAGACCTGCAGAGCCATTATTTTGAAACTTTTGATAAGCCTTTTGTTTGTACCTTTGAAATTATTTAGTTTAGGCTAATAATGCTTATGATCTCTGATTCATGTTAGTCTGATTTGAGAAATTCACTCTTAAGAAATAGCTTGAAAAATGGCTTAATTCAAAAAGTAAGCAACTTAAATGACACCTTTTAGGTACCAGAAATACTCTAGGAGAACTAGATTTATTTATTCACTTAATCCTAACAACAAATCTAATAATAATTATCTTCATTGTATAGATGAAGAAACAGTCACAGAAAAGTCAAAAAGCCTTGCCAAGGTCACATAGCTGCTTAAGTGGTACAGTCAGGGTTTAAACCGTGACTGTCTAACATTAGATCACAGCTTTTTAACCTACCCCCAGAAGGTCCTATATTAGCTATAAGGTCTGTTAGAACAGGGACTTGGCTTTACTGTTGATTACAGGCTCAACAGGCCAAAAACGGTACATGGATCCTGACTGGATAAAAACCATGGACAGTAGCGAGACAACTTAGTATACCTGTTTGCCACACACTGTGCTAATTGCATTATGTATGTTACCTTGTTGAATTTTTTTTTTTTTGAGACATAGTCTCACTGTGTCACCCAGGCTGGAGTGTAGTGGTGTGATCTCCACTCACTGCAAACTTTGCCTCCCGGGTTCAAGTGATTCTCCTGCTTCAGCCTCCCAAGTAGCTGGGATTACAGGCACCCACCACCACACCCAGCTAATTTTTGTATTTTTTGGTAGGGATGGGGTTTCACCATGTTGACCAGGCTGATCTCAAACTCCTGACCATGTGATCCACATGCCTTGGCCTCCCAAAGTGCTGGGATTACAGACATGAGCCACCACACCCAGCCTTTTATTGAATTTTTAAAACAACTCCATGGCTTAGGCAATATTATTATTACTCTGCTAATGATCAACATGAAGTTAATTGTTTCCTCAAAGTCTCGCAGTGGTTCAGTACAGAAACAGAATCTCAACTCAGTACCATTATGCCACATTGCTTTTAACCTAAACTATTATTTTATACAATAATATTATGTTGTAATTAAGTCTCTTGCTTACAATTCTGTCATTATTCTAGTGTTCAAAACACATGCTACAATGAAATAAACAGATCAAACATAGAGTCTGAATAAATATCTTTCAAAGCAGTTGGAGTGTTTTGCTGAAGAAACTACTCAAGTGTCAGTGATTTACCACTTGTCATCCTCCTAATATAAGTGGGTGTCCTGGTGACTATTTCTGATATTTTTTTGACAAGGGAGGAAATCAGACAAGGTAGTGTGGTCAGGAAAAGAATCATAAATTTTCCTTTCTTTTTACAACAACTTTGGCCCATTTGATTTGTTACAAAGAAGTGGTGTTTGTTTTCTTCAACTCTCTCTCCATTTGTCAGTCAGTGGATTCATAAGCCATCCTATAAAATTTCAAAATGCCATTCTCTATTGCACATTATAAAAATGAAACAACAATAGAAAGCTTTCACTTCTACCTTGGTTCAAATTTCCCTTTTCCTTACATCTTAAACATAAGGCAGTTCTTGCAATGGCAGTTGAAAGATGACACTGGAGCTGTCATCTAGGGGCCAGCTGCTGATGAACTCACATACCAGGACAAGGAGTTTAAAATTCACCTTGATGATAATGGGCAGTTTATAAGCAATTTATCTGCAAATTCATGCATCTCTGTGTTATGGTTAATCTGCAGTCTTTGGAGTTAGACCTCCTGGATTTGAATTCTGGCTCTGAGACTTGCTAGTTCTAGGACAAGGGTGCTGTAGAAGCACATAGGAGGGCCCTCTGAATCATTTTAGGGAACATGGGAACAGGGAAAGATCAGACAGGGTAGTTCAGGGAATGCTACCCAGAGAAAAATATTCTAAGCAGAATTGCAAAGGAAGACTTGGCAGAAGCCTGAATATGCAAACAAAGAGGTCGAAAGCTGTGTAAAGTTTTCAAAAATGAGATAGGGACAGAGGGTAGGAGGAAGAGAAGAGACAGAAAGAGAATCTGTTGTCATTGTCATAACTGCAGACAGATGTTTAAGCTAAAATTTAAGTAGTTACTAACTCCCAGTACCTAAGAATGTAACTATATTAAAAGAGCCTTTAAAGAGGTGATTAAGTAAAAAGGAAGCTATTAGGGTGAGTCTAAATCTAATGTGCCTGATGTCCTTATAAAAATAAGAAATTAGGACACAGAGAGAGACACCAGGGTTGCCTGTGCCCAAAGGGTGGGCCATGTGAAAAGGCAGCAAGAGGGCAGCCAAGTCAAGTAGAGAGAACTCGGGAGAAAACAACCCTGCTGACACTTTGAAATTAGACTTCTGGTCTCCTGAACTGTGAGAAAATAAATTTATGTTGCTAAATCAACCCACTCTGCGGTTCTTTGTTATGACAGCTCTAGCAAAACTAAGAAGGGAAAAGCAACTAATAGATGAGATTGGAGAAGTCAGCTTGAAGCCTGGACATTAATAAGCTCATTCTCATAAGATCATGTCAGAGGAAGAAGAATGAAGAAGGAAAGGCAAGGCCAGTTGGGAATTAAATATATTCCCTGAAATAAGACAATGAGCATAGGTATGGAAAGAGAAAGAGACAGACAAATCCAGAGAGATAAGACAGAAATAACATAATTTAGAGATGGATTTCATGCGAGTAGCAGTGGTGTGGGAGAAGTATAGAACTAAAGGATAGTATCCTTTTACAAACAAGAAAAGAGGTAAAGGAGGGAAAATTTTTTGTTGTTATGTTTTTGCTGGTGGACAGTTAGATGATTTAATCAGAGTTGGGGTGACAAATACAAATGAACATATAAAACGCTCAAAACAAACATTAAATACCAATGTAGGAAAACAATATAACATGTGTCTTAAAGCTGTATGCAATTAGGTACAAATGCTTGTTTAACAAACTAGGCTTATAAACACGGAGAAATGGGATTCCCTAAACTGGAAGATGAAAAAAGAATTCCCGAAGGTTGGAGCTGGTTTTTTAAGAATGTAATATTTGAGAATGTGAGGTTGAATGTAGAGAGAGAGAAAATGAGTAAAATGAAACAAGATTTGTGAGGTTGAATGGAGAGAGAGAGAAAAAAAGAGTAAAATGAACCAAGATTTGTGAGGTTGAATGGAGAGACAGAGAGAGAAAGCGAGTAAAATGAACCAAGATATTGTGGGAGTATATAAAAGATATTTGTACACAGGAAGCAAAACAGGTTAGGCAAACAGATTAGTGGAAAAATATAGTTGGAAGTGGTTTCAAAACTAAATTTGAAAGAGATTGTAGAGTCTTGAATTCTGACATGCGTGTGGGGTTTTAATTATCTTGATTATATTGGGGGTAGGATACAGTTGTCAGTAAATTTGTGACTTACTTATGCAATATAGCTCTTTATTTCTCCTGTAGGAAAGAAGTTTACAGATGAGCAGCTTAGAGTTTATATTTTGTCATTCAAAGATTGTCCTATACTGTTGTTCTGCTACATGTGGCTTCCATTCCCAAGGTCATTTTATGATCCAAGAATTCAGCAGAAACACCAATCATCAAAAAGAATAAGTTGAAAGAGAGTAAAAAGGCAACATCAAGAATGTCCCACACAATACTTCTGCCAACACATCTTCATCCAGATTTTAATCATTTGGCCACAGAACTGTAAGGCAGGCTGAGGAACTATTCTCTTTTAGCTCTATGGCAATATTCCCAGCTGATAAGTGGAGATCTCTTATTGACAGCTAAAGAGAAAATGAATGTTCAAGATAAAGGCTATCCATACTCTGGTAATGGTTATTTTTGGTTTAAATTCCTCTTCTTGGAAGATTTATTTGTGTCTTATTATTGTCGTGTAGTTTCTCTGGATACTAAATATTTTTACTTTTTGTGTCCTTTTATTTCAAATTATAAACTGTTTTCTTCTCACTAAAACTTCATATTACCTAAATAGTACCAAATATTAATGTATAGGATATTTTGGTTTTGCATGCTTCTGGTTTTGCACACATGTAAATATAAAAATATATTTTATAATGTTTTCATGCATACAATATGATTAAATGAACAATGTGACCTGAAGTCTAAAATAATGAAATCTTCATGTGACAATACCATGTAGTCAGTATTAATACAAAGTAGAACAAAAGTAAACTTTTTTCACCTTGAGAATTTATAGCTTCCAAAATATTTTAACCAATAAAACATTTTGTAATTTCCTTTCACATATTCCTGCACTCAGACTTATCTCTTAATAAAATATAATTCTGAAGAAATTGTTGCTAAAATTGTATTCTAAAGCCAGCAACATAACATAAAACATCAATGAAAAATTTCATTGTTAAATTGAATGTGATATAACATGCTTCAATCCTCTTCCAGTTGACATTGGGTTTTTGAAGCTTTTCAAACATCAAGAAGACAAAGTATAGCTTCTGTTCCAAGAACTATACTTACGGTTAGATGAATGTGTCTTTCTGAAAGAGTGCCAACTCACAAATGTTCTTAGTGGGGAGATAAAGCAATATCGTAGATAGATTCAGTTACTGACTGTGTTGAGTCAAGAAAGCAATGACCCACTTGTTCAAAACAGGAACTTTTTGAAAGAAAAAAAAGAGTACATGGTACAATTTTAGTTAATGCATTTTATTTATCTTTCTGGGATACAGGGTTTCTTGTGTGTTATTTATTGATTTATTTAAATGGTACTAAATAGTTTCTGTTATATAAGCAATGGATACAAAGAGGGTAGTACTTGCTTGAATCTCCTACCCAAGTTGATCAACAATATCATACAGACCATTTCTTGTCCCTTGTTTCTCAATGGAGTTCAATTGCTGAATTGCAACGTAATCCACAAAGTCTTAAATAGTAGGTGACCTCATTAGCAATGAAATTATGATTTGCTCTTTCTTTCCTTCATCAAAATAATAATAGTAAGACAACTTGGCCCTTCTAACAGTGCTCATATTATTTCCACCAAGAACTGGTTGTGGAATATAAGAGAGGAGCTTACTGGTTGACTAGGTGAAATATAGAACAGTCTAAATTATCCAGAAATGAATTAGCTGTAATTATTTTTTATTTATTTTTATTTTTTATTTTTTGAGATGGAGTTTTGCTCTTGTCACCCAGACTGGAGTGCAGCGGTGCAATCTCGGTTCACTACAACCTCCACCTCCCAGGTTCAAGCGATTCTCCTGCCTCAGCCTCCCAAATAGCTGGGATTACAGGTGCCCATCACCATGCCAGCTAATTTTTGTATTTTTAGTAGAGATGAGGTTTCACCATGTTAGTCAGGCTGATCCTGAACTCCTGGCCTCAGGTGATCTGCCCGCCTTGGCCTCCCAAAGTGCTGGGATTACAGGCATGAGCCACCGTGCCCAGCCAAATGCAACTATTTTTTAGAGCTCTTAAATTATATATATTTAAGGTATACAATACAATGTTTTGACATGCATATACATAGTGAAATGATTACTGCCACCAAATAAAATAACATATTCATCTCCTTTTACATAGTTACCATATATAACTCTGTAACTATGTAAGTATATACCTGTCTGTGTGTGTATGTGTGTGTGTGTGTCTGTGTATATATATATATATAAAGTAATTATGTAAGAGGTGTGTGCATATATATGTATACACACACACACATATATATGAGCACTTGAAATCTCTCTTGGCAAACTACAGTGTTATCAAACAGGTTGGGGTAGGAGAGAGGGTAGAAGTAGGAGGGAGATGGGGAGATGTTGGTCAAAGGATACAAAGGGAACAAAATTGCAGTTACGTAGGATGAAAAGACAGCTAATGTATAGCATGATGACCATATTAACCTTAATTCTTAAGCAAGATTATATGGTACTTTGCTTCCCTGACAGGACAGAGAAGAGGATATTAGGCATATGCCATAAACAACATACTAATTTATAAGCTTGATCTAGGTAATTTAGCACAATATCTTATCTTTTCATTATTGTACATTTTGCACACATACGGAAACACAAAATTTTATTAATATTAACAATTGGCTCATGACAGACCTCATCATTGTTCTATGAATTGCCTATTTTTAAAAAAATATAATTAACTTTTTATAAGAATGTAACAAGCAACATAAACCCATGACTCATAATGAAAGTTGAGATCGTGAAAAAAATATATATCTAACCGTAAATCCTCTCATCCTTTAATTCACCTATCTTCCTTTCTTCTTCCAACATTTTTTAAATCCTGTGTTCGGCCAGGCATGGTGGCTCATGCCTGTAATCTCAGCACTTTGGGAGGCTGAGGCGGGCGGATCATGATGTCAGGAGATGGAGACCATCCTGGCCAACATGGTGAAACCCTGTCTCTACTAAAAATACAAAAATTAGCTGGGCATGGTGGCGCACTCCTGTAGTCCCAGCTACTCGGGAGGCTGAGGCAGGAGAACCGCTGGAACCTGGGAGGTAGAGGTTGCAGTGAGCTGCAACTGGGCCATTGCACTCCAGCCTGGTGACAGAGTGAGACTCCATGTCAAAAAAAAAAAATCCTGTGTTCATCATTTATTTCCTTTTTATATTGTTTTCCTATATCTGTATCTGTTCTAAAAGATAATTTAGTTTTTTTATTTATTCATTGAATTTTACATGTATATATTATCTATATGTAGAATGATAGTTCATTTTTTAAACTGCTCTCTTATGTGAATATTCATCTATTCTCCCATGATGGACATTTAGGTGACTTCCACATTTTTTAACATTGTGAATAATTTGGTTATGAACATTTTTGCATATGTCCCCTGCTGTACATGTACAAATAGACCAGCTGGATCATAGAGGATATGCTTTTTCAACAATAGAAGGAAATTTTGAATTCCTTTTGAAAGTGTTTGTACAAATTTACATTTCTAGTAGCAATGTATAAAATAGCATGTGAATATACAACATCTCCATTATAAGTTTATTTTCAGATGTTTTTAATTTTGTAATCAAAAGGGTACAAAATGGTAACTTAATGTGGGATTTATGTATATGTTTGTGATCAGTTATGATTCTCAACATCTGTATATGTTTGTTAGTCATTCTTATTCCCTTTTCTATGAAGTGCCTACACATGATTCTTGCCCATTTTCTAGTGGGTTGTTTGTGTTTTTATTGATTTGTAGGAGTTCTCTCTATATTCTTAGATCTGATTCTTTTTGTCAGTACAAATACAAAATCTTCTCACATGTAATTCATCTCACCTATTAATTTACCCTTTTCTCATTTAATATTTTGTTAACCTGAAATGATCATAATAAATGATCCAAGCTCAAAAAGGAACTAAACCACTAAATGGGACAACTGCGACTCTTTTATCAGTATTACCAAAACCAATGCCACATCAAATATTGTGGCATTTTATATTTCATTTATCTCAGAGATAATCAAAAAAAGATTAGTGCTGTAATAACTAGAAATCAATCATTGCAAGCTGCCAACTCAAGCAGGAAACATGCATAAATGCTCAAAATTTTCATGATTGGATCCATAGTTTAAGAATATGAATATAGCCATTATTACACTAACTCATACAGTCACAACTTTGCTCCAAATAAAACATCTTTGGAAAAGAGATATGTTTATTACTTCTATAATACAACAGACCGTTGCCTCTGTCACTGCTTGTTATGATTAATTATATCTCCTGTGGTATAGCAACTATGTAGAGCAAAATTTGTAAACATTGATAATATTGTGCCATTTACCTTAACCATAGCAACATAAAAGACAATATGTTGAGTTTCTATTTGAATATAGAAATGTAATCTATGCTATCTTAAGTCTTTTTCCTGGGGCAATAAATCTTTGGCTTTTTTGAGAACTCGCCTAAAAAAATAGTACTAGGATTTTACCCTGCAGGAGTCTATTGTTCGTACATGTTAAGAAAATCTCAGACCTACTACCCACATCTTGCCTTTCCTGCCTAAGATCTCTTTTTCTATCTTCATGTGTCATGGTTTAATACCTACCTAGATAGGCAGTAATCTCAACTTCTCATAAAATTTTTTATTCTGTAATATAGATAATACTAGGCTTTGTGTTAATTTTATTTATTCAGTGCCTTAAGATTTTAGGAACTAGTTTATACATAGATATCAACAAAAGTAAATTTTAAAAAATTAAGAGGGGAAGATAATTTGTTACATAGATTCCATGTTCTTACATAAAAATTCAAAATTAGCAAACATAAATTTCTCTGGCTTTAATACTTATGTCTCATTTAACTTGAGTACTTCCTAATTTGTAAAGAAAATGGTTAATTTCTTCTTGTTCTACCTTTGTTTTTCTGCTTAACTGTAATAACTTGTAATATCTATTCTTCATTTTTTAATGTATTCAGTGAAAAAGTTTTTGTTTCATTTTGTTTGAAAGTAATATGCTTCCCTATAGGAATGTAAATGCAAAAATATTTTCTTCAGATGTTCCTGCCTTTCCTGGCACAGTTGAGCATGCTCACCATGCTCAACCGAGTTACTTCTATATCTTAAGTAGGTATCTATTGTTATTCTTATAATTTACTTTCAGAATGTACTTGCTTAAATGTCTAGTTCTTAGATTAGGTTGACTCTTGAACAGAGATAATAATATATATATATTTGTTTCTCCAGTTCCCAACAAAATTATTGGCACATAGCAGGTGCTAATTGAGTATTTAAATGACTCTTTAACCAAATTAATGTTTATCTGCCATATGTTATAATTAGATTTGTTTTCAGCATTCTCATAAATGTACATAGCTGACATTCTTTGTATATTTTTATTCATAGAAATAGTTTATCATGATCACTGCTCCTTCTATTTTATCCAATCATATAAGTAACCTATGCTGATAGGAAGGGTCAGGACAGGCATGATTGGAAGAGTCTTATGTACCATGATTGGGATGACCAACCTTCATGCAGATACAACAACTTATGAATTGATAAATTTTTTAATGATTTGTAATACCATTCAAAGTGAGAAGACCTCCCTTCAACCGTACTTTATAATTTCATACTTTTGCATTATTTATTGTGCATATGCTAAATCAACAAAATGACAGAGCCTAAAAATTATGGTATATTTAATTAGACACAGCACTGCTAGTGCTCTTACACATTTGGTGGGACAGAATGATGTTTTGTAGGCAGAGTTTATCAAAACCTTAGTAGAATTTGTGTGCGATATACCTATTTTGCTTATAATTGACCCTGTCAAAATCTGAATAAATTAATCAGCATCTTCTTTATTTAAAGTGTCCATTTATCTGCTCTCTTTTTGCAATAGTTTAATTATAACTGCTTCTAATTGCCTATTCACTTCCCTTTAGCTATGTGGGCTCCTTCCACCTTCAGTATAGCTACATACAGGAATTCAGCTTCAGTTGTAAAGGGATCTTAATTTGTTAGTTCATGAATTACATTATCAAAGTACTTGTAAATGTGACTTCAGGACTATCTTTGGAGAACTCTGAGAAATCATAGAGGACCTATGAGAGATTAAAAATGGAAATTAGCAAATGGTTTGCTTTTCCAAAAGGCAGCAAGGATGAACCTTGAGAAATACAAGTTGATTAAGAGAAAACTCAACCATGGAAAAAAATAGACATTTTTTATTTAATGATTTTTAAGAAAATTTAGAAACTATAGGCACTAAGAATCAACATATATTATCTAAGAATGTGTGAACATATACTTTTTAAATAGCAGAAAGCCTGGTATATCAGGTGAGAACATAATAAAGGTATATTTTACTTTCAAAAAAGTAATTCAAATGACCTCCTTTGAGATAAGATGGTGACATTTTGTTTGCATGCAAAACTAGTGGTATCAGAATACTCAATGAATTTTTGTTAATAACTTACTATCAAACTGATGGGAGGGCACAAGTAAATTGATGTAATTTTTTTTCTGTTGGCTTTCCTTTTTATTCAGATTGCATCAATGCCGGAGATCAAAACATATAAAGGATGCAGATGACACAAAGCTGGGAGACATTTCCAATAAAAACAAAAATAGAATCCAGAGTGAAAATGATTTGGTAATCTCTTCATTCCTATTGAAATTCAACAGGAATTTAAAGCCCAGCCAGTATGCTAAAAACATCAAATACATAGAGAAGAAATGCCTTGGCAACTCTTTCACTGGAGGGGACATCTGTGTTTATACCGATCGATGATGTGATAATGTTACAACACATTTAATATAGTCTTAAATTGTTTCAAAAGAAACACGGATTCAGGTTTAGATGAAGTAATAGATACAGAAAATATGCTGCTACTCAGACCATATCTGAATTGTTTTGTTAAATTATCTGTTATATTTTTGGGTGTATAGTGTTAAAATCTGTCTCTGCAGAGGAAGCTAGCCAGCATTGCATGAGAATCTAAATATCATGTCATATATGGAATGGTTGAAGAGTCTCTTTCACCATTACAAATAGCATGACACATGTACTAATTTTCTGAAATATGAATATGTAAAGAGTCCATGGTTGAATAAAAGCTAATCAAAACGAAAGGGTTTCTTTGCTGTAGGACACCTCAAATTTTTGATAAAGTGCTTGATGACATTTTAAGGAGTTGATATAAAGAAGTATTTTCCCATATTATTGAACCATGGAGTTCCACCAAACGTTTTTTGCTTCTTGTTTTTTTTTTTAAAACTCTGGTAAAAAAAAAAAATACACTGTAAGAAGAAACGATGGTTATAGAGGAAGTAAAAATTTGTTCTATGCCCCGTTTCAAAGGGAGAATCAGGCAATTTTAAGTTCAATCTAAGAAAAATAAAAGATCTTTACGACTGTATTCGAAAAGACTGAATGACTACCTACAGGTAGGATGTAAGGAGAATCCACATGCGGCTGAGATTGGGTGAGACGACCTTTGAAGTTAATGCCCACACTTTCAAAGTAATAAACTTTGCTCCAGAAAGCACTACCTGCTGCCATCTGTAAAAGAGACCTCCAGAGATCCTGTGATCCTAGATTTAAGCAGTCATCAAGACCTGTGAATCCTTCTTCCAGAATATACATTGAAAGAGGCTAATTATCCATGCTTTTATTATGACCCCTTACTATGTTACTGAGACAGGAATAATACAGGGTGGTTGCAGGAGATTAGAAAATTCCAGGCAGCAGTTTCACATGACTAGTAAAATAGCTTGTTGAAATAGCTGCAGAAATTATGTGCTGATAAGATCCTGAAAAACCAGGATGTGAAGCTGGTTAAACCAACTGGACTCAACATGACATTGGATTTGACCTAGGCTTCGCCTAGAACCTCATTATGCAAATCACACAGCCACCAGAGCCCTAACAGTTCCAAGAATACCCATATTTGGCATAAAAATGGGTGGCACCACAGTGACACTTTTTTCCAATAACTTTCATGAATATTCCACACCTTGGTTAAAGAAACTCATAAAGGTAGCAACCGCAAACCCTCTTGAGCATGACTCTCTCTTAAGTATGCCCCCACTCCCTTTTTGTTGTTGTTGTTGCTGTTGTTGAGATGGAGTTTCGCTCTTGTTGCCCAGGCTGGAGTACAATGGTGCGATCTCGGCTCACTGCAATCTCTGCCTCCCAGGTTCAGGCGATTCTCCTGCTTCAGCCTCTGGAGTTGCTGGGATTACAGGAATGCACCACCACATCCGGCTAATTTTGTATTTTTAGTACGGACGGGGTTTGGCCATGTTGTTCAGGCTGGTCTTGATCTCCTAACCTCAGGTGATCCACCCATCTCGGCCTCCCAAAGTGCTGGGATTACTGGTGTGAGCCACTGTGCCCTGCCCCTTTTCTTGAGTGTATACTTTTCCCTTTGCTATAAGTTGTTTTACTGTCACAATTTACCAACTCATCCTTGAATTCATTCTCACAGAGGTGTCAAGAGCTTAGACACTAGCTGGGGTGGACGCCCCACTGGCATTTGGGGACCTCCCCCAACCCACCAGTATCATTGCCATTACTTTTCTTTAGAGTCTAGCAGTGTGATTCTGACTGCTCTTCAGTTTCCATTCTTGCCTCGCCTTCCTTCCCTGCTCCCCACTGCGCTCTATTTCTACACACAATAGCCAGAGTACATTTTTGAAAACTCTAAACCAGATTACTCTCTATCTATTCATGTTACACTAAGCTCTTGCTATACTGGTCTTCATTCTGTTCCCTGGATCTTGTTAGCTTCTTATTCCTTTGCCTGGAGTAAATCACCCCAGGATGTTCTAATGCCTTTACTTCATTTAGATCTATGTTTAAATGTCACCTCTGAAATAGGCCTTTCTGGTCTACTCTATAAATAGAAAACTTGCCTTTTTGCAAACTTCCTTACATTCCCCACTCCCAAGCCCAGGTCATTCTCTATGATTGTATTTTGCTTTCTTTTAAAAACATGTATATGTTTTAGTTCTGTCTCCTACAATGAAATCACATCTCAAAAGGGCAGAGACCTTGTTTTGTCATTTTATTTATTTATCTTAGGACAGTGCCTTGAAGAACAGAAAGCTAAATATTCCGGGGTTTTTTTCAACAAGTGAGTATACAAAAGCATGATTCATTTTCTAAAATGTAACTGGGTTAGTGGTAGATTATTTTTACATAAGATAACTATAAAATTGCCAAAATGACACTATGTTACAGCCAAATTAAAATTGCTGTTATTAAGCTAAAATGCAAAAATATGTGTTTTTCAAGCATTTTTTTAAAGTAGTCTATATGGCATTTTTTTTAAAAAAATGGTTTAGAATATAGAAGAGGCGTTTATTTACAACCCACATTGCAACAAGTTGCTAAGGTAACTACAGTATGGCTAAAGCATTTCATCACTTTAATAATTGTATAGATTTTCAGTAAGCAGCACACAAGACATATTAAGTAAGATGTATCATTGTGTAAATTACTTTAGAAACCAAGCTGCATAGCATATATTTACAAGAGGTGCTTTTCAAGGACATTACCACATAAGGATGAAAGACTAAACATGCCCAAATATTAATAAATATGCCATTCATAATACAAAGTTATTTTCAAATGCTTGTCTTCACAGTTTCATAAATTGAAATATGTACAAATTAATAATTTGATCTAGAATTTTGCCTAATGCACTATGCCATGGCTAAAAGCCCTCAAAATGACATTGTGAATAGTTCTTTAGATTTTCTTACTAAAAACAAAAAGAGCTTTCATGCATTATTACCTATGTGGTAGGTACCATTATAAACCACACTTTATATACACAAGAAAACTGGACAAAGATGTCTTAAGTCAGTACTTTCCTTAGAGCACCTTGCTCCCTCAAAATAGAGTCAGTAACAAAGTTCAGGGGGATCTTATTTCCAGGTCTGTGCTCTTAATCACTATGATATTCTGTCTCTCCTTTATGTACTTTCTTTACTAGATACTCAGGATACAAATTGTATTTTCTTTAGAATGCAAGTTGCTAGAGATTCTGGAACTCTCCTGGATGTGTAGTCAATGTAACAGTCAATATAATGAAGTTAGTCGGCACTATGAATAGAAGAGGAAGGGGAGAGGTCAGAGGAACTGTAGCAAAAGGCACTTTATGACATTAGCATCCTATAGAAGTCCTGGTATTTGCATTGCCTGAGAGCAGGTTTCCTTTGGCTTTTGACAATTGATTTGAGAGCAGTTAGCTGGTTGAGCTACTTAAGCTCCATGCACCAGTGATGTTAGTGCTCAATCAGTTGAAAAATATATGTCCCTAACAGGTCTCACATCATCAAATGCAGATCAGAAGTAAATAGTGCTGCCTGTGTGCTCCACCCAAGAATTTCTAGATCCCAGTTTGAGTTAATAGATTCCCAAAGAGACAGGGAACAATCATCTGGGGAGCCCAAGTTACGGACTTAGATCATCCATCTTCCTTTCCAGTTTCCTTTCAAAGGATTGATTAAAACAACAACAGGCAACAGCAGCATTTATCTTAATTATGGTAACTAAATGCAGGATTTGGACAAATGTGATACTTAGATATCTATATACTGAGGATAAAAGTTCCTAAAGTGACTAGTGGTTGAGTCTTTTACTTAGTTCATTTGAATTGATACTACATTTCTCAATGATAATTCATTGCTAATTTAAAAATATAAACGGAAAGTAAGCAGACTTTTCATTCCAAATGAAAAACTTCTGGAGCCCACTTCTTGCAAGGAATTTTGTGGGTGTTAATGTTCCTCCAACAGCTAATGTATCTAAATAATATTAGCAATCATCTTTTGTCTAAATAGCACTGCACAATTTTCCAACACAGCAATATCCATTTTGTTACAGGATTTTCATAATCCTAAAAGCTAGTATTTTTAATTGACATTTTTACCCAAGAGAAAACAAACTCAAAGCCTAATTTGTGAGTGGAAAGGCTAAGACTTGGCATGTTTATGTGTCTCTGGAATTTCATTATACTTCCAAAAAAATACTTAAGCAGTTTCTTTTCTTTTTTTCTTTTCTTTTCCTTTATTATTATTATTTTTTTAGACGGAGTCTTGCTCCGTCGCCCAGGCTGGAGTGCAGCGGCGCGATCTTGGCTCACTACAAGCTCCGCCTCCCGGGTTCAGGCCATTCTCCTGCCTCAGCCTCCCGAGTAGCTGGGACTACAGGCGCCCGCCACCACCCCGGCTAATTTTTTTTTGTATTTTTAGTAGAAACAGGGTTTCACCGTGTGTTAACCAGGATGGTCTCGATCTCTTGACCTCGTGATCCGCCCGCCTCTGCCTCCCAAAGTGCTGGGATTACAGGCGTGAGCCACGGCGCCAAGGCCAAGCAGTTTCTTTTTAGCTAGAGACTTCAGCAGACATAAGGGACAACTGAGTAATCAGATGATCTGTATTTGTTATATAAGATACATCATAAATATGGCAGTCATGTTACATTTAGTAATGAGCAAGTGGCAATGGATTAAGGAAAAATTGAGTCTCAGTAACTAAACTACGCAACTTTCAGCCGTTCATGGCCTCAGTATTCTCACCTATAAAATAAAAAGGTAAATTCAAATGATATCCAAAGCCATCAATATTCTACTTTTAAAATTATAATGTAAATCATTATAATCAATTATTGGGAATGTTGTACAATTTTTATATCTTAATGTCTTCTAAGAGCAGGTATAGTAGAAATTTTTCTGGAAGCTGGAGATTTTTATTTTCCCAAAGAAAATATCTCATGTTGTCAGAATTTCCAGGATTATAATAACAGAAGTAAATTGGTTTGCATAATTGTATAGTAACAAGAATTGTTCTGTTATAGAGACTATAAATTCATAGATTTGCTTGTGAGACATTTTTACATTTTTCTTACATTTTGAAAACCTGGTTTGATTCAATATTTTTCTAGATATAAATGTTTTCTTCTTGATTTTGACGAAAACCAGAGATAGTTCAAATAGGAATATTAACTTTTTTGTGTTTGTTTTTCTTACTGACTGAGGAATGCAAAGTTTGGTGACTCAGGTTACTCTGTAAAATAACATAAGATTCAAATATAAAGATAAATATAAGAGGCATATATCCTTCATGTCTTATGGCAGAGCACAAATGCTCATTTGAGGTTTGAAATTTTAATTGAAACAAATTGAACTACACGATTCTGAAATATTTCATCAATTTAAGAATAAAATATAAATTATGAGTTCTATTTCTAATATTTTCAAGTGATGTCTATATACTCACCCACCCACCACCTACATACAGAACTTTCAACCATGCTGTGTCCACCTTGACAGTGCCAATATTTTATACAGTTTTAGGAAGAGCAAACTTCACTCTCATGAGGACTTTTGGAGAAGGCCTACTGATTTCATGTATTTTGCTTCACTTTGGCATGATATTGTTGAACAGGAAGGATAATACCAGCTATCAGCAAAAAATCAGACTAATTTCTTTGTATGCCTACAACCACATGCTTAAGTAATATAATGTATGTAGGCAATGATTGTGGTATAGTGGAAAGAACACTGGACATGAAGATAGAAATCTTGAATGTGATATCATGTGTACATTTTATGAACTTCCTTTACATTCATATATAAATTGAGAATATTATATATGCCTCACAGGTCTGAGTATTAAATAGGAAAAAAGTTAACTCTTATACAAGACAAAGCTGTCAACAAATACTGAGTATTATTAATACAGATAAAGTATAAATAAGACATATGAACCTCCTAATAAAGCTCTTTACATAAAAAAAATGAAATTCAAATGCTATTGACCATCTCCATCCATGTCTTATTTTCATAGGATGGATGGTTCTGAAAGTAAAGGAAGATAAAGATCCTGATATTGTTTCATAAGTCCCAAACATAGAAAAGTCTCCACAGCTTTGGTTTCCATTATAGCATTGTAAATAGATGATAAAACTTTTCTTCTTAATGTATTGAACACCAATATTGTGTTAAATTAGAGAATTCTGAGTCCATTGTCAAGTTGAGACAAAATATGTTCAGCACTATGCCAGAAAAAATAAACAATAATATAATCCTAATTTGTAGCAACTGCCAGTGTTCATGGTACAAATACTCCTACTATAGCCAATCCCAAGCTACCAACTTGTCATCAATAAAAGTGCAGTTGGGAAGAAAAAAGTTGGGAGAAGATGATCAACAATCAACTCTCCAAGCTAGTGCAAGCTGGCTCCAGCAAACACCTGACTGGGGGCCGCTGATATTTGTTTTGGCATCTAGTTAGTTTAAGCAAATACAAGAAGAAGAATCTTGGAAGTGCTTATACCTTGCCTTTATTTATACAAGCTTCTATTATATTTAATTTAAATCAGAAATGTCACCTATTTTTTCACATATATTTTACAGGAAAACTGAAACATTTAATGCTGCCAAGTTAAAATAGTTTTGAGTTCAAAACCTACTTCTCTTTCTTGCTTTCTCTGTTCCCAAAGAAATAACAAGAAATGATTTGACTATAATTCTAGTTTCAGGATTGCTCAGAAAAGAAGGCACCAAATAATAGAAGGCTGGCTCAATTTTCACTGTAGATTCTTCATTGAGGAAAGTTAATTCCCAATGGGCTATGTCAGCAATTTCATGAAATACATACAGCGAGACACAAAAGCAACATGAGGCAGTACACATCTCACTCTGTTGCCCAGGCTGGAGTACAGTGGTGTGATCTCGGCTCACTGCAGCCACCGCCCCCCAGGCTCAAGTGATCCTCTGAGGAGGTATATCTTTTTACTTCCCAAAGCCTTTAAATATGACCCATATTAATGTCAGTGTTATCAGTTAGGTCTAACATCTTTCTTATATTATATTAGAGAAATTTAGTAACCCTGGATAGTGATGTTAAAATAAATAATTAAATCAACATTATAATGATGATATTTGGTTTATAAGACACTCAGCAAAGGAATTGAAGTTTAAAGAACATTTAGAACAAATATTTTAGCTAGCACTTGCAATTCTTATCAGGGAATATCAATTTCATAGCAAAATATCCATTAGTGTAGCTAGAGTTTCATGACATGTGGTATGCTGGCCAAAACACTGGACTAGGAGAAAATAAATTCTGTTTCTAAGGCTGGTTCTAACGCTGCCACCAACAAGCTATGTGATTAGATCATGACCTAGCTTTTTCGTGCCTCTCTCCTATTGTAAAATGGCAGACAGTGAGTTTCACACATTCAAGTATTCTTTCCAATTCAATACTTCCTGAATTTATGAATCATGGTGTTTACTGACAAATTCCTTCTTTGCAGCTGTAATTAAAATTTTTGGATTTGTAAATAAGCATTTTAAGTTGTCATTTTTTTTGCAATGCCCCAACTGGACAATATGATTGAATTCATGCAAATGCCTAAACTACATGGATAAACTATTAAATTACATAACTCATACTTGGTTCCAGAATAAAGTTTCCATCCAATGCACCATTTTTACCTAAATACTAATTATTAAAAAAGAAAGAAGTCCTAATTTTAAATAGGTAATTCAGTCAGTCCTTCTGTTATGAATGGAACTGTGTCTCCTCCAAATTTATATGTGAAGCCCTAACCTCCAGCGTTACTGTATTTGGAGAACGGGCTTGTGAGGGCATGATAAAGGTTAAATGAGGTTGTAAGGGTGAGGCTCTAATTCTACAGGGCTTGTGCCTTATAAGAAAAGAAAGAAACACCAGAGTTCTCTCTCCTCGTCATTTGATGACACAGTGAGAAGGTGGTTTTCTGTAAGCCAGGAAGACAGCCCTCATCAGAAACCAAATGAGCAGGCACCTTGATCTTGGACTAGCCAGCCTCTGGAAATGTGACGGAATACATTTCTGTTTTTTAAACCACTCAGTCTATGGTATTTTGTGATGGCAGGATTAGCTAACTAATGCACTTTCCTTTATTTTTTTTTCATTTGAAACATTATGAGGCCTCAATTTTATTTTTTCTCATTAATTTAGTAATTAAACTTCTATTTCAGTATTTATAGTCCTTATAGTTTTCTATTCGTGCTAATAAAATGAATTTAGTCAGGAAAAATATACATTTTACATCCTTCTTTCTTCTTTAGCCCCAGTTCTGAAGAGTTATCATGTTGTTATTCTATCTGCCTATCTGCTAAATTTTCTTCCCCCCCCCCCCCTTAATTTTTCTTCCCTACTTCCCTAATTCAGATCCCTTTGCTATATTATGGTTTCCTAATTGGACTCTCTCAACGGCCCCCAATTTTTGCTTCAAAATGATCCTAAAATGAGCTTATTCACATCTACATTTTTTATTAAAATTTTTCAGTGGTTCCTGGACACCCATAAGATAAAAATCTCAAACTTCCGCACAGATCTTTAGATCCTTCATATCAGCCCTTTGCTTCTTATCTTTGTTTATGTTGTTGCCTTTCTTTGGAATATTTCCCTACAATTATTTACACACCAAACTGTTCCATATCCCTCAAATAATAATAATATCAAACACTTAATGCTATGTGTTAGACATTGTCTTACATATTTTATGTGTATCTATATATGCATTTAATCCTACAAAACTCATGAGGGGTTTTGTAATAACTATTCTTACAACTATCGTATAACTATTCTTATAACTAATGTATTACTATTTTTATCTGAGTTTCTTTAATTCAGAGTACTGAGTGTCATAAGGATTAGTAAGTTAGCCCATCACACAGCTAGTAAGTGGTAGAGCAGAGAATCTAACCTAAGCTGTCAAGAACCAGAATCTAGGCTTTTCTAACTTTAATGCATACTGCCTCTCTGAATACAAATGTCATTCATTTACTTTGTGAAGTCTTCTCTAAATTTACCAGAAAATCTCTGATGATTTCTTCTTTTGTGCCTCACTGCACATTACCCTACTTTATTAGTTAACTTGCTCCATTTTCAGGTTATTTCATTCTCCTTCACTTAACTGAAAACTCATTGAAAGCAGAGACCACAAATTTTCACCATTTTATCTTTGTGTCAGTGCTTAGTACATGGTCAATATTTAATAAGCGAATTTTAAATAAGATCATTTTAACATTTTGCAGAGGTCTTAAAATATTTTATTTTCTTTGAAAAAAGGAATCAATTCTTGATATGATTATATAATTTATTATCTTTAACTATTTTGATTGTGTAATTGTCAAGGAAAAATACAATAACAATAATCCATGCCAATAATTTTTTATCAATTATAATCTATCCTTAGAATTAAACAAAATATTTTTCTATTTATAAAATATTTTTAGAAGGATGACATATTTTTCTTATTTTGAAAATATTCAAGCATCTCCTAAAATAAAACTATGAGCTGCAGTAAGAAGTCATCATTTTCAAAATTAGCTATTTTTGACATTACATATAGCTTGAAAATTGATATTATAACTAAAATTGAAACAATTTAAAAAGGAGGTTTTTTATTCAAACAAACTAATTATATTCCAGTTTATTAACCATGAGTCTAAACAATAAAATATGATACCACTGAAGTCCACATGAACTGCCACCACCACATAGAGAACCATTATCATAGTTGGGCTTATTGAAATCATAAAACACAATATGCTTTACCAATATCAGGTCCAGGTCTGATTCCACACCATTATATTTCTCTCTTTTTTCAATATAAACAATTGTCTATTCATCTTTATTGAATCCTATCTAAAGAGTCTTTGTGAATTCAAGTTTGTAATGAAAATTCTGCCTGTATACTTATAAATTATAGGAGAAGTAAAGTGTTTAAAAGACTTTTCATACACCTACAGATATTTCCTAAGTCTATTCATGGATAACTCTATTGAAGAAGAGAGGAAATCAAAAGTCTTTCTCATATATACTTCTGTAGCAACGCATATAAAATGAAAGCAAATTTAAGCAAAATTAAATAAAATGAGGGTAGTTTCAAAGTTTAGGGAATAGCTTTTACCTCAGTTGGTGAAACTTACATCACAGTAAGCCATGAGATAATGTCTCACCACTCTGTAGCCAGTCCTGAAACCTAATCCCTCAATCTTTCTCTGTAAAAGGGAAAATTCATGTTTCCCTGAACTTAAGTTTATGAATAGTCATGATGAACATAAGATATATTTCATTGAATTAGTGTACTGGAACATCAAAATATTTCCCAAATCAACTAGAGCTAAGTTGACATTTTAGTTACTTCGTCATGCTTTTTATAATTTTTACGACTTCCTCTCCAGTATAGTCCCTAGGCTGGCATATCGTAATCTGTAATAAGGTTATGGAGATTGGATTTATAATGTAATTCAATTAAACAAAGTGTGGCCCCTTCAGCCTGTGAAATACAAAATAAGGTAATACAGAATGGTTTTTACTTGAATTTAACACCTAAAGAGTCTGAGATTGTGAAGACTAAAAGTAACAGGCTTGTGCTCATGTACATGGTTTGAAAAATTGAGTTTTACACAAACTTTGTGAAAATGTAAAAAAATATGTGTTAATATGATATTTTATTAAATTTTTATTTTTATTGTATGAATTACTTCATGACACCCTAACTTGGCTTCTCTAAATTCTAAACTATAGAGACTTTTAATCTATGTGACAGCATAGTCAACTATTATAGGCTATAATGTTTACTGTATCAATGCAGTATATGATCACAAATTCATTTAAACAAAAAGAGCAAGAATGCTGGTGGTGAAGACATAAAAACTGCTAAATATCACAAGTAGTGAAACAGTTCTCTTTTATGTAGCAGGTTGTTCAGGAATGTTAGTCTATTTGTTACCTGATTAGAGACTTCAAATGTCATAGAATGCCTGGATCTTCCAATCCTGGATAAGGCTTAAGGATGACTGAAACAAAATTATATGTAATCATGTTCTGAATTATACCATTTACGTCAGTCCCGAGGCCCCTTGTATTTTGTAGTAAGCATATCTTAGTGATTTTAGTGGATTTCTTAGAGTGGAATTAGAGACTACTTTATTGCCATGGACGAAGTGGTTTGAAGTTTTAAAAGTTCTGCAACCAAATATATGTGAATTAATTTGGAGTTTAACTGATGATATGTTCTTGGTGCCCAAATATTTGTCCTGAGGAAAGTTTTATAGTAAGGAGGCAAAGTAAAGTTTTAAAAAGAACAACAAATGCTAATGGGGATTTTAAGCATTTTTTTAAGGTTTCTGTCATTTCTCCATAGTCCTTATGAGCTCAGGACTTATTTCTGCTGGTCCAGGCCTCTCCTTAATGTAGAAGAAACTAATTTCTAAGAGTCCTTGCTATGCACGGAGAGGGAGATTTATTATCTTAGCCACTGCATTCTTTAATTTTTTAAGTGTTGTCTTTGGCTTAAAGGAATTATTATTTTTCTAAATTTATTTTTTTGTATGTATTTAAGGTGTACAACATGGTTGTGTAATAATGCATAATCATGGTAAGATAATTACTACAGTTAAACAAATAAACGTATCCGACACTTTCCATAGTTACCTTTTGTACATGTGTGGTAAGAGCACCAAAAATCTACTCTGGAAATTTTCTGTATACAATAAAATATTATCAACTATAATGTTCATGCTGTGCCTTAGATCTCTAGACTTACACATTCTACATATCTACAAGTGTGTACCCTTTGATCTACTTCTAATTTCCTCCCTCTTCCTGCCCCTGGTAAATGAAGGAGATACTGCCATTTGCAACTACATGGATGAACCTGGAAGACATTATGGAAGGTGAAATTACTCAAATACACAAAGGAAAAAGTGCATAAAATCACTTATATGTGGAATCTATAAAAAGCCACTATATTCTTGGAGTGAATACAGAGTCATGAGGCAGTCATATGGGAAGGGAACATAAGTAGTGAGCTGCCTTATGGAGTATGAAAACTCATGTTTTACTCATTAAGGATGATACTGACAACCAAGATGATGATGTAAAATAGCTCCGGTATTCTAGGAATTACATCTGTATCTATCTATCTATGTATATTTTTTAACATAATGTATTTTACCTTCTCATTTTATGTTTATTTTAATCAGGAACTTAACATAAGTCAATAATTCATGGGTAAGAAACACATGAACAATGAAGGACACTGCGAAAACTCAACCTGAAATTAAAAAATAAGAGGCAAAAAAAACCTGATCCAGGAAGAAAGGTTTAGTTGTCAGAGAAGAGAAGAATTTTGAGAGTAGGTTGGTGACTTTTCTGTGTTCTTGCCCTGACTGATCTCCAGGATTGAGGAAAATGAGGCTGACATTAATTTCTGCAAGAACAGTTTCAAAAAGCTCCGTGAAATGTGGAGTCACCTGTAACAGTGCTTTGTGATCCTTCTCACAGAGTTAGCACAAATGGGAGAGAGGCTTTTGCTCCTATCTCCCCTTCCCACACTTTTCTTTAAGCTCCATGTTCCTTAGCAACTGTAGATGCTTCAGTGCACTGGTGCTGGTGCCATTGAGAAAGACTCACAGAAACAACTCCAGGAAGGAGAAACATTAAGCAAGTGAAACATTTGTTATTATTACTAACTTGATGTCATTTGTACAAAGGGCAGATATAGCTCTGAATATATATAGATGGCACTATTTTTTCCTGCTTTTCACCATGTATACACATTTACATATGCAAAAAGACATTCTTTTAAATTCATACAGGTCTAATTCAGCATAGACTATTGTTTTAGGTAAGGTTCCTTAGAAGCAGAGCCTCAGATATAAATTTTTATGCAAATGAAGCAAGAGGGGGCTCTCAGGTGAAAAATATGACACTTAGTGAAGCAGGTGGAACATGGGGAGAAGGTAGGCAAAGATGTGAGTTTTGCTTTGTGGTTTTGAAAATGTGGTCCCCAGACCCACAGCATCAGCATCACCTAAGAACTTTTTAACATGTAAATTCTCAGGCCTAGATCTACTGAATCAGAAATTTGAGGATGGGACCCAGTAATCTCTGCTTTAACAAGCCCTTCAGGTAATTCTGATGCACACTAAAATTTGAGAATCACTGGCCTATCTAAAGTCTAACCTCAGCCTGCTCTTACAGAGAACCCTGGAGCATAAATGGCACTGCAGACTTATCTCTCTTTGAGGCAATTAAGGCAGTTTTTGTATTTCCTGTGAATTAGTTATTGGCTGCAGACCAACCGTGAGAGGGGAGCATAGTCTCCCAGCATTTCTGGGTGAGGCATTACTATAGACCATTCTCATGGGAAGGATGCCACTGAGGACTTCTGGGAAATAGCATCTAACCAAGGCACCAACTGCATCTACTGCAACTGTATGTTCCACCAAATGGAGTTTTGAGTAAGTAGAAAAAGTTTTGTCACAACCTGAAATCCAGACTTCTAGGAGGTTCTCCTGGCATTGAGAATCTAACTTTGGTGTCTACTACATCCCCACTTCATTGTTTTTTCCTAACCAGCATTCTGATTCCCAACACAAAGTGAAACGTTCAATCCTAGAGCACTATGGACCCACAAGGGAAGAAAATGTAATAAAACTATTGATAATATTGAAGACTTTTCACTCCTTTAAACATCTTAGTCAATAGATATTTATTGGGCACTACCTGAGGAAAAAAAATTTCTTAAATTAGAATTATTAGGGAAAGGATATTGAAGAGGACATGAAAAGAACAATGGCAGTTGCCTGCAATTTGGGGGAGTCCTTCTGAGGAAGTATCCTGATCAAAAAAGGAACTTCCAGGAATTGGTCACATGTCTGAAGGGAGAAGATAGCAGTGGCCTAAATGGGCATGCATCCAGCACAGTGTCCAAAGTGGGAGGTGTCATGGAAAAGAAAGGCACAGAAATTAAAGAGGCCTATGTCCTGATGTCATTTCTGTGCTGTTGCTGAGACTTTCGTTTGTTTCTTCTTCTGCTTATGCCCACTTTTGATAGCTGTGACATGACACTCCAAAAGGAAGTGTTAAGTGTAGACTTCAGTCATCTTTGATCTGGCCCTGCAGCTGATTAAACTTCAGTGTTAATGTCCTACTGGAAGCTTCCCTTGAGGAAAGCATATGTTTTCTCAGAACCACACATTTAGCTCCTTGATTATTTTTAAGTTGGTATATTCATGTTTATTAACTTTGATTGTCCCCAGATTTGTGGGGTCTTTAAAGGGCAGGAGATTTCTCACAGGTATACCGTATTTACAGTCCCCTTCAAATCTAACACAATGTTGAACAAACAGTATTTGCTCTTAAAAAACTTGCTGAATCAATTTCTTTCATTTTATCAGGAGTTTTTCACCTCTCGGCTTAAAAAAGTAACCCCACCGAAGTAACATCGAAATATAAATCAACTCCAAATAGCGCAAATAGTAAAAACCTGAAGGATACTACCTGCTATTCTCCAAGCACACACAAAAAGCAATGTTTTAACACTTATGTGAGTCTTTGGGCCTCTTATCTCTGACACCGTCCTTATATTTTAACACAATGCAATTTTCTTTTGTTCTCAGTTTCCCACTGCTGCTGTATTGTACCATGCTTAGGAAATTCAGGGGCCATACATAAATTTTTATACTAAAATTTGCATTCAACATTGGCTTGTTTCAGGTGTACATAAACATAAGCACACTACAAATTATTACCTGAACCAAACAACAAATAAGAATTTAAATTTCCCATTAATAGCACATGAGGGTGTGTGTCTGACACTAAACTGCTGAATATTTGCTCAGTAAAAGCACAGGCAACAAGTCCAAGCACCAGGAAATCTACATGCCAGCTGAAGTTTGAGTCATCTCAGGCCTCATCAGGCAAAGCTGATAAATAGCTTTTCCTGTTTAAGAGGAGGGTGATGGATGGCAATGCTGGTTTCCGACAAGTGAAATGCAATGATTATCATAAATCATCAAAGACCAATGGTGTCACTTTATTAGCACTGAGATTGCAGAGGACAAGTCTTGATATGCTCCTCCGAGACACAACTATTTATACAGAAACCACCTCTTTTTATCTTGAGGTCCTTGCATCTCTTTAAGGAAAAATAAAAATATTAAAAAAAAATAAACTCAAATCTATGGTATTTTCACACAGTTGATTCCTAACTTTTTCATTGCAAGGAGCAAACAAAACTAAGACTTTGTTCTGATACAGAATAATAGAAATATCTTCTCTTCAGTGTAAGTTGTATTAATTCAGAAGCATACAGGGGAATCACTCAGCTAACGAAGTGACTTGTTCAACAAAAGAACACATTGCAGTATATTATGCTCTAAATCCTGGTTAGTATTTTCTAAGTGGATTGAACCCAGATGAAGGCAAGAACAATCCCCAGAACTTTTGTAAATTTTAAGACAATGCCATATATTAATAATATCAGTGCTAAATTAATATATTGATTGCTTTGATTTTCATATGATTGCCAATTTTTACTTTATTTTCCCCTTTCATAGGTGATGCTTTAAAAAGGACTTTAATCATAGTAATTTATTATATTTTATGTCATGATTACAATTTCATTCAATGCTAATTCTAACATTCACCTTGTGCCCAGTCTTTTTGCAGTGAATTTAATGCTTAGAAGGTTTAACAATGTTACTTTCAGGACACTTGCAGATCATCAAATTATTCCAAATCCTATGAAGTTTTATCAGTATATATAAACATTGTGGAAGATTCTTCTTTCCTCAAGCTAATATTTGTGACATATAATTAGTGAAAAAGATAAAATTATCATTATTATTATTATGTTTCATTTGGAGAAATGGACAGCATTTCTCCACAGACTATTTCAGTTTGTATTCTCTTGGCATTCCAGTATGTAAATACTAAAATCTCAAAATTATAATAATCCCACTCAATTCACGGTTTGGTTTCCTTAGTGCCCATCAACAGTGGATTAAAGAAAATGTGGTACATATATACCACAGAACACTACACAGCCATAAAAAGGAACAAAATCATGCCCATGCAGCAACATGGAGCTGGAGGCCATTATCCTCAGTGACCTAACACAGAGACAGAAAGCCAAATACCACATGTTCTCACTTATAAGTCAAAACTAAACATTTAACACATATGATTGTAAAGGTGAGAACAGTAGACACAGGGAATCCCTAGATGGGGTGGGAGAGAGGAGGTTGTAGGCTGAACTGCCTGTTGGGTACTATGTTTATGGCCTGAGTGACAGGATCATTGGGACCCCAAGCCTCGGTATCACACAATTTGCTCATGAAACAAAACTGCATGTGTGCCCTTTAATCTATAATAAAAGTTTAATTTTTAAAAAAGACAAGGCAGGTAGGATATTTGAAATGGGATATGAAACACAAAGAGAGAAAACTTCAGTGAGAATAAGGTGGTGTAATGGCTTATAGCCTTCACTATCCATGTCATCATCTTCTACAAGCAGATCTCCAGAGAAAACACAAAAGGAATAGAAAAAGAGAAAGAAAGGTGAGCACAGAGGGAAGGTATCAAAGAAAAACTAAAGAAGGAAAAATGGAGACAGTTACAACAAGGTTATTTTATACAGGCGATGAACAAAACTCACAGCATTAAGTAAAAATAATTTTTTCCTTTATAAAAACAGAATTCTGAAATGAATTGACACATATGCATATTCATCAAGCTGATATTATTTTCATCTATTCATTCATTCATTCAAAAAGTAAACTAGATCTTGTTAATTGATTATTAATGATGTTAAAGAAATTTTCATATTTGTAAAAGGCTTTTCCTCTCCTTTAAAACTGTAAAGTATTCATACGCCTTATCTTTCTCTCACTTTCTTCACCTTGGACTTCAGAAGCCTTTAAGGACATTTGTTTTCTCTCCAGTTCAAGAGAACTGGCACTTATGGCTGGGTGTAAGCTTATAGGAGAGAAAAGAAGAAAATTCAGGATTCATATCATTATCTAATTAACTACAGTCAGGGTCTTATGCAAGGTTTTTATATTCATTTGGAATTTCAGAATAAAATCTTATTTGTGACTGTGAACTTTTTTTTTGGTAAGAATACAACAGGCAATTTCATGGACATGCAAAGATGAGAAATAAAATAAGATGATCTTATGGGGAATGAAATTAGAAACTCAGAAAACAATTTCTCTCAATCTCTCTCTTCTTTTCTCTCTTTTTTAACATAGTGCTTTCCTCTGCTGTGGAATATTACATGGTACAGGGTTTAAGGGTTCCTTTGTTAAATGCATTTCATTGTCTTAAGTAAACACAATAGACAAAAATACTTGCTGGACATACTTAAAACCAAGCACATGGTAATTTTGTACTGTGTCTGTTTAGCTAAACTAGAACTATGTTCTTTGGACTTTCCCTTCCTATAAATTTCTAGGTTAGGATTGGCCACCAGAAAAATTAGCATGAGAATTAGAAGGCAAGACGTGAAACAACAACCCTTACCTTTTGAAGGCTGATTTAGGGTAACAAGCTGCAGCTTAAAGGAGCGGTTGCTACTTTGCCTTTTCACCTTATTGGCCATACCCAGCAGTAATTCAGTTCCTACCTGGAATTCCTCTTGCAATTTCTCTGAGTCCTAAGTGAAGCTTGAACTTTAGTTTCTTCTGAAGATCATCTGTGGCAAAAGGTTGCAGTTTCTTTTGAAGATCACTTGTGTTGTTGAGTTTCAGGCTGGAGGAAGATGGGTTTTGGTTTGTCTTCTTCATGGATTCTACTTTGTCCTTACTCTTCTCACCTCCCCCAACACACTTTATGTCCAGGTTTGCTTTCAGAGAGCTGGTCCTGCTTACATTTAACAATTTAAGGCCCACCACTAGATGTAGAAAATAGCTTTGTGTAGACTTTTTCATCAATCTCTACAACTATGTAAGGTTCAATCTCTATTATAATATCTCTTATTCCATACCATTCTAGCAATGCACTTCCTGATGAAACCTTAATTGGTACAGAAATGAGCTAAGCAAAGTGGTTCCAGAGGAAATAACTTATGGATGGCTTATGTGAATTGATTCTGGGTTATCTGGAACTGTTTTTATCTGAGCAGACTTAACTGCATTAGTAAATCTGTTGCTAGTGGTAAAGAGGACATTACCAGCTTATGACGTGCAGTGACACAAAATTTATTGAATTGCAACAACATGCAGATACCTTTAATCAAGTGCCTATAGAATGAAAATCTTTGAGTGGCCAAGTATTTGCTGCCATGGGGCATTTTAATAAAAAATAAAGATGATCCTGTTGCTTGGTTACTTCTAAATGTGCCAGAACACTTGGGGAGAGGAAATAGTCAGCTAAAGGTTTTCAATTCCCACCACGAGATCCAAGTAAAGAAGCAGAAATATCCTATGACTGCTCTGAAACAAAGCAAAGCAAAACAAAACAAAACAAAACTTAACTTTATCTTTCGTGGCTCCAGCACCAAAGTTTGAAATGAAACTAAACCAAAATGAAAACCAGACTCAAATTATGTGAGTAAATGGATTTGATTAACGTAAATCGAATTCATAGCTTCATAGGGTCGCTTATTTTAGATTTAGGCATTGATTGAGAAAGAGTTGCACCCTGGAAATGGTTGAGGCTATGTCAGAAAATCTGAAGCTAGTGTCCTTGAACCCTTAAATTTTGTCAAGTATCTTTTGCTAGTAGAAGGAGCCCTCTCTCCCCAGTCTTGGGAAAAAGAATCTGAACAGTTTTATAAAAAGACTACTAGTCCTTCTTAGGACCTACCCTCCCTACCTCTCATTGTTTCTAGCACACACACATGGACGCAAGGATTGTCACACCCCATAATTGAACCACAGGGCCAATTCTTTAAGTTTTCGTACAAACTCATGGCATCCTGTGTAACTTCTCTCTTGAGAAATAGCTTCTGGCCTACTGCCCAGCCATTGTAGAGATTGTTTTACCAAGGGCCATTATGTTTTGATGTGACTTGAGCTGCCTGTCATGAAGTAGATGTTTCCTGACATATCCATTCCTAAAGCTGGGCATGCACAAATGGATTCCATCATTGTACAGATGTGACAGGTAAGAGACTGAGCTCAAACAAGTCAAAAGTCATAACTAAGTTACATGAGCACGTGGTGCAGATGCTCATGGCCCCTCCTCCTTCTATGCTGCTTTCTTGCTCACAACTTGAACACTTAGCTACGTAGAGGGCCCCTCTATATCCATTTACTGAGGAAGAAAAAAACTCGTGGCTAGTTTATGGATGGTTCTGCATGACATGCTGGCGTCACCCAAAAGTGGATGGCAGCAGCATTATAATTCCACATATGGGTGCTAAAGAAGGGTGGTTAAGGGAAATCCTCTTAGTGAATAGAAAGTAGCAAATTTGTTTGTTCACTCTGTGTAGAAGGACATATGCCTGGAGATATGGCTGAAGTATAGACCTACACTGATTCATAGGTATAAACTAATTATTTTATGGAAAATCAAGGACTTAGAAAGGAACACAACTGGTAATTTAGTGATAAGGAGTTATAGGGCACAGATATGTGGAAAGATCTGTCCAAATGGACAAAGACAGCAGAATTATGTGTACTTCATGTAAATGCTCTTCAGAGAGCAAACGGGCAGATGAAGACCTTAACAATCTGATGTACAAAATGATCAATTCTGTAGGTATTAGTCAGCTTCTTTTCTCAGCCACCACTTTTTTGCCCAATGGACTCTTGAACAAAGTTGTCATAGTGGCAAGGATGGAGGTTATGCACGGGCTAAGCAACACCGGTTTCCACTCTTCAAAGCCAATCTGACTGCAGCCACTGTTCAGGCCTTAATTTGCCAACAACAGATTCTAACTTGTAAGTTATGTATGTGTAACTTAACCAGAAGAGAAATGAACAACTCCCAAAGTTTGTTAAAATACCATAAGGAATTTATCACTTAGTAAAGTCATATTTTTAGTTGTATAGCAAATGGTTTTATCAAGTTAGATTTTATTAATGTCTTTATTTGGAAGTTAAATATAGATAAAAGATTGCATGGATGTCACTTCAACAAGGATAAACTAGATGTTTTATGCTGTTTCAGCCTGATTAAGCCAAACCTTCCCCCAGAATCTCTGTCTCTTTATGGCTTCAGGTTAGAGTTGGGGAAAAACAAAATTTGTAAAAGTTTAAAAGGTAAATTAGTTGGGCATGGCGGCAGGAGCCTGTAATCCTAGCTACTTGGGAGGCTGAGGCAGAAGAATCACTTGAACCTGGGAGGCGGAAATTGCAGTGAGCCGAGATCACACCAATGCACTCCAGCCTGGGCGACAGAGTGAGACTCCATCTCAAAAAAAAAAAAAAAAAAAAAGGTAGAAGTGGGGCATAAGACATATACTAAAGGCTATTATAGGACACCAGACCCCACTGCAGCTTGTGCCAATTGTCAGTGAGCTGGTGACTCACATTTTTGATGTGGGCAGCAGCCAAGCCTGCAGCTCCCTATGCTTCCACCAGATATTCTTTTTCAACTTCTCCTAATCTTGGATCAGGTACCTGTGCAGCTTTATGGTAAGTCCCAGCTTTTTCTTCAGGTTACCCAGTTCATTGCAATTGGACATAGTTTCAGTTTGTTTTTGTGGGTAGCAGTTTGTTATTTCTTTCCACTGCTTCACATCCACCTTTTCATCTTGACTGCTTTCCCTTGTCATCTACAGGCACTTCAAGCCCATCACCCTATGCACAGACAAATGCCTCTCATGAACTCCGTAAGGTCTACTCCCTATAATAACTCCCTTGTTTTGTATCACTCATGAGAGTTCTGCTTTTTTGATGGAGCCCTCACTGAAACAGTCTTTGGAAGTCAGTTTTTAATAAAGAATAAGAAAGGAATTTCCCAATAGTCATTGCCAATCTAATCCCTGTAGAAACAGTAGGCTGGGCGTTGACCAATTGCCAAACTTTCTCAATTGCTTACGTTTAGAAGTATGCATTTAATCTTCTGTGTCAGCTAAAAAAGCTTTCACAGTGGACAACTCTAGATTACAGGAGCATTATGGGAACAGCCTTTTGTGCTTTCACTGAGATAGCAATTGCTGAGTTGGTAAATCCAAAGATCCAGGATATGTCTAGAAAAGAGTATATGTCTTCACATTTGCTGTCTTCTGCGTCAGAGAACCCATGCTATTTAGTTGGCCTAAAATATCCTGTTTTAGACAGTGGTCATAAGAAGGTGACCAGGTTGCCCTGTTTAAGTGCTGTACCCCAAATAATTGGTTTCTATGTTTACAAAGTTGGTTTAGAAATGAGAATTGGTTTACAAGACTATTCCTGAAGGAGAAGTGGGGTTCTCCCAGTGCATAAAATAAAAAGCTGGAAGGGAAGTGATGTTTACAGAGAAAAACTCTAATCTAAATAAAAGTCACCAAAGAGGTTCAATTTTTCCCAGGATACCAATATTAGTGCACAAGGCTTAGAATCTAGGCTAGAATTTTATGTTTTGTGGTAATAGTGGAGAAGAATAACATTATGAATATATTCTATGGATTTGTCTAAGTATCTTTGAGAGTCCTTTATAGCACCTCAAATTGGATTGAGACTTACGATCTTCATGTTTAGCAACCATTATCCACATATCATTAGCTATATACTTATTTTTTCACTTTGAAACACATAAGCAGCACCAAACGTATTTACATCTATAAAGAAAACATATTTTAAAAGTTAAGTATTTCACCAAATGTACCTTTTAAAATTAAAATTATAGAAAGAAAAAAAGAAGAAAAAGAAAGGAAGAGAAAGAAAGAAAGAAAGAAAGAAAGAAAGAAAGAAAGAAAGAAAGAGAAAGAAAGAAAGGAGAATCTATAATGGTTTGTTGTACTTCGAATTATCAAAAAAAAAAAAACAAAACTAGTTTTAATGCCCTCAACTTACTAATTGTATTTTATCTCTTGTGTTTGGAAATTAATTACCAAGTGCAGTAAGGGAGAAGGGATAGATGCCCTTCCCCTTTTCTTGTGCAACCACCTCCCACAGTACAAACCGATATGCATAGGATGACATCTCATTTGGATCTCATTGTTTTGTCTTGGAAAGCAGATATCAGTGGTACATGGGGAACTGAAGTATTTGTTGAAGTAAATAATAATCTGCTCTGTTCTGGAAACTTTATTTTGCACTCAGAATAATATTTAAAAATACAGATATTAAAAATGTAATAAGGTCTTAAGAATGAAATGCACTATAGGGGCATTTCCTTTTCTACATTTGCCCACAAATAAGGAAATGTTTAAAAATACCAAAACTAAAAGATTTTTAGCAACCCTTAGTCTTGAGGTTCTCTGAACCAGTTATTCTCTCTAAAGACTTTGGAGGCTATGGGATCCATTGTTCACTGGGTCAAAGAAACTAATCATAGTCCCTCCCTAAAAAATAAGTTTAAGACCCATTGTAAATCCCGGACAGAGCTTTGTGCTACTTTCTTTACACCTACTCTTTTTCCAGAGTCAGAAGCCAGAAATATTTGGTGTAAATAAACTTTGACCAAGCTTATGAGGACAAACCGACTTAGACAGAATGTGAATTGAGTATACTGTATACTCCATAAGTAACAGGTAATCAAATGAAGTTTTAAATGTTAAACCCACTTGAAAATGTCTTACTTTCTCTCTTCATAAATGCAATTATTTGTGTGATGTATCAACGTAAATAAGCTCATTTAACTGAAATTCTCTTATATGAAATGATTTTCATATGTGGTGGGCGCCTGTAATCCCAGCTACTCGGAGAGGCTGAGGCAGGAGAATGGTGTGAACCCGGGAGGCGGAGCTTGCAGTGAGCTGAGATCACGCCACTGCACTCCAGCCTGGGTGACAGAGCGAGATTCCGTCTCAGAAAAAACACAAACAAACAAACAAACAAAAATTCTTATTACAGCCATTATGAGATATTGATGCTACTACCATTCAAACAAAACTTTAGCAGTTATGTTCAATTGAACATAGTTAAAATAAGTCACACAATAGAAAAATCTAAGTTAGTAGAGCTTACAACTAGACATGGTGAAACATGAATAAAATATTCTACTTAAATTACTGTGACACTGTATCTCTTTTTTAAAAATGCATACAAGAAGGCAGAGGAATTGATAATCCAAGCACTTAAAGCTGAGTTCTGAAATCTATATTAAGGCATTTTTATGACACACAGCAGAGAAACCAGAATGACTAGTCTCATGTGAGTTTAGTTTTAAGTTTCTCCATCAACTTATTGCATCCCCTTAGGAAAATTTATTAACTTTGCAGTTTTTCACCATCTGTAATATGGGAATAAAATATTTGGTACTTACAGCTCAATGACTCTGTGAAGAAAATCAGGTCATATTTGTGGCATATCATCAAATCTTACAGGAAGAAAGCAGTCTAAAATATGAGACTTTATGGTATCTTTACTTTCAAGAAGGAACAGACGCTAACATTTCTCTAGGCTAAAACAATTAAAGTGGATCGGTAAAAGCATGCCTTATTACACAGATATATTTCCAGGCATTTCATCCTCATGTCCCCACCAATATTGGTAGTGCTGGGTTATTTCTTTTGACAGATACTTTTTTCTAGAGTAACACATGCAAATTGATTATCTTAAATAAAGTTAAGATTATAATTTTTTTCTGGAGTCATTTCAGTTAATCTCCTTGCAGTTCAGCCAAAAATGAGAAATAATAATTCTCATGAAACCTTGGTAGGGACATAGTTCTTGGTATCTAGAAAGGCAAGAGAAAAATACGGTCATGTCACTTCTAAGAATAAAAGGAAAATATATTTATCACCACTTTTACATGTTCTTTCAAACTTTAAAAAAGTATTAAAAGAATAATTTTTTGTTTTCACATTAAATGCTTTATAAAATGATGTGTGGGAGAACTCAACAGGTGAAAATTACTTGTAGTTTTCATGAACAGGCTTACTGCCTTTTTGAAGTGTGGCAAGTAATTGAAATCTTTAAAAAATACCCTCCATTTCCATTCCTAAATACCAGGCTACCTTTAGACAGATGCAATGTGGCCAACCTTCAGCCTGAAACAATAGCATCTTCAAACCCAAGACATTTAATTTTATTTCTTCTTTTCACATGAACTATTTCGAGAATTTGACAACAAATAAGCATCTGATTTGGGCTGCTTTCTATCAGGAAAGTATTGTTATAAAATTTATGCAATATTTACATCACTACCCCTTTCAATAGCAAGCTCAACATTAAATGCTTCAACTTGCAATCTCATGTTGATATCATGACCACATTAAATCCATGATTAGTGAGCTTTTTGTTGTTCCCAGGGAACTGAAGCCAATATATTTTTATTTCTCTAAATAATAACATGTTGTGTATTATTGTCTTGGAAATAAATTTATCAAAATCAGAGTAAAGGTTTGACCAGTGTGACTGCTTAAAAGGATATATGAATTAAAGTGCAACTGAGTCAACAAATGTTCATTGAGTCCCTCTTGTATGTAGAATATGGCTCCAGTCAATACAAATAATAATAAAAATAGACACCGTATTTTCCTTTAATGAAAACTACTTTTTATAAAGAGCCTTCCATAATTAGTATCTTATTATCTAGTTTAGTCCTCACAGTATCTCATTGGAACCTGTACTATTCTTCTGACCATTTTTTAAAGAAACAAATGTTTAGAAGTTGTGTAAACTTCGCAAGTTTGCAAATCCTAAAGTGGTAGTGCTGAAACTTTAGGCCAATTCATTCTGATACTAGGGTCTATGGCTCAGCTTTCAATAAAGACACTGTGTCTTCACAATAACAAGTTAACATGTGGGCCCTAATTTTAAAATAAATAAATTTTCCCAAGGTTTTATCCTTAGCTTATGGGTTAGATCTCAGATTGTTTGAAGAGTAAGGCACAAAAGCTGTTTTACCATTTATGTGGCAGAACTGCTGTACTGATTAGATAAACCAGAGTAGCCAGACAGCATTTTCCATATTTAAGTGCAAACCCTTAGAACAGGGTCTGACACACAGATGGGCTTCTCATCCTACTTCAACCCCTCAGTTTCAGTTATGCGAACTGATTCACCTTAGCTACAAATGCTTCTCATTCTGTAGGACTTTTAGCGGGTGTGTGTGTATGGATGGAGGAGAAATACATTCAATTGGACATAACTGTTAAAATTTTCTATCAGTATATCAAATACTATAATAAAAATTACAAATCTAGGAGAATCACCCTGTGTGGGAGAATTTTCATTTAATAAGCTTACTTATGTTGATGTAGCAAACAATAACATTCATAGAGAGATACAGAAACTAACACATTTTCTAGTGGGTTTAAGACTTAAAACATCATTTGAATGCCTGTTACTTTTTGTATATGTAGTATATTCAATCACACACCACTACCTTTATCCCAACAGTGGAATACCTCATTCCAACAAAAAGCCAAAATCTCAGCAAGCTATAGTCAGCACTTAAGGAACAAGGTATTGGGGAAACCATTCTATCTTCAGAGAAATCAATCATTGATATGGAAGAAATAATAAACTCTAGCTCTCCCTGCTCCTCTCCTAGCCAAGAATTTGGCAAAACACAGTTTCAATTAATGAGTAGAACAGATGGGAGCTAATTTTTTTAATTCTCAAAGGAGGGTCACTTAAGTTTCCAATGGTTCATTTTTAACAAGTGTGTCACTTTGGGGCACATTTCTTTATGCTTTTCTCAATGTTAGTCACCCACATGAATAAGAAAGACTTTTCTGGAACTTACAGGGAAAGTTGAACAGTGAGAGGTCTTGTATGTTCATTATTCATTTTCAAAATGGACTGATATTAAAGACTGGGTTAACTGTGGGTCTTTGGGCTTTTGGCCTTTAGTGGTATCTTCTTCAGTGCTGTCTCCAAATGCCAGGTGACCAGCATCTCTGAAGATAGTGGTTCATTCAAATGTCTGGGTCATTCTCAACAGTGTTGATAAAACAAGGACAGACTGTATTAATCTTTATAGACTTAAACACATAGCTTCAATAACAGATGTACAGTGAATAAAGAGTTCTGTTTTGACTTTTGCAAGACGAATTTTTAGCATAAGGTAGACCAGAACATGACTGAAGGAATACTGTGAAGAACTCTTAAAAGGTGGAAAAAAACCCCACCTTATTTGATTTACATCCTTATGATCACAAAACTAGCAGCACACCTTTCAATTCTCCCTACTCCTTTTTAGGAAATTGCAAATTATAAAACTATCACAGAGAAATATTTCTTACTCCTTTAGGTACATAATAAATAAAACAGCCATTGACCTTATCATAAGAGCCTTATGACTTTTTTTTTCTGTACTGGTGAGTTACATGAGTTATAAAACTCACATAACAGAGATAAACTTAGTTAACCTGTTGTAACAAAAATAAGATTGTCTCTTCAGTGTCACAGAGATGAGCCCCACAACTAACAATTTGCTAAGCAGCCAAATAAAGCATTCTGTCACTTCTTTAATATTCATTTTTTTGTCTAGGTTATTTTGTCTCCTAATTTATGATGTTTATGAGCACAAAGTTTCTGGATTCTTCTTTTGAGACCATTTCAGTAAGAAACAAATAAGTAGAGTCCTTGGTCATGTTGTCTGCTGGCTATTTATAAATTCCTTGTGACACATTCAAAAAACTTGAGAAGAGTTGCTTCATAGGATCTCTTATCTTACAGTGATGATTTCTTTATTTCGGTTTCAAAATTTAATGTTATTCTCTAATTTTATGGAGAAAATTGTATTATTTTTCATTTTATTCTCAACGTTTTCTCCCTTTGAAAGGTGCTTACTTTAAATAACTCATAATTAATTATTAATTTTCTACATCAGGAAATGTATTTGCTTTATTGTTCTTAAAGTGTTGTTTAACGTCCTCCTAAGGGATACTCTATACCTATTGTTTCATAACACAGAGTATCAATAGCAATCTTGGTAAATCATCACCCAGGAACTATTGCTTAGCTTTTCACATGCAGATACTATATTTTGTCAGCACAGCTAGGATGAAATTTTAAAAGCAGTTTCAAATTTAACAAGTTCAATGACATATAAACCAGATTGATTAATTAAAGTTGATATACCTAAGAGGAATCAGAATACTGAAGTGTGCATGAACAACTCATTCTCTTCCTATGTATTAACTTAATAATGCCAATGTGTCCATTTAAGCTGAAATGTGAACATCACATAAATATTCAAAGTCCATGTGACTTGACTTGGTGGCCATGAAAATGTACCTCTCAGATGTCCTATTTAGGGGATTATAATTGATTGATGACCGTAGCTGCTGTACACTGATTTCACCACCTTGTTTATACCAAGGCCACTACAATGATTTCACCACCTTGTTTATACCAAGGCCACTACAATGGGTCGTTAACTCTGTATAGAGAGCACTAGGGCAAGTCCCGTGAGATGAAGGATTTCTCTAACAGATGGGTTTGAGTGCTGGACTCCCCGCTGGCCTCGCTGAAACTTTATAAGAACTGCATGAGCATTGAAGAATTTTTCTCCCAACCTTCCATGCCTCTCTTTTCCCCATATCTCACATATAAGAATCAAGCCTGTGGTTTACAGTAGCCCAATCCTCTTGGATTGTCATATTGTTTTAAAATATTTATATAAACATAAATATTTTTATATATATATTTATATAAATAATAAAATATTTATATAAAATACAGATGTGAGTATTTTGAGTAAATTGACATATTTTTTCCTAACCAGTTATATATTGTAGTTCATAACATTACAAGTTTGTAGGAAGCATTTTACTGGGTTCCCAAGTAGTAAACACCAAAAGATAATAATATAAAATTATAAGGGGTTGTGTTATTCATCAAAATTAAAAATTTCTAAGAATCCTTGACTAAAATTTTATATTATAAATCTATTAAACATTAACAGATTTAAAATATTTATGCAGCCAGATCTAAGTAAGTATCCACATAACTATAAAACCTGCAATGCCCCAACATTTGAAGAAATCAAAACAAAAATATAATGTCCTGATTCTGCTCTCAGAATAATTTCTTTTATGTAATGTGCCAATTAAAAAGTCTATACATTATCCTCAATTCTGCTTATGGATTAGGAAGAACCCATGAAAATGTGTAGAAAAATCTAAACATTCTGAAATGCATAGAAAGAAATAAAACAACATAGTGAAATAATTGTTTGTTTAGTTAGTTTACAAAAGAGATGAAAAATAAATGTGGTAGATATTTGTGAAATGATGAAAAGATGTTGTGTAGAAAAATTGTTGATATTTTCCAGTGTATCAGCAGAGGACAGAACAAGAATTAGTGGCTGACAGTTGATAGTAGTCAAGATTTTATTCAATATGAAGATAAACATTCTCACAATAAGTGGTAGTCACATTACAGATTTGATTACCTCAATTTAGTATGATATTTTAAGTGTAAGTGAATCCTAATTTTGGGGAAAAATACATATACATATGTATATATTTCCAGTACTCTTGTAAGTTGGAACATGAATATATTTTTATTAGGTTGCTCACAGAAATGAATGACACATTAGCACAGGAATCAAGGATGAAGTTTTTAGCACAAAATATCTTCCAAAGAAAATCATCACCCAGAGGTTTCCTCAGATTTAATAACCTCAGCTGAGTGTTCCAACTAGTTCTTCATGACTTTCCTAGAGTGCTCTATCCCAGCAACAGGTGCCACTTCACAGACATCCAATGGCCTTTGCCCCATCTCTGCTGTCTAAGTCCCATGCTTCCTTTCAGGCTTTGGTCAACTGTTTGTGTGTCTTGCTAGCCTCTGTCCCCTCTAAAATTCACAGCTTGATAGTTCTGTGTGTCTGCCACCATCCTCAGAAGTAAAGAGTGAGTAGAGACTATGAAATTACATCAACATAGAAAAACATTAAGAATATTTGTTAGTAACTGGATATGTGAGTACATATATTTATAGATCACTATATAAAATCTATCAATAAAATATAAAGTTATCACATATATACATACACATACATACGTTATATACACATATTATATATAATATATATATATAAAAATGCTTATAGGTAGAACCCATGCCTCCTCCTCAAATGACACATATCCTGTAGAGAACAAATGAACCCTTCATTAATTTATGTATTCAACTACGAGCCATAAAAAATAATGTCTTTTGCAGCAAGATGGATGCAGCTTGAGGCCATTATCCTAAGCCAATTAACACAGCAACAGAAAACTAAATACCACATGTTCTCACATATAAGTGGAAGCTAAACACTGAGTACACATGGACATAAGGATCTGAACAATAGTAACACAGGATGGGAACAATAGACACTGGGGGACTACTAAAGCGGGGAGAGAGGGAAGGGGTCACAGGCTGAAAAGGTACCTAGAGGGTACTGTGCTCATTACCTGGGTGTTGAGATCATCTGTACTTCAATCCTCAGCATCAAGCAGTATACTCATGTAGCAAACCTGCAGTGTACCCACTGAATCCAAAACAAAAGTTAAAAATAAAATAATGCATTATAATATAAAATATACTTTCATAAAATACCTCGGTATGCTAGGGACAAGGAATACAAAAATAAGGTTGTTTACTGTCCAAAGATATTTTAGATGGAGAACATGGGCTAAAAATTACTATAGTATGTCCTTTTGTACTTGTGCACAGTGAACTCCTGCATACAGGTGTCCAATAAGAGTTGGCTGATAAAAGGATAGAGAATTTCTCTACTGTGGCTCAGCACACCTTCTCCTGGGTCTTTTCTGACTCTGGATGTGGCCAACGCATTTTCAAAAGGGAAGGAGAAGAGACAAAAACGTAATATAGAAATCAAGTAACTAGATTTAGTACTGCAATTTCTAACAAAGATAATTAGCTGAAAACATTGTGTGCTAACCCGAAGACTGCTTAAGGACACACACACACACACACACACACACTCACCCATGATTCTCCATGGGGAAGGGTCAATTTGAAAAACCACACAGAGACCACAGGTTTCGACCAAGAACCTCTTAATGAACTGCTGACAGAATGGATCTGCTTTTCAGCTTCAAGTCACTTTCCTTCTTTGATGGTTACAGAGAATGCTATGATCTTCCCAGAGATGCTACAGGTCTGCCTCAGAGCCTGTTTGGAGGCTACAGATTCATAAGGCATATTCTGATCTTCGCATAGGAGCTGGATGTGTAGAAAGATCTCCAAGATTTGTGGCCATCACGATAATTTTGGAGGTGTCTTTTTAAAAGGTCTCATTGGCTCCTTTACAAAGTTAATTGCAGTTGCCTGATTGCTGAACTGGTTCCAGTAGTTTATTTGCTGAGGCTGTAGGCTTTTAATTCATGTCAACCTCTGATTACTGTGGTTCTGCTGTCTACCTGCTCTTCAATGAGCATTGCCAAATCATAGCATTAGAATCTATTTCCCGTGTTTTAATAGATAAATCAGGGCCATCTTGTTCTAAGTAAATTTTGAGTTACTTTTCTCCCAATGCATTACCTTGAACAATCACTATTGCAATTCACCTACTATTCCTGTCTACTCACACACTCTCTTGAGAACTTTCACCAGATATTTCACTACTCATAGAAGAGACAAGAGACAGCTATCTACTAATATGATCAGTTACTCCTTATTCAGATCAGTTACAAAGAGGCTAAGTTAAATGCATTCTGGGGCAATGTCAAGTCACATTTTTCTATTTAGAGAAGCACATTTTATATATACTTTCCCCCATATCTTTACTTATGCTTTTTTCTTTCTTAATAATATTCTGGCATTAGAGTCAAGAGGTAGGGTTCAGGAAGGGGATACAGAATCATGTGAGAAAGCTGGCTTTAGAGTAGGGGTCATATTGATCACCACTCTGAAGTCCCTATTCCACTGTCATCTTCAGCGAATAATCACCAGTTTTTAATCACCCATAATTTGTTTAGAAACTCAGAAACTGGGTCAATCATAACTTATTTTGTAAAAATAAATACATAAAACAAAATAATAACATACTGTAGTGCCTCATCAAGGACTTTTTGAAAATATAAACATCGTAAATTTGCTCTTACCTTTATCAATATACAAATTTCTTTTATTCAGAAGGAAAAACAACAATAGGTTACTTACGTATGTTTGCTTACTTCTTATGAAAACTCCACTTCCTAATTATTAATTTATGTACTATGTTTATCTTAATATTCAGTAATTCTATTCTTTATAATGAACTTTACCAGTTTTTATCATGGAAAATTATCAGTCTTTGATCATTAAGATTTCTTTCTAAAATAATTAGAAACCTCCTATCAACAAAGACAAGTTTGCTCTATGTATCAGAAACCCCCAGTACAAATAGTCTTAATAAGAAAAGTATTATCTCATGTCAGAAGAAGTCAAGGTGTAAGACGTGATCAAGGTATAAAATATGGAAGCTGTGACTTAGTTTCTCTGCAGTTCTGTTAGCTCTACTCCAATTGCAGGTGATACAGCTAGAGTTGGGAATGTCTATTAGAAGGAAGAGTTCATATTTTCTTATGTCTTCTTCTTAGCAATGAGGATCTACTTTCCAGAAGTCCCACAGAAAACTTCTCTCACATTGTGCTGTCTTGCATTTGGTTATATGCCCCTTTCTAAATGTAGAGTGGCAAGGAGAATATGATTGGCTTAAGCTAACCATTTAGTCAACCACAGATGATTTGGGCAGCAAAAAGTATATATGAGGGTGGATGTCCTTGTAAAAAGTATAAAATTTCTATCTATTAGTTCTTTCAAAACTAAAGGGCAGATGGCTTTCATTTGGGCACTAAAAACCATACATGAATGATGGAATCTTTGCAATTTTAAGATTATATGCAAAATAGCAATCTTCTACTGAAAACTTAAGTAACTCATGTTCTAAAAGATGCAATTTTAAAAACTTTGATTGCATTAGAATTGATTGGATATCTAATCATGTTTTGTAATTAAATTATCTCCTATCAATGAAGATATATAATACCAAAAGATTATAAGAAACTATTTAAATTTCCCTCAAGCTTCCTTTATGCTCAGATCACTCACTCTTTCTATTTGGTCTCCAAAAGGTAAAAATAATAGCTGCTATAATGTAGCCTTGTAATTCTTGTTACAAATAGTGATTTTAATTTTTAGTTAGTTTGATGATTTATAGTACTTATGAAGTCTTACTTCTTCTACTTCTGGAAAGATATAAGAAAAATTCACCATATGACCTCTTATTTTCCAAAGAGTTTATCACTGGCAATGGGTGGAGGAGGATTGATGTTTTAGGGATTCACAAGATGGAAAATATTCATTCATGATAAGTACCTTTGCAGGTCAAATGGTCTGGTGATACAGTAAGAAAGTCCATTTATCTTAGTCTTACTAATCATTTATCAAGCTATTTCATCATGAATTTATATTATGGTAGAATAAAAGTTAATTTCTGATGGGATCTTGTTTCCTAGAAAGATACTCTTGGAAATGCTGAGTTAAGGAGTGGTGAAATGTAAGTATTAATAATCACAGAAGGAGGATTTGGCTTGGCAGTTTTTGTAGGTTGAGTCTCTGTAAGCAGAAGTGGAGACAGAGTTTGTGCTGCAAGGTATTGCTTAGGTTATCAACACCTGTGAAAGGAAAAGGAAGAAGCAGGATTGGGCAAGAGGAGTAGATGAACTGTGAAGCAGGCCTGACAACACCTAGCCTAACTGATGGAGAACTCTGAGCATCATCCCCACATTTGGCACAGGTTGGGTCAGAATTTCTAGGCCCCCATATCTTCACCATGCTTAGTCAGCAGGTGTGAGATTCTTGGGACAATAATGTCTCTTCAAGTGACTCTCTGTAGATGAGACAGCCATTGAAGGGGATGAGAGCTGGAGGCTGTCTGCTGACTGCACTCCCTACAACTGGGAACAAGTTCTTCTTTGAGAAGAGATCTGAGTAGTTAATCTCTGTGTCTACAGTAGTCCTAATTGGTGTTTC